>NC_135719.1:146212541-146917257 GCF_964656455.1 Halichoerus grypus
GAAACCCCATACTGTTCACCCCCTTGCCGTTTACCCTTAATCCCCTCATCCTCGTCAGCCCCCACCAACCACTAAGCTACCTTCTGTCTCCATCGATTCTCCTGTTCTGGGCATTTCATACAAAGGGAATCACGTGACCTGTGGTCTTCTGGGGCCGGATGCTTTCCCTGAGCAGCAAGTATTCAAGGTGCATCCGTGTGGTAGCAGGTGTCAGTCCTTCCTTCCTCTCTGTGGAATAACACTCCACTGTATGGCTAGACCACATTTGGCTTATCCCGTCATTAGTTAATGGACACTTGGGTTGTTTCCACCTTTGGGCTCTTATAAATAATGATGCAATAACAGTCCATGTGAATAAACATCTGCATGAAGGTTTTTGTGTAGACAAATGCTTTCATTCTTCTTGGCACACATATACGTGTGGATTTGCTGGGTCATGCGGTAACTTTATGTTTAATCATTTGAGTAACTGCCAGACTATTTTTTTTAAGATTTTATTTTTAGGGGCACCTGGGTGGCTCAGTCGGTTAAGCGTCTGCCTCCGGCTCAGGTCATGATCCCGGGGTCTTGGGTTGGAGCCCCACATCAGGCTCCCTCCTCAGTGGGGAGTCTGCTTGTCCCTCTCCTTCTGCCCCTCCCCCTGCTTATGCTCTCTCTAGTGCTCTCTCACTCTCCCTCTTTCTCCCAAGTAAATAAATAAACTCTTAAAAAAAAAAAAGATTTTATTTTTAAGTCATCTCCACACCCAACATGGGGCTTGAACTCACAACGCCGAGATCAAGAGTCGCACGCGCCACTGATTGAACCAGCCAGGCGCCCCTGCCAGAATTTTTAAGTGCAGCTGCAACATTTTATATTCCCGAGAGCTGTATATGATGGTCCTGATTTTTCTATATCTTTGTCATCTCTTGTTATTGGCTCACATTTTAATCTAGCCATTTTAGTGGGTATAAAGTGGGATCTCATCATGGTTTTGATTTGCATGCCCCTAGTGACTAATGATGTTGAGCCTCTTTTCAGCTGCTTATTGGCCATCTGTGTATCTTCTTCAGAGAAAGATACACAAGTCTACTCAAGTCTTTTGCCTGTTCCTAAATTGGATTATCTGTCTTTTTATTATTGAGTTCTAGGAGTTCCTTATATATTGTAGATACAATTCCCTTATCAGATAATTTGCAAATATTTTCTCCCATTCCGAGGTGGGTTGCCTTTTCACTTGATTGATAATGACCTTTGAAGCACAAAAATTTTTAATTCTGATGAAGACCAAATGATTTAGTCTTTCTTTTGTTGCTCATGCTTTTGGTGTCATACCTAAGAATCCATCGCCAAAACTGAGGTCATGAAGGTTTACCCTTGTGTTTTCTTCTAAGAGTTTTATGGCTTTGGTTTGGTTTGGTTTAGTTCATGGAGCCATTTTGAGCTTAATTTTTGTATATGGTGTGAGATAAGGGTCCAACTTCATTCTTTTGCATGTGACCATCCAGTTGTCCTAGCACCATTTGTTAAAAAGACCATCTATTCCCTCATTGAATGATCTTGGCACCTTTGTGAAAAATCAGTTCACCGTAGACACATGGGTTTATTTCTAGACTCTCAAGTCTATTCCACTTATCTACATGTCTATCCTCATGCCCATACCACACCATCTTCATTACTATTGCTCTGTAGTAAGTTTAGAAAGCAGGAATGTGAGTCCTCCATCTTTGTTTCTCTTCTTCAAACTTATTCTCACCATTCCGGTTCCTTGTAATTCCATATGAATTTTAGAATCATCTTGGCAATTTCTACAAAGAAGTCAGCTGGGGTTCTCATATGGATTACACTGAATCTGTACATAATTTGGGGGAGAACTGCCATCTTAACAATAATAAATCCTATAGTCTACAAATACGGGATGTTTTTCCATTTGTTTAGGTCTTCCATTCTTTTCAACAATGTTTTGTAGCTTTCAGAGTATAAATTGTGTGCTTTTTTAAAAAAAAAAGTTTATTCCTACATAGTTTATTCTTTCTTATGCTATCATACATGGAATATTTCAGATATTTTTGGAAAATATTATATCAGATATATATAAAATATCAGATATTTTGGAAAAATAGTTTTGTTCCCATTGTGGATGTGGTTTTTCTGTTTCCATTTCTGTCTATTGCTAATATAAAGAAAGGTTATTTTTTTGTTGTTTATTTATCTAGTAACCAGCCACCTTAGTTTTTGTGGAATTGCTTGAAATTTTTAGAGACATTATTATATAACCTGCAAATAAAGACAACATTATCACTTCTCTTCACAGATTTAGATTGCCTTTGTTCATTTTCCTTTCCAGTTGCCTTGGTTAGACCAGTGTTGAATAACTGTGGTGATAACAGGCACCTTCTCTTGGTCCTAATTTGAATGGTAGCAGCTTTAACATTTCTGTTTACTGTTCAGTTTTGGGTAAAAGGGCTTTACACACTTAAGTACTTTTCTTATATCCCATTTTACTTAGGAGAGTATAGTAGTTAGAAGTGTGCATTTGGGAGTCAGACCATGTAAGTCTAAATCATAAGTTCCTTACTAGATTTGTGACCTTACTCAATTTTTCTGTTTCCTGATCTGTAAAGCAGGGCTAATAATAGTACTGACCTGTATTACAGGGTTGTTATGATGATTGCATTATTCTCCTGTCTTCTGACTTCCAGGGCATCAAATGAGAAGTCTAATTATAGTCTAGATTCCCTTAGTGAGTTGACTTTGTCTTTCTGGAATTTTGAAGGCTTTAAAAAAGTTTTCCCCAGAATTTAAGGATTTCACCAGGCTAATCCTATCTGAAACTTGGTGTGCCCTTTTGATCTGAAAATGGGAACTTCATACTGGCAGGAGTCTACATTACCAAAGGCATTTTTTTTTTTTTTACATTACATAATAACATTGAAGAAATGAATACTCCATGACCCCGCAGTGCCACCCGATGGTGTATACCTTAGAAAGTTCTGGCCCATTAGCACCAGGAGACTGGTCCTGGGTGAGTAGCACTGTTCTGATAAAACAAGGCATGTAATTTCAGGCAGCGATGGGATGGGGAGGGCCCACAGACGGCCTCAAAGGATGCATCATCCTGTTTCTTAAGCTAGGTGGTGGGTAATGAGGTCTCCTGTATTGTTACTCTTTTTTACCATATGTATTTTCACAAATACTCTTTTGTTGGTCTCACTATTTAACTAAGCAGACATTTTGTAAAGAATGTGGTTTATGAGGGCACAGGGGTTTGCCGTGGGAAGGGAGTTAGAAAAGCAGGCAGGTGCTGGGGGGCCACACGGGACCAGGGGCCAGCGTACCCAAGGTGGGATCAGTAGGAGGGGTCCACCCAGGTGTGTTGTTTGTAGGGAATTCAAAACATAATAAAACAGATTAGAAGTCAATCTAATGTTTAGTATCACCATGTGTCTGCAATTCTATACAATGTCAGTGATAAAGAGCCCTCCCTAGAAAAAAATCCTCCGTTGGTCTGAGTCCTAAACAAATGCTGTAGTAACTCTTTTTCAAGACATACATGGAAGGTCAGGTCAGCACATGCTATTCCTTACCCTTCCCTAAACGTTGCTGTCTACATGGAAATAAATTCCATTGGCCCCGGAAGCACATAGACTCAGCAACTCCCCACGCAGAGCTGCTTGGTCTCCTCTCTGTCCCCAGCCACAGGGACACACCCCAGGCCTCCTGTATCTATTCCTGGCATCCCACCTCACTTCCCCGGGCACCCCCTACATGGCACACGTGACTCCTGGACTGACCTTGGCATGACCCAGCTGCCCCTCCCCTGATGTAGGCCACCCCATTCCTCCCACATCCCATCCACACGGCTACGTCATGCACAAAGCATCCCCTCGCTGCACAGCCCCATTCTCAGTGCTGTCTAGGAAACTTAGCCATCCTATGAAGCCCATCTTTGGGCTGTCCCCTCCAGGAAGCAGTCAATGGCTCTTTCCTCAGGGGTCCCACACCGTGGTCCACAAAGCAGGATCTGTGGCCTGGCCCCTGCCTGGGTCATCTTTGCACCTGGCACCTGGACACCCTCTGACAGGCACTCAGCATGTGTTGAGGGTAAATGAGTGGTGTTGGAATCGATCATTCCAGGGCAGGATTTCATATCCCGAGGAGGCCCCACAGGCAGAAGTTCCGGCGGCTCTGCATGACTCGGGCCACACACTAGCCTCCTTCCTGGATCCCAGGGCCAGAGCTAGGCTCAGTGGCCCATGGAAGCTCAGGCCGCCCACCTTCCACAGAGAGCCTGCTCATGACTGCACCCTTTTTCTGGACCCTATCATAACACGAAGCATTAATATTTTTTTCTCCATTTTCATCCCCCCCAATAAATCTATAAATTCAACACAATTCTAATCAAAACCTGATCAAGATTTTAATAAGATTTGACAAGCTGATTCTAATATTCAGATGGAAAAGTAACTGTTCAAGAATAGCCAAGACAGCTTGAAAAAAGAAAAAACAAAGAGGGGAATTTTGCCCGACAAGATGTCAAAGCATATTATAAAGTAATTTTAATAAATATAATGTGATATTAGCACATGAATAGATAAATAGATCCTTGGAACAAAAACAGAAGATAAAAAAATAGACCATGTATATACTGGAATTTAGTATGTGAACAAAGGTGGCATTTCAAATCACTGGGGGAAAGGTGGATTGTTCAATAAATATTGGAACCATTTACTACCTGGAAAAAAATAAAATAAAATTCTGTCTTCATGCCATTAACAAAAATTAATGGAATAAAGACATAAGTGTTTTTTTAAGAACCCTACAGGAGTAATAGAAGAAAGCTTAAGAGGATATATTTATGACCTTGAGGAATCTTAAGCGAGATTTAAAGAAAAGCAAAGTTCATAAATTTTACTATAGATTTTAAACATCTGTATGAAGAAAGATAATGTAAGATTAAAAGAGAAGTAGCAGATAAGGCGAAAATGTTCACACCATATATAACACACCAAGGATTAGTATCCAAAATATGTAAAGAATTCCTAATAAAAAATATATGTATATATAAAGAATTCCTTTAATAAGAAAATAAGAAAAGGATCTGAATAGACAAGATGCAGAACAGAAATTATGAAGGGTTAAGACACGTATTAACAGATGCTCAACTTATTAGTTAAAAAAAGGGAAATGTAAATTAATTCGACATATTTTTTCCCCATCAATTGGCAAAAATTTAAATGTGTCAACATCGAGTTTTGGAGAGCATGTAGGGAAATAGTTCGCTCATCCACTGCTGGTGGGGTTGCAAATGGGTAAAGTCACTTTGGAGACCAATTTGGCAATAGCTATTCAAATTTAATATGCAGCTCGCCTGCTGGTTTTTCTTCTTGCATATTCAGACCAAAAGCCTAGATGAGGCTGAGCAGGGTAGATGTGCCCCCACCCCGGAAGGAGGAAGGCAGTGGGTAGTCCAGCATGGGCGTGGGAGACCAGATGGGCCCGAGCTGGGTGAGATTTTCCTTGTTGAGGGCCAACGACATGGGCTTTCAACGGCCCTCGTGGGCTGAGGGGGTGTCCTGGCAACCTGGCAGGTGTTTATCTCTTGATTCCTTGAGGAATAAGTCAGCTTTGTGATTTGGGGCAAAATCCTGTAACTCGGCTTCAATTTTCTTGTTGGAAAAATGGGAACAATACCACAACTGGACTGGGCAATCCTCTGCAGCCGCATGGAGAGAAGCTAAAGTCTCAGTCTCCGTCGGGGGCCTGTTCCCCACCTGGACCCCTGAACCACAGAGGCTCCTTCCTCCTCCTCAGAGACCTAGTCCATGCTGGCTCCTCTTTCCCCCAGGAAAGGCCCCAGGACGCAGGTGGACCAGGAGAAATCGGACAAGGTCCCAGCTTCAGTCTGGTCGGGGCAGCAGACCCAGAAACAACCACGACACAGTGGGGCACGTGTCTTGGGGACCCCTGGCGGGGCGGGGAGAGGTGAGGGAGAAGAGGAGACCCACAGCTGCCCAGGGTGAAGAGCAGAACCACTAGACTCGGCTGGGAGGCAGGGTCTCCTGTCCAGCTCATCCCTGGTGCCCGGCACAAAGTGACAAATGGCTCTGGCTGCCGTCCGCGGGCCCCCGGCTCTGGGCTAAGCCGTCCCCGTAATGCATCCGCCGTCATCCGTAAAGCAGCCTCGTGAAACCGGGGCTGTTAGAGCTGAAGCACGGGGAGGGCAGCTCTGCGGTGACCACAGGCAATCCTGCTTTGTCACACGTGTCGCTTTCCCCGCCGCCGGCAGGTGCGCTGGGCCGTCCTGGCTGGGGCCGGCACCTGTCTGCCGCCGAGGAGGCTCTGATCAACACCTCCGTTCGTCCAGGAAGATTTACAATTTTTTATTACAAATGTCACAGGAAGTCCACTCAAACCCTTGAGGCCACTGCCAAGCGTGTGCACGTTTGATATTAATTAAAGCAAAAGATGACAGACTCCAGGAAAAGGGATAATTCTCTTCTGGAGAAATGACCTTTCAGAAGAGCTTGTTCTTCGGTTCTGGTTGGTCATTACCAGAAATTACTGAGCGTTTTCAGTAAGGCTGGGGTTGCCAGCTCTGTTTGCAGAGTTGGGCCTCCTGGTCCGGGGAGGGGCCGCGTGCCCGGGGGCCCCTGGCCCAGAGGGTGGGCTTCCCCCGGCCCAGCCAGATGACGTCCTTGGCGAACAAAGAATGAAGTCGGCTTGCAATGCCGCTCTCTGTCCCCCGAGGGACAAGTCCTCACCCAGCATCTCGGCCTCCCTTCCAGCTCATCTCAGACCCACGGCCCCTGCCACACCTGACCTTCCTCACCTTCCCCCCAAAAAGCAGCTCCAGCGTGCCCCTCCCGCCCTCCGGCACCCTCCTCCCTTGCAGTCTGGGGCTCAGCCGGACACCCTGCCTCTCTAGCACCCACACACACACCTCTCAGTGTTCCCCTGTCACCTCACCCCCAGGAGAGCTCCTCCTGACCCCTGCCCCTTTTCCTCCAAACCCCAAACTGCAGCTGGGGTTTTGCCAAGTGGATTCAACTGCACTCTCCACGCGTGTGCAGAAGCAGCCGATGGTGGCCGCAGAGAAGGGCGCAGTTGTTCTGGCAGGTTTCATTTCAAATCCATGCATACTGCCTGGCCCGCTCACTTGCAGCTCCTCCCCAGTGGCCTGGCTCTGCCTCCCGAACATCCACCGTTTCTCACCTTTCCACCTCTCCCCAGATGTTTGCTCCTCTCCCCGAGCCCCACGTGAGGAGTCTGCCTTGTTTGTCCCTACCCTCATCTCCCTGCCCCCAAATCCACCCACCTCCCCGAGCTGTGCCCACACTCTCCACCCCTAGTTCACTCCCCATGGGCAAATCCAGTGGAAGAAGGGCCACCAAGGTTCCCCGCGGCTGATGTGCCAGAGTCCTGCACCCTCTGCTCCATTCTGCTTCTGCCAGGATCCCTTACAGAGCACCTGCGCCTCGGCACCCTGCTTCTGCCCAGCCCCGCTCATGGGCTTGGCCTGAGCACAGTTAGGAGCCGGGACACATCAGGCGCCGGCTTCTGGGCCCCAGGGCTCCTCACCAGACGGCACGCGGTTGCAGATGATACCTTCTGAGTGAGGGTCCAAGGGGACCTTCAGGACACTCAGGGACCCCCTCCGCCCCAAGCCAGCCTGGAGCCCTGTGGATGCGGGAGCTGAGGCCGGCTGGGACACACGTCAGAGCCACCTCTCCAGGCCCGCGAGCTTCTCCCTCTCCCCGTGGGACAGCAGAGCAGGGGCTGGACGGCCAGACTCGAGCCCCTCCCGGCTGAGGCAGCCTGGCCCGAGTACCATTTCGGACCTCGTGCTGCAGGACCAGGACAAGGGCGGCTGCCCAGAGGGCTCAGGGACCCACAGCACCGTCTCCAGGGCCTGTCCCACAGGCGCATGTCTCTGCAGCCCCACCTCTGACGCCCCTGTCCATCTGCCTCCACCCAGCTTGGCTGCCCGGCAGGCATCTTGAATGTAATTGGGCCCAAATGGGACTCCTGACCCCTCCTCCCCTCTCTGCATTCTCCCCATCCCAGGAAATGGCGTCCGCGCCACTCACCCAGCGGCTCAGCCGAAACCTGATGCAACCGGACTCCCTGCTTTCCCTCACAGCCAGTTCAGCAGCTTCATGACCCACACCACTCCCTGCCCAGCCCATGAGGCCAGGACGGCCTTTCTGTGCTTGAGCTACCCCCCACCCACGTTCCTTCCCACCCTGAGGGGCCTGTCCGCTCCAACCACCTGCCAACCTACCAACCTGCTTTCTGTCCCTTTAGGTACTTGTCATCCTCTGGAATCTGTTACTGCCTTGTAGGATTCTCCCTCCAGATGGGAGCCCCACAAGGGCCTGGGACTGCTGCCCCTGCCCTCCCTGATGGAGGACCCACGCGGGCCAGGAGCCCCCCAACCTGGGAAAGGAATCGGCCCGGCCCAGCCGGGTGGGAGCCCGGGTCCCGTGGTCCAGAACCAGCCCGCCTCTACGAGCCCTGCCTCCTCATCCACACATCGGCCAGCCCCTCCTGCGCCCCACCTGTCTCTGGGCAGAGCTGACGTCAGAGGGGACCGCAAGTCTCCGCGGTGTGTGCTTGTGAAGCTTCCATAACAAACCAGCCTCACACTGGCCTCACTCGGCTGAGCTGCTCCCTGAAAGCCGAGAAATGCCCAATTGCTACCCAGTCTGTGCTCTGTAGGACCACTCCTTTGCAGAAACACCCCTTCATCCTGTGCTTTGAGCTTCCTTCCCCCGTCCCCAAGCTATCTGGGCACACCATCAATTTCAGTCCCGTGGACTCACTTAAATAATAAACGCTGAACCTCTTTTCTCTAATGGAGAGTAAGTGTCTTCAGGATTATGATTTCTTTTTGCAAGATGAATAGCTGACGGAAAAGTAATACCACCTAATAGAATATAGCCAAGGAAGGGAGTATTTTAATAGAGTTGGATGCAGCATGTGGGTGGTGACAAATAGTTTCGTTTGTTTTTAAAGAGGAAGAAAGAGAGGTGAGAACTTCATCCTGCCGGTGGCACTTGGGAGGCAGACGCGGGGTGCGCACAGCCCTGGAGGGAGCTCCGGACACCGGTCACGATGTGCTGGAAAGAGACCGGGAGCAGAGTCCCAGGGCTGGGGGCAAGTCACTGCTCCATCTTCCATCAAATGGCAGGGAACGAATTTGGCCTCCGAGGCCTCACTTTCCACCTCCAGAAAATGGTGTAATAAAATCTACCTTCCTCCTGGCGTACAGGTTTAGAATCATCCTTCCAGGGTGTAGGGGCGGAGGGAGGCTTGCAATGCGAAGGAGGCACGAGAAAAGGCCTCCAGTCATGAGGACTCGGGAGACGGCGAGAGCTACGCCGTCGTCAGCGTCCCTGGGTGCAGGAACCAACGGCCATCAGGGCAGGGCCCCGGGGTGCGCAGGATGCAGGGTGCAGAAACGCGGCCGTGTCAACGCCGCATCGGACAGGTCTCTGACTTTGAGGTGTTCGCAGTCATAAACACAAATCATCAAAGGCCCGCTGAGGAGGCCAATGGAAGGGCCAGCGGGAAGGACCTACTGATTTTGAGGAGGAGCCATTTGAGCGACATCCTGCAGGAAAAGGATCTCCGTCGTCACGGCAAGACGCTCCTTGGTCATTTCAGTCCGCGGTCGCAGGGGCTGCTTGGACCCAGGGCAGGCCACTTGGAGGGAAGCCCCACTTGGCCTCTCTCTCCCTGTCTGTGCCCCTCATGGGCCACAGGTCTCTCTGGGCCTCGTTCCTTGTCTGGAGCAGGTAATCACAGTTTGCGGTGTCTGGTGGGGCTCTGCAGCCGGCCTCCCTGGGTCCCAGGCACACAGGCACACGTGGAACACACAGGCACAAACACGTTCCCACACGCGCGTGCACGCACACACATGCAACTCACCTCATTAGGCCTCCGCTTCCTGGGCTGCCGAGCAAGGCTGGAGCCTCTGAGGGGGGTGCTTGGCACGTGGAAGTGCCCAATACATGGGCTGCCACTTGGTCATCGAATTAATTCTTCCTCCCGTCTCTGCCGCTCACTGAGGGGACCCAGGTGGCCTTAGAGGGAGACCATAAACCAGCCCCTGTGCACTGACCAGGTCCTGGGGGGGCTGGTGGGGGCACACTTGGCCTCCTTGGGGGGAGGGCTCAGTTCTACAGGTGCAAGGGGATGTGTGGGGGGGGGTCACCAGGTGGGTGGTGGGTGTGCAGAGTCAGAAAGGAGGGATTTGTTAGGTACAGGGCGGCGGGATGGACATTCCAGGGCATTCCAGGCCAGAGGGGGAGGCGGGATGGGGGCGCCGGAGGATGCCATCTGTGAGGTGGTGGGGTGTCCTCCGTCCCTGGCCGACCAGGAGTGCTGGGGTATCAGACAGGGAAGCGCTCGGTGCCGGCTACTCCCCTTTCCCTGGAGATGAGCCTCAGCCTGTCTTGCTATTGGCTGAGTTTTCTAAATTGCCTTAAAAACCCTGTCCTTTTTCCTTTGTGTGGTATACCACCAGCCTCCCCGCATTTCATTTGAAAAACAAAAAAAGCACCCCTTGGACCCTGAGGCACCGTTACAGACTCGTCTACAGTTCTTTCTGTACTTTTACAAGAGAAATGAGAAAATAATTTGTAAATCTCTCTGTGCAGCCCGGCGGCTGATTTCCCGGCGGCGGCCCTGGGCCCAGGTGTCGCTCCAAGAGCTCTCAGCCGTCTGAGACCAGTCCCCGCAGGCAGGACGGGGACCCTGATGCACAGTGCTGACTGGCACAGAAGGATTCAGACCCGGCAGTCTCCGCCAGGACACAGGGTTTTGTCTTGGTTTCGTGAACTACCTTTAGGCTTATAGAGAAGCCCTAGAAATAGTGCGGTTTCCATGTATTCTTCACCTAGCAACCTCTCAAGCCCTCAGCTTCCACGCACGACCAGAGTGTGGTCAGCAGACGCAGGTTTTCCACTCGTGCATGTCCTTTTCCACACCCAGGACGCCACGGGGACCCCACATTGCTTTCACTGGGTCTCCGCGCCGCCCCCCCCAACAAGGCTGTAACACTTTCTGGGTGGTTCCTTGTTGGCAAGAACCCACAGAGGTGATGTTGCGTCTCGCTCATGCCTCCTGTCGGGGGTTCACGGTGTCCATGTCTGGTCACTGTGATGATGATCTTGGTCGCTGGTCACGGTGGCGTCTTCTGGGCTCCCCCACCCTCAAGCTTCCATCTTTCCTATAAATGTCTTGAGGGAGATATTTGGCAACTTCTCAAACTTTGGTCCGCTGACTTTAGCATCACTTGGCAGATTTTGTCCAAAACAGTAATTGCCGTAATGTCTGCTCAATGGTGACTCTGTTTTTAATTCTCTCCTTTTCATCATAGGAATTGGACTCTAAGGAAGAACTGTCCCTTCTCCCCATTTATCAGACTGATTATTTGTATCAGTGTGGACTCGTGGGTATTTATTGTATTCTGTGTGTTATAATGCAGTCCTATTATTATTTTCTTGCACAAACTGTTTCCATTTGGCCATCGGGAGCCTCTTTATTTTGCCTCCTGCGTTCTCTCCACAAGCCCCCCATCTTTCTGACACCACAAGGTCCCCCAAGCTCTTCTGGTATCTTCCCTGCCCCGGGCTGAGACCACTCCTCCAACGAGCTTTAATTGGGGGTGCTCCTTAAAAACCAAGAGCGCTGGGGGTGCCCGTTGTTCCTGCCGCTCACGGCTTCCAGGCCACTCGGCGGACAGAGCTGGGCACACAGGGGCTCACCCCGTGCGGAGCCACACGCACTCACATCCGTGGTTCTGTGTCCACCCGTCACGCGGTGCACTGTACAAACTGAGAGTTCCTCTGGATGCCTGAGCTTCCCACACCACGTAGCCCACTTCAGCCTGGCACTCTTTTCCTCGGCTGTAACTGGTTTCTCCAACAGAAAGAAACCCAACTCTTATGAGCTGCAACCTGGTGACTCATCGTCCAGTGCCCGTGGCTCTAGAGGGCGGTTTCCAAGTTGCCCACCTGCCCCGCAGTGAGAAACACACTCGCAAACATGCTCGCTGGCCTTTGCCTCTGGCCCTGCCAACCCCACCAAGACATCACCATCCAGAGGTACCTCCCCAGCCCCTCCAGGGTGGTCATGTTATTCACCTGTAATCCAGTGTGGCTCATTGGGGGTTTTTACTCCATTCGGGGCTCCACCCATCCAGGTGTATTTGGTTTATTTGGGGGGCTCCGTGAAGGTCTAGGAAATATTGCACAAGTGCTGAGCCGGCCCTGGAAGGAAGGACACACTGAGCCCGGCCAGCCCTCCCACCGCTGGGCGCCAGTCTTTAGTGTGGATTTTATCCTTCCCGTATCGATGGTACACAGATGAGCAGGTGCGTGTGTACTTTCTCAGATCTCCTTTCTTACAAGGATCACGTGCTATAGAACTCTCTTGCACTCTGCTGTTTGCACTTAACAGTATGGCCTGGAAATCACTCCACATCAGTTCACGGAGCTCTTGCCCTGCTTCTTTATGGCTGCGTAATGCTCCATGGTGTGCAGGTACCAGACTTCACTCAGCCCCTCTCCTATCTGTGAACTTCTGGGTGCTTTCCCATATTTTGAGTCACCTTTTATGTCTATTTCTGTATTTCTGCAGGCATATCTTCAGAACAGAGTCCCAGAAGTGGGATTGCTGTATTGAAAGGTAAGTGTACGTGTGTATGTGTGGTTCTGTTTGGTGTTGCCAAGTTTCCCTTCAAAAGCTCTGCACTAATTTGCATGAGAGCCCAAATGCAGCGTGCATGGGGGTCCCCATAGCCTTGCCAACAGAGCGCGGGGTCACGTTTCAATTTTTGTTAGTCTGATAGGATAGAAACGGTGCTTCGGTGTTGCTTT
Source organism: Halichoerus grypus (assembly GCF_964656455.1). Taxonomy (NCBI): domain Eukaryota; kingdom Metazoa; phylum Chordata; class Mammalia; order Carnivora; family Phocidae; genus Halichoerus; species Halichoerus grypus. Next base: position 146,225,408 of record NC_135719.1, read on the forward strand.
GATTGCATTTCTGAACGATGAGTGGGTTGGGATGCTTTTTCTGTTTGATGACTTTATGTCTGTAAACAGTGTATTCATCTTTTTCCCATTTTCATTCAAGATTTTGGTCCTTTGTCTCAATTTTTAAGAGTTCTTTATATAATAGAGATACTAGTCCTTTGTCTACAGCAAATGTTATAAATGTTTTCTCCCAGTATATTGACTTTTGACTTTTTTTAAGATTTATTTATATTTGGGGGTGGGCATGGAGAGAGAGAGCACAAGCAGGTGGGGGGGCAGAGGGAAAGAGAGAATCTCAAGCAGATTCCACACCCAGAGTGGAGGCCGACTCAGGGCTCCATCTCACAACCCTGAGATCAAGACCTGAGACGAAACCAAGAGTCGGACGCTTAACTGACTGAGCCACCCAGGCGCCCTTGACTTTGTTTACTATGGTGGAGTTTTCTTCGATGTGATTAAAGGGAAATGTATGTAGTCCGATCTATCCATCTTGAATCGCCCTGGGCTTTGAGGGACAGTTCCAGCCTCCTCATCCCGTGCGCGCAGACCTTCACCATGGACCCCGGGGCGGGCAGGGCCAACAAGGGAAGATGGAGGCTTTGCTGGAAAAGGAAGACAAGGCAGATTCACTGTGACCTTGAAAAGGTTATGAAGGGGCTCACACCGTGGCTCCCCAAACACTTTAAATTTGGGTAGATTTGCCAAAACTGAGTGAAAACACCCATGCCTCATGAAGAGCTCGCTGTGTTTCCTGGTGAGACACGACCACGAGAGTCCCCACATCCCTCCCACGCATAAATCTGGGGGTTCAGGTTCATGCTAGGGCTTTTCCACCCTCCTTGACCTCTCTCCTCTTCTACAGACCGAGCAACCCAAGTTCAGCTAAAGACCCTGCCTCGATCAAAGAGGCAGGGGTGGAAGAGGGGGTCTGAGGCAACCCCCAGGTCTTCCCTCCTCCCCCTGCCCACACCCACTGCTGCAGACACCTGGGCACCTCCCGGCACCAGCCTGGTCCCCCCAGTGCATCGTAGGGCCCCACAGGGACCTCACGGAAGTTCAGAGAGTCTCTCCCTGGAGAAAAGCCAGGCTTGCCTGGCAGGGAAAGCTCTGTGACGGGGCTCGGGTTCCCTTTGGGGGGCCCTTCTTCCATTGCACCCAGCCCCTGGATCAGCTCCCCAGCCTCGGAACAGCCAGGCACCACCCACCTCCCTGCCCACTGGGAAAACTGCCCCAGATGTCTGCTGGGGCCCGGCACCCCCCATGTGGTCATTGTCCCTCTGACGTGCCCAGACCTGCCCTGGCCCCATCCAGAGTGGGGGGTCCAACCCCTGCAAACACTGAGCAAATTGTAGGTCAAATAAAATCCGTGAGGCGGTCTCTTGTGGAAACGGGAGCAGAGTCGGGGTGGCAAAGAGGGAGGACAGATGGGGTGGCGGGAGGGCTGAGGAGGTTACCAAGTAGGCCGGGAGGAGAGACAGCAGGAGGGCAGGGGGCAGGGCCCGCATGGGTGCTGGAGGTCCAAAGGAAGGAAAATGCAAGGCCAAAGTCGTCTTTCCTGCAGGTTTCTGGCTAGGACACAACAGCTTATTTTAACACCGAGCCCCACAAAGGGCTCAGACATCAGGTGCGCTCAGATGTAACCCAGGTTTGCAGCCTGCAGGGGTATTTCGGGGAACAGCAGATGCTGCTCCACGCCCCGGCTTTTCCTCTCCATGGCGTCCGTGCAGGTGGCACTCGCTGCAAGCAACACCAGCTCCCGAGGACGCAGCTCACCGGAGCTTTGTAAACAGAGTCACATTTTTGTCTCCCAACCACATCTCGGGAAATGATCTATCCTTCTTCACAGTCTGTAATCACCCCGTGAGCTCCTGCCCCTGCACACCGTCTGCCGGCACGGGCTGGGGGGGGGAGGTCGTTGGGAACAGAACATGAAGGCAAAGTCACCCTTCTAACAATTTCTAACAAGACTGTTTTTGTTGTTATGCATACTTTCAAGCCCTCTTGCTGAGCTAACTGGCTCAGACTTCCTTTGCAAGGAACCTCAGGTAGCCCCTGCAAGAGGTCAGCAAGCAACGCGCAGGGGCAGCCCAGGCCTCCAGCCGAGAGTTTAAGCACAGGGAAGCAGGTGGGGACGACGGGGAGGGCCAGAGGGCGGCGGGCGGAAGAGGCAGGGTGCTGGCCCCTTGCACATCACGGGTGCTGTGGGAGACGCAGAGGCAAGGTCCCTGCGGTCTTGACGTACTGGTTCTTTAACACTGAGCACATCCGAACCGAGAAGCCTTTATTTCTGCCACACAACAGCAACGACGACAAAGCCTGGCCCCCGGGTTAGGTTCTCGGCCAGGTCCGCAAAGGTACCTGCTCCCAAGGGTGTGGGATGCCAGCACTGGGCTCCATTTCCCTGGGGGCACTGTCGGAGCAGGGGAGTGGGGTCGCCGGGGTAGAAGCCCCCATGAAGGCTTGGGGGGAGCTGACTTTGAGCACTGGGGGGTTTTGATGAGAGTGGAAAGGGAGGTTTGGTTTATCTTGCTTGGGTGGCAGAGGAGGGCTTTGTGGGCTCTTGCTGCTGTATGTTGTCCACTCTGGGGGGCTGCGCATGGGGGCGGTGTGGAGGGGGGCACAGGGCTCCCACTGCGCCCACCCTCTGGTCAGGGCCACTCCGCTGCCTCCACTGCTGATGGCCCATCTGCCGGTTCGTCTGAAGGACGCAGCCTAGTGGGTGACACGTTGGTTCTTAACTCATATTGTACTTAGTGCAAGTTTGCAGAAATTACTCATTTTAAAATGTGCAGATTCAACCGTTGAAGCCTGAAGTCTACATAACTGAATGGCTAGAATCTTGAGATGAGTTAACAAGCGCATGTACTCATATTATCCTACTAACTGCACACAGTATTTGGGCTTAATTTTTCTATTTCCTTGGCTTGTAATCTACTCCCCTTCCATCAGATACACAGCAATTCTCTTCTTCCAGGATCAGCTGTTTTATAATCATCACCCTGACAGCAGAACTACATCCTTGTACTCATTTAATAACTATTTATCATCCTCTATCTGCCCATTTTCAAAAAGGAATAAGTTAAGTGCTCCAGAAATTGGAAAAAAAATTGAAATTTGACCTTTATTAACTGGGTTAATTGTCAAAATCTCTGCTTGTAAAAAAAATTAATGACCAAAAAGTGTAACTTTTAGAGTTTCAAAGATTAGGTTAATGTCCAAGGAAGTATAAACTTTGACCTTCTTGACACATGTCATAAGTAACATCTATCCTAATAAATTGCTACCTGTGGGCAATTATAAAATTTTCCCTGTATCCAATCACGCAATTTAATTGCTGCTGGAAATCCTGGCTTCCTTCGAGTTAGCCTGCAGAATTATCTGATGCTTACACGAGTCCTTCTGTATTTGTTTCAGGAAGGTATACTTGTTCACTGGGATTTCTAGACACGGCAAGACACTGTTCATGGACACAGAGCCTGCCGTTTCGACCAGGGTGGCTTGGGCCGTAAACGACAGGGTGAGCCCCAGGAATGAAGTGGAAACTGAGGACAGCTTCTGTGCCTGACTCGGTCTATCACTGACGCCGGGTGCTCTCCTTTCCTTGTTAGTTGTCCATGGAGGAAAGGGTGACGTAGGTGTGGCCCTGTGATTGTCCTGTTACTGGTAGACAGTCAAGTCAACCCCACACGGGACCAACAGGTGGTTTCTTAAATGCCCTCATCTGGGGACGGTTGTCTGCCGACCGGTCTGGACAAACGGGACGAATCCCCACGGTGTATGCTCTCCCAGGCCAGCCTCTTAACACATTTGTTTCTGCAAAGGACACAGGGACTTCATGGTCATTTATGGAGTCCCTCGAAAGCGGTGACGCTGGGTCCCCTCTTAGAATTCCACCACTCATTCCGAACATCCCAGAATGTCAGAAAACCTGGAGATGACCCCCGTTCCCGGAGGCGTGTTTTCAAAGCACGTAAGTGAAGGTGGGAAGAGAAACCAGAGTTACATTCTCTATTGTTTGGTTACAGAAATGAACCTGTTGGGGGAGGAAGGGGGTAAAAGAGAAACAGCAAGCAGGTCACCTACGATGTTGTATACAGTGGAAGGAAAAGCCCTGGCCAGGCTCCTTTCTGTTAAGAATAGAAAAGGCGAATGCTGCGGCAGCCTCGGGCGGGGCCGGGTGGGGTCCTCCGTGAGCCCCCCCATCGTGGGCAAGCACCCGCGTGTGCGCTGTGCACCCCGGGGCCTGGTGCGGCGCCCAGCGCATATCGGGTATGAAGTCACTGCTGGTCACTGACCCAAAGCGCATCACGGAAGCAACACTGGGGCGAGTCCCTGTGGCTCCAAGACCCTGGGGTGACACGTGTCGCCTCAACACCACGACTGGACCTGCGGCGCTTTGCCGTCTGCCCCTGCCACCTGGGCGAGGTGGCGGCGGCAGCAGGTCCAGCCCGTGTGGGTCCTGGTGGGGAAGCACCTGTGCCTCGAGGCTCTTCAGTTAAACCCCTGCCGTCCCGAGCCTCCAGGAAGACAGCCGGGGGCAACCGCTGGGTCTAACCCTCGGAGAAACCAAGGGCCCGCTGGACGTCCTTCCTCACCCCTGCGCCTCCCCTGGCCACGTCAGGCTGAATGGCACCGAGTCCCTGGAGGAGACAGCCTCTTCCGTCACCACGAAGCCAGAGCCGAAAGCCAGATGTTACTGGGCTTCCGGCTCCCCGCGGGCTCGCCCCAGTCACTCGGCGAACCGGCCAGGCCCACTGCGTTCGACCCCGGGGCCGAGCCGGTGGCTTCTTGTCGACGTCCTGGCTCAGGAGTCACCGGCTCCCACAGCACCCTGCCTACACATGCGGCCAAAATGCACGCGCCCAGGCCGCTGCACACCCCAAGCCGCTCGGCACCCGTGTCGCGGAAACACCACCGTAGGGCTTTTCTGTAAAACGCCACATTTGCTGGAGCAGCTGATACAGTGAGAGTAGCACCTGCTTCCGGGGAGGAGGAGGCTGGTGACACGGGACGGAGGCGATGAACGTGCCCTTTCGTCGATCGGCCTGATGCTCGGCACCAAGCGCAGAGTGGAGAAGAAAATCCCAGCCTCCCTTTCTCCTGCTCCAACTTTTCCCAAACACCCACCCTGGTCCTTTTAAAACCCAAGGAGTATTCCACCCCAATTTTCAGACTGTCACTACCCTGCAGTCTTCACGGCGTGACACTTAATTCATTAGACGACATAAGCCTGAAGCTGCCCATTGTGACAACTGCCGGGGACCAAAATAAAACCAAACTTTTCCTGCAAGTCTTATATGAAAAAGCAGTGTTTCTCTAGGTGCAGGTCAGGACTCACCTGCAAGAGGATCTGGAGCCAGCTAGAGCATTATTTCCAAAGTGAGGTCTGCGGGGGTGGCCCTCACATGTCACCTGCACCTACGTTCAGGGGAGGGTTTGTTCTGAGCGAGATTTACTTGAGAACCAAAAGCCAAGAAATTCAGACGTGCCTATTCTAGGACGGGTCTTCATGCTTACAAACAGGCCCGTGTAAGAGAAGTAACTACGGTCAGTTTGGGAGATCTGCCAGGTTGGGATGACGCCTGGTGTGACCGTGACACACGGCATGGGTCCCGCCTCCTGCGACCGCAGGGCTGACGGGAAGACTTGGCGTCCACGCGGCACCTCCTCCCTCAGGATGTGGAGCCTGGGGTCCCACCACAGGCGGAGTTCCCAGGCTCACTGCCACAATGCATCAGTAACACCAGGGGCATTTTCCTGAGCACCTACTCCGCTCCCCGCACCGCGCTGGGATTACACACAACGTCGCGGCTCCTCCTTCCTGCAACCACGAGCTCATTCCATTCTGCAGAGAAGAAGAAAATCAAGGCTTGAACTTCAAGAAACCTGCCGTGGGGCCCAGACTACGGTGGAGAAAGGAGCAATCAGGATTCGAACCTCCCCGGGGGCATGCGGGCCGCGAGAGCAACCACCGCTCGGGCACCCCGACGTCAGCAGCCCCGGTCAGCCTAGAAGTAGCTTCTCCAGAACCACGCGCTGTTAAGACAGGAAAGGATGTTCTGAGGTTCAAGCCACAACACGGTCCTCTTCTACTGGAACACTCTGGAAGGGTCGGGGTACAGGAGGAAAGAAGGGGTGAGATTCCACGCCAACCTGGTTCCGGGAGGGAGGAGGCGTCCCCTCGGTGGGGGAGCCGTGCGGGGCGCGCCCGAGGTGCCAGTTCCCACACTAGATGCCAGGGACGCGAGGCTGAGCCAGCCACGCAGCGCCACCTGCACACCCACGCCCGCGAGCTGGGGTGCAGCGGGGCCCAGGCTGTGCCCGGGGGGCTCTCGCTTGCCTGGAACTGAAGATGCGAGGTGAAGGGTATACACACGCGTGTACGCACACAGGCAGCTGTGTGCATGTATGCATATCTCCGTGTCTGTGTGCACGTTTGCATATATAAAACGTACGGACACACACACACACAGGTATGTGTGAGTCGGAGCTGACAGGAGTGTGACAATCTGGGTGAACATTCCCAACTCCATAAATGGTGCTCTGGGTCCACGAACACAGACTTCTCTGCCTTCCTGTCTTGCTTCTAAAGGAGACACCAACCGCGGCACCTGTGTTTCAAGGGGCTGGCGATCGCTACCTTCTCCCACCTAAAGAAGCTCATTCATTACAAGTCGGTTAAACACCGCGGGGTTCTCCATGTGGGGGCTGGGCACGGTGTTCAGGATTCAGTCCCTGCAGGACCCCTCCTCCCCAGAGGCGTGGACTTCCTGGCTCTCCCTGTCCCCACTGCAGGATGCACAAACGGACTGCTGACAGCCCGTCCAAGGTCCTTCCTCCGGCATTTCTCTGCCCACTGAGTACCAGAGCACACAGTCTACCCTTCCAATGACACGTGGTGTGGTCTGCCCGGATTCTTTGTTCAAACGGCCGCCCCGCCACCTTGAGGGCAGCAAGGGTTTTGGGAATCCTGAATTACTCACAGAAGCTGCCATTCACCAGGAACACAACTCCTGCTGAGTCCGGGTCTGAAGTTCCTCAAATCTATGGACAGAGGCAAGCTGTGTGTCTGCAGAGCACGGGTCATTTTTGCTACCCCAGTCCCATAAACATTTTCTGAATGCTCAGCATGCGCAGACACTGTGCCACCAGCCGGTATGTGCATGATCTCCTTTGGTCGTCCCAGAGCCGGGAGAGGCAGGAAGCACAGATATCCTACAGGAGGGTACAAAAATGTCCACGGACTGTGCGTGGTCCCGTGGAGGGAGAACCCGGGTCTGTGTCCGGAATCCGCACACTTAGCCACCGTGCCTGGCCTCCCCAAGCCTCTGCAAAGTGATTAATAAAATCAGAGCACCCCAGATGTTTAGAACACCATCTTCAGCACAGTCACCCTGCTGGTGGGCGTCCTTAGAAAGTGCTCCCTTACTCAGGGGCCACCTGCCTCCCCCACGCTGGCCTCGGCTCTGCCTCTGTGGAGACTCCGACTGGGCATGGGCCCACCCCTCCTATGCTCCGTGGACATCACACGGCTTCCTCCTCCTCAGCCCAAGCGCACCCAGGACCAGCACGGCAGCGTCATTTGAATAACAAATTCACCAGTGCATTTAAATACAATTCCAGTTACTCAAATTCAATTTACACACAGAATTTTAGGAATACATTATGTAAGGTGCTACGGATGAAAACAGTAGGCTGACCCCTAATGAGGTCACTGGATTCTACTCTATGCTGCCTGAAATTGACATTCAAATCGGACTGAGCCCCAATCTTGGCTCAGGGCATCAGCTATACCCAATTGAACATGCTCATTTTGCCAGATCAATAATATGAACGTGGCACAATATATCACATAAAAAGCTTCTTCCCGTAGCCATGGTTACAGCACTTTAAGATCTGGGCTCTCTGAAACTCACCCCCCAAACCAGCCGCCACGATGACTCCTCATTTTCTTTACGGACAGTCCTATTTTAGTGCTAAGCTCAAGTCACAGGTACTTTCTTCGGTTTTGGGGTTTTTTTCTTAATTCTTTCACTCCAACACATACATATTAACCACCAGAAAATACGATAAGTCATGATTTACAGAAAAATCCCTATGTTTAAGTGAAGGCTTAATTTAGCATAACCCTGTGTATTGTATTGGGAACCTGAGAATCTTTTTAATGTCTTACCCTATCTCTCTCTCGCTCTCTCTCTCTCAAAAAAAAAAAAAAAAAATCTTTCAGTGAGCCTGTTCTAGAAACGACTGGGGGAAGTCACCTATCAATTGCCAGTCTGTGTGGAGAAACGGGGTGGTTCTCCAGGCCGGTAAAATCTAACTGCTAAGCGTGTACACAGAGCTAAGGAACAGAAGCAGAGGCCGACTCTCCCGGACACTAGCCCGAACAGCCTCAGATCCAAAAGCATTAAGAAAAAAGTAAACTTGCAAATGATTTGAGAGAAAGGTCTATTTTCGTGACAGATGGCAATGAGGGCTCTTCAATGCCAATTTAATCACTTTTCCTCGATTTTCAAATGCTTAAGTTGTGGCTCCAAGTGTTTGTGCACCAGCATGGGATCTGCTGCGCTGAAACGGGGAGGAGGGTGACTAATGTGCGCCTGGGTCTCGCCGTCAGCCCAGGGCAATTCCACCCAGCTTAGGGAAGTGAGGTTGCTCAACGGACACTCCATCCTCCCACGGTGAAAAGTTCTGTCCTCGGGGCACCCGGGTGGCTCAGTCGGTTAAGTGTCTGCCTTTGGCTCAGGTCATGATCCCAGGGTCCTGGGATCGAGCCCCACATCGGGCTCCCTGCTCAGCGGGGAGTCTGCTTCTCCCTCTCCATCTCCCTCCGTGTGCTCGCTCACGCTCTTTCTCTAGATCTCTCTCTCTCAAATAAATAAATAAATCTTAAGAAAAAAAAAAGTTCTGTTCTTATGAGCACCATTCTATGTCACAAAGGCAAAGACCGCCCTTGATTGGGAGCCTAATTTATATAATCACTTTTTGGTCCAATTACCTGAACAAACAGACCCGTCGGTGGGGACTTAATACACAGAATAGTCTCCAAATTTTTAAGCAGGGACTTTTGATAATCACCTTACAAGTAAGAAAAGAAATGGAGTCCCCGGGGGGCCGTGACGACCCCCATCAGCAGTGCCCTGCGGGCCAGGACCTAAAGTCCAACTCCCACCCAGGGCTCTGTCAGCTCCATCGGACTCGTGTCTTTTCCAGGGAATATTTTGTCACCCCATCTCAAGACACTATTTTACATCTCAACTGTATATACTTTTTCCAAGGACGTATTTAATACTAGACTTAACTCTGAAACCAATGAGAAAATATATCCACAGACATACTGGTGATCCAAGTCCGAGTCTATGGGGGGCTTCTATGCCAGAGCAGAAAGCGCCTCACATACACAGTTCTGCCGTTTGGAAATTGATCTGTAGGTTTTACAGACTATTCATATCTTTGGTAAAGTATCTCAGACACAAGGCTGATGGGGCAGTTTGCAATCACAGGCATCATTATGAATAGGTCGAAGCTGCACACCCATCAACAATGGCCTAGAGTTACGGGCGTCCGTCAACACTGATAAATGCTACCAACCACGTGTAAAAGTGAAACCTGCCCCTCGTATTTAATGGCCTCCTGAGCTCTAGAAGGCAATGCATCCTCAGCGCAGGATTAGGCAACTTATCTGCAGATCTGCATCTTCTCCGAGAAGAAACAGGGAGAATGTCCTTAAGACCACCTGTGTGCACCAATGTCACCAAAATAGCAGGGTGAAGAATTTACACAGCATTTTCCAAAATAAGTGATGTCCTTCACAGTTAGGACCTCGGAGATGATGTGCAAACTTGTAGCGGAGGAAGACTGGCCATCCGCGGCCTGAGAACCGGTGGCTTTCTGGGCACACCATCCCTAGGCCTTGGCCTCCCGGAAAACCTAAAAGCGCCCTGTTGGTGTGTGCCCGCCGCCACCAGGTCCTCCTCAGGGCAGCCCCCTGCAGGCTGGGGAGTGGCCGACCTCAGGCCCATCCTGCATCTCTGCGTACCCGGGGCAAGCACAGCTCAGGGCACAGGCCACGTTCGGACCTGCTCCAAGAGTAAGCAGGATGGTTTGCGTCAAGGCTCAATTCAAAGGGCCTGTCCCCACTCAAAGAAAAGGAATAGACAAAAAATATTAATCATGTTTTCCTTTTAATAAGGCTTTTTACTCAAAAGTGTAGCTTTGAAAATCTCTAGCTTGTTGTGAAAACCAGAAAAGCCAGGGAGCCGCCTCACTTCGAACACCGCCATGGCGAGCTGGACCGACGCGGGAAATCAAATGCAACACTTTAAAATCAGAGCCAACATTTAAAACTAGGAGGATGATGCATGTCCTACTGTGATTCAAGGAGAAAGGACAAGTTCTTAACACAGTAAAACAAAACACAAAAGGTAAACAAATCTTTAGAAATCACTAGATGTGTGTGTGTGTGTGTGTGTATTTATATAATTAGGATTATCATCAACATTTAAAACTATTAAAAATAAGGTTGCCACCTTCACTTTTCTTTCAGTACCGGGGTGTTATTTTTTTTAGGAAAAAAAAAAAGTTTCGCCCCAACCCTCAAGTTGCCAGACCCCGACCCCAAGCCTGCTCTGTGCTGTACAACGCCCCCCCTCCCCCACGCTGAGCCCCCAGAGCGCCGACACCCAGTCCTGCTGCCGTCCTGGTTGTCAAGATGACAGGCCCACAAAAGCACAGCTGAGAGCAGAACTGCATTCTTCCCCAGGAAGAAAACACATTTGCCCACAATGGGTCTACAGAGTCTGCCAAAGCACCTCGTTGGTGGCTTGATAACCTGTTCGTTTTGCCCAGAAGCAAGATGGCAATCTTAATCAAAGAGGGAAGCTAGATTTTTTTAAATAACTTAAAAAAAATCATTTTTATATAAAGCAGCAAAAACATCTTTTCCTCTCTGCAGAAAGAAAAATGTGAACAAGAAAACACAGCGATGTAAATGGACGGTTCATAAACTTGCTCAACTCACCCCCCCCACCAGACGGCACCTCCTCTCAGGGCTACTGCTCTCTACCACGCTCAGTGCTATCTGAAGAAGATTCTTTGGTGCCTTCAGTCGCTCTTTTACTTTCCTCCTGATTTAAATTTCCCTTTTCTGACCTGGTCCCGTTGGGGATAGAGTTTTCACCATTCACGAGCCCGTTTTCCACAGCCTTCGCCCTGCCGACGGCCTCGGTGAGGGTGAGGGCCTCCTGCACCCCGGCCTCCTCCTCCAGGCTCCGCAAGGCCAGGGGCAGCCTGGCGCCCCCCGTGCCACTCTCCTCACACCGGGGCAGCGGGGCCCCCACCTGCACCTGCTTGCGATAGTGCTCCCGGTTCGCAGCCGCGCTCTTCACCGCTTTCTCCAAAATCTCTTTTTCTCCTAAGCGCAGCTTGATGGCCATTGCTGCACGAACAGAAAGGTCGTGGTTTTTCAAGAAGGATTTGTCTTCCTGGAAAACAAGAAAGAGCAAAATTAATTATAAGAAGTCTAAATCAGCAAAAGTACAGCGACAGAAGGCAGATCAGTTGTTGCCACGGATGGGGGCACGAGGGAAATGTGAGGGGTGACAGAAGGTTCTAGAACTTGACTGTGGCGGTGGTTGCAGGACTATGTGCTTATATCAAAATGTACACTTTAGAAGCGTGGGTTGTATTGTATTTAAATTACACCCCGAGAAAGTGATCATAAAACCAAAATGGTGAGCCTAAATCAAACGGTGTCCCACCACATTTGACAGGGAACTTGGCTTATTTTAAAAATCATTCCTTGTCTGTCTCGTGCACTGCCAGGCCCCAGGGCTCGGCACTGGGCTGAATGAATGAATGAAGGAGCGAGATGCATGTGAAGTTAGTGGTGCAATGGTAAACCTGGAAAGCACAAATGAAAACTCAGAATTACAGGAAAGTGTTGAATAATTTTTAAAAATTCATCTTCTAGTCAACAATGCCTCAAGAGGATTCTTTTGAGAAGTATAAATGTGTTAAATAGGAAAATATTAATAAGTTGAATGAAAAATATCAGATATACAACGATTTTGCTAACAAAAGTCATTTACATTTAGGAAGGAATCTCTTTTTAAAAATCCCTAAAAACATGACAAAGCTCAAATCCTCACTGAAGCGATCTAATTACCTCAATAGTTGTTTTGTATGTTTTTAAAAGAAGCGAGGCTCGATCTTCAAGAAATGTCCAAAGTCTGACCTCATTGTCCCAGCTAACGGGATATTCAGAATTACCCAAAGTGAAGATTCTGTCGAGAGCATTATCTCCCAGCAAATGTTCCTTCAATTCTTCTGCAGAAATACAAACAGCCATCTGTGAGGGAGGAAACAGCACGGCTTCTCATTTTAACAAGCAGCCCACCTTGGAAAAGATCTTCCCCAGCGACGTCACCCGCCTGGGTAAAAAGCTCCCCTGGATCGATGGGCTGGGCCAGGCCAGGCTCTCCAGAGTAAGTCACCACTAGCCTTCCTGACTGGGGGTCCAGACCAAGCCTTGGCACAGCCCTCCACCTCTCGTTGCTTTTATGAGGGACACTGAGAGCTTTTAGACAGTTTCACAAGATACGTTTTAAGGACACATCTACAGGGACACGTCCCTTATTCTGACGACAGCCTTCTCGCAAACCACGCGCTCAGTCACACCAACGGGGTCAAAAAGACGTTCAGGTGAACGATGTAAATAGTACAAACGGGTGACAGCACAACAATCCAGTGACCCTTCTAAATTTAAATCAGATTGGTGCTCATGGCAGCAGTGGACCTGACAAAGCTATTTATCTCCTCCTACAACACATAAACCACAAACCGAAAGAAATAAGAAAAATGGACTATAAAAATCTTAGTTAATGAAAAATGTGCCTTTTTCCCTCACTTGTCAGGAATTTAAACAGAAATTACAAATAAACACAAGTGAACAACTCAATTACCTTCAAATATATTTAAGAAGAGGAAAGGATTCAGCAACTGCTCTGAGCATTTCAGCTCCCGGCACATTATCTTCAAGAGACCCAAACATGCTGATCCTATTCATGCTCAAGAAATACACCCCAACTTCTTATGTAATTATGAGACAGTATCTCTTTCAGAGCAAAATGCCCCACAGCTGTCACTATTTACAATTCAAACTGAAGAATCTGCTGCCAGCAAACCAAACTTTTATTAGTATTAGTTAGAGGAATTCAAAGAAGAATACATCAATTGTCTTGACACGACAAATTATCTTTCTATGACTAAAGAGACACTAAAGAGAATCAGCAGACCTGAAATGATTCAGGCAGTTTGTTTTTTAAGGAAAAAAGAAGTTAATCTAATGTTCAAAAAAGAAATTTATTAGGTGGCATTTGTTAGCAAAAGATCATGATAAAATTCAGGGCTTTTATATTTTGGATCCTATAGTTTATGTTCTTTGTATAAAGTGCTGAAAATTTAAAACATGCTTCCTGAGTGGTAGAGATTTCTTTTCAGAAGCCCCCTCACTAAGGTCACTGGTTTTGTTTTCTTCCTAAACCCGCCCAGGGTCAGCCCTCAACGTTGAAAAGCTAAGGGGCAGAAGCAGAGCCTTCTCTCTCTGCTACTTTTAACAGTGAAACTGGGCTTATTCACTCTACTGGGAACATGAAACCAGCAAGGGGGGCGGAAGGGGACATGAGGCCGTGTCACCATGTGACCAGAGGCTTCGTGAGTAGGCCCTTTCCCCTGCTTGCCTGCAGCTAACAAAGCCCTGACAGATCCTCTGAGTCCCCACCGGGGCTCTGTGACTTCACCCGGCCACCATGGGAGTACATGTGGGGTCACCCCAGACAGTGACCAGTGCCCTAGCTCCTCAACCTGGCTCCGTGTTGAACGCTGGTTCGTCCAGACCCCTGGACTACTAGGATCTCTTCCACGAATCCTGTTCTTTGCAAACCAGCAGGAGCCACGTGGGATGCCTGGGACGCAGGCTCTGGATGAGCAGAGCTGGGTCCTGATGTGGGGCCATCACCTGCCAGCTGAGGGCCACGTTACTCCTGCTCTTCGAACTGGAGTTCCCACGTCAGTCACGTGGGAATCCCTATGCCTCACAAGCCTGATGAGAATGAGCACGAAGTCTGCCCCACACTGAGCACTGGCACAGTGACAGGGATCAGTATCACTGTCGTCTCTTGTTACAAATTCCTACAGGCTATGAACTATGACCTTCAGTGTTCTACCTCTGCATCGTATGCAAGAAAAGCCCACAGGAAACCCTTAACTCGAGCCACGACCAAAGTACAAACTAGCCGGAAGCGCTAACTTGAGGGGCAGTGAGTCTATAGCAATGTGGCTGCTCAGAAGGGGGCAAGTGCCATCTCACAGCTCTGTGGGTTCCAGCAGCTGGTGTCTACACTGCCTGGGTCTGGGGACTGTCTCTACCACCTCCACCCTGATGTCAAACCCTGGACCGGACAGCATTTCTCCTGCATCCAGACAAGAGGACAGGGGGGCCAAGGACAACAGAGCCCAGTAGGCTCTGCCTCTGCAGACCAAACCGCCCCTTCCCTGCTGCTGGGGCAGCTTCCTTCGGACAAGTGCTTATCTGTCTGCTCAACTAGATGGTAACTCACTTACTCACTTCTTCCTACCCAATCTGGTTTGCACAGGATCACAGGATTTACGGTAGTTTATAACAGCAAACACACACACACAATTACAAGTGAAACCTCAAGGAAGGGAATCATAAAGATCAGAGCAGAAATAAATGACATAGAAACTAAAAAAAACACAATAGAACAGATCAATGAAACTGGGAGCCGGTTGTTTGAAAAAATTAATAAAACCGATAAACCTCTAGCCAGACGTACTGAAAAGAGAAAGGACCCAAGTAAGTAAAATCACAAACGAGAGAGAAGAAATAGCAACCAATACCACAGAAATACAAACAATCTTAAGAGAATATTATAAAAAATTACAGGCCAACAAATTGGATAATTTGGAAGAAATGGATAAATTCCTAGACACATATGAACTACCAAAATGGAAACAGGAAGAAATAGAAAATTTGAACAGACCGATTACCAGCAAAGAAATTGAATCAGTAATCAAAAATCTCCCAACAAACAAAAGTCCAGAGCCAGATGGCTTCACAGGCAAATTCTACCAACCATGTAAAGAAGAGTTAATACCTACTCTCAAACTATTCAAAAAATATAAAAGGAAGGAAAGCTTCCAAATTCATTCTATGAGGCCAGCATTACCCTGATAACAAAATCAAATAAAGACACCACAAAAAAAGAGAACTACAGGCCAATATCCCTGATGAACATGGATGCAAAAATTCTCAATAAAACACTAGCAGATCGAATCCAACAGTACATTAAAAGAATTATTCACCATGATCAAGTGGGATTTATTCCTGGGCTGCAGGGGTGGTTCAATATTCACAAACCAATCAACGATACACCACATTAATAAAAGAAAGTATACGAACCATATGATCCTCCCCATAGATGCAGAAAAAGCATCTGACAAAGTACAACATCTATTCATGATCAAAATCCCTCCACAAAGTAACAGGTCTAGAGGGAGCATACCTCAACATAATAAAGGCCATATATGGAAGACCCACAGCTAATATCACCCTCAATGGGGAAAAACTGAGAGGTTTTCCAGGATGGTCAGGAACAAGACCGAGATGTCCACTCTCACCATTGTTATTTAACATAGTACTGAAGTCCTAGCCACAGCAATCACACAACAAAAAGAAATAAAAGGCATCCAAATCAGCAAAGAAGAAGTAAAACTTTCACTATTAGCAGAAGACATGATACTATATATAGAAAACCCAAAAGACTCCACCAAAAAATTGCTAGAACTGATAAACGATTTCAGTAAAGTTGCAGGATACAAAATCAATATACAGAAATCTGTTGCATTTCTATACACCAATAATGAAGCAACAGAAAGAGAAATTAGGCAATCAATACCACTTACAATTGCACCAAAAACAATAAGATACTTAGGAATAAACCTAACCAAAGATGTAAATGATTTGTACTCTAAATTAAACTATAGAACACTTATGAAAGAAATTGAGGAAGACACAAAGCAATGGAAAGACATTCCATGTTCATGTATCGGAAGAACAAATATCGTTAAAATGTCTATACTACCCAAAGCAATCCACACATTTAGTGCAATCAAGATCAAAATACCAATAGCATTTTTCACAAGAGCTAGAACAAACAATCCTAAAATTTGTATGGAACTACAAAAGACCCCGAATAGCCAAAGCAATCTTGAAAAAGAAAAACAAAGCTGGAGTCATCACAATTCTGGACTTTAAGTTATACTACAAAGTAGCAGTAATCAAAACAGCATAGTACTGGCATAAAAATAGACACATAGATCAATGGAACAGAACAGAAAACCCAGAAATGAACCCACAATTATATGGTCAATTAATCTTTGACCAAGCAAGAAAGAATATCCAATGGAAAAAGACAGTCTCTTTAACAAATGGTGTTGGGAAAACCGGACAGCAACATGCAGAAGAATGAAACTGGACCACTTTCTTACACCATACACAAAAATAAACTCAAAATGGCTTATTAAAGACCTAAATATAAGACAGAAAACCATTAAAATCCTAGAGAAAAACACAGGCAGGAACCTCTTTGACATCAGCTGTAGGACTAGGTATGTCTCCTGAGACAAGGGAAACCAAAGCAAAAATGAACTATTGGGACTACATCAAAATAAAAAGCTTCTGTACACCAAAGGAAACAATCAACAAAACTAAAAGGCAACCTACTAAATGGAAAAAGATATTTGCAAATGACGTACCTGATAAAGAGTTAGTATCCAAAATATATAAAGAACTTAACAAACTCAACACCCAAAAAACAAATATTCCAATTAAAAAATGGGTAGAAGACATGAATAGACATTTTTCCAGAGAAGACATACAAATGGCCGACAAACACAGGAAAAGATGTTCAGTATCACTCATCATCAGAGCAATGCAAATCAAAACCACAATGAGATACCACCTCACACCAGTCAGAATGGCTAAAATTAACAAGTCAGGAAACGACAGATGTTGGCGGGGATGCGGAGAAAGGGGAACCCTCCTACACTGTTGGTGGGAATGCAAGCTGGTGCAACCACTCCAGAAAACAGTATGGAGGTTCCTCAGAAAGTTAAAAATAGAGCTACCCTATGATCCAGCAATCACACTACTAGGTATTACCAAAGAATACAAAAATACTAATGCAAACGGATACAGGCACCCCGATGTATACTGCAGCATTATCTACAACAGCCAAAATATGGAAAGAGACCAAATGTCCACTGACTGACGAATGGATAAAGAAACTGTGGTATATACATACAATGGAATATTACTCAGCCACCAAAAAGAATGAACTCTTGCCATTTGCAACGATGCGGATGGAGATAAAAAGTATAATGCTAAGCAAAATAAGTCAGTCAGAGAAAGACAAATACCATATGATCTCACTCATATGTGGAATTTAAGAAACAAGACAAACGAGCAAAAGGGAAACAAGAGAGACAGACAAACCAAGAAATACACTCTAAACTCTATAGAACAGGGGTGCCTGGGTGGCTCAGTCATTAAGCGTCTGCCTTCGGCTCGGGTCATGGTCTCAGGATCCTGGGATCGAGCCCCGCATCAGGCTCCCTGCTCAGCGGGAAGCCTGCTTCTCCCTCTCCTACTCCCCCTGCTTGTGTTCCCTCTATCGCTGTGTCTCTCTCTGTCAAATAAATAAAAAAAAAAAAAAACCTTTAAACTCTATAGAACACACTGATGGTTACCAGAGGGGAGGTGGGGGGGGGCGGGGGGAGATGGGGGAAATAGGTGATGGGGATTAAGGAGTGCACTTGTGATCAGCACAGGGGATATATGATTCCCATATTGTACATATTACACTATACATTAACTAATTGGAATTTAAATAAAAACTTAAAAAAAAAAGTAGAAGTGAAACCTCAGGACCATGGGATTGGGGCGGGGCGGTACATTTTCAGACAAAAAATGAAAACGCAACCACAATAGGTCAAATCTCAGTATAAGAAACCCCAAATGTCTTGTCTTAAGTAAACATAAAAGTAGATGCTCAATACATACATTTAACACTTTCTGTACCCGAAATCAGAGGCTGCAGACAAGAACATTTTGTGATGTAAACAGATTCTGTTTGCAGCGTTAATGACTCTAACAGGATGCCTGACATTAAAAAGCTTGCCAGCAGTTTCAGATCTGGAACGCAGAGTCAGCTGCCCAGTGAAGTCCTGTGGCCCACGTATGCCACGCTGACCACGTGACGTCAGGGGGGCACTCACACGTCAGCACGCCGCGAGTGAGAGGAGGCTGTCTGCGGAGCGAGCACAGCAAAGACTCCCCTCTACAAACGCAGAATTTTCATGCAGTCAGACAACCCCAGATGTTTTAAGTTTTCTTCCAACCCAGTAGGGAATCAGTTGTTTATTACAGATGAATATTGACAACACATCAAGAATTTAATAAAACATTTCCAGGGTCAAACAGATCCACTTCGGTTTCCAATAGTGCCTTCTCCCCTCTCCCCAAAAAGTGCTCTAGTTTTAAACAATTGTATCTTTAATCTGAATCTTTAATCTAAATCTATGATTTACACTTCATGAATTTTTTAAAAAGTCAACATCTTTTTTTTCCCCCGGAAATCATTTACCTTCGGTCATGCAGAACACGCGGAGAAAAGCCAGGAGCTGCGCAGAGACCGGTGGCTCGGTAAAATGCAGCGCAAACACACTGGAACTGACAAAAGTGGGAACAGCATTAGTCCCCCTGCCTGGGCACCTGCTCCCGGCAAGCGAGATCCCTTCACTCTACACTCTGCAGGGTGGGTCATCCTCAAGGGGCGCCCACCCCTCGCCTGAGCCCTACAAGTACTGCCTTTGGATGCCTGGGAAGCGCAGGACGGCGGGCTTCCCAGAGAGGACGGTGGTGACTGTCGGCTGTCCGGCTGTCCAGCATCTAAAAGCCTTCACCTCAGGGTGCACACGACATACTCAGAGAATTAAGTGTGCCCGTGGTTCTCAAAAACTGTTAACAATAATTTGTGTTGAGTTCACATTTTAATCATTAATCAAATATTGACAAGTTCAATAAAAACAGGTCTGGATAATCCATTTTCATTAAGAACGGTTCCTCCATTCCCCGGAGAACTAATAAATCATAATTCTTGTCTTCTTTATCATTTTGCACCTCAAATGCAAGACAATCGTGAAGAATTTAGCCAGAAATTCTTGAATGGGGATCATGACTTCATTACAGAAACTAATGGTGGCAAAGAATTAAATGAAACAAATTGATCCGGGTCATTAACCTTTTCAAGGTGAAAGACACTAATGATCCACAGTATTTATTTAACTTAATGAGGAGCTCAGGCCGTGTCCCCTGGAACGGACCGGGAGTGCTCCCAACGACACAATGATGTTTATCTGAAAACACTGCTAAGTCTCCACGCATCTCTGTTTAAACCTGCTGTGTAGCAGCGACAAAGACATGAAGACAAACCACTCTAGAGAAGTTGTATTACGCACCAACTAAACACTACACAACTGAAAATACTTCAAGGGACACAGGAATGAGGTGAGTGTTTCCGTACGTACGTGGGGATGCCGGCGCGGGCCAGGACCTCAGCCTTCATGGCGTACAGCCGGTCACTCTTACTCACTCCCAGCTTTATTTTCACTCTGTCGTGTGAATTATTGTCAAAGAAAAAACCACTGTGGATCACAAACTCTGCATTTGACCGAGTGCCATAAAAAATGTAAATCTGAGATGCAGTAAAGAAAAAAATAAAGGGATATAAAAGAAATTCAACATCATTCTCAATACAGAGCAGGGCAAAGGATCAGTTCCCCTATGTTCAACTGTCCTTCCCACTAGGGACACACAGCAGCTCTACAGTGACTACTACATGTCTCCCCTGCAATCCCGCAACCCCCCAGCTGCCCGGACGGAGCCGGGTGACAGAGGGTGTCTATTCCCACTGCCACGTGGGCCTGCCTGCCTCCCAGAGGAGCCCAGGCCACAGCACTCCCTGCCTCCTCCCCGTCCCTGGGACAGCGAGACTAGTACGTACGGCTGACGACTGGCGACCGTCCCCCCTCTCCTTCTAATACAAGAGTCTCTCCTGGAACAAGATCTCAGACAATGTCTGTCAGACACTCATTCCCAGGTCCTGTGGCAATTCGGCACCTAGCAGGAGGGTTTCTAACTCTTCTGCAGGAAGGGCCAATCAGCACTTCGTTAGAGTAATACTGTTGGTTTTGTCTCAGTTGGAACGTCAACGGTCGGTCGGTCAACGGCTGACGTCAGTTCTGCTTTTGGGGGTTAACTGCTTGGTCAGAAGCCCAATAGGCAGAAAGCAGGCATTCAAAGATGCGCATTTTCAAATGTACTGAAAGGCCTGACCCTGCCCCCACCCAGGTTATGAGAGAAAAATTCACAGATTAAAGTGGATATATAAGATCCATGGCTCCCAGTCCCCTTGTTTTTGCCATTTAAATAAACAGCCTCTTTATAAACAAGGTTCTAATCAACAGAAAAAGAGAGAGAACAATGCGGATTATGTAATTGAAAACTGTGGTCTACTGTCATAACACGAAGTTTATTTTCAGTTGACGGGATCACAAATATTAGGTCAACTGTGCAAGTAAGTGCCTTCACATCTTTTTTCTTTGTGGACCCAAAGCACAGTATGTTTCTTACAGCTTTGGGTCTCAAGATGTGTTCCCTAACCAGTCCTAAATACAAATCCCCCACTTTTCTGAGTTAAATACCCTCTCAACCTGATCCACGCAGTTTAACCCCGTGCCCACTGGCCGGCCGACCTTATGCCGCCTACCTGCTCTCCCGCCCGGAAGTCCCGCAGAGCGACACACTCACAGCGATCATCTTCCAGGTTGTAGCCGGTGGTGATCTAGGCGGGGGAGAGGGTGACAACTGTGAGCACCAAGGTCTGCGGTCCCCTCACTCATGAGGGTCTTTTTCAGCAATTAGAAGATAAAAAATACCCAAAGGTACTGCACTCTGCATGCTTTACTAAACTGACAAAGAACTGCTTGGTTATTTCCATTAATCCTGTTTATACCAGAGATTCTTATACAAGATTCTGCACCTCGAGTAAAGGACCTAACTATTAGGAAAATACAGCATACAGATTATCACTCGCTCGCCTCAAGCATAGTCACTTGTCCCAAAGCAAGCCCCCCAGACGGAAGCAGGGTCTCCTGGAGAGCTCTAGCTGAATGGCAGCTACGTTTGGCCACCAAGAAATGAAAGTGTGTCTTCCATTGGATAAAGAATCAGGGAAAAAGAAAAGCCTGTTTCTAGATTATGTACATATTTTACCCTGAAATTAGAGAAATTGAAACTTTCAGATAAGCGAAGGGAAAATAAAATAACTGAGCTGTAGCCTATCCATTCTCAGCTGCGTGCTAGGCTGTTAGCATCTCTAAGCCCGCTCCCTACACCAGAAGCCTGCATCTCTCCCCAATCTCTCCTGTCCTGGGGGGCCAGGCAAGTCCATGTCTTGATGCACAAGGCACAGAGATATTCCTGGTGCCACTGCTGGTCAGCACTTGAACTCCTAAATTATCCTTTGGGTTCTTTCCTTCCTCGTCATTGCCCTGCGTGGCCGAGGTCCTTACCATTTGCAAAAACCTTCCGACTGGCTTCAAATTCCTCACTGTCCTTCCTGCATCTCTAGTGACACTACAGTGTCGACCTCCTGTTTAAAACCTTTTGGTGGCCCTCCACTCTACCCATAGGAAAAAATCCAAATTCTTGAGCACGGCCGATTTATGAGGAGGCCCATGTCTCCCTTCGGCCTCTTGACCTGCTGTCGCCCGCCACACCGGTCTCTGCTCCAGCTCCCTCATGCCTAGAACTACCTTTTGCACCTGTTTTGCCTGAGCCCTGGCTTCTTTAGGGGTGCCTGCCCTCATCCTACCCAACCACCCTGCACTCCCAGAGCCCCTGTGCTATCACCCCTCACCTAACACCGGCCCCACCAGCCAGACCTGGAGCTCCCTTTTCACCTGTGTCCCCAGCACTGAGCACTCTGTACCTGACACCTGAAACTCGGATAATATTTACTTGATGCATGAACCACCAGGGTAAGGAACAGGTCCCCAGTTTATATTAAAAGCTCCTTCTGGGGCACCTGGGTAACTCAGTGGTTAAGCATCTGCCTTTGGCTCAGGTCATGATCCCAGGGTCCTGGGATCGAGCCCCGCATCAGGCTCTCCCCTCAGCAGGAGGCCTGCTTCTCCCTCTCCCACTCCCCCGGCTTGTGTTCCCTCTCTCGCTGCCAAATAAATTAAAAAAAAAAAAAATCTTAAAAAAAAAAAAAAGCTCCTTCTTAGACGTCCACCCCTCAGAGCAGCCTCCCCAATCTCTTAGATTGTCTGAAACTGCATGTCCTGAGAATCACCACTCCAGACCGCCGCAAGTGCTACTTGCTCATAAAGGTATCAACAGCTTGGATCCAAAAACTTACTTCCGAATCCAGGGAATGGCATTTTTAGGATGGAGGGCCATGTGACGATCATCCTTAAACCCAGTGTCCCCAGAACCAATGGCCTACGAACCGTCTACCTAGAAATCCCTCATGCTTCTGCTCTGCAAAGCCAGCAGAGACACAAAAGCGACGACAAATGAATGCCGCTCCCAGGAATCTGGCACATCTCCGCTCACAGGACAGTTTCAACACTTGATAAGATCAGCCCTGGGAAGTTCCTGCCCAATGTCAAAATCGCTGTTCTGACCCCAAAACATGATTCTGGTGACAAGGATAGAACAGGAACTGCCCGAGAGCTCCCTGCCCTGAAAGGCTGCAGCTCCGCAGCCGTGTTTACACGGGACCCGGCAGGAGCCGCAGATAGCAGGAGGGCAGGCAGGGAAGCAAGAGGGGCAGGAAAGGGCCAACAAGAAACAAAAATAATTAGGTAGAAACACGGGAGGTAGACAACAGGCCGGGAAGGGAGGCTCACGGAAGGGGAGGCATGGCGATGTTACACAGGGCACCCAGAGCAGCCTTCCTTGAGGAAGTGTGTGAGTGGTCTTGCAGACAGTGTTTCAGGCAGCAGGAACAGCCCATGCAAAGGCCCAGAGGTGAGTGTGTGCTGGTGTCTGAGGAAGCCCAGGGTCCCAGACCTGTGTGTGCTGGGAGTATAGTGGGGACAAGTTAAGCAGGGAGCCTTGTCTGTTACTTATAAAAACCTGGGCTTTCACTTTGAGACTGGAAGCCTTGTATAAATCTAAATGTTTTAGACGTTTTAACACTCAACCAGAAAGACCTTCAGAAAGAGCCTCTCTCAATTCTGCTTAAATTTCCAGGGGAGTTATGCTCTCCAATACAAGGGCTGGTCACCTCAACATGCTCTACCCACTGGACGGACACAGTGGCCTATAAACCACGTGGCAGTGTCCTCTGCACAAACCGAACCAGCTCAAGAAAGGAAAACTGCTGCTCACATTAATTCTGAACCAGTCACGCAGAATTTAAAGATACATCTTATCTTACAATTTAATATCATGTCCATAAACTTGTCTGAATCTGTTTCTCCAAGTGGCTAGGAAATGGGCTCACACATGCCACCATCTCTGGCCCAGGGACCAACCCAGCCTTTTCCCTTCTCCCCTAGTTCCCTGCCGCTCCTGGTCTGGAATTACTGCTGTAGGCTCGGCTCTCCCATCTCTGCTCCCAGAAGCAGGTTTTTGTCAGAAGCACAGCGTTGCCGGGTTACAAATTTCTACCTACTCCCTCGGTGGTAGTCAGAACAGACAGACAACTACTGTCAAGATAGACACACACAGAACAGAAACTCGGCGGTCTGAAAAGCCAAGCCTTAATTTCAAGGACCTTATTTTTAAAAAGAGATTAACTGTTAATACATGTGATATACAACTTCATAGTGTTAAAATAGATTCTCAAATTCTACCAGACGCAATTTCCCTTGAAGTCTTATAATTACAACGGAAAATGGTTCAACCAAGGTGTGGAGTTAAGTATTCAGGGAAAACGACCACTGTAAGAAAAAGCACCAGCATCTTGTAGAAACCTTCTAAAGGCCAGCAATGCTTCGCCAGCTCTGGGGTGGGATGCAGACTTTATGAACAGTGCTAGAGAAAACACAGCATTCGTGGTTGTCACCAATGCATTATTTTTATTTTGAGATGCACTAACTTTTTGTTTTTTACTCCTAGAGGGAAAAGAGTGAATAGTTTAATCCGATTTACATGAAAGCAACACAAAAACCAGTGTGTATATTAGGGTGTGAGGGCGCAAATGCACACAAAGGAGAGAAAGATTTGCACAAAACCATTAACCATGTACCTGGAGGGTGTTGAGCAGAGGGACCCGGGCCACGGGCAGGGCCGGGTGCTGGCGGGGTGCTGGAGGGGAAGGGAACCTCCATATTTTATTCCCGCAGAGGCCTCTGTTTAACTGTTTTTGTTTGTTTACAATAGAGTATGGACGTTTTTAAATTTTAGATATAAAACAATGAACTCTAATGATCAATCAAGTTTGAGAACCAATGATCTAATCCAGTGAAGCAAAAAGAAAAAATACTATAGTCAAGTATTAAAAGCTTTTTGAAAAATTTTAGAACTTCGATCTTGTAATCAGTGTTAAGATAGCTCTGAAAGGAGAAAAAAAAACAAAAAAGAATGAAAGTAAATAAAATATACTGCTCCTTACTATGGCTAATTAAATTAAGCATATCTAAACTAAGGCAGAAATATAATTGTAAGAGGGGAACTCTTCGTTCTCCACAAGTTCAGAGTATGCTTGTTGCTACACCTTTCCAAATTCGCACCAGGGTATTCTAGCCTCCAGTGTTTGGCACACGTTACATGTGTTCTGGCCATTTCATGGGGTTAGATGTGAAACACTCATTTACAGCATTTTTTAAGCCCGTTTATAGTACTGCTAATAATAACAAAGGGAGCTGATGTTGAGAAAAGATGAACAAAAAAGTAACCAAGCTGGTATTCCAGTTATAATGCTTAAAAATTCAAAATATTCTGAAGTTGATCCTATTTCTGTGTACGGGTATCAGGAAATCTTGCTCAGACAGCCCCCTCAGCACAGAGAGCGCGTCAACCTCCACCGTTGCCGGGAATCCAAAGAACGCTGAGGAACAGGGAGCCAGCTTCCGTGGCTTCCTCCTTTCACATGTCGTAATTAACAATCATCCTCAAATTTCCTTATTTTCTTAGTGTCTCCTACCCGGTGCTTCCCACGCCAACCCTGCATGCGAGGCCAGGAGCCAAACGCCCCGGAGCGCCTCCTCCTGCCCCAGCACCAGGGAAACCAGCACCGGCTCCTGAACAAAAGCAGGTTAAGAAGCGGGGCCAAGGATGTGGCAGTGTGTCAGGTGAAGGGAAAGGGAACAGCAAGCAGTCAGAGAACATAATAGCCGGGAATGTAGTCAGCAAAGAGAGAAAACAAAAGGAAAAAGAAGAAAGGTGTTTTTTTTTTTCCTTCAATAAATCAGTATTTTAAGACAGTAAGAAAAAAAACTTTGGTTTAGTCTGTGGTTCAATAAGATAAGAAAATGAATGTTTAGGCTGGAATTATGGCTTAGCAAATAAATGCAGTTCACTGTGGTTTCTGAAAGTGGAATGAGATTCAAGTTCCTGGTTTTTAGGATTCAGCAAACGCAAAGAGAGAAAAACACCAGCTTCTCTCTGTGGGAGGTCAGAGGGGTGGCTCGGCTTGGTTCTGCCTGCTCCCTCTGGAGGGAGGCAGCAAGGGGGCAGGATCTGCAGGTGGAATGTCCACTCTAAAGCTTATTCACCACAGCTCCCCGGATTAAACACAACGCAGAGGGGGCGTTACCAGGCCGTTGGTGTGATTGCACATGTCCCATAAAGGAATCAGCGCCAGGGTCACCCGGGAACCGTCCTCCGTGGGAATTTGGTTTTGTCGAGTCATAACAGAAGAGACTGCCCACCTGTAACGATCAGAAAAGAGGTGAACTACGGTAGGCACATTTCAGAGCCCGTGCAGTGAGACCTCAACGAGAAACTATGGTTTGTCTGACGTCTCACCAGTGTTCAAAACCTTATCCTAAGTACCACAGGTGATGATTGGCCTTCTTCATCATTATTTAAAATTAAATCTAGGGCTGAGGGGAGAAAGGGGAAACTGGGAGGGAAAAAAAGACAGAGAAAACCCAGGGGTGAGGATAAAGGGGGGATGTTCCATCCAGGGAGACGGAGGGTCTGGAAGGAGGGCCGGAGACAGAGATCTCCAGGCCTCCAGTCTTCAGCGCGGCCGGAACCCCCCCCCGCCCCGCGAGCCCACACCACCTTCTCCTACCCAAATGCTAACTCTGCACCTGTATGAAACCTCAGTGAAAGGCAAACAACATAACTCCTTTCTGACCAGAAACCCTCTAAGAACTCAACAAAATGTGGCATGTTATTTTTTATTACGTTGTGCAGTCAATTAAATCTTTTTGTTTAAAAAAAATTACATGATTTCACTCATATGTGGAATTTAAGAAACAAAACAGAGGAGCATAGGGAAAGGAAAGGAAAAATAAAATAAGATGAAATCAAAGAGGGAGACAAACCATAAAAGACTCTTCATCACAGGAAACAAACAGGGTTGCTGGAGGGGAGGTGGGTGGGGGATGGGGTAACTGAGTGATGGGCATGAAGGAGGGCACGTGATGTAATGAGCACTGGGTGTTATACGCAACTGAAAAATCATTGAACTCTACCTCTGACACTAATAATACACTATATGTTAATTAATTGAATTTAAATTTTTATAGAAGTCCCCACTTTACACTAAAATAGTCTATTTAAAAAGGGGGAAAAGTCCTCATGACCACCCCACATGAAAGTTAATCTCCACTATCACCTGGCCACCTTGGCTAATCCCCACCACTACAGGTGAGGGCAATTTCTGTGTGGTTATTAAAATGCTGATCCTTACCCCAGCTGTCCATTATAACTTCTCCAGGACTACCTGTCTGGGGGCTTTAACTGGTCACAGCAGGTCACTTCTTACTGAAGTACTTCCCACTTCCAAGATCCCCAAATCACTCAGAAACCACCCCCCAACACACACAATACACAACACACACCAAAGATGTAAACACACACCCCCCACAACCATCCCCTGCCACATCACAACACACACACACACACACACACACACACACACACACACACACACACACACACACACACACACACACACACACACACACACACCACCCACCCCACCCCTCCCACCCCCACCACCCCACCAACCTGTAGTCCTCATAAGTGAAAGCATCCTTCAAGGGCAGTTTGTTGGCGTGAGGATGGGTCTGGGAATTAGAAGTTTCAGAAAGCAGACGTGAAAAGAGAAGAAGGGAAAACAGAAATCAGTCAGCAGAATTTCATTATTTAGCTGCCTAACAGATCCTAACAAGAGCCAAATGAAGCAGGAGGCGTCCAGCCGCGCTACTGAGGGATCATCGTGCTATTATGCTCTCATACATCACTGTCAACTTAATTTGTTGTGCCCAGCAGCCGCCATAAATCTGCTTCTTCATATTTCGATACCAGAACCCACAGACACCACGCAAAAATAAAATTTAAGGTGGACTGACTTTACCAAAGGTGGGCACACCCACGCTCTGAGAATCTGATCAAAACTGAAACCGGGAGCCTCCGAAGTTAGGGGTCTGTCCTGGCCTTCCTCGAATCCTTCTACCCACAAGCTGCATATCCCTCATGAATACATTTCAAATCTCATCTTATATCGATAAAAGGAGCAATTAAAGGCACTCTAATAAATTGAAGGTTCTTTCATTTATCTCCGACTTAAATCATTTGGATGGAAATCAACTTATGTGCAAATGAATCATATACGTAGTAAATGCGGCTCAAGTACAGAAAATCAAGAGAAAGAGTTTTGTGAAATCATAAATTTTACAAACAAGACAAAGATAAAACAGAGAATGACCTATTTAAATCGGACTACATTTTTCCCCCTCTGGACAAAAGAACATTTGGTAACGATGTCCCAAACGTCACACTTATGAGAACATTTTATCCATTCCCTATTCTCTCAGCACAACGACCCCCCCACCCTGGACCTTTCCAGCGCTCAAAAACTTTGTCTCAGTTAAGAAATTAAAAGCTGTAACAGCATAATTTTAATCTTCGGTTTCAATTCCGGTCTGACAGACAGATGGCAGCGAGTGACCAAGTGAGCAAACGGCCATCCCCAAGACGCGACGAGACCCCGCTGTCCGGTCTCCACGCCGCTGCCGATGAGTGGAGCTCTGTGCAGCATGCAGTTTGTATCCTGGCGCATTAGCATCACAAGTGCACAGCCATTTATCATCGCTCCCCGTAATGTACTTGCTGGCACCGCGCGCAGGACAGTAGGGGATGAGGTAAAAGTGGCTCAAACCGTAAATCAATTAGAAAACAAAAGCTTGTGCTCAGTGCGCAATTTTAGGCAAATTATATACTACAAAAGGCTGCCAGTTGGGTGTTAGCTCCCAGGTGCCCGCTCTCTCCTCTAATTCTTCACCCGGTTTTAACCCTTAGGAATAAAAGTCAAAACATAATGTGTGTGTAAGTTTGAAATGTTGCAGGAACATAAATGAAATTAAAGAAGGTATGTCTCAAGTCAATATATAAAATGACATATTGCCCAGAGGAATTTTCCAGCTGCTGGTGGCAGATCGGGATTTTCTCTGTTAAAAAAAGAAAAAAAAAAAATCCGATGCTTTGGTCAACCCCAGCGATGATGCGAGAATCCCAGGGCTTGAAGCTTCTTTCCAAACTCTTCTTTGTAATGAATGAAATGTAAGGCCATGTTCTAAGAGACTAAAGATGCTGTCCATTTACCATTATAAAACTTAGCCATAACAGTGTTCAGGTTTTTCCTTATAAAAGTACAAATTCAGCAGATAAGAACGGTCCCTCCACAAAACCAGAACCACTGTGCCAGTAAGAAGCAGCACAGCAAGGACCTCGCCTGCCGAAACCCTCTCTCACTTACGATACAGTGACACTTCACATCTGCGCCATGGCGGACGGGGGCAGGATGGCGCACACGCCACCGCATTTCAAACTCTAGGACATGGGAAGCATTGTTGTTTTTGCTATTTTAAAATACTTTAATTCATTTAAACTGTGGAATGCACTATGGTATTTAGAGAGTTGGTAAATTCCAACACTCAATCCCATACGTATTAAGAATCTGACCCACCCTCCCAAAAAAAGTCTGACTTACTGAATAAAAGAAAGGATGACAATTTTCAAAACTGGAATGCTGAATGTCAAAATGACTTGAGCAACAACCTTCCACCACTGCAGGACCCTGAAACAGCTGTGGACTCTGCAACCGTACTCAAACAAGGTAACCTCCTCAAGGGCCAAAAAGATGGAAAACTAACTCTCCAAAATGTTTCCCTTCCTCCTATTTATATACCTTTCTTACCGAAAACAGAAGTTCATGCTCATAGTCCTGGTGAAGTCGTAAAGACAACTCAGGGGGAAAAAATATGCAAATGCTTTCTTCAGATTAATTTTGATGATTATTTGGCTGTAGGGTTATATAATATTTGCAGAATCTGTTAGAAATAATTGTTCTTATATGCTTAAAAATTAGGGTGTGCCTCCTGTATGTAATTCTGGTATAAAAAGCTATTCTGCCACAGAACACATGCACTTAACCGTTATGCTGAGGCACAATTTAATTTGACACTGTGGAGAAAGGCAAGTAACTGCCATTTCAACAGGGCTCTCACCACTGTGGCACTATCGCCACCTACTGGCCTCAGGGTGGAACAGGCAGAGCCGCAGAGTTCCTCAATTCCTGAATTCCTTCCCAGGGTTAAGGCCTACAAAGCAACTTACCGTAAACCCAATCTAGGGTTTATCTAGAATAGCTACTGTTTCAGCTTTACTCAAGCAAAATCTGGTTTCCAAAAAAAAAAAAAACACCTACCCTACCTCTTAAAAGTATTGTACAATACTTCTACAAGGATCTTGAACCACTGAAATACTGAAAATGATTTGTGTGTGAAAAACATTTAACTTTGAAAAGAAATAATTTCACATGTCCTGAAAAAATGAACAAGAATAAGAAAAATACCGGTTTCAAACACTCCTAAAGCTCTGGACCCAATGATTTTTTTTTTTTTAAACACCAAGTCTTTTTCCTGCTGAAGACCAAGTTAAGGTTTAAAAACACATCTTGCAAAAATTTTAATATTAACCCAAAGTTATTTGAAAGTTCCTAAAATGTTCTTGGATGAAAAGTCTTTAAGGTCATCCATTAAAGGCAGGATAAACATTCCTCACCTTATAAAGCAAAATTTGATCAAGGTTTTGTTTATCATGACATATCTTCTCCAAGAGAAGACATTCCTAAGTTGTACTTTAAAAATAAAAAAGTAGGGGAGCCTCGGTGACTCAGCCGGTTAAGCGTCTGCCTTTGGCTCAGGTCATGATCCCAGGGTCCTGGGATCGAGCCCCACGTTAGACCCTCTGCTCAGCGGGAAGCCTGCTTCTCCCTCTCCCACTCCCCCTGCTTGTGTTCCCTTTCTCGCTGTGTCTCTCTGTCAAATAAATAAATAAAATCTTTAAAAAAAAAAAAAAAAGAAGTAAATTAGAACAGAAAGCTTATTCTTTGTGGCCAATTAGCTTTCGCTGTGACTCGTTTCCGAGACATAGATATACCTGGGATGGGTGAGGAGGGCCATCAGGCGGTGTCAGGGGCAAGTCTGGGATCTGCCAAAGCATTAACTCCCTCCCCACCCCCACCCCATAAAGATAGGGTTAGAAACTAGCCACAGATTTTTCTGCAGATTTTTAAATGATTGATATTTTTACTTTCTTGAGCATTATAAATATTTGAAGTTGGAGAAATAAACAGTTGGTGAAGCTCATAATCAGTCTTGAAGCCCTGAAGAGCTTACTTTTAAAAGAGGACTCCTGTTTCCTTATGTGAACAGGCAACCCAGTGAAGTCCTCTTCCATTCCCTTTTCTGCCAAAAGGAGGTATTCCAGATGAGACACAGTAATATTGTATCTAGTACAAAATAATCACTGTGTTTGGGAAAGATTAATATCTAAAATCGCTTGTTTGGCTTCAATAAAAAGAAGTAATATTGCTAAATATGTAAGTATGACATTTTGAAGAATTTACCATATTGCATGGGTCTGGTAGCTATGCTTAAGGAAATTACAGTCAGCATATTTGATCCTTATTAAAGTTCTGTCTTGAACTATCACTCACATAAAACAAAAATAAACCGAGAGGAAATTTAAATAAAACCTATGGATTACAAGAGTTTGAAGATGAAAAAAATGAACAATATTCTGGCTTTAAAAAATTGATTTAGCATGCAGCTTCTCTTTATAGTCCCTTGATAAAAATGAAATCTCCCTAACAAACACTTAATAAAACCTGTCAATATCTCTGGAAAGAAAAATGACACAAATGCATTAAGTATTAAATACCCTTGGAAAAAGTCACATATTCCATGAATTTTTGATGCACTATCTTGACATTAATGTAAAACCTTGGTATTTATAATTGACAGAGATTTAATAAAGTGTAAAAGAAGATGGCTGCAGTACAGCATGCCGATTGTTGGGGTTGATCAGAAATGAGAGATACAGACGTGCACTTAAACTAAATCAACAGTTAATATGTGTTACACGGATCAGCTGCAGCCTTATTTTAAGCTCATACAACAAACCTTTGTGGAGAACCAAAATAAGCAGACTTCGTTATTATGTGAATTCCTAATTCAGAAACATCTAGTATGGGAAACAGCTTTGCAACAGCTCTGCACACGAACAAAATGCATTTGACTTAAAGTTTGTTTTCTTTTTAACATCTAACAGAAAGCATTTTTAAAATAAACCAAACCAAAGATAAATGCTCCCACATACAGAGAGAGAGGCATTTCCTAAAATAATTCTCAGAAGGAACTGTATTCAACCTGAGGAAAGATTCAAAACCCTCTAAGGGGAAAAAAAAAAGGATGAGAACACACAAATGGCCTCTAAGACACAAACACCAAACACTTTTCAAAATCAGATCTTTATTTTTCTAAAAAACACTCACCTCCACCTACACAGACTTCTTTGAGGAAATCAAGTTGAACACATTTAATAATCACCTTCAAAGAGGCATTTAAATATACTAAAAGGACAGTGGCTCAGTGCTTAAAAATGACTCCTAAATACTGTATTTTAAACAATTTATAGCCTGCTATAATATGTACTTGTTAATTTCAAAAATATATACGGTAGTTCAGTGACTTATTAATGGTTCTAGAGTATCAGGAAGGGCAAAATACAAAATTCAGAAGTTGTACCTGGTTTAAGCTGATAAAAAAATAGCATGCAATTAAAATTTTTCACCTAAAATATGACTAAGATTATATTTGGCTTTACTTCTTAAGTGTATATTAAAAGGGATAGCAGGGTTAACCAGCTGTGGGTAGTCACACCTAACTCTAGTGATGGTTCCGTTTCTCTTATTTCTACAAGGATAAAATCAGTCACCGAACCTCCGATCTGAACTCTGGGTGGATGCAATGATACGTTTGGGAGCTCTTCTCATGGAAGCAAGAGCTCTTCGGTGCTTTCAATGCCACCTGAGAGAACCCTCCACAAAGCAGCCCCGTGGCATCCTCCCCAAGCCCAGTGTGGATCCAGGTCTCAGCAAATGTTAGGTCCATGCAGATTGAGAAAAGAGAGGCAAAAGGCAGCTTCAGCCACCCCCTATCCTGACGCCTGGGGAGACCTCTCCTCTTCAACGCAATTCCACAAGAGTGGTCAGAAGGAAAGAAGGATTTCCCCTGCAGAAGCTGAATGAAGGAGACAGGGCAGAAGAAAAACAAAAAGAAAGGACAGGGCAGGAGAGGACAGCAGGAGAGAATGGGGAAAATGCCAAGAGTGGGGGTTTCGGGGGTGGGGGGCAGAAGGGAGATTTACACGGAACACGGAGGCCTCTCCCCCAGTGAAGGCCGCACAGGTGGCATGCTCCTCATGCTCAACCCGCCCTGCGTTTTCTAAGTGGACATAACACAGTTTAACAGAATGACAAGCTGCAAAATAGCTACCGGATATAAAATTTAGTTCTGATGACCATAAATCAGAATCAAAGCATGGTTCAGGTATTTGGCTCTTGAGGGAAAAAAATCAATTTTTAAGACTTTTATTTTTAAACACAGATTACATCCAACTCTTCAGGGAATTTTCCATCATAAAGTTCTTTGAATTCACTCAATATGATCAAATAAATACATCAATACACATTAAATTTAAATTATTTGCTTTTCACTTATATATACATATTTAATTTTTCTACAAAAATGCGTATTACCTTGTAATAAAAATGTTTAAATTAAGAAAATAAGATTAGTGGAGAAATACCAACGTCATTCAATAAATTTACAAAATTACTCTAAGATGGAAGAATTGGTTTTTTCATTGGAAGGCACTGAAATCTATTCAGTTTAAATTAAATTGAAATTTGCTGAAACACTGCAAAAGGTATGCCTCTTCAAAAACTTTACTAGTCACCAATTGTAAACCCTGAAGATAGACAACCATGAACCAAATACAGTTATGATCAATCAGCATTTTCTGACTGCCAACCACTTATCCACTCACCAAATATTTATTGACTCAGGGAAGAAAAAGGTGAAAATAGGTTAGGACTAGAAATTCATTCATTCAACAAATGTTGTATTTACTGACCATGTGAAACGGAAGGCACTCTGGCAGATGCCATGTGATAGGTGGGCAAAAAGACATGGTAACGTCCTTGCAGGCGGGTGGGGGGGGTTCTGCCTACTGGCAGTCAGAGGAGTCACTTAACAACAAGCCGGGAGACCCTTCTCCGGGGCCACCCTGGTCAACCACCCTGGGTTCCCTGCTCTGCCTCCTCCCGGCCGACCCCAGTCTGCTGCTCTGTGAGTGTGCGTGTGTACGCACACGTGTGCACATATATGCACATGCGTGAGAGCATCTGACACCTGTTTCTCTCCCACAGCAGGGAACCTCAGTGAGGCAGGGACCACGCCTGTTTTGATCACCAGAGAATCTCCAATGGCTCGCATGGTGCTTCATTCAAAGGGCTCTTCCTCCTTCAAGTGCTAAGGAAACACCCTCCTTTGCTGGGTGGCAGAGGAGAGCGCTGACCTTGTGGAATTAGATTTCCTGTCTATGGCTCCAGAACAGCCCGAACAAGAGACAAGATACAGGAGGTGACAACTTCCCAAACCACCAGGACTCCACGGGGGATGAGAGGCAGGGCCAGGGGACCAGGCGATCTGGCTGCAGTGCAGTTACCACCAGGGAAATGGGGACCTCACGCTCCTGGTCTGAGGGGCGTTCCCACAGGCTTCAGAGACACAGCTTTCCTTCTCCGTTTCTTCTACCTTCCATCCCTTAAGATGAGGATATTCTCCCACCATCTGGGGGTCAGAGAATATTCTTTCTCCCTCTCTCTCTTTTTCCCCAAATCTACCTTTAAACACATTTATTTGAGAAAGCTCTAAGAATCCAAGAGGGAGCAAATGGGACCAAGCATGGCAGTCCTTTGTGCCAAAGAGTCACCAGATTTCCCTCCTCCATACTCCACCTCATCCAGCAGCGTGCACCCTTGGAAAAGGTTAGCCCATCCCTTCCCGTGTCATCGCTCATCACCCAGCTCCCTGTGCCTCTACTTCCCTGCCGGAAAAGGGGGTTGGACAAATAACGTCTATCTTTTAAGTTCTAAAATGCTTTGTTTCTTTGTCTTTTGACACTCCCCCACCTAAATATCTCAATCTACTGATTAACCTAAGGACTCTAAACCATAATCAAGAAGACAATTCCACCACATAATCCATGATTATTGATAAGGTAACTTACACTTGCAG
Organism: Halichoerus grypus; assembly: GCF_964656455.1. NCBI lineage: Eukaryota > Metazoa > Chordata > Mammalia > Carnivora > Phocidae > Halichoerus > Halichoerus grypus. The sequence goes on from NC_135719.1 coordinate 146,260,388, forward strand.
CTCCTCAGACTTATCAATAATGAAAGTGCAAAGACACAGAATGGTCAAAAGCAGTTATTGTTCCAGAAGGACACATGTGCGTCAAGGAAGCAGGCTGGAACTACTCGTCATCAGCTCCACAGTACCTTACTTCTCATTTCAGCTATTTCAGATTTCAGTGATTCAGAATAAAGACTTTGGACTCTGGTTAAATTCATCAGTCCAGCATGATCAGAGTCCCCAGTCATTTGTAAGATGAGAGCATTACGACCACCACTGTGAAACCAATTTCCTTGATAGGGTGACTGACATTCAGAGCATGCATATAAACTCTTGTCCTAGAAAAGGAAGTATCATGCTTGGTACATAGGAAAGCTCTCTGCATCTCCAGGAGAGAGAGACAGAGAGGAGGAGGGAGGGAGATTGATATCAACGATGGCCATTTGCTAAGCACTCTGTGCAAGGAACTCTTTTGAGAACTTTACGTGTATTTATATACTGTTGACCCTTGAACAACACGGTTTGAACTGTGCAGGTCTGCTTATATATGGATTTTTTACAGTCCAGTGCTGTAAATGTATTTTTCTCTTCCTTAGGATTTCCCTAATAACATTTTCTTTCCTCTAGCTTACTTTATTGTAAGAATACAGTACATAATACATATACAAAATATGTGTTAATCAACTGTTTACATTATCCGTAAGGCTTCTGGTCAACCAGTTATTGGTAGTTAAGTTTTTGGGGAGTCAAAAGTTGTAAGTGGATTTTCATTGGGGATGGAAAGGGTCAGTGTCCCTAAAACCCGCATTGTCCAAGGGTCAACTATAATTTAATCATTGTGATGCCTATGAAATAGGCACTGTTATTAGCCGCATGCTATTGATGCCGTAACTGATGGGCACAGAAGTTACCAGTATGTCCAAGGCTGCCCAGTAACAAGTGGTGGGGCTGGGGGAAAGACTTAGGCCACTGTTTTCTGGATGTTACTTTAAGGCAAAGGACAATCAGTTGTCCTACTTTTATAAATATAGCATAAGTTCTGATATGGTAAATACATTTTTTCTTGATGAAATCCTAGAAAAATGCTTGGCAAATATTGCTTTCACTTAAAATTCAGCGTATTGGGACGCCTGAGTGGCTCAGTCGGTTAAGTGTCTGCCTTTGGCTCAGGTTGTTATTCCAGAGTCCTGTCAGTGGGGAGTCTGCTTCTCCCTCTCCCTCTGCCCCTCCCCCAATTTGTGCTCTCTTTCACGTGTGTGCCCTCTTTCTCTCTCAATAAATAAAATCAATTTTTTTTAATTTTTAAATTTTTTTTCAAAATTAAAAAAAAATAAAGTAAAATTCAGCATATTGGGCTACCTGGCTGGCTTAGTCAGAAAAGAATGTGACTCTTGATCTCAGGGTTATGAGTTTAAGCCCCACACTGGGTATAGAGATTAGTTAAATAAATAAATAAATAAACTTAAAATTCAACATAAACCCAGCCCTGCCACCCCCAGCAGGCCAATACCTGAGGCCTGCTCTGGGAATCTAGCTCCACGCACTAGAACGCCTACAACGGTCATAGCCAGGACCTTGCAGCCAGCCTTGCCAGAGGCCTGCCCTACACACAGTAGGTGTGCACCAACTGCAACCCAGCCACAACAGAAGGATGCAGGCAGCCCACACAGGGCTCACCCCTGGGGCACCTGGCTTGGGTGACCAGGGCGGTTTGTTCTAGCGGGTCCCACAGGACACCTTCTGCATAAAGCAACTCCTTCAAGGCCAGGAGACATAACTGATCTCCCTGATACATAGAAATAAACAGAGTCAGGCAAAATGAGGGGACAGAGGAATATGTTCCAAATAAAATAAGACAAAACCTTAGAAAAAGAATAAATGAAAGAGTTAAGCAATCTACCAGATAAAGAGTTCAGAGTAATGATCATGAAGATGTTCACTGAACTCAAGAGAAGAATGGATGAACACAGTGAGAACTTCAACAAAGAGATAAAAATAGAAAAAAGACTCAGAGTTGAAGAATATAGTAACTAAGATGGAAAACACACTACAGGGAATCAAAAGATCAGAGGATGCAGAAGAGGAGCAATCTGGAAGACAGGGTAGTGGGAATCACCCAACTGAAACAGCAAAAAAAAAAAAAAAAAGAAATTCAAAAATGAGGATAGTTTAAGGGACCTCTGAGACAACATCAAGTGCACTAACATTCACAATATAGGGCTCCCTGAGGGAGAAGAAAGAGGGAAAGGGGTGGAAGACCTATTTGAAGAAATAATGGCTGAAAACGTCTCTAACCTGCTGAGGAAACAGACATCAGATCCAGGAGGCAGAGAGAGTTCCAAATAAGATGAACCAAAGAGACCCACACCAAGACACATTATAATTAAAGTTTCAACAGTTAAAGAGAGAATCTTAAAAGCAGCAGGAGATAAACAACTAGATTTGTACAAGGGAGTCCCCACCTAAGACTATGAGATGAGTTTTCAGCAGGAACTTTACAGGCCAGAAGGGAGTAGCACAATATACTCAAGGTCCTGAAGGGCCAAAACTTACAATCGAGAATACTCAACCCAGCAAGGCTGGGTATCTCTAAGGAGTTTCCCAGACAAGCAAAAGCTAAAGGAGTTCATCACTACCAAACCGGCTTTGCAGGAAAGGTTAAAGGGATTTCTTTAAACAGAAAAGCAAAGGCCATAACTAGAAATAAAAAAAATCATAAAAGAAAAAACTCACTGGTAAAGGTAAATGTAGAGTCCACAGCTGGTATGAAGGTTAAAAGACAAAGTAGTAAAATCATCTAGACCTACAATAATTCATCAAAGGATACACAAAATAACAAGATGTGCACAATATGAGGTCAAAACATAAAACTCCACCAAAAACCTATTAGTAGTAATAAATGAACTCAGTATAGTTATGGGATACAAATAACACACATAAATTAATTGTACATAAATCTGTTGCAGTTCCAAATTCTAATAATAAATTATCAGAAAGAGAAATCAAGGAAATGATCCCATTTACAATTGCATCAAAAAGAATAAAATACCTAGGAATAAATTTAAACTAAGGAGGTGAAAGACCCATACTCTGAAAACTATAAACACTGATGAAAAAAATTAAAGATGATACAAATAAATGGAAAGATACACCATGCTCATGGATTGGAACAATTAATATTGTTAGAATGTCCGTACTACCCAAAGCAATCTATAAAGTTGATGCAATCCCTATCAAATACCAACAGCTTTTTTCACAGAACTAGAACAAATAATTCTAAAATTTGTAGGGAACCACAGAAGACCCCAAATAGCCAAAGCAGTCTTAAGAAACAAGAACAAAGCTGGAGGCATCACCATCCCAGGTTTTGAACTACACTACAAAGCTATAGGAATTGAAACCGTATGGTACTGGCACAAAAACAGATACACAGACCAACAAAACAAAATACAGAGTCCAGAAATAAACCCACAACTCTACGGTCAATCTTTAAGAGAGACAGGAATACACAACAAGGAGACAGACAGTCTCTTCAATAAATGGTGTTGGGAAAACTGGACGACTACATGCAAAAGAATGAAACCGGACCACTTTCCTACACCACATACAAAAATAAACTCAAATGGATTAAAGACGTAAATAAAAGAGCAGAAACCATAAAACTGCTAGGAAAAAAAAACAAAGGCAGTAAGCTCTTGGACAAGTGGTCTGAGCAATATTTTTTGGATATGTCTTCTCAAGCAAGGGCAACAAAAGCAAAAATAAACAAAATGGAACTATATCAAACTAAAAAGTTTTTGTACAGTGAAGGAAACCATCAACAAAATAAAAAGGCAACTTTCTGAATGGGAGAAGATACTTGCAAATCACATAATCAATAAGGAGTGAATATCTAAAATATATAAAGAACTCACACAACTCAGTATCAAAAAAAAGCCAAACAATCCAATTAAAAAATGGGCAGAGGACCTGAATACACATTTTTTGAAGTCATACAGATAGCCAACAGACACATGAAAAGATGCTCAACATCACTCATCACCAGGAAAATACAAATCAAAACCACAATGAGATACCACCTCACACCTGTCAGAATGGCCAAAATCAACAACACAGGAAACAACAGGTGTTGGCGGGGATGTAGAGAAAGGGGAACTCTCATGCACTGTTGACGGGAATGCAAACTCCCGTCAGTACGGAGGTGCCTCAAAAAATTAAAAATAAAACTATCGTATGATCTAACAATTCCACTTCTTGGTATTTATCTGAAAAAATGAAAACACTAATTCAAAAAGATGTATGTAACCCTATGTTCATTGCAGCACTATTTACAATAAATAGCCAAGATACAGAATCAACTTAAGTGTCCATCGATAGATGAGAGGATAAAGATGTGGTGTGTATGTGTGTGTACAACACACATTATAACATATTAATTATAACATGATATGATTACATGTTATATATTATACCCTTCAGCATAATATATAATAACATAATATTTTAATTATTATATGTATATAGAATGGAGTATTATGCAGCCATAAAAAAGAATGAAATCTTGCCATCTGCAACAGCATGGATGGACCTAGACAATACTATGTTAAGTGAAATGAGTCAGAGAAAGACACATGTGGTCTCTAGATATGGGGAATCCAAAAACAAAACAAAACAGAAACAGAATCATATACACAGAGAACAATCTGGTGATTGCCGGAGGGGAGAGGGGTGGGGATGGGTGAAATAAGGGAAGGGGATTAAAAGGTATAAACTTCCAGTTATAAAATAAATAAGACCTGGGGATGCAATATACAGCTTAGGGAATATAGTTAATAATACTATAATAACTTTGTATGGTAATGGATGCTAGCTAGATTTATCATGGTGATCATTTTGTAATGTATATAAATGTTGGATCACTAGGTTGTACACCTGAAACTAATGTAATATTGTATGTCAACTACACTTCAATAAAATAAAATAAAAATAAAATGCAGCACAGAGGTATTTTGAAGAACATTATAAGGCTTAGAGGCAAGCGATATCAGTGAGACTAAGACTGTGAATCTATTATTTCCCAACCACCAGAAAGGATACTGTGTTTACTGAAAAGTAACCTCCACTGTCATAAAATCTCAGACCTAGACGGTAACTCAGAGATCATCCGGCCCAATTCCCTTCACACTGGACATGAAGAATGCTGGCCCCAGAAACCACAGGTGTATCAAATACGTGTAGATATACACGCTCCCCTTCCCTTCATTATATTTCAAAACATCAGGGTATTATTTGGAATTTCTTTCCAGTATTTTCTTCACTAGAATTATGCCACATTAGTGTTCCAACAACTTCCAATATTCCATTATCTGGAATTCCTACCATTTTTGTGATAACTCTGAACAGCCTCTAAAATACCCCACAGGTTTATCAATCATTAAACCTGTACTATCTCCAAGTTCTTTTTTTTTTTTTTTTTTTTTTTCCACAGAGGAAGAGAGAGTAAAAGCGGGGGAGCAGCAGGCAGAGGGAGAGGGCCTGCTCAGCAGGGAGTCCGATGTGGGGCTTGATCCCAGAACCCTGGGATCATGACCTGAGCCGAAGGCAGACGCTTACCTGTCTGAACCACCCAGGAGCCCCCTATCTCCAAGTTCTTAAACGACATGAACTTTTTGGCTACTTTCAACTCTCCTAGTTATCGTGTTGTTAGGGAAATGAACCTTGGCCTCTTAAATGTTCTGCCTTTAAGCCTAAAGGAAACTGAAGGAGTCTGTAAGTAGCTAGTAGAGTGCAGCATGGAAGCTGAGAACCTGTAGGTATCAGACTTGGGGTTCTGATAAAGATGGACCAAATTCTGATGGAATCAATCGATCCTAATGACGTAAGAGGATCCCCACAATTCAGAGAGCCTGTGAAACATCCACATTCTCAGGCACACCATCAGAGTCCATACATCACACATGCTGTCACCAGCTGCCACAAGTTTACTTTGGTCAATCCCAACACAACAAAATCTAGGGCAAAGGTACCTGCTGGTCACAGGTGGTGGGTGGGGGTGCATGTCCGAGAACCCAGCTCCAAGGTGAAGTGTGCGTCCCCATGGCCCCTGCAGCCACTTCTATCCACAATCTGTGGACATGTCAGTGGTGAATGCACTGTCCCAACACTATTTCCCTGGGTCACTGGTGGGACAGCAAGTTACAAAAGTTCCAACCAAGGGAAGAGAGGTGAAGAGGCCACTGAACCCCTGTTGTCAAAGAAAGCTGCTGATGAAAAGTCTAGCTCAGAAAAGTCTTAATAACTTTTGTATCTCCTGAAAAGAGGACTTTCAAAAGTATTACCCTGAGATGTGATAAATATTTTAACCTTACTGGTAAAAATATCCCCATTAAAACTGCAATGAACTGAATTATAAGGTTATATTTATTAGGGTCAAAACAAAACATTCTCGGGCGCCTGGGTGGCTCAGTTGGTTGAGCGACTGCCTTCAGCTCAGGTCATGATCCTGGAGTCCCGGGATCGAGTCCCGCATCAGGCTCCCTGCTCGGCGGGGAGTCTGCTTCTCCCTCTGACCCTCCCCCCTCTCATGTGCTCTCTCTCTCTCTCATTCTCTCTCTCAAATAAATAAATAAAATCTTTAAAAAAAAAAAAAAAAAAAATTCTCACACTCCGTCAAGACACTGACTTGACTAACCAAACGTAATTTCAAGTGTCCATGACTTATGACTTTGGATAGAGTAGTGGAGAAGCAAAAAGATCTTATATTCTTTAGTTGATAAAATTTCCTCTCTCATTTCATGAAGAGTCCAGAATAGGTATCAAAACTCTTTAAACACAGTTGTACCAAAAAAAAAAAAAAAAAAAAAAACCAGGCACCAAGATGTCGTCAGTACTTACTGGCTATTTCCCCATCAGTATTAACACTTCCCAGGGGAAAAAAAAAAAAAGATGTCATAAAGAAAAATTCTTCTGTGAAGTAATATGAGAGTTAGATTTACCCTGAAACTGCGCAGGGCATGAAGTGACGAAGGGCCAGGCCAGGCCGTGCAGGGACTGCCCCAAGTTTCACCAGCTCCCATCTCGGGACAACAAGCCTAGCGAGGGCCAAGCAGAGCCAAACAGTACCAGGCAGAAAAGGCCCATCTGACTGCTTCCTTCTCCAAAAAATTACGATTTGCCTTATATTTTCTTAATTAAATGCTTTACTGATCAACAGTTATGTAATGGATTTCACTCATGTTTTTTTCAGAGGAAACACAATCTCACATTTTAAGAATAATGCTATTTTGTTGGAGCAGTCTCTAGACACAAATTTCCAATGGAACAGTTTAATCAGTGCCTCTCTTCTAAGCACTACCTATTAGATAGGAAATTGTTCACTTGGAACAGAGAGCGAGAAATCCAATATACTGACTTAAGTCATCTTTTGATCCAAGATGATTTTTTATTATAGTCACAAGTGAGAAGAGATTTTAGAACTGGGTTTTGAAAAGTGGATCTGACTCCTGACCCAGAGTCCTGCAACTTGGAGGATGCAAGAAGACTGGGCAGCAAGAACAGACACGGGAATGGGTGACTGGCAGTCCCAAGATCCACCAGAGGGCACAGCAGGGCAGTGGGGAGGACCTGGGGTGCAGGGGCCTGAAGAACTCTCAAGTGTGGAATATTCTTGATAAATGGGGTTGAAGGCAGAAGGTGGACAGAACATTATGTCAAAGGACAGGGACGTTCTGGAAACCAAGGGGACAACGCTAGGACAGCAGTATAAGAGAGCTCCTGGCACAGGCCCCGGGCTCGCCTTGGCGACTGGGGGGTGTTCTTTCTCAGAGGGATGAAGGGAGGTGAAGACACAGCTCCAACATGGAGACAAGAGTTAGCAGGAGAGGTCTCAGTTTTCTCTGAGACGGAAGGACCCTGCAGGGAGTCTGAAACAATCCCCAGGGGAATGAGACTCAGGTCGTCAGGCCGTGACACCGAGTCTCTCTGCAGGGCTGAGAAGGTCTGACTCAGCTCACGACCCTCGACCCTAACCCTTGGAGCGGGGAGCTGAGAAGGTGGGCGGTGAGGACGAGCGCATATGCGCGGAAGTCAGGATGGGAGAAACTGGGGAGTGCTGCAGGGTGCCCGCCGCGGAGGCCGGGGGTAGGTCACCCACCAGGAGGTGTGATGGGCTACGTCCACGGCAAGGCCAGGTTTCCTCCAAGGACGCTCCACGTCTTTGAAATCAAACCACAGCAGACCAAAAGCAACCAGGCCAGACGTGACTTCCGTGTGGACGGTGAACTGCTGCGTCACCACACGGAGTAACGCTCCGCCCGCTGGGCCAGCCTGACAGGTGGCAAGCAGACGGCCGCTCTGAGGTGCGCGGTGGCCGGCAGGGCCTGTGCCAGGGGCACGCACAGCCCCGGGGGACACGTGGCCTGGCTCACAGCGCCGCGCGCACAGCCCCAGCCCAGGGTCCCTAGGCCTCCGCTCGAAGCCAGGGCCAGGCTGCGCGCGGACGACCAGGGGCAAGCGCCGAGGCTTCTGTGCAAGCAGAGTCAGCGGTTCTTCGTTCTTCATTCCCGCCATGCTGGCTTCATCCGTGCGGGGCCCTCGGACCCCCGGGCGGCGCTGGCAGACGCCCTGCCGCAGGCCCGCCGCCGGCCCGGGTCCCTAGCAAAGATCAGCAGCTGCCTCTGCCCTGAGAGACAGGAGGCAAGTGGGGCTCAGCTTTAGTCTCAAACGACGCAGGCTGGGGACGGTGTGGAAGAGAGCCTCTTCCCAAACACTTAATGAATCTACTGCAAAAAGAAAAAAATCTGTTTTCCCATCTGCACTTCCAGACACATATAATAAAGTGACATTTTCCAACATAGGTTTTTCTAGATCATTAGCTTTGTCAGTTAAGACTCTGCGCTTGGCAAAATGACCACTGTTTTTTCGATTCATCCTCTAATTTCTAAAAAAAGTTGCAAAATCTGGAAGTAATAACCTTATTTATCCTTGATAAAACCTGATGTGGAAAATAACCACAGTTGCCCCTTGAACAACACGGGATTAGGGCACCAACCCTCCCACACCGTCAAAAATTCGCATGTAACTTTTGACTCCCCCAAACTTCACTACTCACAGCCCACCGCAGACCAGGAGCCTTACTGACATAGTCAATGAGCACGTGTTTTGTATGCTGTGTGTATTATACACTCTATTCTCACAATAGGGGAAGCTAGGGAAAAGAACAGGTTATTAAGAAAATCCTAAGAAAGAGAATATACGTTTACAATACTGGGCTGTATTTACTGAAAAAAATCCACATACAAGTGGACACCCGCAGTTCAAACATGTTGTTCAGGGTCAACTGTATTTTCACAACTAATATTTGATATTACTTTCCCAGTTAGGATAATTTACCCCTTCCACTGATTCACCAACCCTAGGACAGCTTAAGGTCCTTCCTCCTTCAAACCTTCATATGACCTCCTGACCTCTGAAATTCTAACCCACACACTCTGCAAAACACCACCTAGCACCTGATTCCGCACCTTATTAAACTGCTCTCGTGTTGCTCCGTGTGTTGCTTCATGGCACTCACTCAACAAATCATCATGGAGCGCCCCCTCATGGGTGAGATGCCGTGCCAGGAATGGGACACAGTGAGCAAGACAGCTCTGGTTTCTGCCCCCACGTGGCTTCTCGCCCAGTGGACGGGGGGTACCAGACAGGCAGGCAGAGGTGGTCTAATGGGCAGGGGTTAGGTGGCCAGAGGGGGGCGGCAGGGGGAGATCCGGGCTCTCCCACTGAACCTGTCAAACGCAGGGAGCTGACAGACAGGGCCTGACATGCTCCAGCGTGTGTCACCGCGTCCCCCCGTGCAGCAGGTGCGGTGCAGTCAGCAGGAGGCGGTGATACACTGACTGCTGCTGCGTGGCTGCTCCTGAAATGTGGTCGATCCCAGGGGCCTGGTGGGCAGACAGCAGTGTCCTGGGCACTTACCTACCTCCCTCCTGCTGTTACAGTCCCTACTATAGTAGCTACTACCACCACTACTAGGCTAACTACTCCAAGTGTGGTCATTCTGCAAATTAACCTTCTACTTTGAAAAAGAAAGCTAAGTACTTCAACTTACGCCCAGTAACCCAATGGGCACATGATGCTGACAAGGAAAACGTCCTCTGGAGAGACAGACGACAACTTCCCCATTTGATTTGAAAATGCTCACTGACTTTTAGAGGAAATAAGGCACCCATTATAAGAATAGCCAAATTAATCACATCTTTTAGCTTCCTCACTGTGCTTAAAATTTATGTGCACAAAAAAAAAAAGGACATAATGTAATTAAACGTAGTATTGATCGTGATGCTCTGTGTCCTACAGGATAAAATATATCTGCAAAAATGTAGGAAGAGGAGCAAGTGTTAAGAAACTTTAACAAAAAGGGGGGGGGGTTGATCACTCTCAGGGAAGTTGTCAAAGTTAAATAGGTATTATTTCATATAAAATAATAATAAAGGAGTAAATTCATAAAAGTGATACACTTTCACCCCCGACCTGCTAAAGCATATTTCTGCATCTTCCATGCATTCTAGCAAAGTTTTGTCCCTCGATTCATCAAACATCACTGTCTGCTAAATGTAAGGCACTGTGGGGGGGAACAATGAGTAAGATGGGCTTCACAAGAAGCTAATAGTGTCGTCGTAGACAATCCAGATGGGTAAAATATAACATGTCGCACCAGAATAAACGACATGTGTTGGAATTACAGAGAAGAGGTTGCAGACATTGTTGGAAAGAGAGAGATGTGGCCATGACTTGTGGAGGAGAGGCATGTGAATTGGGTCTCTGAACAAGCAGGAAGCAGAGAATGGGGGGGGGGGGGAGAGTTCGAAAATCTGATCAAGACTATGGGTCTGATAAGGCAAGGAACTCAAGGCAGCCTCCAGCCAACTGCCAGCAAGGAACTGAGGCCCTGGGGACGGAAACTTGCCACCAGTCATATGAGTGGGCTTGGAAGCAGATCTTTCGAAGCTGAGCCTTCAGATGGGACCATGGCCTGTGAGAGACCCTGAAACAGCGGGCCCAGCCAGGCCACGACTGGATTCCCGCTCACAGAAACTGAGCTAATAAATATGGGTTGTTGTAAGCCTCAAACAAACAAACAAACGTGGGCCAGGCCTAACTTCTGCAAACAATTCACAGAAGCATATACATATGGTATCAGTCAGGACAGGCTGGGAGTTGCTGTAGTAACAAAGTCTTTCAAATCCCAGTGGCTTAAAACAACCAAGTTTTATTTCTCACTCACTGCAGGCCCACCATGGTTCGTCTGTGCCTCCGCTCCGGGGCATCTTCACTCTGGGACCCAGGCACTCAGCACATGCTAGTGACCTGCTGCCTCTTAGGAAAAAGGAAATGAACATATTTTGCAGGAAAAACAGAAGACGATGCAGGGTGGGGAGGAAGCAGCAGAACAAAGACGTAGGGGGCAGAATAAACCACCGTGGGCCCAGGGCGCAGGGGCAGTCTGGATAAGGACAGAAGAGGGAACACAAAGAGGATGAGTGCAGGTAAGGGGAAACTGAGAGGGGCAGACAGAAGCCAAGGAATCTAAGTAAGAAGACACCTCAATTCTCTTCAAATCAGAGGCAGGAGACTGCTTAGAATGAAGGACATTTGGTCTGTTTCATGATCATCATTAACGTGGTGATACAGTTTCTTGTCCCTTTGGCACCCACTTAACGCTCAGCACTCAGTTACCAGAGAACTAAGACTCTGTTTCAATCCCAAAGGCATAGCTTTCGGAGATACTCGTGTTCTCGGACTCCTATGCTGACAGCTCTGGATAAAGACACGGAGGACCTAGTGAGAGACAGTTGCTTCAGCAGCCTCAAACCAAAGAGAAGCCCTCTGAGTCTCTCCAATTTCCAAAGTTCTCATGAAAACCAGCCAATCTGAAGGCCTGCATAAGGCCTGCCTTCTACACCTATGAATTTATTTTGGTCTCTTTAGTTCCATACACCTGTTTTTTCCTTTGAAACAGATGAAAGCAGTGAAGCATAAAGGAAGCTGTAAGCTACTCCAGACAGGCTCCCACAGCACGTGCTCTGCCAGCCCAAAGTCCGACAGCCCAGGACACCGTCCTCTGGGTGTGCTGCAGCTGGGCCAGCAGTCTAGACCTACGGACCCCAAGAGCGGGGTCCTGGAAGCACTGTTTGTGACAAGGGTCCCCGGTGATGCACGCTCGCTCCAGCCGAAGCCAGGACCTGGGTTCATTGCTAGCTGCCACCGAGGAAGAGAACAGGAAAGATCTTTGCTATCTGATGAAACCTCTCCCTGCTCTTCACGTGCACGTGTGCACATATATATGAAGGACGGCAAAATGCAGTCTGGGAGAAGCTACGTTTCCCACAAGGGTTTCTGGCCCCTTCCTCATCCAGATCTGCCCACTTGAGGTTCGGGGTCACTGAAACCCTGCCAAACAGAATAAGACTTATATTTTCCTCCTTAAGCTATTACGCTAATATTTTCTAACATTTTTTGTTACACATATGTATGATTTAGAATTTTAAAAATAATTTCACATTTAAAAAAAAAAAGTCAAAAAGGTCTCTGACACCATATGGCCAAAAATTCTCACATTACTTTTTCCTCAGGATCGCGAATACAGTTTTGGACTTAACCTGCAAATAAGGAAAATTTATTACAGACATTTACTATGTGCCAAACATCAGGCTAGGAGCTGTGGGAACAGAATGGAAGCAAGTTGTTCTCAACCCTCTGGGGGCTCGGAACAGCCCTGTAAACTGGTGAGACTGAGCAGGTGAACGTCAGTGAACCATCAAACTTCTGAACCGGCTCCCCAGCGAGGAGGCAGGCCAAGTTGTGCATCTGGCTCACATCTCTCTCTCCCACAGCAGATGCCCCACGACCCCTAATCAACTTCACAATGCTGACGACCAAAACTCTGTATTTCGAGAACTAACCACACCTGTTTTCAGTGGACTGGTCAGTCTACAAAGAAAAGTGCTGACTGAGGCAGGACCTGAATTCCACTCTTTGCCAAATCAACTCGAACAGCAACAACAAAAATAAACACTTACTAAGTACCCAGTGTATGCCAGGCACATGAAACGTCCTAGACACATTACAGAGATAAGCTTTCAACCTCACAGTAACCCTGTTAAGATAGGTACTACCAGCACCCCCACTTTATAGATAAATGATGAGCCAGGCCACCCAGCTAGGAAGCAGAAGAGCCTCCAAACCCATTCCCCTAACGACCCCACGTGCTGTCTCTCCACAAATATTAACATATATTGGAGTGAGAACTTTTTTAAAAACTGGGTGGGCCCACAAGGTGGGTACCTTGCATTTATGCAAAGGTTTCCACTTCTCACCGACTCTTCCCAGTACCAACATGAGGCAGAAGCTGGCCCCACCAGATGAGGCAATGGGCGGAGCGACCTGCCAACCCTTAGGTCACTTAGAGGCGCAGCTGTGACTCAGACCCAGGGGTTGATCCCAAACCTAGCACTTTCTAGTGCACACCATCCACAAATGTAGTAAAAGGGGAACTAGGGGTACCCCCAAAACAGCAACATGTGTTCTTAACGATTTTTAAAGTGAGACCGAAGGCTCTAACCCTAGAGCAACTCACCCCCTTGCCAGAGTCCATTTCAACAGAAGAGCATCAACAGCCCACGGCACGTTCTGGACAAGGTGATTTTTCCCATCTGACCACGCCATGGCCATATGTTCTTACACAGCATTAGATTTTAATGTGAGAATGCTAGGAATGGAGTCGGCATGACCATTAAACAGAGGCAAAGAGCTCCAGCAACCCTTCCCTCCTTGCCATCCTCGAGAAGAACAGCTGTCCACATGTTCGAGGACACTGCTTCTGCAAGTACTTTCTCCCGCTCCTAACTGCCCTCAAACATCTGTGTATTTATGTGCATGGTGTACGGGAGATCTGACAAGTACACACACAACTAAACTATGATGGAAAAAAGTAACAAATTCCCATCAGTGTGAGAAACGTCTAGCTAATCATACCTATATGCAAGAACCAGGTAAGAGTCTGATAAAAACAGCACACTTTCAGGTCAATGTATTTTATGAATTGTCCCTTTTGTGTGCAGTTTGCGTTATGGTGGCAACCTGACAGTTACAAAGTAACAACAACAACAAAGCTCTAAATCATGTCTTTACTAATCGGATTGGAAGGTGAAAAATTTTCCATTTTCTGCAAATGCCAGGCCATTTACATTCTTGCTCCAAATACTGCTCTTAGGCCACCAACTACCAAAACTTTCGTTCTGTACGTTACTATGTTCCATATAAAGCTCCTGATCATGGACTGAATTTTGGTTTAAATAAAAGGCTAGGGACACAGATGTGGAAGAATCCAGATTTCTCTCAAATTCTTCTCCTCACATACACAGGGGCCAAGGAGAGGTGAGTCCTGGACTACATGTGAAAAGTTAAGCCACAAAGCTTCCAGAAGCACACATGTACGGCCCTGTGCTAGACAAGGTTTCCCAGCTGCGGCACACTGACCTCTCAGGCCACATCGTTCTCTGTTGTGAGCTGTCCTGTGTGTTGTAGGTACAGCAACTTCCCTGGCCCACCTGTGACAGCCAAATTGTCTCCGTCCCCTGAGGGCAAACCACTCTCAGTTGGGAACCCCAGGGCTAGGCACAGAGTTCTTTAGAGAGACACAAAAAATACCATATTTGAAAAATAAAACTGATACACTAGACTTTGTTAAAATAAAGAACTCTGATCATCAAAGGCTTTCATTAAGAAAGGGACTAGGTGAGCCACTGGGAGGACACAGGCATAAATCACTCCTCATCAAGGACACAGATCCAGGAGAAAACACCAAATTACAAATGGGTGACTCAGAAGGGGGCAGGGAGATGGGGAGGTCTTGCCGAGTGTTTACAGAGGTTCTGTTTGGGGTGATGAAAAATTCTGGGGAACGGACAGTGGTGACAGATACATAGCATTATGAATATAACCAATGCCACTGACTTGTACTCTTAGAAAGAGTCAAAATGGCAGATTTTTTGATACATATATTTTACCACAATTAAAAACCTTATGTAATATACTCCCTGCAAAAAAAAGAAAAACATGTACTGCATTGTCAAGATTTCGTATAAAAAAATATAAAATGTATTATTAAGTATTTTATATTATTAATATGTTTAAAGAATACTCTTTCGTGTACATTGAGTTAGGTAAAATACACGATAATAACCGTGTTTTAAATGAGTAAGAGATTCGGTTGGGGACTCCTGAAGGAAGATATCCAGGTAGCTAATAAGCAAACGCAGACACGCTCGACCCCACCAGTCACCAGGGAGGGGAAGTCAGAGCTCCGAGGAGACGCCCCCGTACACCCAAAGGAAAAAGCAAGCCTAACAGAGCGGGGGGGGGGGGGGGGAGGGGGGGGCGGGGGGAGCAACCAGAATGTTCACGCACTGCTGGTGGCACGTACACTGGTTCAGCCAGTTTGGAAACCACTTTACCAGTATCTACTGAAGCTGCATATGTGACTGCCCGAAAGTCCAGAATTCCTCTCCCCAGAGAGTGCCCAGAGGAAAGGGATGCATGTGTCCGCAAGCAGACGACAAGATCACTGACAGCAGCTTCCTGTAGCCCCAGGCCGGAAACGACGCAAAGGCCCAGGCACCGCGTGGATACGCAGACTGCGGGGTGCGCACAGGATGCTGAACGGTGCAGCAGCAGGGACGGGGACGGGAGGGAGGTCCCGCGGACCCACATGTGGAGGAGTCCCGCGGACAGCACAGGGAGTGAAAGCAGCCGGCGGCGAGCAAGTGCACCACCGGGTCTACCTACAGAAGCGCTCTGCCTCACAAACTAAGCTGTGCGGACCATCGGAAGGGTGCTCCCTCCGGAAACGGGAGGGTGGCTACTGCCTGGGACAGGAGGCCGGGGGCTTCCTCCGTGGCAGACACGTGCCACAGCTTGATCTAGGTTGTGGTTACGTAGGATAAAAACTAATCGACATTGAATCCCTGTACTTTACATGTGGAAGTTAAACCTCAATTAAAGAAAATTAAAAATCAACAGAAAATGACCCAAACTGTTCGTCTTTACTACAGGGGGTTACTAAATGTCCCCAGCCTTTTTTTTCTATTACATATTTATTCTGTTAATATGGGCCATTTTCAAGAATAACTGATACAGTCTAAAGCCTACTCAGTATCACTAGGATAGAATTCATCAATAGGCACACATAACTCTTACCTTCTTCTATTTCTTACCATGTATAAGGCCTGGGGAGATGGTACATTAATCTTATTTTAAAAGTTTATAATGTTCGATGTGTGAAGCTGGAAGCTGTGATTGACCTTTACTGCCTTTAAAGCGGAGTCATATTTTTTATGTGGTAAACTCTTAAATCACTAGAATCTTCCTTGCGTCTGAAGTTCCCTTAGCAACTTTGGTATTTGGTAATTGATCCTATACCACCAAGTGAACTCCCATTGCCAACAACTGTCAATCTGATGTTGTATCGTCACCTAGCTTTCCTTACTTGTCTTATTTCCCCCACTAGTTTGTGAGCGAGGGACTGCGGAGAGACGGGGCTAAGCGTGTGCCTCCTACGCCCACAGGGGCCTTGAAGGGACAGCACCCTGCAGTTCACTGCACTGGAAGAACCACCAGGGGCCAGCAGCTGCACCTCACCCAAGACGCATGCCGGGACCCGAAAGGGCAGTGAGAGGGAGCTTCTCTTTAAGAAATATGCATTTGTAAAATGCTCTACATCTAAAACACCTTTCCTTCCATTTCTCACCTGGCTTCACACTTCTGCGGGGGAAACAGGGCACAAGGCTGAGAATGTGAGTGACTTGTCTGTGGTCACAAGTGAGCCACTGACAAAGAACAGGGTCCAGAGCTCTGATGTCTTGCCACCAGTCTTCCCCCCACACCTCCTGCCTCCAGATGACTCCTGCTCAATCCCATCCTTCTCATGGGTCAGAGTTTTCTGAACCAAGACAGGCACAATCTACTTACAAAGCCTCCTTCTCAGTTTTCCACCATCCAGAAATTTGGTCAGCGTGCCTCCTAGGTCTTCACCTCTATCCCACCAAGTGTTAAGCACAACAGGGCCAGTAGTCGGCCTCGGAGGCCTCGTGTGGCCTGACACCAGCCATCAGCCCTCCCTAACCACATTCAGAGGGCACTCTACTGCGGCATCCGGAGGAGCCCTGTCTGCTGGGATTCCGCACCTCTTTAAAAAGCCGTAAGGCTGGCTTAGAATGCCTTTTTCTTGACACAAATTTGATGTGGTCCGTGGTCCTGTTCTTAGGGTGCTTTCATACCTAGAGCAGCCTCTCCAGGAAGGTAGTGCCTGCCCACACACTGGAGAGCAAATGAAGAACTGTGTCGCCAAGTGCTGGCAGCGCGACCTCAGTCACTACTCTCCCGGCCCCCCCACTAGCTGGTTACGGAGTTCTCCTATGTGACAGCACTCACCGTCTCGGCGCCCGAACAACGCAGGCCAGCCCCCACCTTGGCGATGCTTCCATTTCAGCGGGACTCCTGAGGACAAGAGCCACTGCCTGAAACAGTCCAACAGCTCGTGCTGAAATACAAATCTGATTCCCCGAGCAGCTGGAACTCGATAAACGTTTATGGGATGAGTGACCGCCTCGCACGGTTACGAGGTGAATGCAGTACATACACAGTAGACAAGATACTTCAGAGTCAGACGTGAATCTCTGTTCTGGTGCACTGATAATTAGGTCTGCGTTTCAGTTTCTAGAACAGGCAGACCTGCAAACAGGCCTCGCTTTCGTCACCCCTCAAATGGGAATAACAGCAAGCGGACCCCTTGTGAGGCTGCTGTGAGGGTCACATGCAGCTGGCACTGTGAGCCGTGGGATGCTCCTGGCCCCCTCCCTGCCTGCCTCCATCTCTCCACCTTCTCTTCCTCTCCGCCCTTTGCCCTCTGCCTGGGCTTCGCTGCGCCCTTTGCCCTCTGCCTGGCAAACTCCTGGACCTTCTTCGGGGTCAGGGGCCCTCCCACCTCTGTGAAGCCTCTCCTGACTCCCCACTCTTCCTGCTGTTCCCCTTGCCTCTGGGCTGCCCCGTCCCCAGAACTGCTATTCCGTCACCGTCCTGACTGGGTTTTCCACCAGGCTGGGAGCTCCGTGGAAGCAGAAACTGTGTCGTGAGCGCTCCACAGCCCAGCAGCACCCACAGGTGCACTCGTGTCTCAGCAGAGGTGCTGGAGAGAGAAAGGCCCAGACGCGGTGAGACTTCTCATGGGGGCGGAGGGGGCGCAAGTGCGAGGAGAGTGACCTCCCGACAAACCTTCCTTGGCTTTGGAATGCTGTCCCTGAGTCCCCAGTGTACCCCGGTCCAGCACCTCACTAACCCAGGGAAACTCCGCGCCACGCCCCCCCGTCGCTAGAATCCTTCATTTGTCACTACGTGGCCCACGTTCAGGCGATGGCGTCAGTATTTAGACACAGCAGCTGGATCTAGGTGGTCTGTCGGGTAGTCAACTTGCCCATTAATGAGGAGTCGATGTCCTAGTGGTTCTAGAAGCCACAGCCACTAATTCACTTTAGAGGAATGATAAGACCACACAAGAGCAAAGACTTCACAGCGACGGAGGCATCATTTCTGATGCAGACGCCGTCAAATACAAACTGGCTTATTAATTTTAAATGATTTCACAGCATTTAAAGAAAAAACATGAGGCTGACACGAAGATTTTAAAACTCATTAGAATCCATCTTGAGATCCCAGATATATTTAAATTGAAAGCTGCTCTTCTGACAGCTCTTCCTTCCGACGTGCCATCGTGTGCATGCCACTGCGGTTCAGGTTGGCCAAGCACTTCCATTAAAACCTCCGCTCTCACCGGCTCATACTTTCACAATAAACATTTGCTCCAGGCCTGACTTTTGCATACAAAAGATTTCTGCTTGAAATAGATATTCCAAAGTACAAAATAAAGCTGTCTGGACGGAAAACTCAGATACAAGTTACTTCTGGTAGGTCTCAGGTTTAAACAAGTTAGAGTAAGCTAGAAATTTAGGATCAAAAATGTCCTTTCTAAAGCACAGAAGTTATAAATAGAGGCTGGTAGAGTCAGTCTAGGAGCAAGGGGGAGAAGGTGCACCTAAAGCCAGCGAATTCCAGAAACCTCATGATCGTCCTTAACTCCTCAGGCCCAGTGCATCCCCGGATACTACAGATTCCACCTCCGAGCACTTCTCACATCCCTCGGGCTAGCTGGTCTTCCGCTTCTGGGGTTTTATCAGCAAGCAAGCAAACCCAGGCCTGTGTGGTCCCACATGGCTCCCCATCACGTGAGGACACAAACCCCAAGGCCTGCTGATGGCCCTCGAGCCGGGCTCCTGACGCATTTTCAGCCTCATGCTCTCCCTCCTTCTGTCTATCCCTACCCCCTCTCTGCTGTGCCCTCCATCCCAGCGCCTGTGAACAGGCCTTTCTGTTGCATCTTCTTGTCTTTTACATCCAGTGCAGGAAATTTCCTTCATGACATCACTGAAGGGTGCTCAAACCCAGCTGCTGGTTAATGACATCAAGAGCAAGGCTGGCATTTTAAAAATACATTTATATCCACTGATATCTCAGCTGCACTTGCAAAGACAGCCTGAGACAGGCTAGATTGTAACTGTGGAAACTGAGGCTCGTGGAGTTTGAGCGACGTGAGCAGGTGTCACATAAACAGCCTCGGCTAAGCCACAACTCTCTCGTCCCACACTGGCCTGAGCCACAGAAGCTCCAGGCACCCTGGAGAGGTTCAGGCATCAGACTTCTGGGAGTTGGTCCCCACAAATCTGCAATGACTTCCCTCCATTCCAGGGGCTTTGGCCTCTGCTGAGCTTGGGCTGTCTTCTCAGGCTCATCTGGATATGCCCTGCTTGCCCCCAAGTCCAGACCTCCACTGACAGTATTTACCTCAACCAGACAATCCTGCCTTTCAAGCCACAACCATCTGACTGCCCCAGGCATCCCAGAGCTCAGAGAGCAGTCACTGCCTCAGTTTACCATTTTTGTTCTTTTGTTTCCTGCCAACTGAGTCTCTCCCATCTCTACCATAAACTTTGAAAAGGCAAGGATCTCATATTACTTTTCGATCTCCTTATAGCACCTACCACTGAACTGGAGACCCAAGCATTCAGTAAAACTCCATTACTATCAGCAAATATTTCAAATAGTTATTTGATTTACTTAAAAAAAGAAAAAACTATTTTTTTCCCAACGAGATTCAATGTAAATAAAGATAAGCACAGTATCCATGCTGTGTTTCTGACTACTACTATCTAGAACTCACTTTTTCTTTTAAACTGAAAAAATAAAGTTGACTTGTGAAAGGGAAAACTACCCAAATCAAAATGTGTGATGAAGCCCGAGGACTTAAGAACAATGGGGGGCCAAATGAAACAGCTCTCCAAAAATGCACTTCAGATCTGAAGTGCTGACCCTCCCAGGGTGCTCTGCTGCAGTCACATGCGAGATGGGGATGCCCAGCGACCCCCAGGAAGAAACCCTCAGCAAGAGGGTCAGGAGGAACCTTCTCGCCTCAGGTGTCTCCAGGTCAACAAGCAAAGTGGAGGAGGGGCATTTCACTGGAGCGACACACAGAGCACACGTGAGGCTCGGCGCAATCAGAAAGCCCCGACTCACCACGGGACCCAGCAGCAGGAGGGTGTGCATCATCTAAAAGGAGATCCAGTAAGAAGGGGAAGAAAAATGGCCCAGTGTCTACCTGCACAGAACTCTTGGAATCTGAGCATAGAGGCCAGGCAGTGAACATCGGGTGAGGACGGTAAGAAAACAGGAGAGGGGCGCCTGGGTGGCTCAGTCAGTTGGGCGTGTGCCTTCTGCTCACGTACTGATCCTGGGGTCTTGGGATCGAGCCCCGCGTCAGGCTCCCTGCTGAGCACAGAGTCTGCTTCTCCCTCTCCCTCTACCCCTTCTCCCTGCTCGTGCTCTCTCTCGCTCGTTCTCTCTCAAAAATAAAATCTTTTTTAAAAAATTAAATAAAAGCAGAGGATCTGATAAATTCTTCCTTCACTGCAAACTTCATCTCTGGGAAGACAAAAGACGAAAGGACAGGACAGGGATGTCCAGGGCCACAGAAGCCTCAAACAGAGGAAGGAATGTTCTGGGACACTCGGCACAGTCCTCACTTAAGCTGGCTCCTCTGACGTCCCAGCAAGTCGAGCATGTGTCCCTGCAGGGACCTATGTACAAACCAGAAAAGGCTGCCCATCTGCAAGGCCGCAGCTCTGCAGGGGCCAGCTTGGGGAGTGAGG
The DNA here is from genome assembly GCF_964656455.1 of Halichoerus grypus. Taxonomy (NCBI): domain Eukaryota; kingdom Metazoa; phylum Chordata; class Mammalia; order Carnivora; family Phocidae; genus Halichoerus; species Halichoerus grypus. The sequence continues at coordinate 146,281,678 of NC_135719.1, forward strand.
ACAGGCTGGACTCTGGCCCCGCCCCTCCCCCGGAGGCCCTGGCCACACGTGGCTTCCGTGTGGGGACCCGGACGGTCACTGGCTCCCCTGCCCGAGCCTATGTGGTGGGCACTGTGCGGAGGGCAGCAGCACAAGGTGCCCAGGGACAAGGGCCCCTGCCCGCGAAGCTCACGCACCAGAGGAAAGAACAGGTAAGTGCAAGAGCAAGTCCACACAGTGACGTGTGCTGTGAGAGGAACAGCATGCTCACTGTGCTGGTTCATTTTATGCGGCAACTTGGCTGGGCCACAGTGCCCAGATACTGGGTTATTCTGGATGTTGCTGTGAGGCTGTTTTTAGATGAAACTAACATGTAAATTGGTGGGCTAGGAGTAAAGCAGAATGCCCTACCTAATGCGGGTGGGCTTCATCCGATCAGCTGACGGCCTCAACAGAGCTGGCTCCCCCAGGCAAGAGGAAATCCTACGGGAGAGGGCCTTTGCACTTCAACCGCAGCATCAGCTCCTTCCAGGGTCTGCCCCTGATGGTCCATCCTGTAAATTCTAGAGTTACCGGCCTCCATAACTGCATGAGCCAACTCCTTAAAATAAACCTCCTTCTCTACGTACGTACACATTCTATTGGTTCTGCAGCCTTCCTTGAGACTGGATGATGAATACCAACAGTATTCCACCACACGGTGGCTGCAGCCTAAACCGTTCAGATCATCAGACATCACACACAGCACAGTTCTGCAGGGAAGGAATGGAGCTTGGGCAGCAACATCAACCACCAAGGTGTTCACTCATAAGGGCACTTACCCCAGGTCTCAGAAACACGAGCAAGTCCTGTCCTCTAGCGTACAGAAAACAAAACCCCAAAACCCTGTCCCAGAGGCGAGGGAATTTACAAATACAGATCTTAGGGAGGCTGAGGGGAAAAAAAGCAGGTTTCAAGAAAGATTTTTTTTTTGAGGCTTATTTTTAAACTTGCGGGGATTTCACAAAGTTCCATTGATCCGACTAGTGGGAAGAGCCAGGACTGGTAAAGCGGGGCTGGTGGAGGGAAGGAACTGTAAGAAGGATGGGTCTACAGAGACAGGAAGTGGGACACACAGCCCCCAGGGTGGGTGGGTGGGGCGTCCCGGGGCTTCAATCCTGACTCACCATCAGCAGCTCCGGCCGGCTTTCTCACCCTCAGCCTGTCTCCTCCCCTGGAAAACGGGGTGATGCCCAGCTATGAGGTAAAAGGGAGGACTGGAGGAGTCTTGCCAAGCCCCTTAGCCCACCACTGGCACGCAGAAGCATCGGCTCAGTGAACAGCGTCTTAGGAGCGAGGCCCCATCTCTGACCTCTGAGGCTTTAACTTCTCCAGACATGCATTTAACTACCAGTGACCTGGGCCTGGTATTGGGGGTTTCTTCAAAATCCAGTTTGGCTAATTCTGTCTCAGATTCTTATGGGAAGACACTAGCTCCCGACTCCTCCTCACCCCGAGAATAACAGGAGAGAAAGTTCTCATCACGGGGCCTGAAACAGCAGGCGTCACCACAAATGCCGATTCTCCTTCTTTCCCGAGTCCTGCCACCAGGGACACGTATGTACAATCGATCTCGCCCCTGTGGGTCTGTCTGCCATCCCTGTGGAGGGGCCTCTATGAACACGCTGACGCCCAAGTGATACGTAAAGGAGGAGACGGGGACAATCTATGTGCCTACTGTGTTGGGCACATGTTCCTAGCCCTGATTAGCAACAATGGAAGATTTCCGAAGGGTGCCAGGATCCCAAGTCAGGTAAGCAGATGAGAAAGGGGAGGGAGGCTGTGGTTCGGGAGGAGGGTTGCCAGTGAGAAGAGTCAGCAGGGACAGGCGAGGCCGGGAGACGCGATGTCACTAGCAAACAGGGCAGATGCCGAATCTGTATGTGAGAACTTCCGACAGGAGGACACGGAGCACAGGGCTGCCGAGCCTGCCCCTGCACAGACACACCACTGAATGCCCTCCGGCGACGTCCCCTCTCAGCCCATGAGACAGGAACACCCACCCCGCTAGGACATCGGGCCCACTCTCCCCAGTTAGAACCACGAACACACAGAGAAAGCACTTCATTTCTTGAGCCCCCCAGAGGCTGCTGAAACTTAAGCTGGAAAAAAACAGGAGACAAGGACCACTCACTGGATTCCGGAAGGTGAAGTCCATACCCATCTGCCCTGCTCTAACACTATGCAAAACAAGGGAACAGAGTTAAAAACAGTTTTAATGACATATCTGCAGCCTCTATTTATGAAAATGATGAAAATCACATACACGTTTAGAATGGATACCTTACAAAATCAGAAAGCTTACGTAAGGACACAATAAGGACAACACTCTTGCACATTTAACACAAATTAATAACGGTCAAGGTCAGCTATCGGGAACAAGGACGCGGGTCATGACAGCTCAGCGAGACAGCCAGAGGCTCTAACAAAGACTGGAAGGGCAATGGAAACTCTCCAGGGAACACGAAAGCTACGCTGGTTTCCTAAGCTCCAGTGTTCTCACGTTTTTCACATCACTACAAATGGAATCAGTAAGGATGACAATAAAGAGAGGACTGGTGGCTTCCTCACAGCTTGCAGAGAAAGCCCCGGGCAGGGGCATGGGTTCCTCTGAGAGGGAGCCTCTCCCACCTCTGCACAGCGGGAGCCAGGCTGGGCGGGAGGCGCATCCGTGCTGTTCGAAAAAGCAGCCAGCAGGTGAGCCCCGTGCAGGCTCCCGCCCTGGGCCCAACCAGCCGCGGCCTCAAAGCCAGCCGCCACACCCAGCTTTCTGTAAAAGAGCCCAAGGGAGACTGTAAACAAGACTGCTCTGCCCTGAAAACCAGACCACTTCTTTGTCCCCAAATTAAGACCAAAAACAACTTTAGAGATTCAAGGACACGGGCGTGGGGCTAGCAGACCTGCTCCGACCCCAGCCCAGGGCGTGGGCACCCTCACAGGTAACTGGAAGGATTATAGCCCTGCGAAGAGAGCGAGAGGTTCTGACTGGATAGGAGATGGGCTGGGCTCTGGGTTTCCTGCCCTGTGTTCAGGAGCCACTCCGACCCGCCCTGGCCCGGCCCTGCCTCCTCGGGCCAGTCCCACGAGGCACACAGCACAGAAACTCCTTACCTGACGGGAAAAGGCCCCGGTCAACTCAAATGAGCAACCTGCAAACGGAAATCATCCTCTCTCTGCATCCCGCAGCCTCTACCCAGTCCGTTACCATGGCAGCCAAGGAATAAATATGGACTCATGCTCCTGCATCCAACACCTCCAAACCTGTCAATCAGCCTCCTCTGTCCTCACTGTCACCGTCACCTCTGACTCTGTTCCTTCCCTCTTCACTTCTGCAGCTATTCACAGATGTGGCACTGCCATGAAGTTGGCTGAGAACAAAAATGTCCCATTTGGAACACATTTGCCTCCAAGGAAAAACATGTAAGTGGGAACAAGGTCAGGAGGATGGAATCCAGGAAGCAGTGTGCATCCATGGCCACACTTTCAACTTTGTGCTATGTGTGCAATTGTTCTGTAAGCCTAAAAGTTCATTCCAGAACAAAACATTTAAAAAGAAAATCTCTGGGGGCGTCTGGGTGGCTCAGTCTGCAGTGTCCAACTCTTGATTTCGGCTCAGGTCGTGATCTCAGGGTCCTGGGATCGAACTCCACATCGGGCTCCACACTCAGCAAGGAGTCTGCTTATTCCTCTCCCTCTGCTCCCCCACCTCGTGCTATCTCTAAAATAAATAAAATCTTAAAAAGAAAAATAAAAAAAGAAACAGAAAATCTCTGTATCCCCAGAGATCTGGGTGTGCTACCTCACACACACACACACACACACACACTCAACAAGTATTAGTTGAAAAATGCAATAATCAAGAGGGCACACAGGTTAAAAACAAAAGACAGGGCAGTAAATCCAAGGTCAGGAGGAGGCGGTGGGTTGATATACCCACGAAGGAAGACTCTTAGGCAGGTTTCCAAGTGGAGGGGAAAGACCAACAGCAGGAGAAGCTGACCACGGAGAGCCCCACGCTGCCTGGGGGCCACAACCTGCGCCCAAACTTGCAGGCGCCTGCCCACAGCCTCTGCCTCCAGAGGAGACAGTTACAGGAATACACATGCACGCTCTGCCTCAGGTGCTGCTCCAGCACACATCATCTACACGGAGGTGCACAAACAGCTCTGCATGGCGAGGCTCTGGGGGTCGGCGTCTTTAGAGTGAGCTAGTGCCCAGAGCCTCTTACTCTAACTGGATGCTCAGCCCTGAAGGCGCTATGTAGGAGCAGATTCTATGTGTAGATGCAAGCTTTAGGAAAACATAGGCTAAATCTATCTGGCAACTCCCATCTTGTGCTATTCTTGTGCGCCTCTGTCAGAGACAAGTTAGAACAGCGAGAAATGGGAGGAGCAACTGTTTGTATTTAGCCACAACTGCCACGGGATGCCAAGAACCAAGCGTGACATCTTCCTCTGCCTCTTGGTGGGCTCTGTTTTCAGCCAAGTTGTGAGTATGACTGCTCGAATCTTCTGCCACTACAGCTCTGACTAGGTAGGAGAAGTGGCCTGTTCAAGGAATAGAGCCAACTTAAGACTGCCTGACTCCATCCTGAAGCATAAGGCAGAGAGAGTGGAAGCTCGCTCAACTGAAACTCACAGCAGTTAACACACAAGTGGTTTCTCCATCTCCAGCCCTTCCACGCAACCTCTCAAACTGTCTGACCAACACAAAAGACGAAACCCAAGTAAGGAGGGACAAATCATGTAAATTACGAGATCAATGGAAAAACAGTAATTTTATAGCTATGCCTCTATTCTATTAAACCTTACACAGTTGCATTTCCTTACATGAGCATCATGTTCAAGCTCAGCAACACAGGAAAACGTGCATGTCCCCAGACAGCTCTTAACCCCAGGAGAAGCTGACACCCCACATCGCGGTGCCCGGTCTGGTAGATGGGACTACAAATTAAACAGACTGTTCATTCACAGGATCTGTTCATTTGTTTTTCACTGGCAGGGGTGAGCAATATGTGGACTATCGGTCATCTGTGCTAAGTCAGGTCAAATCTGATAGGATTTCTTCACCTTCACACAATTACATTGCTTCAGAGCTGGGTGTAAGCCAAGTCCTACTTTTCCAGTGATTCCTATCACAAAATTGGTCCCATATTTCCAGACAGAAGTCTCAACTTGGAGCTGAACTTTGGAACGTCCTGGTCTGCGAAGTGTACTCTTAGGGGTTCAAAACTCTGCAGTGGTTTTAAATGCAAAGTTCTGCCCTCTACCATTAATCCTCTCTTCTGTGCTGGTCCCCGTTTCACAAATTGACAGAAATTTTACCACCACTTAGGGTTCTCAATCCACACAAGTCTTTTCCAGGATCTGGCTGAGCCACGGTTCCTAATTTAGCTTCTCGAGTCTGGGTGTTGACATTTCTCAACTGCTAAGCTGCAGTATAAGATTTCACCAGCAGGTGCTCTATCTTCATACAAGGTATGCTCTCCAAATTCCTTGAATCTGAGGCTCCTGGTTACATACTATCATCTGCTGAACACCTAAAGAAAACCCTGTATATTGAACATCTCAAGAACACAATGTAAATATAATATAGAAAACTGAAAAGATCATAAAGCCCAAACCCCTTCTCTATACATGAGAAACAGCAGAGGCTCAGAAAGACGTCTGAACAGAAAGTAATCTGAACTAACACCTGGCTGCTCTAAAAAAACCCTTGACTATGAAAACACTCTGGGAGAAAAGAGTGTGGGAAATTATTTTTCTAGTTTTCAGTCAACAACAACCAAAGAGACAGACAAACATGAAAATACAAAACAATGCAGAGAAGTCTACCTACAGGAATTTATAATGATTAGAAGGTAGTACTAATGCTACTTTTCTTTCAGAATAAACACTCTAGCCCCTGAAGCACATCAGTAAGGCTGACGTGACTATTTCCCTTTTCCGCACCCTTCTCCCAGGGTCTGGGGAGCACTAGTGGGGACACACGGAAACAAGTCATGCTTGCACTCACATTGCTGGTGTGACACGGGACAGTGGCCAAGAGCTGTGGCTGGCAGACCTCAGAAGAAAAATAACGGGTTTCAGGTCCAGTGCCCAGCCCCAGGAAAATGACTTTAAATGGGAAGTTATCATTAAAAACCGCAAATCAGGTTCTGGAATTGGGACCCCCTCAAATGGTACGTAAGCATTCGTGATAGAGGACATGTGCACAGTTCTCGGGGAAGAGAGGCCCCATGACCCTGAAAAGGCTAAGAGCCACCATGCCCCACAGAACAAAACTGAGGGCAGGTCACGGCAATGAAGACGTTAAATACGAACTGAGGCAACACCACTCACTCTCTCTTCCCGAGCAGCGGTGCACTGACGGAGTGATCTATTAAAACGGAGCAAAAGCCAGACAGCTGATCCTGGAACAGCATGAGAAAGAGGGAGGGTTTGGTGCCGAGGTGAGAAAACCTGACCTACAAAATAATGGCAGTACAATGCTAACATCTGTGTTTACGCTGGATCGTTATCGAAGATTCCACGAGCAATGAGAACGTTCTACAACCAGAAAAGCAGGTGGTCTCAAACTCTAATTTTTAAAAAGATAACTTTTGCTTGAGTCCGTTTTTCTTGGTCAGGAATGCTCGTGCAAAGCCCTTCCCCTCCCCGGCCTGGACCCTCCTCGATGTCACGGTGGCTCTACCCCATCAGGCTGTCTGTGGTCCTACTCTGGCCCGCACTTAAATTAAACCACTGCCTAGGAAATTTCCTACAAAATCTCATTAGGATGTATTTTCAGTTTGTAATGGTTCCCTTCTACTAATGTGGAGTGTCCCCATTCTTCTGAAAAAGAAGTACACCTGGATGGGCCACGATGTCGGGGTAACAGTGTTTACTACGGGCCAAGCCGGAATGGGGGCCCCCAGGCACACACACGGGCAGGTACAGCCCCAGGAGAAACCAGGCTGTTTTCCTACAATGCCAACCTGACTTGATAGTATGTCACTGAACATGGTTTTCAAACTAGAGCAAACATACACATTTGCACAAACTGTTGATATTTTTAAATGTGAAACTGAAGCCAACAACAATGACAAAAGCATGAGACTCTGAAGCAATTCTGAGCCTGTAATGGGCCACTCTGGGTGGAGAGCCTCGTCTTGCAGGAATAAGCTTCACTGTCCTTGGCGGCGAGGGTGTTCAGTAGGGAAGGTTAAGACACACTAATGTGTGGCGCCTGGGTGGCTCAGTTGTTAAGCGTCTGCCTTCGGCTCAGGTCATGATCCCAGGGTCCTGGGATCGAGTCCCATGTCGGGCTCCCTGCTCGGTGGGGAGCCTGCTTCTCCCTCTCCCTCTGCCTGCTGCTCTGCCTACTTGTGTTCTCTCTCTCTAATTAAATAAATTAAAAAAAAAAATCTTTAAAAAAAAAAAAGACACACTAATGTAAGTCCCTGCAGGCACAGGGGAGAAGCCACATAAAACAATAAAAAAATAAAACTGAGTCACACGGCCTGAAGGAACGAGCCACAGAACGGTAACACAAATTGAGAATTCCTACAGCAAACACTGCTTTCATCAAGGGCCACACACATGTCAACTCATTCGGTCAGCTCCGCAACCCTGGAGTCGGGCACTGTATTAGCCCATTTTATAGATAAGGAAACAGAAGCACAGAGACACGCCCCAAAGAGCGCAGCAGCGAGGGTGCTGCGGGGATTCGGACCCCGGCAGGCCAGCTCCGGAGCCCACCGCCTCAGTGACACTGCACCCGTTGAGATGGCTTCAACCGAGATGTCCTCCATGTTTCCCAGACGAAACTGCACTCCTAATGGCCACAGGCACCGAGGCCTAGCACCTCGGTAGGCGCTCTGATGAACAGCCCAAGTTGCGCTGACAATAGTTACACTGGAAAACGGGGCATATGTTTTTATCCTACAGATAAGGAAACCAATCAGAGGGGTAAAGCACCTAGAGCTGACCCCCAAATAATGCAGGGGATGCGCTGCTGACCCCCACCCAGTCAAAAATCTACACGTAACTTCTGACTCCCCAAAATCTTAACTACCAATAGCCTACTGTTGACGGGAAGTAATACTGATAACATAAACAGTTGATTTATGTATGTTATACATACTATATTCTATATTCTCACAATAGAGAGAAAATGTTATCAAGAGAATCATAAAAGTAAATACATTTACAACATTGCACTGTACTTATCGAGAATGACCGTGTTATGAGTGGACCCATACTGCTTAAACCCGTGTTAAGGGTCAACTGTAATTTCAAATTATATTTAAATAGCACGTGAGATATGGAATCTGGGTTTCAACTCGGATTCATCTCACTACGAAGCTTGAGTTCCTTCTGTTCAGTCAGGCCCTAGGAATCCAACCAGTCAGGAATGATGGTGATCTTTGGCATCATGTTGGTACCCGAAACACTTTGTTCTACATATAACCACAAAGCAAGATTTCTCAACCTTAGCACTACTGACATTTTGGGTTGGAAAATTCGTTTGGGGGCTGCCCTGTACATCATAGGAAGTTTAGCAGCATCCCCACTGCCACGTATCAGGTGCAGCAGCCCTGGAGCTAATTCTTGAGCAACTAAGAAAGGGGAGAACTGCCAAAACACAGAAAAGGATGTAAGGAATTACCAGATGTAATTCAAATGTTCACAACCTTACATAAGTTTTTATAGGACACTTCCACTTAGAACTAATTAAAATTAATATAATACACAGCACACTCTGAAAGACACAAAGATTCTAAGCATTCTAAGTTATTAAATTACCTGTCACTATAATTCAGTAAAATACATGTCAGTATATATATATGAAGAACCCAGAAAGGGCCTTTCACTTTCTCGGAAAATTGATACATGGAGCACCTTTTTGTATCAGATACATTTCACAGCTTCTCAAGTTGTATTGTACTGTAATCTTGCCTTTTCAGAAAAGCTCAAAGACTTTCCTAACTTGGGAACAAGGGCTGCTTCTATTAACACGGGAAGTCAGATATGTTCAAATCACACTTCAGGGATATTTCTGTACAAAAACAGACAGTGGACTAGAATCAGAATGGCTTTTACCTTAAAAAGCATAATGTTTAAACATGTGTAATAAAATGTGAGGTAGAACATTTATGCCATCGGTTTCCCTTTCTTCTGCACTCTGTTAAACGTGCATTTAAACAGTAACCAGGGGCACCTGAGTGGCTCAGTCATTAAGCGTCTGCCTTCAACTCAGGTCATGATCCCAGGGTCCTGGGATCGAGCCCCGCATCGGGCTCCCTGCTCGGTGGGGAGTCTGCTTCTCCCTCTCCCACTCCCCCTGCTTGTGTTCCCTCTCTCGCTGTCTCTGTCTCTCTCTGTCAAATAAATAAATAAAAATCTTAAAAAAAAAAAAAAAAAGAATAAACAGCAACCAGCCACTCACCTGGATGACTTTATAGAAGTAGGCGTACTGCCGAGCCGTGTTCTTGTACTGGCTGAAGACATCATGGATAGCTTGTGTGGACTGAAGGTCCCGAACTTCATCCTCCTCAAAGTAGAGAGGAGTGTCATATTCACTGGGGAGGGTCTGAATATAGGGCTGCCAGAAAGAGTTAGGGTCAGCTCGCTCACACAGCAGGTGAAAGGCCAGTGTGATATTTCCCATAGCTTGAAGAATCCGGTCTTGAGAATATAAGGGCCCTGAATCAACCCAGAAGTTAACAGCGTAAGTTCCAAAAAGCGACTTAAAAAGTATTCATTCAAAATATATATTAAAGTTACAGAAATAACTGGAAAGTTTTGTAATATTTAGAGTAACATGCACCTTTCTTCTGACACTCTTCTACTATGTCAGATTACAAGCATGCAAAACAATGTGAATTTGGGGGAACATTTCACTAGTTTGAGGAAATATCCAAATATGGTCCTTAGCGCCACAAAATAAAATTTCATATTTTTATCACTTGCACTTTGCCTTGAACAGTCAGAAATTATTCTCACCCAACACTGAATTTTTAGCAGATTCGACAGTCATTAGTAATTTTCGTGGAACCCATAAAAACAATTCTTCTGCCTAGGAGGAAAAAAAATAAGAAAATCATATAATCATCAAAACATGTGACAATCTTCAGCCCCTTCATCTGTGGTCAGAAAGCCAATCACACAACACACATGATATACTGTTTAAGGTTACAAGTTAGCACTTCATTTCTAACTATCAAATGTATTTTTTTTTTTTAAAGATTTTATTTATTAGAGATAGTGAGAGAGAGAGAGAGAGCACAAGCAGGGAGGAGGGGCAGAGAGAGAGGAAGAAGCAGGCTCTCCACTGAGCAGGGAGCCCGATGCGGGGCTCGATCCCAGGACACTGGGATCACAACTCGAGCCGAAGGCAGATGCTTAACAACTGAGCCACCCAGGAGCCCCGAAATGTATTTTTAAATGTAAATATTTGTGGTATACTTAGATGAGTACAAGCAGGGTTTAAAATCCTACTTCCAATAGAAAAACTAACCATACACATTGAGAAAACAGAGAAAAAAAAAATGGGACTTTCAACTTTAATCTGAAGTAAACATAGCCATTTGGAGTGAAGCACAAAACTATTAATTCTTTGCTGCACTTAAGTTCTTAAGTTCGAAAAGCAAAACAAAACACAATTTCTATCTCCAATAAAAACTTGAACCTGTCGATGTAAACTGCTCTCACTGCTGTATTTTTGAAGCCAGAGGAACGTTCCTTTCTCAACGTGATTGTCTTTAAGGCACAACAGTTACCAGCAAAAGCACAAGTCCCTAGGACATATTTTGGTTTACTGAGGTTTTTCCCAAAATATTATCTCATTTTTTGCCAATAGGAGAGGTTTCTTTTTGGTATGTGCTGTATATGTCCTATACTGTTTAAAACATGCAAAGAGTAGTGCCCTGACTGTGGTGACGATATGGGTGTGTGCGCACGTCCAACCCATCACAATGTCAACACTGCATATGTGCAGTTTTTTTTATCAATTATACCTCAATAAAGCTTAAAAAATGCACACGGTGAAGACAGACCACAGTTAAGATAATTGGGGCAGCATCCACATGAATGATGGTTCTCTGATACATCAGAAGAATGTGTGACATCCTGGTTACTCTTGCCTTCTGCCAATGTCTACCATTTGGATTCTGTTTATGTGTGTCTCTTCTCCTACTATATATAGATGATAAACATCATGAAGGAAGAAGGCTGGTATAATAATGAGCAAGGTACTATTCATATACTAGACATTTAATAGCTATCTAATAAACCGGTATGTGGTTTATCAACTTATCAATGAAAGGTTAACTACAACTTGACCAAAAACGTTGCCTGAGGTTTGAGGGGGCCCAAATAAATAACACTCATTTCCTCCATCCAAGTTCTGAACCCACTGAGAGAGACACAAGACTACAACAGATGGTCACCCAAAATATCACCTACTGAATCCCAGAATTAGACCGACTCCCCCACCTAGTTACAGGGAGAACTGGAGCCCCACGGGCCTCCCCACGTGTGGCCTGCCCTGTAAAGCACACAGAGCAGAGAGAGCGCAATGGATACATATGGGCATCCAGCTCCCACCAAGAAACAGGCCAAGACCAGTTTCTTCTTCCCAAATCTTCAAACAGATTAGGTTACGCCTCCTCTCTAAGAAAGGCACGAGTGAGGGGCAGAGAGAGGCTGGGAATGTCAGGGTACTGCTGCTCCCTTCAGCTGGAAGGAAGGACCCAGAGCAGAGGAAAAGCATTTGTCCCTTAGCAGGTGTATACTGCCCTTCTTTCCCCTTCAGCTCCGGTGGCACAGTGTCAGTAGGGGAGCACGGCCAACCACTCAGTCCCCCCTCCAGAAAACAAGCAAGCACCCTGGACACTGCCCATCCTCCACCCCAATCCACCCACCTGCACATCGACTCTATCCCAGGTCCTGCGTGCTCCCCCTCCTAACCGCCTGAGCCCACATCCTTCTCTTGAAGTCTCAGAATCCTTTGAGGCATGTTCTGTGGTCTCCTAACAGAGGCTCTGAAACATGAACTGACTTGCCCCAGGTCACTGGTTAGCAGCATGGCTCCCAGAGAGGACAGACTGGAAGGGGCTGCCTAGAACACTGGCAAGGCTCTTCCGGGCCCCTGGTCAGCCCGGAGACCCCGCAGCAGGAAGCAGAGTGCTGACGGCGCACTGCCCGCTTGCCCCCGAGTCAGAATCAGCCCAGACACCTGTCTCCCCGTCCTGTGCCTGCCCGCAGCACAATCCAAGCACGCCGAGGGCTCCCAGAGCAAGCGATCAAAACTCACCTTGATGTCTCTTGTGGCTCTCAAACCAAAGCCCTCTTCTTTGAAGTTGACCATTTCAAAACCCTCAACAGAGGCTCCATTTTCAGAGGCCCACTTCATTAGGTCAGGGAAGTAATCTTCTCTTTTTCCATCAAAAGTAACAGACAGACCTGTTTCAATCCATGTGTCAGAAAACAAGAGCTATATTTAGGACCCATATCATTCTTTCTGCTCTCAGAAACTAAAAAACACACACTGGAAATAGTGATAACGCTCCAATCTTGAAATCAAAACTCATCACCAGGTAACGAGACTTACGGGGGTGACCACTGTGTAATGTATGCAATATCGACTTCCTGTGTTGTACACCTGAAACTAATACAATATTGTATGGCAGTTAGGCTTTAATCTTAAAAAAAATCTTAAAAAGAAAAGCTTAAAAAATAAACTGGTTTAAAAATTGTTTAAATAAATTGGAAAGGACTGAAATCATACAATGTTCTCTGATTAAAACATAATCAAATTAGAATCAACAAAAGAAAAAAATCTTGAAAATTCCCAAATATTTGGAATTAAGCAGAACACTTCTAAATAACCCATGGACAAAAGGAGAAATCACAAGGAAAGAAAAACAAAACAACAACAAAAAAACGAATCACAGAACAGTCACAGTACATATCCTAACTAGTGGCAGGAAAGGCGAAGTACGATCCTCAACCCTCGTCGGCTGCGGAGAAGCATTTGCTGAGCCCAGGACATAGGGCTGCTGACTACTGGGCCCTGAGGCGATGCAGTAGAAGGGGGAGGGCTTCACCACCTCACACATAACAGCAGCCCCCCCATTAAGTCCAGCGTGCCGTGTCTCATAGGCAGCTTTGCTTCAACAAAATTCCCAGAACACAGAAATCAGCAGCTGACGTGCGCACAGGAGGTGTGTGTAAGGATGAGCACCACAGGCTTGATTCTAAGAGCACAAAACTGGACAGCCCTGCAACTGAATTCTGGTGAACAGTTTGAATGAGTTGGATCATATGTATCTACAAAGAAAACAAAATAGAACACTGTGGGGTTTTTTTGTTTTTTTTTTTTAAGATTTTATTTATTTATTTATTTGAGAGAGAGAGAGAGAGAAAGAAACAGCATGAGAGGGGATAAGGTCAGAGGGAGAAGCAGGCTCCCCGCCGAGCCGGGAGCCCGATGCGGGACTCGATCCCAGGACTCCGGGATCATGACCTGAGCCGAAGGCAGTCGCTTAACCAACTGAGCCACCCAGGCGCCCAGAACACCGTGTTTTTAAAACTTCAGGTGTTCTGGGGCACCTGGGTGGCTCAGCTGGTTAAGCGTCTGACTCTTGGTTTCAGCTCAGGTCATGATCTCGGGGTCCTGAGATGGAGCCCCATTTCGGGCTCTGAGTTCAGCAGGAAGTCTGCTGGAGATGCTCTCCCTCTGCCCCTCCCCTCTCTCACATGCGTGCGCGTGCTTTCTCTCTCAAGTAATAAATAAATCTTTAAAAATTCAAGTGCTCTGATACCATTTATGCAAAATTTTAAAATACCACTTTATGGGGTTATACAAGAGGTAGAAAAATATTCTCGGTCAAGACAAACTCCCAAGGGGGCCAAAAAGGGACTGGGATAGAAGCATGGGGCTTCAGCTACATCTGCAACATGTATTTCTTAAAAACAAATAATGAAAATAAAACAAAGGATGGAGGGAGGGACAGGGATCAGACCAGCAGGTGGGAAGGAGGGAGAACTTGATCGGTGGGACTGATTCAGTTTGGGTAGGACATTCTTAGGCGTTGTGTTATTTGAAAAGCCATGCAGAGGAAAAACCAAGATTTATTTGACAAATAAAAGGATAGGAACAGGAACTTCACAAACGTGAGGAGCAGGGTGTGGAGCCCAGCCCAGGTGCCTGCGGCCATGCCAACACACCATCAGCGGTCACCTGGATCTCTGCAGCAGGACGGCCCGGCACAGGGCTGTGCCACACTGCAGACGCAGAAAGCTGATTTTGTTAGGGACATTCTGAGACAGAAGTCACTCTCTGCTGAGAATTCAGGAATGCTCTAACCTTAGTGTGAGCTGTAGTTAGCCGTCTCTGCTGCCAACAAATGCTCGGGACATACAAACACTGTCCCGCTATAGATCTGGTGAGCCAGGATTGGCAGGTCTACCATTTAGAGCAAAGAACCACATTATAAAGGAACCTATCACCATTTGGGGTTCGAGACCATCTAAGCTAAAGACTGCATGTTTCTAGAAGTACACAGGAGCACAATAAAACCTCAGAGAGCAAATAAAAAAACAAACCCTCTTCTGACTTTCATGGCAGTAAATAAAAATGGAGTCTAAGAAGGTTCTTCTCACCCTTTTAAACGCAGGCTCCTTATTATGTTTTCTCCTTCCACCTTCCATGTGGCCCTGCATACCAATCTTTATTTTTTGTGCTTTACAGAACAAAAACAATAGGTATATTGAATAGGCTTTTTCAAGCTGACACTTGGCCCCGTCGCTGGCCTGGCTGAGAATCATTAAGACGCCTACTGAATACACCCTGTAAAAACAGAGCTTCAGAAATAGAACTACATCTCTTATTTAACCAAGATAGGTTTGAGTTCATCATAAATCTTGTGAAGACATTAATCTATTAGTGTATATTTGTGTGTTGGCCACTCATTGCATTATGTACTGACCTCAAACCCTCAAGGAAACACAATGTGGAAAAACAGATCTAAATACGTATTTTGTAAAAAATAAATAAAAGTTGTGTCATTTTATTTATTTTTAAAGATTTAATTTATTTGAGAGAGAGAACGAGTGGTGGGGAAGGATAGAGGGAGAGAAGCAGACTCCCTGCTGAGCAGGAAGCCCAACATGGGGCTCGATCCCAGGACCCCAAGATCATGACCTGAGCTGAAGGCAGATGCTTAACTGACTGAGCCACCCAGGCGCCCCAACAGTTGTGTCATTTCAGTCCCTAGATACAAACACTTTTCCCCTACTACTCAACATTCTTACCCCTCCCAAAGCAGGTAGCAGCACCTCAGAAATGGGAGAGATCCTGGGACAGCTTCCCAGCACATCTCTCCCAAATTCCGAGCCCCTTCCACTGTGACCTTCCACAGGCAGGAATGACACCAAGACTTTCACATAACCTCAAAACATTTCTGACTTGTGCCAAGTCTCTAAAGGATTTTATTGAAATAAGATTATTGTTCTAGAAAATGTACCTTTTTGTTTTTTTCGTATTTTCTCGACTAGAGACCGGATCTGCACATACTCTTCCCATTCCTTTCCGGGGCCAGGTGTGGGACTACTGCATTCTGTAACACAAAGCCATGGCACTCAAATACTGCTTGCTTTCAACTCAACCAGCTAGTCTCCAGCACAGAGAGGACTGGGGTTTTGTTACCGCTGCTGGTTTACTTTTAAAGGACAAAGATACCACAGCCATGCTGATAAACGTGGGAAGTATAAACCAGGTATACTTTTCAAAGCATATACACCCTCCAAACCCATCCACATGCCACTTACTAAACTGGGACCCCCATACCTAAGTGTGAGCACTGAGCTTGCAACTCTCTCACACTTGCTGTTCAGAAATTCTCCTCAGAATATACTTGACCATGGGAAAATCTAAAAGCTAGGCTAAAAATGCAAAACATTTCCCTGAAAACTCTTCTAGATGGATTTAAAAAAAAGGTCATCTTAAAAGTCAACATTTCTTTCTAGTTAAATCCTAGAACAATGGCTCTCTAAAGGAACCAGTTAAATTGGACATAAGAACAATTACTCGACAAACATTGCACATCCGTGTGTAAGGCTCTATATTAAGCACTCTGGGGGAGTCAAAAAATGAGATGGCACAGTCACTGCTCAAAAGGAAGCTGAGACTCTGCTGTAGGGCCAGAAGCAAAGACCAGCACTCAAGACTGGTGCTGGTGGTTCTGGAAAGCTGTGCCCTGGGCACCCGGCCTATCAGCAAGCTCTTTCCTTTTTCAACAACTGTATGAGTTTAAAGAGGGAGCCTTCTTCCCACGGCCACCTTTGTTCTCTGACGAAAAGAGTGTATGTGGTAAATAACTAACACTAACAAGTCATAACGCATGGGCTGACTCATGACTATTAAAAGTTAACCAGTCATTCTTCGACCAACAAGTCCTGACTGAGGCCCTGGAATACAAGAAGACAGAGCCTGTCCTCAAGCTGCCCGCAGTCCAGTGCGGGAGAGAGGTGGTAAGCGGTCAGTACCTCAGTGCTCTATGGGGGGCCCACACCGCTCTGAGGGCCACAGGGGTCATAGGAGTCCACAGGAGCCCTTGGGGAGGGACCTGACCCCGACTCAGTTGCTGCCTGCTTCTGGCAGGAAGAGAAAGCCAAATTTTTATGTGGGGTTTAGCCTGTCCCATAATCTGAACAGAAGGGGCAAAGAAAACGAGACAATGGAGTGAGTTAGTACAGTGACCACAGCTAAGTTTGACACCACCATAGCACCAATTTAAATTCACAATTAAGAGAAGTTACCAATTTACACTAATGTACTAAAGCAAGTACAGGCACTTAATAGATATTTAACTTCCTTGAACCAAGAAATTGGAAAACGATTACTGAATCACTAAAACGAAAGGGGAGCCACTCTAACAAGGGGGCAGAGTTCCAAAGGTCTGCTCTGAGAGGCCTGCCGTGCCCACCTTGGGCCTGACGGCCACGGCGCACTTTTATGCGCCACAGCTCGCACGGCCCTCCCCCTCCCCAGGCAGGCTGTACGTACCGCTGTGAACACCGGGACTCAGAGGGGTTGCATGATCTGCCCGAGGTAGTCGAGTAGGTCCCTGCCCACCGGAGGCCAGGGAAGCCCATGTTCTGGGCGGTGTGCGGTTTCATCCAGCCCTCGTTCATCACTACCCACGACCAATATCCCCAGCTTTATGGAAGGGGGACGGCGGGTCAGAGAGGTTCTGACACTTGCCCAGGTCACGTGGCTACAATGTTGGGATCTGTCCCACTTCCTGCCTCGCCGGGCCAGAGGCCGTCCTGCGCAGCCCGAGGATGCGAAGGCGGGAAGCCCAGGGCGGAACTTACTCTGCAGCAGCTCACTAGTCAGGTTCAAGGTTTCCTTCGGTGACACACTCGCTGTAGCACCAGTGCCTGATTTTTGCGTTTTCACTCGACTCTTCTTACCCATTTTCCGACTATAGAGAAGAGAGAGAAAAGACAAAAAGTGTTACATTTCCAAAGAATCAAATCAAGTAATAAAATGTGGCACAGCAGTG
The DNA here is from genome assembly GCF_964656455.1 of Halichoerus grypus. Classification (NCBI taxonomy): domain Eukaryota; kingdom Metazoa; phylum Chordata; class Mammalia; order Carnivora; family Phocidae; genus Halichoerus; species Halichoerus grypus. The sequence continues at coordinate 146,299,250 of NC_135719.1, forward strand.
GCTTAGCCTCAAGATGCTAGCATCTTACCTCATGAGTGCCATATTCTGAAGTTTCCTTCCAGAAAAAGAAATGTGTACCAAATATTAGTATTTGGAGGCTCTCCAAAGGAAAAAAAAATCGCTTTGTAGTCTCTGGAAGAAAAGTTCATTCCTTTTCACCTACAAAAACTACAGTGGAGGCAAATTTTACTCTGGAATGTTGTCAAGTTACACAGATTTTACTGTGTATACTAAAATGCTTATTCCGTGACACTGCACAGATAAAGATTTTGTATACACACGTGTGTCACAAACTGCCATATGGGCACAAAAACCTCTATCTTCTCTCCCCACTTTGCTCTGGAAGAATCATCTCCCGTTAAGAGCAACCGTGCCACAAGCAGCAAACTAGGCTCTCGGGACAAATGCTGAGGACATGTGGGAGCTCAAAGACGCCTCAGAGAGCTACCCTAACTCTGCGGGTTTGTTTCACTGGAAAACTCAAGGTGCCTTGCCCAGGGTCTCACGGGAAGGTGATGGCAGATCCGACACGGGAACAAGGTCTCCCAGCACCTCCCAACGCGGCACCTTGACCACCCACGAGCCTTGAGTGAGAAGTGACCACAATATTGTATAAGCAGATGAGGCAGTGGGACATAAATACACCAACAGCACGCTGGGCACAGGCTCTGTGAGACGACTCATCTGAAAATGCTTCAGCACAATGATTTCAAGATGCGCCTTGAGGAAAGTAAGGGATCAGGATGTGTGAAGAAAGGGTAGGGAGATTCACAGGTAAGGAAAGGAATGGGGGAGGCACGAGGGTGCCCCAGGGGGAACCCCCCAGGAGGAAAGATGCCTGGCTCAAGAGGTGGAGAGGTGGCCAGGGAGCAGTGGGGGGCTGAGAGTCCGCCCCCTGCAGGAGGGCTACAAAGGCTGCCTGAGGAGCCTGGCCCAGGGTCCTCCTCCAGAGAGAAGCGCCTTAGGACGACAGCCAAGCAAGATGGACAGTACCCAGCCAGGAAGCTACCGCAGCAACCCACACGCTGATTAATAACCAACACCACGATGCCTCTCCGTGGAGCCCTTACAAGTTATATGTCACCTCAAAGGGCAACCAGAAGGGATGGGATAAAAGCTTTGAAAGACATACTCTCCCATTATATAGATGATCCCTGACTGCATCGGAAGTGAGGGCATGGGCCCGTGTGCTAACATAATAGAAAACCGCCTACCTCAAAGGGCCAGGATAGGCTTCTTCTGTCTCTAAAGTGTAGAATATAACATGTAACTTTATGTATCTAACAAGCCTTCTAAAACAGTGTGCGATACTCAGTGCACATCATCCCGGAATCAAAGGGAACAGGTAAGAGAGTATCTACAACAACGTTTGCAGCAAGGAATTAGTTGCTCTGAGATCAGAAGCAGAAAAAAAATAAATAAATGGGGGTGGGGGCAGAAGGAGGAAGAGCTTACGCAGCTTTTTCTGAAGTGAAGGACTAGCCTCTTAAAAGAGAGTATCGCTCCCCACGTGCACTTGCTCGTGGCCAAGAGTGAAGGCACAGCCTGATCGGAGCACCAGCTGCTCTTCTCGGCATCTCGGGCTCTCTGCGGAGAACCACTGAACCTGACCCCAAAATAACCAAAACTACCCATAAGTCTAGAAAGAAAGACTTTTTTTAGGGTGATTTTTTTTTTAATTCCTTTCTTTCTTTCTTTGGAAGGGCAGCTGACATACAATACTGTATTAGTCTCAGGTGTGCAACATATGATTCAACATTTGTATACACTGCAAAGTGATCACAAGTCCACCTGCCGTCTGTCACCACGCCAAGTTGTTACAGTATTATTAACTATATTCCCTCGGCTATACATTACATCTCTGCGACTTATTTTATAACTGGAAGTTTGTACCTTTTAATCCCCTTCCTCTATTTTACCCATCCCCAGATCCCCCCTTGAAAAGGACTTTAATTACACTTCCAAATACAGCTCTGCAGGAAGAACCACAGAAACCGGCCACTGTCGGTGATGGGCTTGCTTGGCCTCTCCCTTCAGCCCTGCCTGCAAGTCTTTTGCGTATCAGGCTCCAAACAACTTGAAAACATCACTTTGATGAGGCATTCCAGGACCCTCGCCTTCTCCTAGCAGGCCTGGGGAAAGTGAGCCCGAGACAGCCATGTTCTCCTACACCGGCCCCCACAGTGTGGGGACCCACTACCAAACAGGCTTCTTCACTCTGTCCGCAGTCCCCTACCTCCCCCCAGGTCTCCCTGCAGGGATTCCCGGATTGCCATCACCCCCAGCATGTAGATACCTGTCTTGAGATAATGATCATCAATTAAAACAGCACCAATGACCCTGTATGCACGCAGTGCTTATGCTCTGCCAGGTGCTGGGCTAAGATAATCTCCTCATTTGATCTTCCTAGACCCTCTATCAGTAGATCATAGCCTCATCTTTTTTTTTAAGATTTATGTATTTATTCGAGGGAGAGCGCGCATGCACGCGCGAATGAGGGGGGGGGCAGAAGGAGAGAATCCCCAAGCAGACTCTACCCTGAGTGCAGAGCCTGATGTGGGTTTGGTCCCACGACCCTAAGATCATGACCTGAGTCAAATGCCAAAAGAGTCGGATGCTCAACCGACTGAGCCACCCAGGCGCCCCAGATCATATCCTCATCTTTTAGATGGCATTCTCAGAAAGGTGAAGTCCTTCAGCTGTGTCCAAGGTCACACATCAGGTAAGAAATGAAGCTAGAATTGGAACTCAGGTCTGTGTGACTCTAAAGTTTGGCCACTGCCCTACTGCCTCTGTTTAAATGCAGAGCAGAAGCACAGGGCACTGCAGCGGGCAGGAGGGCTAGAAGGTCTTCCAGACACGACACCCAACAACACCTTGCCAAGGGCCCACACCCCTGGATGTGGCCAACTGCCTGCCATCTGCTCCTGCCCGCCTCCTGAATTCATCTCTCGCTTACACTGTAACTCTAGCCTCTTACAGGTCTCTGTGGCCAAGCCCATCGCTACCACTTACATCTGCCCCACACTGCCATCCCTGCCCTAGCACTTCGGGCTCCACCACCACCAATGGCGCCCAGTCCCTCATACAGGTGTCGTCTCGTGCCTCCGTGCCCTGTCCCTCCATCTGTCCCACCCAGCCCCTTACCTGCAATACTTGAGTCACTTGTTCAGTAGCCTGCTTTCTCTAAAAGCCCTGCTGGCTATCACCTCTTCCTGATCCTCCTAGCTGTAATATGCCCTCCTCTGTACCACTTCTTCTACCACTGGATCTCACTGCGCTGCAAGACTGGCTCACACACTGGCTTTCCTCCTGGATAACAGGCTCCTTGAGGCACCCTGTCCTATTTCTATTTGTGTCCCCAACTTCCAGCCCAGAACCCAGCCCACAGCAGGCTCTCTGCATAGGGTGCTCATGAGCTCCCAGGGAAAAGTAGTGCCTCCTTTGGGCAGCTCTTAGGTCAAAATCTGTATTGCTGAAGCTCCTACCCAAGTTTCAATCTCCTTGGAACTTAAGAAAATGTGTAATTCCTGCCGCAGGTGAGAGGTCATTAAAGATCTGGTCACGGTGATTTGAAAACACAACACATTCCCTTGGCAGTAATACTCTGCCGTTGAATACTTAAAACTCAATTGTTCTCAAGATTTCTTTTCCTTAAGCCAGAAAACTGCTGGCTTTTAAGAAATGACTAATAGGCATAGAAATACAATGCAGGCCAAATTTCCAAACACATCCGTCAATTAGCACTGGGGAGAGTAGGTACATGGAGCATAACCTTCAAAGGCCGGGGGGAGTGTTTATAGAGACGCCGACTGAAGCCACACCCAGTTAGACCCTCACCTCCAGCTCCTTCTATCCTTCTGGCTTCTTTTTCCCCGCCTCCAATCTCCTTCCCACCACACGTGGACAGTTAGCCTTTATAAATGGAGGTATAAAGTGCACCACTTGCTAAGTGCTTGGGCAGCACTTCCAGTAAGGTACTAGCACTCACGGAGCCTCCCGGGCCCCTTCCCAGTCACAGCCATCCCCAGCAAGGGACTGTCGCGTTGATTCCAGTACCATCACTTAGTTTGTTCTGTTCCTGAACTTCGTATCACAAACATGTAGGCTTCTTTTGCTCAGCACAAGGTCTTTGCACAGCTCACAGGGTGGTCCCACCTCCCCAGCACAGCCCTCGAGGTCCTTCACACCCCACCCCACTTTACTCACCTGCCTTCACTCTACCCATCACCCCTTTACATGGCACACTCCAGGGATCTGCTCGCTCTCCCCACTTTCTGGAAAGAAGCTATCCTCCACTACCCCCTTTGTCTTCTCCTGACAACATGTTTCACAAACGTAAAGATGCAGCCAAAACATCCCCAATGTCCTTGAGGAAATTCTAGGCTCCTCTATTCATTTCATAGACTAAACCCATGAAAGTCAGTAAGAACAAGCCAAGTTCAAGGTGATTAATAGATGCTAAAGTCTTGGCTTACCTTGAGATTCAGTCTTTTGCAACTCTCTTTGGACTATTTCCCTTCTACAGGGATATAGACCCTACTGGAGAGAAAGCAGCTTGCTTGGGAAAGGCAGTAAGAATCTTACACAGAGACGTTAACTCACTTCATCTTAATTAAGGTGAGGGGGTTGTCTGTCCTTGTCCCCAATGAACGTACCTCCCTAGGGTACAGGATCACAGGTCCAGGCCAGGTCTTAATCTGTCCTCCCAGAAACCGGGTTTGCACTGACCCCCTCCTGGAAAGCTCCCCAGCTGCCCTGGACTTGCTCTGCCTGGGAGTCCCCACCAAGCTCGGGCCCCTGTGCACTGAATCAGAGGTAGTCATGGGCTTGTCGCCCAGCCTTCAGTTTGAATGAACTCAGGATTCCAAAGGGTAGGGCTCTCTGTACCCAGTTCTACAGCCCAGCAGCCAATCTTCTGAGCTTGCACAACCACTGATGTCTGTGACATGCATTTACCTCAAGATTAGATATGGTTTGGCACCAATTCTTCTGTAGGACACCCCTAGCTAAAGTATACCTGGAAGTATACACACTTACTTCTTTTCACCCCACTGACCATCGGGCCTTGTCACAGTCTGCCAGCTCCCCACACACTGCCCTCCCTCAGCCCCTGGCCTGGCTGTCATTCGCTGACCCTCACTCTTTCCTCCATCACTGAGGCCTGTATGCCTTTACCCCAGGGTGAACACGTGTGTCTACGTCCTGGTTAAGACCCCACCTCGCCGATGGTCACCCTCCCTGCACTGCTGGAGCCCAGCTCCAGAGCCTCCAGAGGCTCACACACCACAGTCTATGTTATTGATGTGCCTATTATGCCCGCTGTCTCACGGCAGAAAAAACCCAAAGTTTCCATCTCTAAATTACCTACAGGGTCCAGCATGGTGCCATGGACACAGGTGAAGGTCAAATATTTGTTGAAGGAATGAAAATCTCTAGATATCATATTTGGATACATCAGTGTTACTCGTGGGTAAGGTTTATCTCCCATCACAACAGTAAGATTTTGTGTCAGAGAACCACTTCCATATATTCTCCCACCGGTGAATAAAACAGTAGTCAAAATGCAACATTTACTAAATATTTATCTACTTCTGCTAAAGAACTAAGATGACTCGTAAAAGTAATGATGTAAATTTTTATGTACACATGAAATACACAGAATTTACCCTTAAAATTAAAAGATAGTGTCTTTTGGGAGTCCACAGTTTATCATCAGAAAAGCTTTGCATATTTTCATAACAGAAAATCTCTGATAAACGCAAATCCAAATTTTTTAAGTGTCTTTGGTCTCTTAGAAAGCAACAAAGCAGGAACCAGTCCACTTCCAACAGGAAAAAAAAGAGTTATGGCCGAAACACAGCTTGAAACTCTGTGGGCCATCGTGACCAGGGTGCTCCGCACTGGCCTGATACACCCCCCGCCCCAGCCGGCAGAGGCCAGCGCTGATGACAGCCATGTTGGGGGGCTTAAACATGGCTGTGACTTGGCCAAGAGCCCACAACCACCAAACCATGGACCCACAGCTTAAAACCTGAAATCCTGTATCATTCCCAGCACATAGGCAGGCTCTAAATATAGATGCATGCACTCCATTAAACAAGCTCTCCTGCGTCTATGTGCCTAGGACTATGCCAGCCGCTGGAGAACACAAAATGAAGGCAGGCCAGGCCTGCAGGTGTCAAGAATGATGAGGGAACCAAGACTCACAGCATGGGTAATTCCTCAAAGACCTAAGAGAAGTAGCTGAACAGAGAGGGGCAAGGGAAAAAGTACAATTAAAGAAGGATGACTAAACTGTAAGATGCAGTTAGCGTTAAAGGTGTTAGAATCCAGTCTGAGTGGTTTCCTAAATTCAACCCCTTTCTGCCTTTTTTAGCTAATGAAGATTTCCTCCACATTTTGGATTAGAAATAACTACCTACCCTTTTCATTTACGTTTCAAGAATGTGTTTCACATAGGGACGCCTGGGTGGCTCAGTCGGTTAAGCCTCTGCCTTCGGCTTAACCTGGGTCCTGGGATCGAGTCCCACATCGGGCTCCTTTCTCAGCAAGGAACCTGCTTCTCCCTCTGCCTGCCTCTGTCTCTCTCTCTCTCTCTCTCTGATAAATAAATAAAATCTTAAAAATATATATATATTAAAAAAATGTGTTTCACATAATGAATAATTTTCATTGTGATTTCAGCTGATCTGGGGCTAGATTCCAGGTTTCAACAAATGAATAAACAGGTAGACTGAGCATCCTTTATGCCCCCACTGGAAAAAAAACTACCTATTAGAAATTCATCAAGTTCCTACAGAGACCAAATATTTATTTTCAATATTTATTTCAAATACTTATATAAAGATGTCTAAATTAAATATGTGTACACACATGTACACACACACAGACATACACACACACATTCAAGTTAAATTCCAAATATTACCTAGAAGGTACAATGCTAATTCAAAGTTTTTTCCCCAAAGTTCAGACTGAAATCAGGTATCATTTACAAATTCTTATGGAATTACCTGGAAACAAACCAAAGTATAAAGTAAAAAAAGAAACAATACTTAAGACAAAAGAAACTAAGCAGAAAAGCAATACAGGACTGACAGACAAATGGACTCTACAAACAGTTATAGTTCAAAGGAAGGGCATCTATGAAAAGAAACAGGAAGCCAGGAGTTTCACACATGTCTACGTTTCTTCACCATCAAGATATTTTAAAAATCTAGAGAATCCTCAAAATGTGGCTCTTGAAGACACTATAAACTATTTAGGAAGCCCACCAACAATCTCTCCCCTTAGTAGATAAAATACTTTAGAAAACCATAAAATAAATAAAATTGTAAAATATTCAATTATCTAAATTGCTGACTAATAGGAACTGGCATCTGTAATCACCAGCCACTTCTGACCAAGCAAGTGATTATTTTATATATAATCTGTATGGTTGAATAAAAAGTCAGGAGAAATAAGATAAAGCACATTTAGACAACTTGGCTAATGGGTGGGGGACAGTGAGGGAGGGAGCTACTTTACCCATTATTACCAAGTCTAGCTCACGTACACTGAACACACTGAGATAGGTTTCAGCTGGGTGGGTTTTTTAAATTCTAAATGAGAAGTATATAAATCTGTATTTTTCTTGAGTTGCTTTCAACTAAATACAAATAGAATAAACATTTTTGATTACACTTATTTGGCAATTTAACCAGAAAATTTTAGCTCTAACCCAGCATCTGTTTTTCAATGTATCCTGAATCTACCCTACTTTACAGCTGGATTGACTAAAGCAGAGAATTGTCCTATGACTTCCTCCTCCTACCTCAGGAAACCAGCTGTAAATGTACTTGACGGGAGTATGAGAGCCTGCCTAATCTTTGTGCAGGAAGAAAAGAATCTCACTAAAATATCTGGCAGGCCATTAGGATCAGATCACTACACTCTGAATTAAATATACCGATTACAGGATGATGGCTTAGGAAAACGAAAGCACTCTCCAACTGAAAAGTATTTGTGCAGTGTTTTCTGTCCTACAGACACTGAGAAGGCATCCACAGACCTGTACTGCATGCGACCATGTTAACTGGAGCTAGCATGTGGGGGAAATACGCACTCTACACGCAGTAGCAGGGCCTACCAGTGGGTTCAAGCCACACGAACTTTACCAGTTTAAATGGATAACCAGCATCCATCATTCCAATGCCCATCAAAGGAGGTGCTGATGTGCCACAACTCAAAGGTAAGAAGAAGTCAAGGCAAGCAGGCAGGCAAGAAGGTGGAATTAATTTCAAGTCAGTAGCTACTTAAGTAGGGGGATGAATAAAGGCCTATAAGTTACATGTAAGTAAAATTTCTATCTCTATACAGAACAATTTGGGCTGTCATATAAATAGATGGATAGATAGGGATAGATAGATATATACAAATTTGAGATTTAAAAAAATACAGATGTTTCTTGCTTTCTATAGTGTTTTTTGCTAATTTTCCACTAATTCACATGGTAATTTTAGAAGCGCTTTAAGCCATTTCTGATTGACTTTTCAATACACAAGAGTTTCAGTTTTAAACTGTGTTCAATTAAATTGTAAATACACTTAAAATGAGGCTCCTATTTAAAGGAAGTTGGGGAAAAAAACCTCTCATAAAGCAAAGAATCATTTGGTATCATGAATAATCATTTCCTATTATCTCTTTCTAAAATAAAAAAGAAAAATGTTAAGAAACAGCTGTAATCTGTCAAGAAATTACCTTCAAACCACCCACATTCCTCCCATAAGGACTCAAGATTCTAGAACTGTGGAATACCAGGTTTGGAAGAGACTTTTGGGGTTATCTGTGTTAACCCTCCACCTCGCGCATGTTTAAAATAACGACACCTAAGGTCATGAAGCAATGACAGGTGTCAGAGTGCCTTGCAGTCCACTGGCAAACTCAGGTCTGAAAACCCCTGGGAGAGGCAGGGTGGAGCATGTCATGGCCAAGAAGAAATGCGCCCCCTGTGGCCTGCTGCTGCTGAGTGCTTCTGGGGGTGCTCCTCTGCTTCCCCACACAGGGCGCTGCTGTCAGCTGCCACTTGTCCCCCTCCATGTTGTGAGCCGCTCCAGCACGCGGTCTGAAAGTTCACCATCCTCTCTGAAACCTCCCAATCCCGCCTTTCAAAAGAAACAACTCCTTCAAATTTCCAAAGACAGATTTCTGTCCCCGCAACAAAGTCTTCTCTTCTCCAGACTTAGCATATCCCTTCTCAAAAGTGGACAAAACCACTTTGGTGAACAGTTTTTTCCCAAGGCAACAAAACCCTTTGGATGAGCTCTGAGAGGGACACAGCTCTGTGGGAATCGCCTCCTCTGGAGCTCAAATCAAGGGGATCTTACTAATATGCCGGAGACTGCCCTAGCTTTCCTACAAGTCAGGTAAACAAAGGAGCGCATTCATTCGTTCAGTGCACATTTCTTGAGTATCTGATCTGAAATGCACAGATGAGTGACACATGCGCACTCCCATAGCCTTTAGGGTAAGATGGTAATCAACTAAAACCTGTTACATAAACTGATCAGCAAGACAGATGTGCTATATCAAACGAGCGTCTGAATCTAAATGCAATTTTTCATGCTGTCACATTGTTGCCAAATTACTGAAACCATCATCCCTGCTACACAGTGTCCGACAGCAGGTCCCCAACTTGACCATCTTCATCATAACTGCATCAATCGGGCGCTGACTATATCAGGAACTGAGGTAAGCATTTTACACAATAGATAGAGATAGGTATTATACCCACTTTGCAGATGAGAAAGCTGAAATTCAGAGAGGTTAATAAATTCTATGCAAGATAAAGGCTCAACTGGTGGCAGAACCTCATCAACACACCTTGATGGCAAACTTTATTGATACTCAATAGTGTTTCATGGATTCACCTCAAAACCGACCCACTTGCAAAGGCTTGGAAGGTTGGCTATCACCACTGAAGTTCAAAATAACAGTATCCCCTTATAGTAGGAAAACATGGTATGCAAAGGTTTTAGCTCTTCGGCCCTTTAAAGTATAGAGCCATCTTGCTGGCCTTGTCCAAATAAACAGGAGTGGCCTCAGCTTAAATGTGAAACATGAGCAAAACTTCCAAATAAACTTCTGCCCAATCCCACACAGCCCATATTGAGATTTGCAATGCTACACTCTTGTCGTGGGTCAAGAAACTGCAGTAACCACTCAGGTGACGATGACATGTAGCAATGCTAAGTCATTACAATCAACAAATGGAAAACTTTGTTAATCATTAGTAAATATGGCAGAAGCAACTTCAGTGGTTATTTTTCAACACTAATCCATACTTTCTTTTAACTGTACTCACTGGAAAAGTATTGATATTGAAAAGTCATGCCTATTTCCTGAGACTGAAACCTTTAAACCACTTAGTCACATAATTTTTTAGACCTTGCTATGTTCTAACGAAATATATCCTAAAAAAACTGAAAAGTGAAATTCAGGATTGTAGATAAGTAATAAGCCTAAAACACTGCACATTTATTAAGAGTTCCATGTAGACACCTGGTTATCTACATTCTCTGGACAATTCCTTAGTCCTTTCTGAAAGAGTGAAAACATTTCTTCTGCTCTGTCCCTTTTCCCTACCCATCCTCCACATCCCCATCACTGAAGCTAGAAAAATAACAGGTTAGGATCTTACTTGGCTTGGTAATCAGTTATCACTCAGATCCCTTTCAAAATCTTAACGTCAGGGTTGGACCTGTCTTCCACTTGGGTTTATCCTGATTATTAATTAACTTCTACTTAGAAAGTACTAGAATAAGAAATAGTTTCAAAGTCTTAACTTTGGTATTTGAATTTTATAATCATTTGGAATCATTTTTCTCCCAAATTTATTTCAGTTGCAAACTGTCAATACTTGTGTTTATATCTCTTGTTTCAGAGCTGTTTATTTCTAAAACCTAGAGGAAACCCCCAAATGGAAATAGAGTCGACACAGCTAATCTCTGGCTTGAGTTACTGGATAAATTTAACAACAAAAGTAGGACTTCTAATCTTGCCAATTCTGCTAACTAAGCTTTCTTTACATAACACTATTAAGCGACTTTAAAAAAAAAAAAAAAAGCTCAACTTCTTTGTAGTAGATTATATATCTTAATATTTTGTGAAAATTTCAATTTTACTTTAATAAGCATTATGCAAATTAATTCTATTTCCAGATCAAAATATTTAACATCTCCAATTTTAGGAATAGGAAAATAAGATGATGTCAGGAAATCCAATGTAAAGAAGTCAATTTTGCCAAGTAAGGTACACCTGTGACTGCAAAAAAATGAAACCTAGAAAAATGTAAAAGCAAGGAACCCTTAGTTTATTACTCTTAACTGCTTAAGCAGAACTCGGAATGAACTGATGTCCAAAATAAACACGTCTATGACTGTAGCAAAAGAAAAAGGATGCAGAGAAAATCAAAATAGTCTTCAATGGTAAAATAATGGGCCCAAATATGTTAGCTAACTGAGAAAACAACTGGCCACAAGCAACTTCCAGAGTGACATAAGAATAAAGATATGTTCACTGTCTTGTTAAAAATGTTTAATGCCATAGTAATAAATGACTTCTGCTCCTCTAATAGAACAAAATCATGGCTCCATTCCCAGGACTTAGGTACAAGGAGAAGAGACACACTTGAAACTCTTCGTCCCCACCCCCAACAGAAGCACCTCACACAGCAGCCAGGGACAAGCAAACCAGTTTCTAAAGAAAAAAACCTCCCAGTGGAAGATAGTCATCAAACTACACACACACATAAAGATACACTATGATTAGTTACATTTCTAAAAGCTACTTCAGATTAAAGATAAGAAAAAAAGGAGACCGTGTAATTCAAACATTTTAAGGAACTGGAAAGCCTCAAAGTAAATGGACATCTAGTAAAAAAGAATCCAGAGTAACCCTCTGCTAGTAAAATTTTTACTCCTACTTCTGCTAAAATTCCACATAGTACAAACTGTGTACCTGGTTTTACTGAATTCAGTAATTGTCTACTAAGTATTTCTGGTACCAGCTACTGTTGACACTCTTCTCCAGCTGTCACCTGTCATGCTCTTCTAGGTACGAAAGCATCACGTTCTAAGGAGGCTGTTGTGAGTGCTCGTAACAAAAACAGTTTCCAGTGGTTGAACTTTAGAATGGGAAGATGTTTGAGTACAACCTTTCCATTTTCCTCATTTTCCAGGGGCTTCTAAAGTAAAGATTTAACTACTTAAAACATGGCCTAATGTTCACCACACGGAAGAGAAGTTCAGTGTTACTTTCTTATTGACAATCTTATTGCACTCTTACTGACAGAACTGAACAGAAACTTTCATTTCCATAGCATAAATGTTTCAATCTTCAAGTCCAACATCATTCCCATAACAGGAACAAAAGCACCAAGAGATGTCAGCAAGCTGAAGAAATGAGAAGCAGCAACCACTTTACTCTCTCAGGCTAGAGTTGCATTTCAGACATTAACTTAAAATTTGGAATACACTGAGAGAAAGGAGGGCAGACAGGAAGGGGCAGCAGCAGGTTAAAAACTGAGGTTGTTTGGAATTCCAATAAAGAGGTTGTTCCGTAGCTGTTTGAGAACTTGGCTTTGCAAACTACTTTCTGGGGCCAGAGAAAAACTCCTCCTTAAATTGTTGGAACTTGACCAGAATATCAATCACAGCAGTCCCTGGGACTAATTTGGTAAGGCGGGACTGCATGCACAGTAGCCTGCATAGACATAATATATCATGGTTCAAGCAAAAGTCTTGCCAAACTTTAACAGTGGAAAGCTGCTTTTTATTTTGCTATATTCTTTTTTTTTTTTTTTAAGATTTTATTTACTTATTTGAGAGAGAGAGCAAGCGAGAGAGAGCACGAGCGACAGGGAGGGGAAGAAGGAGAGGAAGAGGCAGACTCCTGGCTGAGTAGGGAGCCTGATGCGGGGACTCGATCCCAGGACCCCAGGATCATGACCTGAGCCGAACGCAGCCGATTAACTTACTGAGCCACCCAGGAGCCCTATTTTGCTATATTCTTGAGTTAAATGCATTCACCTAAAATATAGTAAGAAAAACCTCTCCAAGATTATTACTGGTTATTTCAATTTTTGAAATACCAGTGGGGCCATCGAGAAGAAAAACAGGAGAGGGAGAGGTACCATTTATACACAGTAAAATTCACTTTTTGGTGTCCACTTGTACGAGTTGTGACAAACGCATACACCTGCGTAATCAACCACCACAATCAAGCTATGAGCAGGTTCATCGCTAAACGGTTAACTCTTCGGAGGGTTTTAAAAGCAAAAGTAACGTGTCAGCATACTTCAAAAGTATGTTTGCTTTTGAAACACCTCCTTCATTTGGAAAAGCAAAGCAATACCCTGCAAGTGATCCTACACGTGTCGACACGCGGCGGGGGCGAGGCCGCGCAGCGAGTGGCGCCCGCTACCCGGCGGCTACCGTCCCCCGAGGACAAGCGGGGCAAAGGCAGAGTTGCAGCGCCCGGCCGGAGCCGCGAGGAGGAAGAGTTTAAGGCCAGAATGACAAACTCCAAAGCACCGAATTCTTCTCCCTAGTAGGGCGCCGAGCGTGTGGACCACGGCCAGGGCGCGTGGGAAGAAAGATGACCTATTTTCAACGCCTGTTTTTATAACTGGAAAGTGAGGGAGAGAAGCAGGGACTCGTCCCCGAGCGCCCCGGCGCGCACCTGAGGTTTAGGGAGCGGAACACAGAAGCCACACAGCCTTCACCCGGGCGACGGCGGGCAAGCCAGGAAGGAAGGAAGGAAGGGAGCGCGAGCGCGGGCCGGCCGCACGCACAGCCCAGCCGCCCAGCCGCCCAGCGCCCAGCGCAAGCCAGAGCGGCCCGGGCCCCACCCGGCGGGCGCCCAGCGGCCGGCGCTCCCTGCACCTGCCGCCGCCTCCGGGCCGAGCGCCCCGAGGGGCCGCGGGGCCGGGGCCAGCGCGCCCCCCGCACCGGCAGAGCCGGGGGCCAGAGGCCGAGCGGCGCCCCTGACCCGCCGGGCCCCCACACCCAGCCCTCCCGCCCGGCCCCCGGGGCGCAAACCGCCCCCCGCACCTCGGGCCCGGGGCGGCCGGCGGGGCGCGCGCAAGACCCCGGCCGAGGGGCGCCGGCCGGGGCGGGGGGCGGCCTCGCCGCGCGAGTCTGCCTGCGGGCCGCGCGCGCCGAGAGGCCGCCGCCGGCACTCACCTGCCCGGTTGCCCCCTTTGCGCAGCGGCGGCGGCGCCACACTCGGGCCCGGACCCACCGTCCGCCTCAACCAAGCCCCAGGCGGCGGCGGCGGCGGCGGCGGCGGCGGCCGGACGGGAGGGGCGGGACGGCGGCCTGAGACGGCCCCGCCGCCGCAGCCCAACCCGGCTCCGCCCGCCCCCGGGCCCCGCCCCCGGGCCGCCGCCGCCGCCGCCCATTGGCCCGCGGCTCCGACGCATGGGGGGGCGCCTCTCAGCCAATCAGAAGAAAATAGAGCTCTCCAAAGAGGAAAGTGTCGCCCGTCTTCTCCCCGGCCCCGCCCTGCGGGTCAGTGGTCGCTGCGGGCCGGAGGAGGAGCCAGCCAGGGGGTCCATCCCATCAGTCCCGCCCCCCAGGGCGAGAGGGAATTCGGGAGCAACCGAACCTGCTAACGGAACTTAGACGAAGGAGGCGGGGCCTGAGTCGCCCGTACTCCAATCAGCGCCTGGCGTGGGTACAGCCCAGCCAATTGTGGCCCCGAAGCTGGCGGGGGCCGAGACCGCTCTGGCCCACAGGCCCAATGGCTGGGGAGGAAGCCGAGCAGAACCGTTGGGGGTGGCGGGGCGGGGCTGCGCCCGATCGCTTGTTTTCCGTCGCGGTCGCAGCGCGATGACGTAGTTTCCCCGACATTCCGTGTCCAAAATGGCCACAGTCGGCGAGGAGAGACGTCGCTAAGGGGCTTGCCTGAGGCGAGGGGTGAGTGACCGACGGACCGCGGACAGCGCCGCTCATCCCCGCTTACTTGGAGGTCGGAGTAGGGTATGACCTCTTTCCTCCGCTTACTGGCGGAGTCCCTCTTCCCGGATTCCGCCTCGCTCCGCTATCCCCCGTGCAAATCGAAGTTAGCGGGCGACAGCGGGGCTGCGGGACGGGCTTCGGGAGAGGGTCTGAGGAACAGGCGCGAGGCAGGGAGGTCGGCGCGGACCCTAAAAACAGGCAGCGACCCTCGGAGTGAGGGGCGGCTAGGGTTCGGGGACTTTCTAGCAGGTGGGGAGAAGGGGCGGGGGTCTTTTCACACACGCGCGCGCACGCTCTGAGCCGCCCAACCGCGGACTACCCACATCTTCCCAGTTATTTCGCAGCGTGGCGGTCCTTATCGTGGTTAGGCCTGGGACTTCGGGAATTATTCCACATTTGGGGTACTCCGACTTGGGAGTCTGAAGAACCGTGTAACAGGGTGGGACTGGGAATGAGAAAAAAGCACTTCCGCGATTAGATTCGTTCTTTCCGAGACGTGGTCCTTAACCGATCTTCTGCTGGGTTTGGTTTGTTACTAAAGGACTTGTTCTTTAGCAAGTTGAGGCGTAAGTCTGGAGCTTATCTAGAAGCTCTTAGCCTGTTACCAGCACAAAGCACGGTCGATAAAGCTCCCTCAATTTGGATTGCAGTTAAACCGTGCTTTCGCCAAATCATCCGACGTTAGGCACGACTTCTAAGAGCAATTACTTGAGAGTGGTGGTCTTCTGTGTTTTTAAGGTAAACTTGATAATGCTTATGTGTCTCGCTCTAAATCTCTCTTTAGAGATATTTAGCATAGTGCCTTTCAATTGTAGGCGCTCTTTAAAGGTTTGTATGCATGATGTTGCTAGAATGAAAACTATGAGAAGCTGTGTATCCTCAGCACCTAGAACACTGCTGAGGTATAGTAAGCTTTCTAGATTGCTGAATGGTGGTAGTAGCGGTGGTATTGATCGACATTTTGGTTAAGATTGTTAGTGTCCTTAGGATCTTGCCTGTTAAATAATCTTGACTATAAATATAAGAGTTATCCAGGATTATTTTATTTTATTTTCTTCAGAGTGACAACTATTGATAATCTGATTTTAAGGGGGGATTTGTCTCATTTTGATTATATTGTGATGCATTATTCAAACAGATTGATTTTTTTTAGTTGATTCTTGTATAAAACATACTTAACATTTGTTTCATTTTGAAAATGTAGTTTGCACCAAGCAATAAAGAAACATTCTAGTTGCTAATGAAGTCCATAAATGCCACTTCTGAAATTGAATGTCATAAAGAAAAAACTGGTCTTAGTTTTGGCTTACTAAATGAACTACTTTACTTCAGGAGATTATGTTCAAAAGCATGGAGTTCGCTGAGGAAGAAGAATGTTTTGTTTGCTTTGTTTGTGCTCGCTTCGGCAGCACATATACTAAAATTGTTTGCTTTGTTTGTAAAAACTGGGTAAGGACAAACAACCAAAAGGAATTAAGTTCAAGGTAATTGAGATTACAAAGAATATTAAACCGGGTTAAATTCAGTTCATATTTTTAGGGTCAGATAAATGATATACCAGAGTACTCGCAGGTAAAATTGTAAAATTGTTGTTCATAGGTTTTGAGAAATCCAAAAAGCACAGTTAACGATAGAAGACTGGAGTCTGGTAAATGTGTGTGTTTGCAGAGAGCAGTTAGATGGGTGGCTCTTGGATGCTAGAAATTGTTAATAATCTATTTTAGAATCTTGTTGGGAGGGCAAAAGGAGAGTTTGTAAATACTTGGGAGAGGAGAGCTGATTCCTTCAAACTGGCAGAGTTTTAACTAAAAAAAGCCAGGTGACATGCATCTAATTACTTTCCTTAGAAGTTTACTATACCCTGGTGATGAATGAGGGATTGTTAGACATGGATCCATTCAGGTTTCCTTAGGATGCTGAACGCAATCTCTCTTCCTATCCTAGTAGACACAAGAGATAAATGTACATTGGGTAAGGTCTCTTTGGATGGATTTATATCCAGTCCAATTACCCAACCCAAAATGTTGATTAATGGGTTGATGTCAGCCTGAAGAGAGGTCTTTAGAGATGAGCTACAGGGCTCTGGTCTTGCCCTTACTCTGATTAGCACTTTCTTATTACCAACTTTAAATATACGAGGCATGCTTCTCAGATTAATCAATGCACTCAAAAGCCGTACTATAAAGAATTGTTAAAGGTTGAAACAATAGGCCAAAACTAACAAGATGTACATTTGCCAGGTTGAATTTACAAAAACTCAATTACGTGTATTTGAGATAAGCAAGACCTGACTTGAAAAAGGATTCTAGAAAGTAATGTTCCATATAAGGAAGTGAAGTATAGCATTTTCCCCAGATTGAGGGAAAGCAATATCTTCGTCTAATGACAAATTGTGGCTCTGCCATTTACAACCTTTGTGAATTAAGCAAATTGTTTCATGTCTCTTCGGTTCTATTTTCTCCGCGATAAATTGTGAGGATAGGAAAATATAGCTGGCAGGCATACTGTGTCTCAGTGGGCACACAATGGACATGGTGTTGAATATTAGGAATCTCCCTTCCCCATTTGCTATGAAGATCATATAAAAAGTGCTGTTTTCCATTTTGGTTGCTAACGTTTAGGGGTTATCTTGAAACACTAAAAACCATGTTGAGAAAATAGAGATGTTTGTTTACCCTGGAGAAGAGAAGGGAATGGAAAAATTCTCTTCACGTATTCGAAAGGCAATCAGATAAGGGAAGGGTATTTTCAAGGGTTAGAGAGCAAGGTAGGAGCCTCAGTGTTGTTGAAAGGTAGAAAAATCAATGTAAGATTAATACAAGAATTAAGGTGAATACTAGTTCTTGATACTCAGCAATGCCATAGGCTGTCTGGTAAACGATTAACGTCCCATTAATGAAAGTGGCCAGATGAAGGTTAGTGAGTGACCAAATGTTACTGTTAATTAGAATTTCCGTACTAGGTGAGAAAATTGAGTAGTGACCTTTACTGTTGTTTCCAACTTGTAAGTGTCCATAATTCTAAATTTGAAAATGCATTTATTCTTTCATCATGTAAAATGACATATCCAAAGCACATACCTGAAACATGTTGCTAAAATCCTTTGACATGCTGCTTGTTTATTGAGAGATTTTTTTTACTTTGTGGAGCTCATAAACGTCTCTGTCATTTTCACAGTAATCATGAGCTGCTAATGAGAAAACCTGTAATCTTAGGGTCTTGTGAAAAAATAAAGAGTAATAGGGAACAGGGTTATAGAACTGATGTAAGAACTTTTTCAGGGGGATGAATGATACAGAGGACTGTTTTTATTCTATTTGTGTACGTTTATTTTCACTTCCTCTCATGTATTGTTGATTTGGCCCCAGAGTCTAAAGGCACCTACGCTGGATCATTAGCATGGGGTTTGGCCACTGACAGCAAGGCCAAACAGGCTTGAATCTGTTTGTGGCTTATCCACTGGGGGACTGGGATTGTCTTCCATTTGTGCTTCACCCTCACTGGGTCCGAACCCTTGTCCTCACTCTGCCCCTGTCGTCTCAGTAGGTGTCTTGGCACTCCACTTCCCAGTGGAATTTTAGGATTTATTTCCTCCCCCTTAAATGAGTTTTTCCCAATATCTTCCTCAAACTTTTCCTTCCCTCTGTCTCAGAGAAAGAGCTTCCTTCCTGAGGTTAACTTTTTTCCCTATGCTTTTTATGATCCCTTGGCCAGTGAACCCCTCAGTGGCTTATTCAGCCTCTAGTGGCTCTTTCCCTTCTTGCTTCAGACATCCTTCCTTCTTTATGCTGAATAAACAAGAATAACCTGTTTCATAGCTTATTCATTCCTTGCCCCTTGTAGTCTTATTTCTGCCCCACTGCACTTCTGCAAAGATTCTGCTATTTGTGCATGTGTGTGTGTCTGCTTTATTGAGATGGTTCACTTACCATACAAATCACCTGTTTGAAATAGTGTGCAAGTCAGTGGCCTTCAGTACAGAGTTGTGCAGCCATTACTACAGTGGACTTTCACTGTCTCCAAGAACTAATCACCAATGTAACCTTTCCTTATTTCTTGGTTCTCTAGCATTTGTCACTGTTGCTTGCCACATCTGGGTTACGGTCAGTATCCCTTGGTTTCTCTTGCAATTGAAGTTGCAAATTTCCCACCTCTTTGACCATTCCTTCCCTTTCTTTCCTTTGGTGATTCTTCTGCTTTCTCAAGTTCTGTCCCAGACCCCATCCGTTTTCACTCTCCAGCCCTCCACCTGTGACCATGACTTTAATTGTCAGTTCTGTATAGATGAATCCCAAATAGATGTGTTCTTTCCAGATTTCAACAGTCCTGTTTATCTGATGGGTATTTCCATACAAATGTCTTAATGTTCTTCAAACCTAGTATTTTTGGAACCAAAATTCTTCTCCCCGCCCCAGGTCCCCCCCCATCAAAACTAACCCCTTCTCTTCCCACTTTTCTTTTTAGTATTACCCTTTCCGTCAGGCAAACAAACTTGAAATCATCTCTTGCCACTTTTTTTGCCTCACAGCCAGTTGTGGTGCTTCCTCTTTTACTCAACACTATGTTGTGGGGACAAGCCCTCATCATTTCTTGAACAGCTACTGTAGTCTCCTAGCTGGTCTTCCTCCTGCAAATCTCCAAATAACCTCCACTTCATCTCTCTCTCCCCTTACCAGGCCTTATTATTTTCATGGCACTTGCCACTCCCTGACAAGTAATCACATATTTGTTTCTCTTAGTCTCTACCACTACAACATAAACTTGTGGTAGGGCAAAGACCTGGCCTCTCGTTTCCTGCTGTGTCATTGCGGCCTGGCTCATAGTAAATAATAAATATTTGAATGAATAACTACATGGAGAACTGTTGGGTTAATATATCTTAAAGTAGGTATTCCCAACTAGTGTACCGTGAATAAATTACAGATAGTTTGAGATATTGATTCCCTCAAGCCAATTGGCCAGTTGCTTTCTGCTCCGCAAGAATGTGTATTATGAATGTTTGTTACTATTATTAATAATGAAAAACCAGAAATATCTCAAATGTTCATTCACAGTAGAATGGATAAGTAAATTGTGTTTTATTCATAGAATGGAATACTGTACAACAGAATTTCTCAACTTCAACACTGTTGATATTTTGGATCAGTTAATTCCTTTTGGGGGATTGTTCTGTGCCTTGTAGAATGTTTGGCAACATTCCTGGCCTCTACCCACCAGATGCCAGCAGCAGCTCCCTAGTTATGACAACCAAAACTGTCTCTAGACATTGACAGATGTCCCTGGGGGTCAGATTTGCCCCTGAAAACCAGAACGAATGAATGAATAGTGCTTTATGCAACAAGGATAAACTCCACAAACATAATGTTGAGCAAAAGAAAGCAGTTGTGACAGAGTGATAATTCTATCATTCCACGGTCCTTCAGAAACCTGCAAGACTAGTTGCTGGGAGTAGAGGTCAAGATAGTGGTTATCTTTGGGGGGATCATATTAGAAGAGGAGTGAGGAGAATGCCCGGGATGTTGGTAATATTCTGCTTCTCAGCAGGATGGTTTTACACAAGTGTATTCACTTTGTGAAAATTAGTAAACCATACACTTAAAATTTTCTTTCTGTATGCTATAATGCAATTACACATTGTTTGAATTTATAAAATCATAAGCAAGCACATAAGCAAGCATTCTTTGGCTGCTGAGAGATTCTGATCCAGAGGGGATAAGGAGGATGGTCTGGTAAGTAGTCTTACCTGAGTCTCTCCCACTTTTCATGAAGTGAAAGAAGAGTACGGGACCACTTGTTTACCTGTGGTCCAGACTGGACACCTGGTAACGTTTTACCACCTTTACTACTTGAGCCTGTGTTTTAGCTGAACCATTTGAAAGTAAATTGCAGACATGATACTTTACCCCTAAATACCTCATTCAGCCTGAGAATAGTCATATTCGTATATAATCACAATATCATTATTACCCCTAAGAAAATTAACAGTCCCTAATACCCTCTAATATACAGTCCATATCAAAATTTCTCTACTTGTTCAAAATTTCTTTTCTAGTTTTTTTTTTTTTTCTTTAAAAAACAAGGATCTAATCAAGGTTCACACATTAGTTTGAACGTTATGCCTTTGTAGTCTTTCAAATCTAGGACAGTTCCTCCCATCTTCTTATTTTTTCATGACATTGACTTTTTTGAAGCAACCAGGTCAGTCGTCTGGTAGAGTGTCACATTTCTGGATGTGACTAATAGTTTCCTTGTGCCATTTAACTTGTTCTTCTACTCCCAGTATTTACTGTAAACTAGAAGTTCGGTTTAACCAAGTTAGCTTGCTTGGATTTAGCTTAAGCTTTCTGGAGGTGAGAATACTACACAGGTGGTTGATTTTTATTTCATATCGCATCATATCAGGAGGCCACAGAATAGCAGGTTTTCATCCTGTTAGTGATGCCAGGCTTGACTTTTTGTTAAGGTAAAGGTACTTTTTTCTACAATAATTAATACATACCAGTGCTAGCAAAGTAGACTCATGGATCTTTTACAATCAGTCCTTGTCGTATTTCTTTATAATATTCCAATTCCCTGATTTTGTCCAGTGAGAGTTGACGCTGCCTCTTGTGTCTTTTTATAAGCTTCCATTCGTCTGAGCACATCCCAGGCAGACCCCTACCCCAGACAGGGAGAATGGAGACCTGGTTCCTTTTAGATAAAGGGTAACTAAGATGTGCACCCTGATGTATTCCTGACTAAGGGAGTGTCATTGCTTCTAGATACTTCCAGTGGACAGAGCTAGGATATATATTTTTTAACCATGATTTATTTTTATATTTTCAATTAAAATTCAGCATTAAAGATTTTACTTAACCTTTGATCTTGTGCACTGAACTGAAAATCTTGATTCCTAACAACATTAACATTTATATATCTTTGCTTTATCCTACAATACACACACACACACAAAATTGTTTGACAAAATTGTTTGACAGTTAACAATATTAATGCCAGAACTAACAAAACATTACTGGAGAAGTTTAAGATTTCTTTGCAGTTCTTTAGTCCTTAGAATATATCTCACTCAGGATGGAACAAGATCAGGAATTACTTATAATGATTTTCTGGTGGTTATGTTTCCTATTTGCTATACACTGGGCTTCTTTTCAGTTTTAGGATTTGCTTTTTTCTTTTTACTTAAGTTCATGAATGTGTTAAATATTTACATGATTTGAAAGTCAAAGTTGCAGAAGGACTCCTGAGTCAACCTGAAAGAGCTGCTTCCAGTGGCTGTAGCTGGAGTAGTTTGGGCAGCAAAATAAATAATGATAGTATTGGATTATAACTCAAAGAATAAAACAAATACTTATGAGTCCATACTAATATAAATACATGATTGAATAAATGAGGGAGAAGGAACAGATCTTTCTTACAGAAGAAATCCAAATAATGTTGAAGGAAGGAAATAGAAAGTCACCATTGGAACACCATGATAATTGTTGCAGGCAAGATCCTTCAATGAATGCTAAAATTAATGGGCAAAACTTTAAGAAAAACAGGTAATTTGCTTAGTATTTTGCATTGCAAAATATTTTCTCTGAGACGCTTACTAATTACTGTAGTAATAATAACCTATGTCCCCACATTCTTTGATACCCCTCCTTCTAGGAGATGTAGCCTAATTCCTTTCCCTCGAAAGTGGGCTAGACTTTGTGATTCGTTTGTAAGGAATATGGCAAGGAGAAAATAGTGACTTTCAGTGCAAAACTGGGCACAACCCCGTCTTCACCAAGTGCTCGTGGTTCATATCAGACACACCTAAACCAGAGACATTTCAGTCAGCCTAGGTACTCTTCAAAACTGGCGAGCTCATGAAAAAACAGGAAAGACTGAGAAACTGTTACTAGAAGATACTAAGGAAATATGGCTCCTAAATGCAGTGTGGCATCCTGGATTAGATCCCGGAACAGAAAAGGGATTTTTTGAAAAACTCAAAATTTGAGTGAAGGCTGTAGTTGATGATGTACCAAAATTAATGTCTTAGTTTTGGTAAATGTACTGTGGTTGTGTAAGATGTTAACGTTGGAGGAAGCAGAGGGAAGGGTACACGAGAATTCTCTCCTATCTTTATAACTCTTCTGTAAATCTATAATTATTTTCAAATAAAAGATTTCTTAAAAAGTGAAAGATGTGTAAAAAGGTATACCCAGAGAAGTATTGCTCACATCCCTGTCCTTTCCATTCTCTTCTTCCCTGTTCCCTGTTGGTAGCCTTTTTTTTAAATTAGTTTAAAAAAACAGAGATGTCTGTTCCATCTCTCCTTTTTTCTTACATGTATACTAACGTACTGTGTACACTGTCTTGTATCTAGCTGATCCTTACTAGTACTTAAAGAAAGGTTTTTTTCAGTCTTTTTTATACCCGCATGGTACATCATTAGTGTTAATGTTAACTATATTTTATTCAACCAGTGCCCTATTGAGGGACATTTGGGTTGTTTACAGTTTTTGCTATTATAAATGGCATTTTTGTGAATAATCTTTTGCACACGTTGTTTCATACTTGTAACGGTATTTTCAGAGTGGATTTTTCGAAGTGGGATTACTAAGTAAAAGAGCAAATGCATATGCAGTTTTGTTAAATATTGCCAAATTCCCCTCTGTGAGAGTTGTTGCATTTTGTATTCCCACCAGCACTATATGAGATCGCCTCCTTCTCCCTGGCCTTGCCAACATAGTATATAGTCACGCTTTTAGATTTTCTGCCAACTGAGAGTTGAGAAATGTATCTCAGTATGACATCTGACTATGAACTCTTCATATTTACTGAGCATCTCGATTGTGCACTTTCCATATTTACCTAGGCTTTAGGTAACTGACCTGCCCCAACCCACAGTGATTGCCTAGTTCTGCAACACAGCCAAGTACAAACTAGTGGAAGAAGATTGCTTTTTTCCTGATACTTAATTTCTTCCTTTTGGAGGAAAGGTCAGATTTTTAGGGTTCCCAGGTATGAGGAAGAGGAGGGATGCACTCAGCCCTGCCACGTCACCTTTCCCACCAGAAATGAAGCGGCACACAGAAGAGGTTAGGCTTCCAGATTAATTGATGCCTCTGGCCCAGACTCTAGCTAGTGAACTGCTATTTTCTTGCTAAGCAGACCAACCTGGTTCTAGCTGCCTCTTTAAAATCCTTGACCTGGGGGCCCAGCTGCGGGGCGGAGGCGCTGGGCAGGGAGCGGCAGGGCCAGGGGCGGGCGCTGGAGCCGAGCCGAGCCAGAGTGGGCAGTGCAGGCCGGCGCGGCGAGCAGCCACCATGTCGGTGTTCGGGAAACTGTTCGGGGCAGGAGGTGGCAAGGCCGGCAAGGGTGGCCCGACCCCTCAGGATGCCATCCAGTGGCTGCGGGACACGGAGGAGATGCTAAGTAAGAAGCAGGAATTCCTGGAGATGAGATTGAGCACGAGCTGACCGCCACCAAGAAGCACAGCACCAAAAGCAAGCGCAAACTAGAACAAATATAGAATTATTTGGAACCACAAAAGACTTGAATAACCAGAGCAATCTTGAGAAAGAACAAAGCCAGAGGCATCACACTTCCTGATTTCAAACTATACTACAAAGTTGTAGTGATGAAAACAATGTGGTATTGGCATAAAAACATAGATCAATGGACTAGAATAGAGAGCCCAGAAATAAATCCACAAATTGCCCATATATGGTCAACTAATTTTTTTTTTAGGATTTTGTTTTGTTTGTTTGACAGAGAGCGGGAGAGAGAGAGACAGCGAGAGAGGGAGTGCGGGCAGAGGGGGTGGGAAGGGGAGAGGCAGGCTTCCCGCGGCGGGTGCGGGGGGGAGGGGGGGGGGAGCTGGGCTCGGTCCCAGGATCCTGGGATCATGGCCTGGGCCAAAGGCAGATGCTTGACGACTGAGCCACCCAGGCGCCCCTGTGGTCAATTAATTTATGACAGAAGAGGCAAGAGTATATAATGGAGAAAGGACAATTGGGAAAACTGGACAGCTACATGCAAAAGAAGGAAATTGCACCACTATTTATACCACATACAAAAATGAACTCAAGGGATTAAAGACTTGAATGTGAGATTTGAATCCATAAAACTCCTGGAAGAGAACGTGGGTGGTAATCTCCTTGAGATTGGTCTTGGTGATGTTTTTTTGGATCAGACTCCAAAGGCAAGGACAACAAAAGCAAAAATAAACAAATGAGACTGCATCAGACTAAAACACTTCTTCATACTGAAGGACGCCATCAACAAAACGAAAAGGCAGCCTACTGAATGGGAGAAGATATTTGCAAATCATGTATCTGTTAAGGGGTTAATATTCAAAATATATAAAGAACTCCTACAACTCTTAACAAAAAAAAAAAAAACCTACCTGATTAAAAGATGGGCAAAGGACCTGAATAGACATTTTTCCAAAGAAGGTATCTAGGTAGCAATAGGCACATGAAAAGATGCTCAGCATCACTGATGATCAGTGAAATGCAAATCAGAACCACAGTGAGATATCACCTCACATCTGTCATAATGGCTGTTATCAAAAAGACAAGAAATAACAATTGTTGGTAAGGATATGAAGAAAAGGGAGCCCTTGTGCACTATTGGTGGGAATGTAAATTGGTAAAAACACTTTTGGAAAACAGTATGGAAATTCCTCAAAAAATTAAATGTAGAGGGGGCGCCTGGGTGGCTTAGGCGGTTGGGCGTCTGCCTTCGGCTCAGGTCATGGTCCCAGGTCCTGGGATCAGGCCCCACATCGGGCTCGCTGCTCTGTGGGGGGCCTGCTTCTCCCTCTCCCTCTGCCTGCCATTCCCCCTGCTTGTGCTCTCTCTCTGTCAAGTAAATGAATAAATCTTTAAAAAATTTTTAAAATAATAAATAAAATCCTTGACCTATTTGAAAATTGCTATTCTCTGATCACATTTACAGTTTACATATTCCAGTGTTCTCTTGATGAGAGTCCTTGTTTTTTATTTTCTTTTCTCAACATGATGCTTTTTTTAAGCTTTTCCATTTGCGCACGTGCACGAGAGAGAGAGTGTGCATGCATGCGTGCGTGTGTACAAGCAGGGTGAGGGGCAGAAAGAGAGAGAGAATCTTAAGCAGACTTCCTGCTGAGCATGAAGCCTGACACGGGGCTCGGTCTCATGACCCGAGATCATGACCTCAGATGAAAGCAAGAGTCAGACACTTAACCGACTGAGGTACCCAGGTGCCCCAACATGACACTTCTAGAAAATCTGTTTATTCTGAAAGAAAAAAGGATGAGAAAGCTAGAACATATTAAAGGAACTCCCTTCTTCCTTGTGGACCACCTCCCTCCACCCGCTCCCTCAAAATCACTGCACCCAGACCTGATTTATACTGCTCAGTTCAGTGACTCATGCAGATGTGAAATCATCTGATCTGGTGGCTTTTCTCAGTGAAATGAAGTAAACCAAAAAACCAAAATTTTGATTGGGTGGTGAATGGAAGAGATGGATAATTTTAAAGCATAAGTCTTTTTAGGAGGTTAGGACAGGCCTGGGTTTTACTGAAGAATGGAACCTAGGCCAGCATGAGGGGATTGGGTCTACTGAAGAAAGGCAGAAAGGAATGTAAGACAGAAATGCTCTTCTTTTTAAACTACCATGAAATTTGGAATTTATTATCCTGTGGGTCACTTAGGTGTTAAATTGGCTTTGGAGGTAAACCTGGGCTTGTATCAGTCATTCAGTAGTATTGCCGCTCTGGGAAATTTTTATCCAAAATCAAGTATAACCTGTGACTGTAGACTGTTTATAATGATCGGGATTGTTTAATATGGAAAGTTCCTTTCCAACTTTGCTGCTGCTTCTCTTTCTCTTAGGATTCTAACATTTTCAGAAAATCTTTTGGAAAGAACAAGTCTACTTCAATAAATGAAGGAGAATAAAGAAAATTCAAGCCCTTCAGTAACCTCAGCAAACCTGGACCACACAAAACCATGTTGGTACTGGGATAAGAAAGACTTGGCTCATACACCCTCGCAGTTGGAAGGACTTGATCCAGCCACTGAGGCCCGGTACCGCCGAGAGGGGGCTCGATTCATCTTCGATGTGGGCACACGCTTGGGACTGTATCCTGAGTCTCCCTGGAATCTGTTACAGATAGGCCCCCCACCACCACCACCGAGAATTAAGTTAGATGCTACAGACAAAGTATAGAGTACTGTCTCTGCTAAACAGCTCTTAGATATTTTTATTTAAATGTTATTTCTCATTTACTTGGCTCTTCAGGGGTTTTCTCTTTCCCATTCATCATTTAAATGTGTAGAGTTAGCCATTGAGCGAGTGGCCACCAGGTCTAGTGACCATAGTGGAAGCATACCTAAAGGAAGGTGAAGCCCTGCCTTGTTATAAGTATAAACTTCAACTTGGTAATTCCTGTGTCAGAGTTCTGACACCCTGGGATCCCCATCTGCCTGCTTGGCCACTGATAGTGTATGCTTTAACACTGATTTTGTTGTTATTGTTTGTCTTTATTTTTCCACTTTTAACTAAGAACATAACCTGTAAAAATTCTTGGTAAAGTCCTTAACCAGAACAACAGACACTATGATACCCTGGCAACTGGAATAATTTATTTTCATCGCTTCTATATGTTTCATTCCTTCAAGCAATTCCCAAGATATGTAAGTGTTTGAATTTTATTATAATTCTCTATCACGTGTTATATTTTCACACAGTTTAGTGGACTGGTTATAGTCTCTTTTTATTCTGTTTTCCAGAAAGTATTTATTTTTATATAATACATGCTATCTCTAAGCAATCAAGTTTGAATTTTTTGTTTTTTCCAATTAACTATATTTAAATCTTCTTTTATTTAGGCCACTGTGGACCATAATCATATTGCACTTTGTGTGGAATTTACTTCCTTCTTACCTTTCACAAGATAAATTTGGGCTTATAATTGAAACCCCCCAAAAAAGGCCAAGATGGAAGAGAAGTTCCTTATGCCATATCACTCATTCTTCAGTTACTCCTTAAACATGCCGTATGTCTTATACTCTTTGGGAGAGTCAGTCAGGGAACCTGCCTCGAGTAGCCAGGATCGATGGTATGACGTATAAAACACACAGTCAGTAGTAAAGCCATAGGAGAGGTAAGGAAGGAAGGCTGGAGCAGTCAAAGGAGAGATTAATTACGTCTTAGAGGGATCAGGGAAAATGCCAGCAAGGAGTTGCCAGCAGTTAGTTAAGTAGGGCTTAGACATGCCTAAATGGGACAGAGCAGTGAGTCCAACAGAAGCTGGCATGAGCGGAGACACCAGGAAGCGTGCTGTTTGATGTCATCCCAGCCAGGGGGTCCATTTGGGAGGACGGGAACGGTGGAAAGGTAAGCTGGAATGGCCCATAGTGAGCCTTGAAAGCCAGACCAGGGAAATCTGACTTTAGTAGGTAGACTGTGAAGTTATCGAAGGGTTTCATGAGGAAGATGACAGAAGTCTTACCAGGAAATTCATCTGTTGGGGATCTTCCTCTTAAGATTTTACTGAGCTTTGTACACGTCTTCCACGCTAATTTGTGAAGTTCTAGAGGAAGGAGCCTGTAGCAGAATCATCTTGCTGCCCCGGCACAGCGTCTGACACGCACTGCACTCGGGGTCCCATGGAGAGAGGGGCGCACCGGGGAGGCTGGCACAGAGAGCAGCCAGAAGCCAAGCAGTGAGAAGGCCAGTGGTGTAAGGATGTGCATGTGGATCCAGGCAGCTGGAGCGGGGAGAGAGAGTGTGGGCAGTGGTGTCGAGGTGGGCTCCACAGGACAAGCATTTAATTGTGCTCTTTTTCTGCAGCAAAGCTCACTATTCAGGGAGCCATTATCTTTAAGACTGCGATGTAAGATGAAAGTTTGTTCCTATGATTCTTTTCCTTTCTGGCATCTACTTTGCTTACATGATGTTTTCTTTAGAAAATTAGATTTAAAATAATTTATGAAGCCAAATTGGGAAGGCCAAAAATCCTTGCTTGTTTCTCCATGAGTTCTTGTTAACAGTATCTCAAGAACTTTTGTTTCCCTTTTAGGTGACGGGAGCGTGTTGTCTCTTTCTGGCTGGGAAAGTAGAAGAAACGCCCAAGAAATGTAAAGATATCATCAAAACAGCTCGTATTTTATTAAATGATGTACAGTTTGGCCAGTTCGGAGATGACCCAAAGGTAAGAATCTTAACTTCCTGCCCTCAAATCTTAATTCCTCATGGTAGTATTATGGTCAAGTTCCTTGTGTGGCCCCTAGATCTGCCAGTCCCCTGAGCCCTGACAGGGCCCTATGCAGAAGGTACTCGTGCTTGCTTCTGTCAGAGAGGAAGGAAGATGATGTGGCCTATGTTTAGGTAGCACTTGCTAATGCACACGCCTCCCTTGTTCTGAGTATGTTCGGGGGCTGTAGGACGTTGGATATGAGCAGAAATGCTCTTGTCACCACCAGCACTCCTAGACCCCGAAGCGGTTCAGTTTCTTTGGTTCAGCAGCGATGGCAAGGCCCGATCTCCATCCAGCCTCCGGGCAGGCAGAAAGTGCAGATGATAGACGGACATGCACCTGTGTGTGCTTGTGCTATGTGTCTTTTTGCTTCCTGAGGATATTGGCAAGTATTAACATTTGCTGCTATTTTCAGACACCGATGTTGCTATTGGACGTACCATCCATCCTGTCCCTTCCCCACACTCCCTGACAGTGTCAGGAAATGGTACTAAAATAGTTGTACACATGCTTTTATTAGGTCTAAAAAGGCCACTCTCAGAGCCCAGGGGCAGCTTTCCGCCACCCCGACTCTTGCCAGGGTCCCCCCATTGTAACCCTTATGGCACCTGTGCATCATGCTTCACAACATTGATCACAGCTGGTAGTGAGATAGATTTTAATCAAATAATCACACAAAGAACTCGCCCCTTCTCAACTGTAAGATCTGTGAGAGCAAAGACCCTGTCTCTCTTGCCTGGCGCCTGGTACAGAGGCTGGGCAGAGTAGGCAGTCCACAGCTACTTGTTGACTGAACGACAGACTCGAACAGCACAGGTAGGGCAGAGTTCACCGGGGCAGGGAAGTCCGGCCCCGTCCAGTCTTGCTTTTCCTCCCTCGCTGCTACTGCCCGCCACAGTAGATACCTCTGTCTGCCCAGCAGCGTTGGTATGTGTGTTCATTCTCCTCCTCGCTTCAAGGAGGGAACAGAGGCTCAGAATGCTTTTGCGTATGGTGTAGCTGCGGTGAATACTAATAACTTTATAAGTATTGTTCAATATGGGTAACTCTGTTCCTTGAACTGATTTATAAATCTGTTCACCTGTTTATGAAAATGTCAGTCTGTTAGGAATTCATGCTAACAGTGATCAAAATGCAATTTAATAGAAGTAGTGTAACCATCGGATACCTGTGGGTGTCTGATTCTGACACAGTAGTAGACGGTTGTAGGAACGTGTTGTGGGCATGTGCAGCACACTGGCGTGTGTTATCCTAGGTGCCTTTGGGGAAGTCCGCTTTTACCTTCAGCCTTTACCCACTCACTGTACTTTCAGATCAGGAAACCGAGACCTGGTCGGGCACAGTGAGGTACAGGGTCTGCAGCTCCAGTGCCCCAGATGGTAGGAGAGGGGAATGGCCATGCTATTCAGACTTACACAGCAGGGCCCAGCCTGTCGCAAGTAGGGCAAAGGGGCTTTGAAACCTGCCCCTCCTTTCTATCATGTGCAGTCTCCCCAGAAATGATCTGGAGTACACGGGCCACAGGAAAGTACGCTGGACCTGGGAGCAGTGAAGTCACCGTGGAGGACATTTCCTTTGCCCGAGAGGAGAACGAGCAGGGCAGTTATTTGGGGGAGGCTTATAAGCAATTAGGAAAAAAAAGATGGTGAATCACTTGGGACGTTTTTGCCTTAATTAGCTTTGCTTTAACTGTGTGGTTCCCCCATCATATTAATTTCACATGTGCTCAACAAATACTTATTCCAGCCACTGTGTGAGGCACTAGACCTAAAACAGACATGGCCTTTGCCATACTCCTGCATTTTATAGTGGAGTTGGAATAGATTTTAATCAAATAATCCTATAACTATTGGATTATGAGCTGTGGTGAATACTATAAAAAGATATTTAAAGGTGCAATGAGGGCATTCAACCTGGGAACCTGGACAAGTCCCCCAGACAAGTGTTGTGGGGCTGAGGGAAGATTCCCTGAGGAATGATGCTTACACACAGACCTATCATTACCCCATTACTTGAATATTTGAAACATAAAGGAAGGCCAGGCCTTGGGCTATCCTGTAATACTATAAGGGCCACAGCCTCCAAACCTGTAGGTGCACTTGGTGAAAGACTGTTTCTAAATTTAGAGTCGCGGTGAGACTACTGGGAACCAGGCAGTGACAAAACCAGGCAAACTTAGCAGGATGTGTTATATTGTGGGGAAGTTTCTGAGATGGCAGAAAGCTTTCCTGAGAGAATGCTTGCAGCGCTAGGGTAGAAGAACCTTAGTCCTGCCATGCTGCTTGGAGTAACTAATCCTGAGAGAGTCGTCTGTGTTCTGTGAAGTGAGGCCAGACCTCAGCGTGAAAGCCCGTTCCTGGCACGTCTTCTCTTTCTGGCGTTAATGGACTTGTGCACCTGTTGGCGATGGATTTCAGGCCCCTACCAAGCCCTGTCTTCTGTGGTGTAATAAACAAGTCATTGTCTGATTGTTCTTCCAGCTTAGACCACCTTGACTGCGGGTGCACCTTGTCTTTAAGTGCTCGGTGCAGCCAGGCTGCACAGAGGCCGGGCTCAGGGAGTTCCGGTTTGTAGGTGTTAACTAGTTCCCGAGCACGGTGAAAGGGGAGATTCCATTTACGACAGCAACAGTAAAATACAATGTCCAGAATGAAGCCTCGTAAGAAACTGTGGAAACCATGGAACTTAAAACCGCTGAAGGAATGACAAAATTCCAATAAATAAATGTTTGATAAGAAGATTCAAAGTTAAAAATCTCCATTTTCCCTAAATTGTCCTAGGACCCACTGAGTTCCCATTCAGAACGTCGAGAGCTTCCTTTTCTTCTGGACTGATACTAAGTAAAACAATATTAAAATGAGGTATGGAGCACTCCCACGAGTCATCGCTGCCAAGATGACCAACAAAAGAAGGAACAGTGTTATGCCAAAAAGCACCATGGCCACGTGCAGCCTGTTCACTACACCAGCTGCACCCATTGTGTGCCCAAGGACGAGGCCATCAAGAAGTTCATTATTGGAGGGCCGCCTGGGTGGCTCAGTCAGTCAGGCATCCAACTCTTAATTTCAGTTCCGGTCATGATCTCCGGGTTGTGGGATCGAGCCCTGCATTGGCTCCTCACTGAGCATGGAGCCTGCTTAAGATTCTGTCTCTCCCTCTGCCCCTCCCCCCGCTCGTGCACACACACTCTTTCTCTCTCTAAAAATGAAAAAATGAAGTCACTATTGGAAGCAAAGTAGTGGCCGCCACTGTCAGGGACATTTCCAAAGCAAGTGATTTCAACACCTGCGTCCCACCGTGGTGTATGGGAAGCTCCTTTCCTCTGTGAGTCAGGCATCGTTGTCATGACTCTGGGTCCTGCCCACAACCTCCGCCAAAATCCATGTGAGAACTAAGTCCTTAAGACTGAAGAAAAACTGTCCTCTGGAAAACAAGGAAAGAGGAGTAATGCTTGCACTCCCCTTTCCAAACATTACATCCCTTTGATCCTTGGACGGAAGGAGACAAACAGATCAGTGACCAGAAAAGATTTTGTGTGTGTGGACAGGTTAGGATGTGGTTTAGTAGAAGAGGAAATGATGACGTATTCTGTAAAAACACATGTTACACACGTACATATCGAACAGATAGTCTGAATTTGCGTGAATCTGCATTATTATCATTGCTTATACGCTTAAAGTTTTCAGTGGAAATCCCTGAAGGATTGTGGTTTTGATGGAGGTCTGGCAAGAAACTATAGTTAAATTCTTTATAAAGCGAAGGTCTGTTTTGTAAAGGGGGGCTCGTGTATTGAGAGTAATGACATTTCTGGGGTACCTGGCAGGCTCAGTCGTGGGAGCCTATGACTCTTGATCTCGGGGTCATGGGTTTGAGCCCCACGCTGGGTGTAGAGATGACTTAAAAAAAATAAAATCTTTTAAAAAATTAAAAATATTTCTAAGACTGTTTCCAGTATTTTTAAAAAATCAACTTCAGTTGTTTCATCTTCGTCCTTTTAGTTCTTTTCAGAATTTCTTCTTGTCTCTGAGCAAGGTGAGAGCCTGGGAGGGCAGAGGAGAAAAGGAATGAAAAAGAGTCACTAAAATAGAGCTAGAAGAGAGGAAGTGGGAAAGTTCACTGTTGAACGTGGCTTCAGACCTGTGATTGAAATCACATCCCAACATTTGTTACTTTATTTTTAGGAAGAAGTGATGGTTCTGGAGAGAATCCTACTCCAGACCATAAAGTTTGATTTACAGGTGGAGCATCCATACCAGTTCCTCCTCAAATATGCAAAACAACTCAAAGGTAAGGGAGAAAGTTACATAAAGAACTTCTCATTGTGATATCAAGTCTTTATGATGATTTGATGGCACTCGGATTATGCTTCTCGAAACAGGAAAGCAGAAGAGCTGGGTGTATGAGCATGTGTGCCCGGGACGTCAGGCGCCCAGACAGCCCAGTAATGGAGCTCTTAGTACTGCTTCCTGTCAGCTATCGACATTCTGCCATTCAGTTGCCAAGTGATAGGAGGCAGGAAAATGAGTCAGAATTTTTTAAATAGCCTAATAAAATCTGCCTCGGAGCAGGCTTCCCGTAAACGGTGGTTCAGCGCAGGTCGTGTGGGAAGAGAACAGACAGGACTCGGACCCACCCGTGTGCCCTCTGTTCCCAGGCAGCAGCTCTTTGTTGTGTGTTGGGACGGTGCTGAGCACACAGTGGACTTGAACTAAATGGTGCTTTTTATGTGCTCTTTCATTGTTATTATCACTACTAATTTACCTTTTTCCTCCCATTTCTAGGTGATAAAAACAAAATTCAAAAGTTGGTTCAAATGGCATGGACATTTGTAAATGACAGGTACATGTGTTCAAATGTCGGTCTAATTGTAGTTTTTAAAATAGGGACTTTATGGGTCACTGAATCCAGACTCCCTGTTTTGTATTGAGGACTCTGACTCACCCAGCTTGAAGGGCCAGCTAATGGCAGAGCTGGGGCCAGCGTCCAGGAGGTCGGCTTCCCAGCAGAGGGATGCCCTGCCATGTCTCAAAGCGAAAATGTCATCCCCGGTTTAAAACATAGTCCAAAACAATACACCAGAGAACTGGGACAACTAAATACTTAGAACCCATTTGGTTCTGCACAAATAGACTTCCTTGTAATGGTTTTAGAGCCTGGCCATTCTTAGAGCCGGGGATCCGATGAGGTGCTGTGCGGGGACAGACGGCCTGCGTGTGGAGGGGCCGTCACTTGAAAACACGGTTCAGTGACGAGGATTTCAACAGTTTGAAGAACATGAGCTATGTTCATTTGTATTTCATGACATAGCAGTTTTTTAATGTGCTAGCGTCCTGAGTCTTTAAAGAACAAATTAGTAACTGTGGCTAAAGTAACTTATTTTGATACCTTTAGAAGACTTAACACTTGTCGCTTTTATTTCTAATTCTTTATTTGGTCATTTAGAGAGGAAAAAGCAAACTGATATTTAGTTGTGGCATCTACTGTCCGTTCATTGGGTGACAGAGCTGTTTGCTCCGACTCACGCCGCCCCTTTTTCTTGTCG
This sequence comes from Halichoerus grypus, assembly GCF_964656455.1. Classification (NCBI taxonomy): domain Eukaryota; kingdom Metazoa; phylum Chordata; class Mammalia; order Carnivora; family Phocidae; genus Halichoerus; species Halichoerus grypus. The sequence goes on from NC_135719.1 coordinate 146,334,014, forward strand.
GCCTAGTCTCTGCACGACCTTGTCACTGCAGTGGGAGCCAGAGATCATAGCGGTGGCGGTGATGTACCTCGCAGGGCGGTTGTGCAAATTTGAAATACAAGAATGGACCTCCAAACCCATGTATAGGAGATGGTGGGAGCAGTTTGTGCAGGATGTCCCTGTGGACGTTCTGGAAGGTATGGCATGCTGGGCTTTCCTGAGGGGGCTCCATGGTTAGGGGATCCTTCCCTGTCAGCCTTGAGTCCCGAGAGTGGACTTCCCCACACAAGTAAATGTAAGCCATTCCTCAGAAACACCTTTACTCTAGTTCCCTCAGAACGTCTGCTCTGTCCCTGCTGTGCATAGCAGAGTTTGGGGGAATCACAGATGTGATCCCTGCTCATCGGACCCTGTAGGGGAATCGTAGCCGGAAGGGGAAATGGGCTGGTTTTATCCTAGGCAGATTAATCTGTGACAAATGTAATTGTCCATCATTCAGACATCTGCCACCAAATCCTGGATCTTTACTCACAAGGAAAACAACAGATGCCTCATCACACGCCCCACCAGCTGCAGCAGCCCCCGCCTCTCCAGTCTACACCGCAAGTGCCACAAGGGCCACCGCCCCAGCCGGCTCCAGGCTCCGACCCGCCGCAGCCACAGCAGAAGGACGCGCAGCCACCCGCCCCACAGCCCCCGCCGCAGCAGGCCCCACCGCCCAAGAAGCCGTCCCCGCAGCCCAGTCCTCCCCGCCCAGCGAAGCGAGCCGTGGTGAGTGGGCCGGGCAGCCCCAGGAGCGGCCTGCTCTCCGGGGAGGGGGGCGGGGGGGCAGCACCGGGCTCGTGCAGGACACTGAGCAGGGAGGGCGACCCCTGGCCTCGCCACCTGGCTGCACGGCCACGGGGAGCAGCCCGAGAACTCCTGCGGTCAGAGGAGGGGGGCCGCAGGCAGCCAGGGAGGGCTCCGTCCTCCTCCAGCCACCGCTGCCTGCCTGCCTGCCTGTGTGTGTGTGTGTGTGTGTGTGGTGTGTGATGTGTGTGTGTGGTGTGCGTGCGTGGTGCGTGTGGTGTGGGTGTGGTGTGTTTGTGTGGTGTATGTGTGGTGTGTGCGTGCGTGTGTGTGCATGTGGTTGTGTGTGTGTGGTGTGCGTGTGTGGGTGTGTGCGTGTGTGTGGTGTGGGTGTGGTGTGGGTGTGTGCGTGTGTGGGTGTGTGTGGTGTGCGTGTGGGGAGTGTGTGTGTAGTGTGTGGTGTGTGCGTGTGTGGTGTGTGTGGTGTGCATGTATGTGTGTGTGGTGTGTGTGTGTGGTGTGCGTGGGGGGGGGTGTGTGTGGTGTGTGGGTGTGTGGTGTGGGTGTGTGCGTGTGTGGGTGTGTGTGGGGTGTGTGTGTGTGGTGTGCGTGTGGGGGGGGTGTGTAGTGTGTGGTGTGTGTGTGTGGTGTGCGTGTCTGGGTGTGTGTGTGTGTGGTGTGCGTGCGTGTTGTGCGTGTGTGTGTGGTGTGCGTGTGTGTGGTGTGTTTGATATGTGTGGTGTGTGTGTGGTGTGTGCGTGCGTGTGTGTGCGTGTGGTGTGTGTGGTGTGTGTGTGGTGTGCATGTCTGGGTGTGTGGTGTGCGTGTGTGTATGTGTGTGTGTGGTGTGTATGTGTGTGGTGTGTGTGGTGTGCGTGTGTGGTGTGCGTGTGTGTATGTGTATGTGTGTGTGTGGTGTGCGTGGTGTGTGTGTGGTGTGTGTGTGTGTGGCGTGTGTGTATGTGTGTGTGGTGTGCGTGGCGTGTGCGTGTGTGTGTGTGCGCGTGTCCCGCTGACCAGCAGGTGTCTCATCTGTGTGCCGCCTGCTAACACCGGTGTCCCCAGTCTGGCTCTTTGTGTCCGGTGCTCTGATGCGGGGTGTGTGTGAAAGTTTCTCCCCCGACGACAGCCCAGCCAGTAGAGGAAACCAGGGGGGAAAAACACACGTCAGCAAACAGCTCATCGAATTTAGGCCAGTGCATTGGAGGCCCTGAAACTTAGTGTCGTTTGGAAGCCACTGTTGAAAGTGCTCGGTGGTCCCGTCCGAGCGGGGAAAGGGAAGGAGGCAGGAAGCAGAGGGTGATCTCCCAGCGGTCCAGTCCGCCCTGCGGCTGAGCCGGAACTGGTTTCTGTCTGGAGCTGTGTTCTGTTGCTGCGATTTCTGTTGGGCCCTGGATAATCTGTTCTTCCTCACTGCACCCCGGGTCTTGGTTAACACTTGTGTATTATGTTTTGTAACAGGTTGTTTCTCCCAAAGAAGAGAACAAAGCAGCAGGTAACTTCCTGTTCTAAGGGGGCTTTTTTAGCTTTATATGTGTGTTTATCAAAACTTTAAATCCTTAGTTAACATTTCTGCAAGATTTAGATTGCCCTTAAAATTTACTCTTAGAGTCCATCCAGAACTTTACCCTGCCTGCCAGAAAAAGCGCCCTGTGTTTTCAGACTATATTCTGACCAAAGTCATCAAAAAACATGAGCAGCCATAAAAATGTACTTAGTAGCCTATATACAAATGTGATCATGAACATAGGAGGAGGGTTACAACAGTGTTCCTTTCTAGAGGTTTGGTTCAGCCCACTGCAGTAGACAGTAACGGGCCTGGGGGGTCCCCGTCCTGAACACCAAGTGGCAGAGTGGCGGGCAGACAGCATGGCAGTGACAGGCGGTGCTGTTGCCCAGAGAACCACCCTGTGGCCCAGCCCTGCTGCTTAGGCAGGCTAGACCTCTTTCAAATACTGCTTGGGTTTGGGTTTGGGTTTTTTGGGGTTTTTTTTAGAGCCCAAAGTTGGTTAATTTTTTTCTGTATTGGAAACAAATGGAAAGGGTGAATAAAATCTGCAAGATCACAGAACAGAAATTTAGAAGTCTTTGTCCCTGTGTCATGGGCCCTGATGTGCTGAACTCTTTGAAGGCACAACAGCGTTTACTCATTTCTGCTTCTCTGTTGCTAAGTTCTAGGGTGGGAACTCAGTGAATGATTTATTGAACTGTTGTGAGATCTTCAAGTTAAAATAAAGCTACATTTTTCTCAGGGTCTTTGGGGAAATGATGAGTTCAGTACAGGTGAATTTTTCTTCTGCCCCATCTGGGCAAAAAGTAAGTGTGAGACCCAAGGGTGGGCTGCGCTCCTCGCCATGTGGATGTACAATCGAGCTGAGCCGCCGTGCTAGACCTGTACATCTGTACGAGGCGGAAACAAGCCACTGGTGACCTTGGAGGAGGACTGGCCTTTGAGCACCTGGAGCTGAGCTGGGGGGTTGGGCCTGTAGGTGGAAGGATGCAAGTGGGCAAAGCAACTGGGAACAGATGGAGAGGAGGTCTGACTAGAATGTGAAGAGGTAAAAGGGAGGAGCTTTGATGGGACTGAAAGTGTGATTGGAACCAGAGTCCATGTGGAGGAATGTGGATTTTTGCATAGGCAGTGGGAGCCACTGAAGATGTTTGAGCAGGAGGATGGCAAAGTCTGAGTTCATTTTATAAAAAGTTTCCTGGCGGCAGTAATAGGACAGATGGTTGGGAACGGGGAGAAGCTCGCAAGCCTCTCAGTGGGACATGGTGAGGGCAGTCAGAGTGGCAGCCTGGGGCCCACAGCCTGCAGGTAGGACCTGGACCACGCTGTGTGCTACGTGTCCCTAGCTGCGGGGGGGCTTTCGGGCGCTCAAGTGTGGCCAACCCAAATCATCGTGTATCCTTAGTGCAGAATACACACCAGATTTCTAAGCATTACTAAGAAAAAAGAATGTAAAAACTCTTATTGATAAATTTTTATGTTGATTACACATTGAAGTGATCAGATTTTTACACATCAGGTTAAATTAAATTTAAATTCCCTTCTTTCTAAGGTGACTCCCAGAACATTTTAATCACATGTGTGGCTCTTCTGTTTGGGGCAGCACTGATCTAGACAGCTTCAGCTCAGCTGGGGCAGGGTCGCAGGTGGGCGTCCGTGGTGACGATGACAGCAGTCACAGCAGAGCTGGGAAGGCATCATGCGAGCTGCTGGGTCTAGGGTGGAGCTCAAAAGTCAGGTCCACGGCTTTGGGAGAGAGAGAGAAGCTAGAGGCCCAGATGTACCGTTCATCCACCTAGAGGAGAGAGGACTTGATCCCCCGGGAAGCGGATACAGACAGACACATCCCTGGACTTGGAATTCGGCCTGTTTGGGACAGAGGAAACCAGGACAGGCTCAGCGACGCTAGAGTAGAATCCGATCAGAACAGTGTACGAGCCAGAATAAAGTGAGTTTCCGTAAGAAAGGGTCAAAACATACGAGCAAGCACAAAGATGGGAGTTCTTTTTCCATTACGTGTACACACTCCCTACCCTCATAAACACAGGATACTGGGTTTAGTGTAGTCTGGCGTGGCTACTGGGTGTCGTCGCTGTGGGTGCTGGTTGCCCGTAGCCGCTGGACCCCGACGGGTGGGCTGTGTGCTCCGCTCCCAAGTGTCCTGTTGGCTTTTACGCTGGCTCTGCAGCCTCTGGATCTCCTCTGACGTCGTTCATGTCCTTCTGATGTGCTGCCAATGGGAGCACATATTTGTGAGGAAGAAAATAGACTTAAAATGTGCCCAATGAAGAATACAAAGGGGAAGGTTTCTCCCGTGAGCCCTCAGGGCTGGGTGACAGGACTGTGCACCCGGTAGGCCCCCCCTTCCCCCCGCCAGGTAACCGAGACAGTATTTTGCTTCTCTCATATTGTTGGAAGGCCTTGTCCGGGATGGTCAGCAAGGAAGTCAGGTAGATGTGGAAACGGCTGTGAGAAGCCAGCAGGCGGTTTTACTTGGGTTGGGGGATGGTGTTTGTTAGACTTGTTTGGTTCTCGTGAAAGGATTAGCACCTAATGGTTTTGCTGAGGTCTCCCTCAAGTTCCCTAAAGCTTTCGTCTCGTGTTCCCCAAAGGAATTCCTGAATGGCACATTTTCCTTTTTCTTCTTTTTCTTTCATTATGACATGTTTATTCGCATGAAGAAGCATGAGTTATTTTTCAATCTCCTTTTCCTTTTTAGAACCACCACCACCTAAAATCCCCAAAATTGAGACCACTCACCCTCCGTTGCCTCCAGCCCACCCACCTCCAGGTAAGTGTCTGCTAAAAGCAGCGTGGGAGGGCCAGCTTTTCTCTCTGCTTTTTTGAAGGGCAGACTCGGGAAGGCCCGGGCCACGTCTGTAGAAGGGAGACCTGGTAGCCAAAATTTTAAAAGAAGATAATGACCAAGGATCTTTCAAAAAATGGTGTTTGTCTTTCACAAACCAGATCTTTTGAGGATGTTGTAAATTCCAAGTATATCTGGATATTCTCTGGCCTCTTATGTGCATAAAGGCCAAACTGTGCAGGATAAGTAAGTGTAGAATCAGTTTTAGGAAAACAAAGCCCTGACGAAGCCCTGACAGTTTATGAACCTTGACCCGGCAGGACTGGTGTAGATCTTAGGCCCCAGTCTCTCACACGTCTGCTTCCTACAGTGGCAGGACATCGTCTGGGTACATTTGGACGAGTAAGCAGTTGCTCAGAGTCAAGTGGAGAATAAAGCATACGAGTTCTCGACAGGCCCACAGGGAACTGGGAAGCTTCCTTGGCGCCATGTAAACCCAGAGGAGAAGCCTCATAAGGGATATAGTGTTCTCTCCCTGGGGCAGCGTTCTGGAAGATGAGCAGGGAGCTGGGGTGGGCAGGAGTTGTGTGTGTTCTGAGGGGTGCTGGGTCGGCCCGCCCCACCCTACGGCTCACGTTTGGGCTCCCAGCGCCGAGTGCCTGGGGCAAAGGTATCACGCATTATATTTCTTTCTGCTTATGGTCAGTCAGCACTTTAGAAGCTTTGGGAAAATAGGGGCATCATTTTCTGCTTTGGGACAAATTCTACAGTTCCCATTCCAGTATGAAGCCTGCTTAAAAAGGCACCTGCAGTAGGTCATTTCAGTATTTATGTAGTATCTCCCCCGCAAGCAAGCGCAGATCCCCAGCTCCTGTGCCCAGGGGTGTGGCTGAGAAGAGGTGTGGTGGCCTGGGGAGCCCAGGGCAGGGAGAGAGCTACACACTGCGGGGCAAGGGTGTTCTGGGCACGGTGTCAGGAGCCCCGCAGAATGCACGGAGCTCCCACCACGGGCAGCAGGCAGGAAGGGTGAAGGTCCCAGCAGCAGGTGGTGGGAGCCAGCTGGGCTGCTAGAAGGACTGCGGTGGGAGGGAGCGTGGAGTCCGGCAGCCGCAGTTGCTGGAAGTGGAGCTGGACGCAGAGGGATCGGGGGGCCAGGCCACAGGAGCTCACTCCAGCGAGGTCCCGTCACTACTTCATGGGAGGCGGGTGGAAAAGAAGGCTCAGAGGAGGAGGATCTGTGGTTTGGGGAACCACAGTTCCTAATGAGGCGCAGGAGGCAGGAAGAGGCACTTAGGTCACCAGGGATGTCTCCGAGGGCGGCTGGTGGTGGTGGCAGGTGTCAGAGCGAGGATGAAGAGAGCAGCACAGGTGCCTGGAGAGGCCACTTGTTCCAGGCCGAGTTACAGAGGACAGGCGGATGCACGGGTGACTTGGGGAGGCAGCAGCCTTAGGTGACAGGAAGTGATGTCTCACAGGTGGAGGAGCGTGTTAGCGGACCCAGGCGCCGTGAAGTGACACACACAAGGAATTCAAGGTGGTTGGCCCTTTTGTCCACAGGCCTCAAGTTCATACTTTATGTTCTCTGGTCAGCTTTGGAACTAAAAGGCCCCTGGTCCTACCCTGGAGCCCACGTTTCTCCGTAGGCATGCCTGACCTCCTGCCTTGGGTGGGCCTGCTGGTTCGTTCAGGCTGGGCCCCAGGGACGCGGCTGTCGGGCGAAGATGTCCCAGCTCACTTGGCAAGAGCAGTGAGGCCCCCGCGGACGCCCACCCTGGGCACGTTGCACGTCCGTGTCGGCACAGTCGGGGCTGCTCGGAGCCCCAGGGAGCACACGAGGCCACATGCTGGGAGACCCGAAACCCCTTCGTGGCCCTTACTCTTTGGTGTTCTCTGGACCCAGAGATCTTGGCTCCTGTGATTTGCCCTTGACTTCTGGGCCGCCTTAGGAATTATCCTAAGAACACACTTTCTCAGTGATTGTCCACCGCTGGTGGGGTGTCCCGGTGTCATTCTGCAGGTATCTGACCACGAATGCAGAGGGGAATCACAGGTAGAAATGTTGCAGTGAGGCTCTGGACGAAGGCGGCGGGGGGCTGCGCTCCTGAGAGGACGCGCTGGGGGCTGAGGTCACTTCTCTTAGTAAACTCCAGGCGGAGCTGCTCCTTTGGCGGCTTCACCGGGAATGTCAGAGACTTGTTCGTTACGGTTTTAAATGTTGCCTCACTCACCTGCCCGCCTCGCAGACTTTGCGCTCGCTGCCCGTGCTGCAGACTAAGGTGACATGGCCCCGGCCCCACGGTCTCTAGGCAGAGACAGGCAAGCAGAAGGGCCCACTCCCGTCTGTACTAGCAGGAGGGGCTCCAGGCACTGCGGGCTCGGCCTTGGCCGGGGTGGTAAGGACCGGGGGAGGGAGACCCGGCCATGCTGGGGGGAGCGGGTCCTCGTGGGGGCAGCGGGCACCGGCAGCGAGAGCTGTCGCTGTTCTCTGTGACCTTGGCCCTGGGGAAGAGCAGCAGCCCCGCCGGTGCTATAGCGGGGGGCTGGGGCATGAGAACTCTGGGGAGCTCCTGGCTTCCGGGGTGGCCTTCCCCACCCTGAGGTCGTCCGTGGACGTGTCCCTGCACAAGGAAGCCCTGGGAGCCACCCCAGGGCCAGGCAGTGACTTGTCTCTCCTCTGCAGACCGGAAGCCTCCCCTCTCAGCTCCCTTAGGCGAGGCGGAGCCCCCGGGCCCCGTGGACACCAGTGACCTTCCCAAAGTCCAGATTCCTCCTCCGGCCCACCCGGCGCCCGTGCACCAGCCGCCGCCGCTGCCACACCGGCCGCCGCCGCCGCCGCCCTCCAGCTACATGACCGGGATGTCTACCACCAGCTCCTACATGTCCGGAGAGGGTTACCAGAGCCTGCAGTCCATGATGAAGACCGAGGGCCCCTCCTACGGGGCCCTGCCCCCAGCCTACGGCCCGCCGGCTCACCTGCCCTACCACCCACACGTCTACCCGCCCAACCCGCCCCCTCCGCCAGTGCCCCCTCCCCCAGCCTCCTTCCCCCCTCCTGCCATTCCTCCCCCCACTCCCGGCTATCCCCCTCCTCCCCCCACCTACAACCCCAACTTCCCACCCCCACCCCCACGCCTGCCCCCCACCCATGCAGTCCCTCCTCACCCTCCTCCAGGCCTGGGCCTGCCACCGGCTAGCTACCCACCTCCGGCCGTCCCCCCAGGAGGACAGCCACCCGTGCCCCCACCCATCCCCCCACCTGGCATGCCTCCAGTTGGGGGGCTGGGGCGGGCAGCCTGGATGAGATAACGTGATGCCTTTTTTTCCCCTTTGTTTTTTTTAACAAGTTTTTCTAATCAACTTGAAGAGTAGTTTAAGTGGGTAAGCGGCAGGGTACCTTCTATAATGCTAGACAGTTGCAGTATGGGAAGAAAGGCCCGGGCCCGAGATGAAGCTGGGGGGTGGTCCTCCAATCTGGAGAATGGGGCCAGGGGCTTTCAGTATAAGCCCGCGCAGCGCATTTCGATCCGACCGCGCGCTTGGTCTCAGCTGGTGGCGTCGGGGGGTCCTGCACTGGGTTATTTGTACTCGTGAAAACGTTAACCAGCCATATTGGCTCAAGAAATAGCTTCAGTAAGGAGTGAATTTCCTTCTAGAAATCAGTGCCTATTTTTCCTGGAAAATCCATTTTAAATAGTCCAGTTCCATCTGAAGTCAAGCTGTTGTCATCGCTTTCATTCCGTGACGTTCCCTCCCAACACCCAGTAGGTCAGACGAACCACTTTTTTGATTTGGAGATATTTACATCCTTTGTATTAAACTTATTTTGAAGGGGTTGCCTTGTTGGATGGCTTTGTTCTTTTTCCTCCAGAGAGAAGGGGAGAAATGTACTTGGAAAGTAATGTATGTTTACATCAATTTGCAAATTCCTGTACATAGAAATCTATTTTTTAAGTGTGAATGTAACAACATACTGTGAATTCCATCTTGGTTACAGATACGGCTCCTTCGGTCATTTATCCAAATAAAACCCGTTCTGAAACGACCCTTTTGTTTCTTCTGCACAAGGTGGGGCCCCAGGCCGTAAGCAGCCCCAGGGTCTGAAGTCCAGAGGGACGCTGGCCTCACAAGCCCCAGGCCTGACCCCACGTCCCCCAAGGCAGCGCCCTTTTGGGTCTGTCCTCGCGGGCCAGCCCCCCACACCCTGTGCCTGCATGGGCTCCCCTCGGAGGAACCCGGTGCGTTCCGAACCAGCGTGGAAGTGTCGGAGGCGCCTGCGCAGAACATGGGCCCCTAGGACCCACAAGGGAGCAGCCGTCTGTGGTCTCCAGCACCGGGCCGAACCCCCCACCTGAGGTGCTCCCAGGGGCCGTGGCCCTCTGCCCGGTGGACCCCCCCGAAACAAGCACTGCGCACCCACCACGGAGGCTTGCCAAGAGCCTTTATTTATCTAACGCAAAGTATACACGATCACAATCTTCTGTTCCTTTTACTAAAATAGTTCAAATCAATGTTTTTACCACACTATCAAAAGTTCTATCTCTTTCTCTCCCCAAATCAAAGTGGTTCAGTGGAAGGTAGAAACGGGCACAGGGGTCCACAGCTCCCAGCTCCTCCTGGAGCCGGGCGAGGGGCTGGCCCCGGTTCTCACGGCAGTCACCCACCATGGAAAACAGCATGGCTGACGGCCCAGGGCCGGGAACCGAACGTTCCAGCCCAAGTCCAGAAAGCAGCACAAATACTCCCCCCTACAGTATGAAAAATAGACACCTCTACCGCTCTGCAGTCATGCATTTAGCTTGTTTCTTAAAAAAAAAAAAAAAAAATCAGTAGTATGTATTTTGTTTCCTCTCAAGTTTCCAAGAAAAAAAAAATGAAAGGTCACTTTTTTCTCTTTAAACACTGATGTGTAGCTAATAACTTTTGGATAAAAATGTGCCACCCTAAAAAAATGTGCTCAGCAGATTCTGATCCCAGGATGGGCTTGGCCACCTGGCGTGAGGCTGGAAGGGTGACATCCATCACAGTGGGAACTGAAGCCCCAGTACAGGTGTCACACGGGGCTTCAAGATCTAGAATCAGAGTATCTGAAACGTAAAGGGACCTTTGTGAAAGGGCACCAAGTTCAGCAACACCCCTCCCCCCACCGTGAGCTTCTACAGCTAAGGCTCCGGAGGGGAGGAGGGTCACCCGACGTCACCAGACGCACGTCCGTGTTGCGGGCAGGGCTGGGACTCGTGCTCACCTGGCCCCTGGCTGCCCCTGTCGTGAGGCTCCTCTGACCCTTCCCAGCCTGTGGGCTCCCACTGCACCCGCCCACCCCCTGCCCCGTGGGGTCAGGCAGGGGCGCTGCTGGCTTTTTTTTTTTTTTTAACAGCTTATTATGTTAGATGACTGTCACAGGTACAGTTCTGTCCTTGAAAGCCATCCCCATGCACTTGGCTCAGGAACACGAGCAGCGGTGGGTCTGCGCCTGGTTCTGCTGCCTCCATGGGGCACAGGAGGGTCCAGGCAGAAACGCTCCACCTGACCCCTGAACGCCACCACAGCATGAGGGACAGGGTCACTTCCTTCCGGAGCGGGGACGGTCCTGTCAAAGCTGTTCTTCCCTGGGTCAGTTTGCAGATCTGCAGATACCAGGAGCCCTTACTTATTGCTTATTTTCAGTGGTGGCCAAGCCAACCTGATCCAGACATGACAACTGGGCTCCCAGGTGTGGCTTCCACCCAAAATGGACCCATCCCCCCCCCCCCGGGCTGCTCTGTGGTTCTTTGGACTCCCAAGATCCAGAGGGGGCCTCTGCCCCCCAGCTCACTGCCCACTAGGGCACGAATTGCCTGGTACCATGACCAAGGGTGTTCCCCAGCTTCAAATGCATACCCCTAGTGACAGGTAGCTCACCACCTGACCTGCTGGCAAGCTCCCTCCAGGAAGAGCCCAGAGCTCCCTGTAACACCCAGGGCAAGAGGAACATGCCTGTCGCCGTCACCAGCACCCACTTAGCACTCCCTGGGCACAATGAGGGCTGCGAGCCTTTCCCCTGAGAGTGTACGACCGACCCAAGGGCGCCGATGGCCGACAGATGGAGGGAACGGCGCAGAGTTCCCGCCGGGGCTCTAGGAACAGGGTGGCCTCCCCCATCCCCTCGCCTGGCCCCCGTCCGTCATGCGGGCCTGGATGAAGCCTGCCTGCTGCAAAAGCCATCTTCTGGGCTCTTCAAGTGCTTGCGGCACGGAGCTGAGCGCCACCGGACAGTGGAGGACGGACGGACCGAGTGGCCGTCAGGGCCGGTGCCAACAGCATTCACGGTGGCCCGCCCACCTCCCAGCATCCGGGAGCTCGTCTGTAATGTGCCCCCGATCACCCACCCTCTGGGCCTCACCTTCCCCACCATTTCAACGTTTCTCTATCACACTCTATAGTTTGTACACGGTCATTTACACTGAAGGTCTCGTTTGACCCCGAGCCCTGCGAGGAGGGCCTGAGGCCGTCCCTTCTCCAGTGGAGGACACTGAGGCTCAGAGAGGGGAGGTGACAGCACCTTTGAGGAGGCAGCAAGGCAGTGGAGGCCCACTCGGTCCCTGGCTCCATCCAGCCCCGCCAGCAGCGGCCTCTGGCTGGATGGACCACCTGGGCGCGCGGGCCGTGATGGAGGCCCAGGCTGAACAAAGCCGGTGGCCTCGGGTGGTGAGCACGGCCCAGAGAACCTGAGACCTCGTTTTCCCACCAGGGGCCCAGAGAAGCTGAGTGACTTGCTGAAGGTCACACAGCCAATTAAAGCCAGAGCCAGGTCAGGCTCCTTCCAGAGAGGGCAGAAGTCTCCTAAGGGCCAGTCCGTGCAGCTCTGTCCACAGTGACCCCGGCTGGGGCCGGGCTCTGGGGGCTACCAGAGGCCCAGCTCAGCCCGGTGCTCCCCACCTAGAGAGAGAGAGCGTGGGGCTCAGCCTCCTACCTCCCTGGCCCGTCATGGGAACCACAGAAATGGAGAGGCCTCGGGCACTGGGCAGGAGGGACCCGAAAAGCTAGGGCACGACCTGGCCCGGGGTGGGGGGACTCTGCAGCGAGTGTGTGTGTTTGGAGCTGGGGGCAAGAACCCTGAAACCAAGCAGCAGCTTGCAGCAGGGAGCTGGGCATGGGGCGGGGGGGGGGGGTTGCCAAAGGAAGGGCCTCGGGGCCTCCAGCCGGCCACACACACCAAGCTTCCCTGTCCGCGACTTGGGACGCAGTGCTCGGTGAGCTGGTGTTCAGGCCAGAGCGGAGGGGTGAGAAGCGGTGCCCCCTGCGTCGGGTCTAGCTGCCAGTGGCCTCTGCCCAGCGCGGGTGGCAGCCAGGGGGTGGAAGGCTCCCCTCCGCCAAGGCCGGGCCCAGCCTGGGGTGACCCCGGGACCCGGCGTCCCAGGGCGGCCTTCGGCCTCTCGGCAGTGGGGCCCCAGAGCAGGAACGAGGCTGTCGGGGCCGCTCCGCCGCGGGGCCCGGCCGGCAGCCTCTCGTCTTCCGTGTGCTGGTGTGTGAGGAGGGAGACGGAGGGTGCCCGGGCCACGGCGGGCGGCGGCCTATGTACAATTCACCACAGGAAACGAACGCGGTGGCTGCGACTCGTCCTGGGCGCCCCGCGGGGCCAGTCCACGTCCACGGAGGCGCGGCCCTACAAAGGCCCCTTGAACTGGTTCCCAGACAGGTGCTGCCGGATGGAGGGCTTGGAGCTGGCCGCGTCTCCCAGTTTTCGCCAGACCACCTGTGGGCGGGGGCGAGCTGTGAGTGCAGAGCCCACCCGAGCCCGCCCGCCGGCCCCGGGCACCCACACTGCCTCGGGCCCCTCAAAATCACCCACGTCCCCAGAGCCATGGGGCCGGGAGGGGAAACTGAGGCCACGTGGGGCCGAGGCAGGAGGCAGCCTAGGAGGCGGGGGCACTCAGGACACCGGGCCCCAGGTGAGGCCCAGTGCAGCCCCCTGCTGGCTCCCACGAGGGTCCAGAGAGGACGCACACTGGCCAGGTGGGTCGGGGGTGAGGCCCTCCCCGGCCTGGGTGGCCACAGAAATAGCCCGGCTTCCAGAAGCAAATGCAGCCCCAGCCTTGTAGGGGCCCACCAGCACCTCTGGTCTGACCGCCACCCGTGTGACCAGCAGCCACCCGGGGCCAAGGGGTGGGATACGTGGGCTGAACGGGACCCGTCCCAGGGGGCTGGGGGCGGTGCTCCAGGGACGGACAGGCCTGCAGAGGTCAGGGCCCCCCCTCTCGGGGACAACTGGGACAGGCTGGGGGGTGAGGACAGGCCGGGCCTCCAGGTCCGCGGCGCTGCCCACACGGGGACCCGCCCTGCCCGCACCGACGGGCCCCGGCCCCGGGAAGCGCCTCACGTTGCACATCTCGCGGACGATGGCCTTCTCCTTCTCACTCAGGTCCTCCTCACAGCTGTCCTGGAGCTGCCGGTCCAAGTTCTCGTGCACCTCCAAGACCTGCGGGGAACCGGCCGCAGGGTCAGTGGGGAGGCTGCACCTGGGAGCCAAGGACCCTGAGCCTCTGGGTGCCAGCCAGGGTGGGGGGGCATGGAGACACCCGACGGGCCGGTCCTCTTCCCTCACCCCAGCGACCCTCCGCAAGGGAAGCCACACCCCCATATCACCGCTGGGGGCAAAGCTGAGGACAGGTCACCTGGGAGCAGGGACGACAGGTTGGCGGGGGGGACTACCCTGGGACAGGTGCACTCACTGCAACCCGGGGCCCCCGGCTCGGATGAAGTGACACTAGGACAGCACTCACTTGCACACGTGGGGTCACTGCCCGCACCGGCTCGCGTCCACGCACACGAGGGGTGAGGGGCGCAGCCATGGCAGGCGTGGGCCGGGGAGCCAGCGCCCCCCCGACCCCGGAGCTGCACCTGCAGGTGAGGCTGGGCCTGGGAGGCCGGAGCCCGAGTCCTACCCCAGCCCTGCCCCCACCTCTCCGACTCGGAGGGAGTGCCCGCCCGCCCCCTTCCTGGCCCAGGTATCAGCTTCCCGCTACTGGGATGGCAGACGGGTGACAACGTGTGGCCCACTTGGTCCTGCTAACCCACACCTCCAACTCCCTCCCCGAGGTGTTCCAGGCGTCCGGGCCGCTCCCCTCCCGCCCTGCTGCTCAGACACCCACGGACTCCGAGCAAATGTGGGGTGGAAGCTTCCGGGTCCCGCACTGCACCAGGGACCTGGGGGCCCCCCGAGGGAGCGGGCTGTGGCCCTCACCTTCATGGCGTGCACGACAGCCTCTGGCTTCTGTCCCGCAGAGCTGTAGCCGGCGGAGGGGGGCGAGGACGGCTCGGGTACCAGGCAAGCCGGGCCCTGGGGGAAGGAATCGCGTTTTAGCTGGTCCCGAATGGCTCCCGGGTGGTGGCCAGAGGTGCGACCAGCAGCAGGAAGAGGTCCCTGGGCCCACGCAGGCGGACAGGGGTGCTGAGTGATGCGGAAAGGGGGCAGGGTGTGAGGCCGGGGCCAGGGCAGAGGACAGGGCGGCCGCCCGCGGAACCCCACCCCGCCCCGCAGGCTCCTCTCCACAGCCCAGGGCCAGGGTCTGTTATCTGTTGCCCAGAGGAAGTGAGTGCAGCTCACAGAAGGGCGGGAGCTGCCGAAGATGCCCCAGCAAGCCTCAGGGGGCCTGCCTCCAAAACTGCCACCGTTCCCCCGACGCCAGGTGAGTGGGTTAAACTAGACTTCACCCTCACCGCCACCCCCACCCGCAGGGACACTCCTCTAGGGGAGCCCCGCCTCCCTGCCCTGAACTTCCAACCAGTCTGGCACCTGACGGATGCCACCAAATTCAGCACCTTCAAAAACTAAATATAACTAAAATAAAATACAGATTATATTTATTTATTTGAGAGAGAGAGCAGAGAGCACAAGTGGGGAATGGGGGGAGGAGAGTGACAAAAGGAAAATGAGAAGCTCCCAGCTGAGCAGGGAGCCCGATGCGGGGCTCGATCCCAGGACCCCGAGATCATGACCTGAGCTGAAGGCAGACGCTTAACTGACTGAGCCACCCAGATGCCACTCAGCGAACACTTTAAATGGCAACCAGGCATCCAACTCCCCACAACCCGTGGAGCAGGGGACAAGGCCAGGTGAGGAGGGGATCGGGACTTCTGGTGTTGGGCCCACCTATTTCAGAGGCTGCGTGTCTGCCCAGGGTCCCCAGCCGCTTTTCCACAAGGATTCCTGGCCCAGGTGGTGTGCCTCGGGCTGCAGGGGGACCCCAGCTTAGGGTCCCATAAAAGGAGTGCCCAGACAAGGACTGGAGGATGGCGCTCCCCAGGGCCAACAGAAGCCAGGAGGTCAGAGGACACTGGGAGTGGGTCTAACGGGGGCCAGCAAGTGCGGGAGGCCAGACAGAAAACGCCAAGCACCCCGGCCAGCATGTGTGCAAGCAGGTAGGGAGGCGGCCCGGGAGCCGGGGTTCCCAGCACATCCGTCCCTTCTCTGAGTCTTGGTTTCTTTCTCGGTCACTGAACCCCAGTGACCAGGCAGACTTGGTGAGCTGGTTTATGTGGCCATCACCCTGGGGGCCTGCCCAGCCAGGCCACGCTGTGTGGAGACCCTCAGGGCCCAGAACTTTCTGCCGCGGGCTAGCTCCTCTGCACCCTCCCCATCCGCCCACCCCTCTGGACCTTCTCCGGGCTCCACATAGAGGATGGGCCCCATAGCCTTGGGGGCCGGGAAAGCTGGGCTTGGGCAAGGCTCTGCGGGCTGTGACCTGAAGAAGGGCCCAACCCACTCTGTGCCTCGGTTTCCTCGTCTGGACGATGGAAAGGGTTCTTGTGTCCCAGAGGGGTTCGGGGGAGGCAGGTGGAAGGCAGAGAAAACACACACACACACACACACACACACACACACACACACACACACGCATCCGCCTGAGGCCGAAGGCTGCGCTCCCTCCACCATCAGCCAGCAGGGGGCGACAGCCACACGTGTGCGGCGTGGGAGGCCCCAGATGCCTGGCCCCTGGCACCTCCGGCCTCCTGTCCCATCTGTAAGTGGCCAGGGGGCTGCACCCTGGAGCAAAGGCAGGAAGGAAGCCAGGAGTGGCCGGGACAGCCTTTTCCGGACCCCCTCACCAGGCTGCCAACGAAGGCCCCACGGGCCGGAGGACTGGTACTTGTGGGGCACTCCCCACGCACAGCTCCCCCCGAAGACCCCTCGGGCGACACCTCCCACTTCCTCGGCACCCCCCCACCCTCACCCCTAGGGCGAGCAGCCCGCTGAGTGCTTGCAACCCTGATGCCATCTTTCTGCACCCCCATGTGACAGGCGAGGACAGGACAGTGGGTCTGACACAAGGCCACGGCCAAACCGCTGGTGAACAATGGGGCTCAAGCCGGGTCTGGGGTTCCAGAGCTGGTGCCCAAAGTGGGGAGACCAGTGTGTCCCCAAGAGAACTGAAGCCACACGTCCACACGTCCCCACGTCCAGTGTTCACAGCAGCGCTCCCCACGACGGGCGAAGGGCAGACACAGCCCAGATGTGCAGCCGCCGCTGAGCGGACCTTCCGCCCCCGGAACATCGCCCGACGGCGCAAAGGCACGAGGCTCAGGCCACGGCAGCGCCGACGAGCCTCAGAAACACGGCGCTCCGCGGAAGCGGCCGGTCACAGCGGGTCGCCTGTTACAGGGGTCTGTTGCTAAGAAAAGTCCAGAATAGGCAAATCTGCAGAGGCACGAGCGCATCCGTGGTCGCCGGGCCGAGGCAGGGGAGAGTGGGCAGGGGCTGCTAAAGGGGGCGGAGCTCCTTTGTGGGGTAAGGAGATGTTCTATCTTGGTAACTACTCCGATCTGTAAATAGGCTAAAAACCAGTGAAGTGTGTGCTCAAAAATAAAGTCAACTGACCAAAAAAAAAAGGGCAGGAAGACCAGTCTCCCCCAGGGACCTGTCAACAGGTCCTCCACAACCAGCTCCTTCCACGGGGTCCTGAGTCCCAGGGCCGGCCAGGGGCCCCTGCACCCTGCCCCACGGCCCCCGGGCCAGTGACCCTCATAGGGGAGAAGCTGGGGGGGCCCTGGGCAGACACTCGGCCTCTGACTCAAGTGGGCAGGGAGTGGGGAAAGTGGACAGGGACAGAGGTAGGGAGGGTGGGGACAGCCAGCCTGGCAAGGAAAGGGGGTCCCCCGCCCCACAGGGTCATCTGTTTTACCTCGGGACCCTCTGACATGTGGACTACCTGCCCTCACCGCCCCCTCCCCGGGACCTGCAGGTAACCTCACAGAAGACAAGCCAGGTGGGGGAGAGTCTGTGCCCCCAACAGTGTCCCGCACAGAGGGTCCCTCCAGGGCCCAGCAAGGGCTTGCTGCCCTATCAACACCCCGAGAGTGTTCCTACAGAACCTCTGGGCCTCCACCTCAGCCCCGGGCCCTCCACTGCTGCCTCAGCAGCCTCCGTGGCTGTACCTCCCAGAGGACCCCCAACCCTCTGTGCACCCCAGGGACCTGCTCCCCAGCTTCGGAGTCGCTTCACCCTGACCCTGGCCTCTAGGCCCGGGGGGGCTCGGCGCCGGCGCACACATGCACCACCCTTCACAGCCCGACCCCAAAGCCACCGGCCATCGGGGTTCCCACAGAACGAACCGCGCGGCCGGCCGGAGTGGAGGACGGGGGAGCCAAGCCCCACCGCGGCACCCCGGGCTTCTCGGGGCCCTTCGGCATGCGGCACGGGGAGCCTAACTCGGCCACAGGCTCCCGGAGGAATATCTGGGTGACCCGCCTGCTCAGCCTCAGCAGCTGCATCCCTGGAGGTGTGAGGGCCTCAAAAGGGAAGCAACAGAGCACTTGGCCAGCAGCCAGCCGTGGCCCCAGCCTCTGCCGCCAGCCCCGAGGCCCTCGAGGCTCTGCAGGGGCACCCCGGGGTCATCCTTGCTGACCGGGGCCGTGGGGAGACAGCGGTGCCGGGACCCCGGGGCGGTGGGGGGGGCCAGGCCACATGCCCACCTGGCAGAGTGACCTCAGGCCGGCCCGGCGGCTCCTCCCTCGTGCCCTGGGGATGGCCAGGGTCCCTGTCTTGCTCGTGGGGCTTGTCCCAGCTGGCTGCCCAGAGCGTTCAACCAAAGCTGACAGCTCTGGTCACCATCGTCCGCAGCTCATGCGGGAAAGTGTTTGGCGGGCAGTGGTTTTGCATGATCATCACAATGGAACATTTCATCACCCCAAAAAGAAACCCCATTCCCATTAGCCATCCCCACTCCCCCTCTTCCCAGCCCTCTACAGCCGCTAACGTGCCGTCTCCACGGACCTGTGTATTCTGGACATGTCACACGGGGAGCAGTCCTGGCGATCCATCCACATCCCAGAGAGCCGGCCCCCCCACACCGCCACCCCTCCGTTTCCCATGTGGGGCAGCCCCAGAGCCCAGGACCACCCTGGAGGACCCCACACTTAAGCTGCCCCCCGAGCCTCGGTTACAAAGCCTGGGTAGTGTGAATGCACTGCCCCAAGCCCCCATCGGGCATCCTTCCCCGCCCACCGTGGCCAAGTTCACAGACGCGCGGCAGCTGGGCCGGGGCAGCCTCTCGCGTGGCCTCCAGACACTGGCCTTCATGGCCATGTCACTCTGGTGGGCCTCCACCTCTAACCAGCACGCTGGGCCCGCACAAGGCTCCTAAGGCCAGGAGCCCAGCCCCCTTCCTGGCAGCGGGGGTGGCGGGGGGAGAGGGAGGAAGGCCACTCCGGCAGAGCCCAGGCTCTGACCCTTCACCCTCGCCTGACCCGGAAGCTGCTCAGGCAGGAGACAAGGGTCCCAGTCCCCGCTCAGCCGCAGACCGTCCCCTGGCCCGGGCAGGTCACGAGACGGGCTGAGCCTCACCCCTGCACTGGAATGTGGACCAAGGATTCTGGAGGCTCGGGGTCCACCGGTGAGCAGTGCGGCTCTAGGGGAGGGGCACTTACGTTCTGCAGGGAGTCCTGGTAGGAGGGCGGCAGGCTCGCCAGCTGGGACTCTGAGTGGTACGGGGAGAAGCCTTTCCGCAGAGTCCGGAACTCTCCAGAGCCTGCCTGCTGTGGGGCAAGGAGGGACAGGTTAGAGGTGAGCGGCTGTGCTGAGGGGGCCAAGGGCCGTGCCTTCAGGACAGGGCAAGCTGCTCCTGCCAGCCCCCCCACCCTCGGCAGTGGGCTGCACCCTCCCTCCCCTCTCCCTGCTCCATGGGTCCTCAGTCCATCACGTGCTGGTGCCACGAGGCCAGGGGGCTTCATTTTGCCCCCCAGTGCATGCTTTATCAACGTTTCTTGAACAGAATAAAGCAGTAAATGAGTATGTGGTACTCCCTCCTTCCTCTGCTCCAGCCTCCTGCACTTGGGGTCCCCGCGCCTGGCCTGCGGAACACTCTCTCCAGCCCCCGGGGTCCTCCCGCCTCCCACGGGTGAACCTGTCCCTGTGCGCTGCTCAGGCTGCCCTCAGCCTCTGCCATCAGACAGGAGCTCCCAAATGTGGGCCCTGGGTCTCTCCCCTCTATGTCGACAGGAACGAGTGCCTGCTTAGGAAGGAGGGAGGGGGAGGTACAGAAGGGACGGAGGGAAGGAAAGAAGGAAGGAAGGAAGGGAGGAAGGAAGGAAGGAAATGCCCCCAGAAGCTGGGGGCTGGGGGCTGGGATCCGCAGAGGGAGGGGACCCAGGGGTCACGCTTAATCCAACACAGGCCCTCTGAGAAGAAGCCGTGGCCTTTTGGGCCCTCTGCATCACTCAGAGCCCAGGGGGTGTTTCTGACCCAGACATCCTTTTCTACTTCAAAGGAACTGAGGGCACACTGTTGGGCAGACAAAACACAGCAGAATGTCCCCTAAGTCCCCAAACAAAGCCTGGAGGGCAGGGGCAGGGTGAGCAAGACAGCACAGCAACCACACCTGGGGGTCCCTCCCCCTGCGCACCAACCCCCTCCCTGCTGGTCCGGAGGAACCCACACGCAGCCTGCTCCCCTCCTGCCAACTGCTGGACCCAGACCCCACTCCTCACGAATCTCTAGCCTCACCGACTCCCTGCGTTCTGCTCTCCCATCCCCATCAGACCCGGGTCCAACCCCCTCGGTCTCAGGGGCTGGCTCAGGGGACACACAGCAGCACTCTGGAAGTGGCTGGGGGACTGGAGTAAAAACACAATGAAGGCAGGTGCCCGGTGCAGGCTGCCAGGGCAAATATCAGAAAGCAGATCCACACAATCGCTCGCCTGCTTACCACCCCCACCCAGGCACCTGGCCAGAGCGGGGGACATTCCCATGGCCTCCGGGAGGAACTGAGTGTAAACAGAGGTCACCAAGAGGCACAGAGGGGACAGAAATGAGGACCCCCCTCCCAGGGTGGCCCCTGAAGTGTGGCAGGGTATCCCCAGGAACCCTTAAAATGTGACTGCCACACCCCTGATTATGGCCAGCTGCTAACCAGAGCCACGTTAGTCCTCCCTGGCCCAGCAGACGCCCGATCTAGTGGAGCCCCCTGTCACCAGGCACCAAAAACACAGAGGCCACAGTGCCGACCCTCACTCCCCACCTCGGGGGACCCCTCCGCCCATCAGGGCACCTGTGCCTCCCTGACTCGCCCACCATGGGCGGGGGCGTCAACCCAGCTTCACTCCAAGGCAATTATCTTCCTGGCCAGGCATCTGTGACACTTACAAACCTCTCCAACGGAGAGTGTGTTCTAAACCCAATGACACCGAGCATCTGTAACCAGTGCCACCAGGCCCTCGCCGGGCCCTCCGACTCCATTCTGCGGGAGCATCCCCCACCAGCCTCGCCAGGCTGGCGAAAGGGACCAGGTGTAAGGCTCAGCCCAGCTCACACACACTGACATTTGGCCACGCGGCCAAGGATCTGAGCCACCGCCCCGCCCTCTCCGGCCAGCCCCTGGGACCGGGACAGCTGGACGCTGCCCTGTCCTCGCCCACACCGTCTAGATCCTCCTCTGGGCTGAGTCTCACCTCCTCCACAGCTCCTCTGGCCCGGGACCAAATGGGTTCAGAAGCAACTCATGTGTGTTGTTACTGAAAACACAGGTTTATGTTGCTTCCTCCCCCCCCCCCCCCCAGATAATTTCCTTGGGAGGACATGTGTGTACAAGGGGGCGGGAGGCGGGTTTAAATGAGTGCGTGCAATTCCTACCCCTGCCTTCAGCAATCATCAATAAATATTTGCACGTCCACAGAACTTTATTAACGACCCACAAAGCTGGCGGGAAAAATGTACAATCTCTCATTAGGGACGATGTGACTAATGATGCATCAAAATGAGGGACCATAATTGCACTTAAATCCAAATTAAAAATTCTGGGATTCGCCTGTTGGTGCCCTGGAAGAATGAAATCCCTAGGTTTTATCACGGAGGAGAAGTGGAGCTGAAAGGGCCTTCTGGGGTGGCTGGGCCTGCATCTGCAGGGAGCACAATCCCAAACATGGCTCCCTTAGGACACAGGGAGAAAGGATCTGCCACGCAGAGTGGGCGGGACTCCCACATCCTTAAAAGTAAAAGAAACATTGAGTGCAGACATAGACTTGCCCCTTCCCACTGGGAGGGCGAGACCCAGGAGCCGGCAGGGCCCCCAAGTCCACTTAAGGACTCTGTCCAGGGCTGGCACTGCATCGCCACCCAGCTCGAAGCCGGCGTGCACTCAGGCGACCCCAGTCTCTCCGGACCCCCGCGGTCCTGCGGTGAGCTCCCCTGCCATCGCCTGCCAGGGGACTCCTGGGGAGCACCGTCAGAGGGGTGCTGGAGCAGAAAAGGGCCACGGCAGGAGAGCGAGGGAGGACCCCGCCCACCTCCCCCACCTGCCCACTTGGGGCTCCTTGTCTGGGCAGCAGCTGCGGGTGGGCTCACTCCGGGCAGTTAGTCTCGCCCCTCCCTCTTGCTCCCAAAGGGCTTGGGTCCCCGCGGGACCGTGTCACGCAGAAGCAGCTCCTGAGTGCGCCCGACAGGGAGGCAGGGTCTGACAGGTGACACGGGGACTGTTGTGGGGGCTCTGGGGTGAGCAGTGATGTAGGGGCGTCCGGAGACCACTCGGACCACCGGACTCGGGCCGGGAGAGCTGGGTGAGAAGGGCCGCGGAGGCTGCGGGCTCCTGGCTCCGCTGCTGTGTCATGTGGTGAAGCTGCCCGCGACTGCACGCTCGGAGAGGGCAGGGCCAGGGCACCCTGGTGGTGGTCAGCTCCCAGGAAGGGACGGGAGGGGACCCACAGGAGACAGAGCGGCACACAGCACTCGAAGCAGCCCCCACCCCAAACACCACTGCACACGCATCCCGCCAGGCGGCTCTACCTGAAGCCAGCTTCTCGGGCGGCCGTAGGGACGGGCCAACTGGAAGGCAAGAGGAGTGGTGTCACCCAGCAAACGCCAGCCACGACCCCCACCCTACCCCCCTCCCCTGGACCCCCGGGACCTCGGCTGGGCTGGGGCGGGCACCTCCAGAGAGCCCCCACGTTTTTAGAAACCCCCACGTCTACAAGGACTGACCGGGCCCCCCGGCCCGCTCACAGCCCTCCCGGGGCTCACACGGGGACCCCGCAGCCCCGACAGGCCAGCTGCACTGGCCCAGAGGCGCCCCAAGATCCCGGCACGCCAGCCGGCAGAGGAAGGGAAGGGGTGCTGCGGGGCCGCTCACAAGGGCACCCTGCCACCACCTACCCACCGGACTGGCTTGCTCTCGTTGCCACTTTAGTTTTCAGAGAACTCATTTGCAGGCCATTAAGGAGAACGCGGCTGCGGCGTGGCTGGGGGCCCAGAGGGCTCTTCCTAATTAGCGCTCAGAGCAGGCCGCGGACGAACCACGTGTGGCTGGTGCATGGCTCATAGGACTTCTCCGCAGGGGACATGGCACCGCATCCCCACGCCCCATGCAATTTCCGGCCCTAAATCCCAGTTTCCAAACGTGGGGGTGTGCGTACTGCCCAGGACCAGTGGCCTGCAGCTGACGGGACAGCACACGGCCCAGGTCTCATCCGCCACAGTGACCGTCGACCCTCACGGGTCCCCTCAGCAACCCAGTACTGGTTCCAATAAGGTGAGCGAGAGACAGGCCACAGGACCCCGCAAGAGGAGGTGAGGGGGCTTAGTGGGGGCACAGACTCCCTAAATGCAAATCCCACCTGGGCTGGGTGAGTCTGAGCAACTCCTCAACTTTCCAGGGCTCTGTTGCTTGCACGTAAATTGGGGTCAAAAAGGGCGCCCAGCTGCTGGATGGCCCACGACTCTCACTGCTGCCCGGCCCTGGACCTTGGTGCTTTGCAGGATCGTCCCTTTAAACCTGGGGCGGGCACCACTGGTGTCCCATTTGACAGATGAGAAAACTGAGGCACAGAGACGTTAAGCCCCGGGCCCAACGCCGCCCCGCTGGTAAGGCGGCACTCGGGCGATCTGAACCAGGCCCTGTGGCTCTGGAGTCCCGGGCTTGGCGTTGACGGCCACCCAGCATGTGGCTCACAGTGGACAGTGATTAAGCCTCGGGCACAGAGGGGACAGAGGTGGAATTCCTAGTCTCTTTCTGCCCACGTTGCTAGCCAGACCAAGTGCTCAGATGCTGGAAAGAAGAGGCTTCCTCCCTGGCCGAGGGAGAGCCTGGACCGGCTCTAAGGTTCTGCTAACGGAGTAATTAAAGCCCTCCAGAGATGCAGAGACCACCCCACTCACAACAGAGGGAGCAGGATGTGACCACCAACCCTAGACACCAGCCAGGCAGAGCGGGGACGGCTCAGAGCCGGACAACCGGCGACATGTCACAGAAGACACCACCACGGAAATACTGGAGGCCAGCTTCTCTGGAGGGCTCGGGCAAGGGAACCAGCCACTCGGGATGACACGTCCTCCTCGGGCACTCAGACAACAGGACTGAGGTCCAGCACGGGCTGAGATGGTGGCAGACTGCTCCCCCGTCCCCCAGCCTGTATGGCTTAAAACGCAGACAAGGGCCACAGAGGAACCGTTCATTCAGGGACGGGCCAGGCCTCGAACATCCCAGGTCCCCGAGACCAGGGAAGGGAGAGGCGGGCGGGCACCGCGCCGGGCACCCCCCAGGTTACAGTCAGCATGGCGCACGCTGCACTGGGCAGCACCGTCACCCCCGTCTTCCACGTCAGGAAACCGAGGCACCGGGACAGAAGGCATGTGGCCTAAAGCCACAGTGCAGGTGAGTGCTGGAGCATGGGTCATTGGAACTCAGGTTCCAATTGGAACTCCAGGGCCCAAACCCACTTCCTTATACAATTAGGCCCGCCACACCACTGCTGCAGGATGGACTGTGCCCCCCCAGGTTCATTTGTTGACCCCATGGCCCCCAGGACCGTGAGAAAGTACCTTCTGTCGCTGAAGCCACCCAGTGTATGCTTTGTTACAGCAACCCTTGGTGTCAATCTTGGGGTCACCTGCAATCTGAGCATTCGAGCAACCCTGCGCGGCGTGGCACAGGGGTGAGGAGGAGGGGGGCAGGCCTGCACGGCCGCCTCCACTTCCCTCCACGGCGGCCCATTTGCCCCACGGGAGATCCGCCCAAGCACTTCTTGCTCTTTTGAAAAGCCAGCTCCTGGGCGAACACGGAGGCTTCATTTCTCAGCCCAGCAGGGGAGGGAACCGCGGGAACCGAAGGAGCCAGGCCCCAGCGTCAATGCCAGCTGCCCCCAGCCCAGCCCAGCCGGGCACAGAATCCCCAGGAAAAATACTAACGTGTGCGGGGGGGCCCGAAATGAATCATCACGGAGGAAGCAGCTGTGTTGACGAAATTTTAAAGCCAACGCGAGAAAGAAAATACGAACTGCAATATAGTAATTTACTTCTGTGAACGCGCTGGCACATTTTTAATTAAAGCTATTTTGGAGTTAAACAGAGGCCACGAGGGGAGGGGCGGGGGCAGTGGGAAGTGGGGGCCGCAGAGGCTCGCCGCCCTCCTGCCCAAACCCTGAAGCCACGTCCCCTGAAGGTGGTTCAAAGACGAATCCTGCTCTCTCCCGCTTCTCGCCAAAAGGAAGGTGCTCTCCACTCTCTGCAGAGCTGGAGGTTTCTGTGCAATTTGATTTCAGTGGCAAGACTTAAGTGCCAGAATCATCAAGTCCGACAAGCCAGGCCCATGAGGTCCAGGCCAGAATCCCACCCCTGGCAGGAATCTCTTTCTCCAGGATTCCCAAACATGGTCATCCATCCCTTGATTACCTCCAAAGATGGCATGCTCACTACCTTAGTGAAGCAGAACTTCCTTATTCTGGGCAAGAGCCAGCCTCCCCTCCCGGCCTCGGACTCTGGGTAGTGGACGGCCAGGGGCTCCCCAAGATGTATCCACCTAGTCCAGCTGTGCTAAGCGCTGGAGAGGCAGATGTGACCACAGAGAGCCAGCAGCCCAACCCAAGTACCTGACAGTCCAGCAGACGTGGGGGCCGAGCTCCCCAAGGGAGGATCATGACAACTAGCAGCTCACAGGGCTGAAAGCTCAGACTAAGTGCCAAGCCCCCCTGGGGGTGGTTGGGAAGGCTATCGGTAGGAGGCCATGCCTTCCTCCTGAGGAATAAGAAAAAGTAAACCCTTTCTTCCCTGGACTCCCCTAGAATGAGGCCAGGACCGTCATCGTGGGCCTGCAGCAGCCCCCTATGCACATGAGTCCTTCCAACCGGGTCAAGGAGATGCTCAGGCCTGGGCCTGGTCACCCCTGTACCCCTAAAGCCGTCAATTACACACGAAGTGTGTGAGTGCCCATTTTCCAGGTGAGCAGAGTGGTGCCATCTGAGCTGCCCCAGGAATCCAGAAGCAAGTGAGGTGTGAGTTGCCACCAGGAAGCCGAGAGCAGGCCAGGGGGGCCCCTCTCTGTCTCTCTCTCATCTCTCCTGCTTGGCTCAGAACAGTGGCGCCCCCCTCTGCAGCCAGCACCACCGGCCCACCCTCAAGGCCAAGCTCTGGTGACAGCAGGTGGCAGGGACAGCAGGAGCCCCACCCATGACCCCGGAGACATCCCGCCAACGCCAACAGCTCCCGGGTGCTCTTGCGGACTGTAGGTTGAGGGCCAACTCTTTTATTGCAGCCAGGCGCACAATGCACTGCGGGGGCCAAGGCCCCAGCACCACGGGGCTACCCCCTTCTTGGGATGCTGGGTGTGGACCTAACACCCGCCCACTGGGAGACCCCGGGCAGAGTCCCGCTGAGGAAGAGACCAGGGAAGGGTCCTGGGTGCCCCAACCCCAGGACCCACACGAGTCCACACGGCTACCATCACAGCAGCTTGGCTTCGCGAGGCTTCGTTCATTCAGCGAGAAAGGAAAGTTCTACCAGAGAAATAAGACACTTGGAGCCCTTTGTGCTGGATGCTTAGCTCCCAGTACTTGCCCGCTACTGGCCATAAGCCAGAAAAAAGCTCGTTCTTGTCCCCAAATCCCAGTCTAACCGCCTGCAGCCAGCAAGCCTGGATCCCGGCAACGTTCTGCATCCCTCCATCTAATGGACATCTTTGCCAAGCAGGCCCGGCCCAGGCATGGAGGACAGAACCCTACTGCTGCTGCCTCCGGGTCACGGCCCCAGGTCTGACCCCTGGGAGCAGGTCTGAGCAGGCTTGGGGGCGGGGCGCGGGCAGACAGCTGCCATGCCCTGACGCCCAGACACAGGGCCCCTGACAACCTCCCCCTCTGTACGTGTGGGCATGGGGCCAGTGGGCCCAGCTATGGGGGGGCCTCCCTTGTGACACCAGGGGTGCCCCCAGGGAGGAAGGAATAGAAGGGCCACCCCTCCATGGTGTGCACATTTCCCCCAAGTCCACGGCCAGGTCCACCACTGGGAATTGGGGTGTATTTTCCCAATGGGACAGTGTGGCCCGGGACAGCAGGGGCCACGGGGCTGGGGACACGCCTGTCTTTGTGGAAAAGGGGCCACAAGCAATGCCCAGTTGGACCAGAGAACAACATGGCAAACAGCATCCTGAATTCGGGGCTTTGGGCGCTCAACCTGCTTCTCCAAGGGAACCATGAAACAAAGAACAGTCGGATAGGGACAGACTCACGAGGCCACTGACCCAAGGCTTCGGGTCCAGATCGTGGTCCTGGCCTTCGTTCTGCTGTCCAGTGGCCGCAGCAAGCAGGACAGGTACCTGCTCCAAAGCAAAGGCGCCCAAGCCTTAATGCTGGCCCCCACCACCCCCACTCCTCCTGGCATCACTTCAGCCTCAGCTCCTGCAGCCCAGCCCACACCAGGCCCACATGGAATGTAAGGTGCCCCAGCCCCCAGCCAGATGAGACCCCAGCCCCTCCCTGCACCCCCCCCCCCAGCCCCGAGGAGCCAAAGGAGCCAGCCTTGTGGCCAATCCCTTCTGCCACACAGGACCTGAAACCATATAAAGTCACCGAACCAGCCTTGCAATTCGATACCTGGCTCCACACCTAAACATGGGTGCGGTGGCCTTGGGGGTGTGGAGGAGTCGGGGGTGAACCATGTACTCGGCCCAGTCCTGCTAGGCTGTGGGAACTGCCCACGCAGCCCACGTAGGGGTGAGGCGCAGGACGGCAGTGGTGGGGGCTGTACTCCGTGCCTGGGCCCTGAGCCTCCCAGCAGCCGCCCAGGGGCAGAGAGGGTGCCGCGGGCTTCCGAGCAGGACAGTGGCGCCAAGCCTGCTGGTCGCCTAGCAACGGGGCCAGGCAGCTGAGCCCTCCCTGGGGTTGGTTCCCAGAGAAACGCTCTGGGCATTCTGGCCGCCACTTGGCTGGGGGGGGGGCATGGCAGGGGAGGGGGAGGGGAGATCAAGCCCAGGATGGGTATGAGGGAGAGAGAGGCTGGAGGGGTTGGCCAAGCCGGCAGGCCCCCAGGACCCCGTGCAGGGCTGACCACAGCCTCCCATCCCCACCCCACCCGCAGCAGAGAAGGCCCTCGTCCTGACAGTCATGACCCCACGCCGTGCTCCAGCCACACTCAGCAGGAACAGAGCCGCCTGTCCCCCCTGCTCTGGCTGTTACCCTGCCCGGCCTCCCCCCTGCACTGCCCTCATCCTCCAGCCTCTAACCCGCCATCCCTGTGCTGGGGACGTGCTGGGGATGAGACAGAGCCTCATCTGTCTGTGGGCACCAGCCAGGCCCAGGAGGGCGGAGAGTGCGCCCCAGACGGGAGAGGATCAGCATAGCAGGAGGGGGGAGGTCTCCGTGTGGGTGGGGGCATGCCAGCCCCCTCCCCGGCCTCGATCTGTCTGCCTGAGGGCCAAAGCAGCCCCTTCTTCAGCAACTGTGCATTCCACACCATCTCTGGGACAGGCCCAGGACTGGCCCGAGGAGCTCACAGACCACTGGGGGACACCCCAAAGGCCATGGAGTGAGGATAAGGTCCATGACCCCAAAGTTCCAGGGGCTGCCTCGGATGGCAGTGGGGCAGGTGGGCAGCTATGGGTGTGAGGGGGGAAGGGAGCCCCAGGCAAGCTGGGACACAGGGGGGCGGGGGCTCGGGGGGTCAGGGGCAGGGCTCACGCTGGCCCCCAGAATGCAGTAGGCACTGCCCCCCGCGGTCCCCCCCCAGCCAGCCTACCTGCGCGAGGGCCTTGTCCCCCTCCAGCAGCCTCACCTTGGTCTCCAGCTGCCTGATGTAGGTGGACGAGGGATCTGTAACGACACAAGTGGGGAGCACGTTAATCGCGGCAGACTCGGTTTCCGGTGAGAGACCCACACCCTGACTGAAGCCTCTGGGCCGGGGTTTCCAGAACCTGCAGAAAGGAGAGGGGTTCCCTTACCACCTGTCCTGTGCCTATTCCCTCAGCCTCTGTCATACTTCGCGTCCAAAAAGTGCTCCCAAACATCCCCGACAGGACCCTCACAGCCAGGGGGCAGCGCACAGCAGGGAATGGGGTCCAGGGAGCCCCCTCCCCAACACTACGGGGAAACTGAGTCTCCTGAGCATACCGAGTCAGCATCCAGGGTTCCTCTGCTCCCCCCTGCCTAACACACAGGAACTTCTAAACAATTCACAGCTGGGGCGGGAGGAGGGGGTACATAATGCAAGTGAGACACCATCATTCTGGAAGGACTCTACTGACGAGAGCAGCCGGGAGCCGGGTACTGGGCCAAGCCAGTGACAAACTCCCCAACCATGCACCCCCAGTTTCGGAATGCAGCAGGGTTTCTGAAATCCACCCTCCCTCACCACACTGACCTGTTTTACAATCACATCAGAAAGGCAGGCAAAATTCCACCACCCGGACTCCCAGAGCCCTGGTCCTGCCTCCCCAGCAGGCTAGAGATCGGCTGGGCCGGCAGAGGAGAAAAGCAAGGACTAAGTCCCTGCAGGCCAGGCTGGGATGAGGGAGACTACCGAGGTGGGAGCCCAGGGCAACAGAGCAGAGGGCCCAGGAGACGGATGTGGACCACAGGGCAGGGAAGGCAAGGGGACCAAACCATCTTGGCAGGTGCGGTCGTGCAGGTGGGCAGTCAGGTCCCCACCTGGATGCACGGGGCACCTCCCTGCCTGGTCTGCAGCCATCCGGTAAGGGACAGGCTAGCGCCTCTCATCCACATGAGCACCTCGCCGGCGTTCACGTGGCCCAGACACCGGCCTACACGCCATCCACTGGGCCAGCCACCGCTCCCCTACTGCACCCACCTGCCCCCGACAGGACAGAGTCTCCACGGTTCCACCACCAGCCCTTTGGCTCAGAAATCACCAC
The DNA here is from genome assembly GCF_964656455.1 of Halichoerus grypus. Classification (NCBI taxonomy): domain Eukaryota; kingdom Metazoa; phylum Chordata; class Mammalia; order Carnivora; family Phocidae; genus Halichoerus; species Halichoerus grypus. The sequence continues at coordinate 146,363,694 of NC_135719.1, forward strand.
ACCTTCAACCAAAGCCACCTCTCTACACTGCAGCCTTGGGAGACGGACCCCACGGGACTTTTAACACACTGGGGTGGGCTAAAAGGGATTGGGTGTTGTCAGAGAACAAGCTGGACGATCATGCATTGGTGGGAAAATGAAGATCTGCCCACCCCAGCACACAGTTGGCATGGCCCATGAGCCCGGCCCCCTGGGGACACGGATGTGGTGCCCCTCCCCCACTGGTGCTCAGCGGGCGGCCCCCTCCCCAGAATGGCCTGCCCTCCCTCCCCTGGGGCTCGGCCTGGGCCTGCCCATCGGCAAGGCCGTTCTCTGAGGCTACCCCAGCTTTCACACACAGGTGCCCCTCTGCCCACTGAGCTGCTCTCCAAGCACAGGGGAAGGACCCTCAGGAGCTCCGCCCACCCAGCCCTGGACCAGGCCCAGGAGCATCAGCCCAGCCCGGGCCGGGAATGGGGGGGCAGCCGGGCCCACCCACTAGCTGCTGGGGAATTACACAACCAGCTCCTCCGGCCCGAGTCAGCACCAGTCAGCTCTCAGGAATGCCGGCCTTCTAGAGAGGAAGAAGGGCCACTCCCCGCCAGGCCTGCCGCCCTCAGCCTCGGGGATGGCACTGGGGACTACCAGGCAGCTGGGGGGGCCTGCTGCTCCCCACGCCACCTCACCGAGCCCCCAGCTCTGCAGAGCTCCCTTTGACAGCCAGGAAATCAAGGTTCTGAGACGTGAAGGGCCTTGTTTGCGGCACAACTCAGGGCAGCAGCGAGGGGGGGCTGGACCCCAGGAGGGTGACCCCAAGGGCCTCCCCACTTGGACCCCGCGTGCGTGCCCGGCGCTGGGCAGATCCCACCTGCCCGGGCGGGGGACCCTGGCCAGCCCGGTGGCCGCAGCTGTACAAAGGCCTTCCTCGCACCCTTCTTCAGCCGGTGGTCACTAGAGTCCATGCCCTGTGCCTGCCCCCTGCCCTCCTGCCTCAGTTCATTCTCAACCAGCCGGGACTGACGGACACTCCCTACATCCCTTCCCACATCACTCCCACGCCAACAGGCCTGATGGCTCAGGGTGTGCCAGGCCCCTCTGGGCATTGGGACGGAGTTGGGGTGCAACCGGGGTTCCCCACCTCTCTGGGTCCTCATGCTGTCAGCAGGAAGGGTTCCCCGGAACACTGACTGGGAAACAGTGGGCAAAAACTACAAAGATCCTCCCAGCTCTCTCATCGTCACACGTTAAGACAAGGAGACCCAAATAACTAGCGGACCCCTGCGTGGTCTGCCCCTGGGTGGGGTCGGTGGGGGAGGGAAGACCCACCACCCACCTGGTGAGGGTCCAGCAGACATCCTCCCCACTTTCCAGATGAGGAGGCCAAGAGGACCAGGGTCCCCCACCTGCAGGCGGGTGAGCTGGGGAGCCCCGGGCCCAGCCTGCCAGACCCTCTCCCCACCATCCCGCTCCCCCTGCGGGTCGGTGCTCTGGACCCCAAGTGCCTGGTTGCTCTGAGCAGAGCTGACAGCACCATGCGGTTGAAAGAAGTTGGCACGGGTCCCAGAAAGAAGACATGGTTCCTGTGCAAGCCTCTCTCTCCGGGACGCTCCGCGACTGCCCAGTCCTCGGGCGCCACGACAAGCCGCCCCCCCCACCGCTCACCGCAGCCCCCACCGTGGGCCCGCGCTGCCAGGCACAGCCCCGAACTCAGGAGAGGACCTGTCACCCGTGCACAGCCAGGCCGTCAGCTCACTCACTGTCATAGGAAGGGGGGCCCCTGCCCCCACCCCCAGTTTCCCGGCATGGGGACAGTTCTAGCTCCCTCTGCCAATTTCTCTGGGGTCAACCGGGAGCTCCCGGCATTTCCTTTCTTGGTCAGACTGCAGTCAGAGTCGTGGAGCGGGATGGAGTCAGCAGATGTGCCCACCACCCTCAGCACCCTTGGCCCCAGCAGGGTCCGCCACACTCCCCAGGATGGCAGAGAGGACAGCAGAGTGGGTCCAGGGCCAGTGCCAGGAGAAGGGGCAGAGGCAATGCTACGCGGAACAAATGACCCAGCAACAGCCCACCTGCCCACCCACTGCCGTCAGGACCAGACCTCAGGACCCCCGGGCCGGCTGTCCTCCCTCAGAGGCCACACGTGGACACCGGCCAAGGTGCTGTCCTTGCTCAACCCGCCGGTGTCCGTTTGCCCCAAACTCCAAGCAGCTATAGAGAACAAAGTCCACTTCACACCACCAGGCTTCGGTGGACTTTTCTTTCTAATTTCCAAACAAGAGAGGAGGCCTTGAAATATTTTAAACCACCCGGTACTTCCAATGGAATCTACCCTAAAGAATGAATTCTAATTATAAAGATGGTGTAGCAGCGGCAGCCAGAAATGGAAATAACTATTTGTCCAAGAGAAGCAGAGGAGTATACCCTGTCATTCAAAGGATATTTAGGAAGGGTTTCTCTTCTCGACAATAAGGAAAAACCTTCACACGCCGGTGGAAAGCACTGGACACAAAACGAGAAGTAGAACTGCTCTCAACGTTTAAAAATATCTGTGTGTTGAAGTGAATTCCAGAAGGAGGCACGTGGAAATGTTGATGGTGGCGCTGCTCACATGAGGGAACAAGGGAGTTTTTAATTCATTCACACCCCTTCTTGCTAATTTTCAAATAATCTACTTCCAAAATAGGGAAAAAAAATCTTTCGTTTATTTAAAAAAAAAAAAAAAAGGAGAAAGGATTAAATTATTGCACTGGCACGGCGCCGAGCCACCCACTGACACAACGGAAGCAGAAGGGTGCCCATCAGAGTTCTCCCAGCTCCGGTGCGGGGGCCTTTCCCGAGGCCCGGGGCCAGCCTGAGTCTGCCCACTCCAGTGGATCTGAAGAGGATTTGAGGCTGCCCCCCAGTGTCCTAGAGAAGCCTCCTCTTCTTCTGCCACGTTCAACTCCCCAGACCAGGCTCTGCGCGCCTGCCAGGAGCCCAGGAGCCAGACATCATGTCGCCCGTGGGTCAGAGCAGGTGTCCTGCGGCAGGGCAAGGTGGCTGCAAGATGGGCCTTCTCGGGCAGGGGTGGGAGGCCCCGGAGGACTTGGCTCCCTGGGAGGATGATCCTTCCCAGCAGCCTTGGGCAACTCGTGATCCCGCTGGGCGCCTCTGAGCCCCAGCCTCTCAGAGATGAGCGTGTAATTAAATTAATCCCAGGGTTTGCAGTGGTGAGGAACGGGGCCCCAAGGGAGGTATGCGTCATTTCCCGGCTTGGCTGCTTGCGGGGAAAATGAAGGAGGTAGAGGGACCCCAGGATGGGCCAGCCAGTGTGTCCCCTCAGAGCTTCCCCAGGCCCCCCCCGGACTAATTCTGGAGGATTCACAATCTAGTTTCCATCTGGGGGGGGTGGAGGGGGTGGCGGCAAGGGGTCGGGGCCTGCAATATTCTTGCTTTCAAGAGCCAGAATGTCAGCCCTAGCTTCGGCCTCCTTGAGGATCCTGTGTTCCCCGGGGAGGGTGGAGGGCTCTGCAGCCCGAGGATGGGAGGGACTCACGGAGCCCGCGGGTCTGCAAGCTCCCCTCACAGGTGCAGACCACCAGTCTACCCTCCCTTCTCAGAGGCTGAGTCTGGGGCCGGGTCACATCTCCCCCAGCCTGACAGCCTCCCCAGGTAGGCAGTGTGGCCTCAGCCTCACTGTTCGTCCAAACGGTAAGAATGTGGGAGCCAGAGGAGGTCACATCCAATCAGCCCTAGAAACCCTCCTCACCAACTCTGCACTAGGCAAAAGGAAAAGCCTTTTCGCTCAGGAAAAGCCTGAAGACCTAACAGGAACGCATCCTGCCGGCGGGTCAGTTCCCTATCCTACAAGCTCCCACCAGCAGCAGGTACTCAGCCTGAAACACAGCACCCACACCCCACACAGAACACCCTGACGAGGGACTGCCAAAGACACAGAAGGCAGAGCATCCCGGGTGCAAAGAGCAAGTGCTGCTCAGAATGTCCCTCAGCAGCAATGGCCGGCCACACCAGGAGCTCACATGTTAGCCGGGGTGAGGCAGGGGATTCAAGGACACGCGGAGTGTGGGGGTGACCCTGGGAAGCCCAGGTAGGGGAGTGGGAGGCGAGGCGGGGAAGAGAAGGAGCGGATGAAAGCAATTTCAGTCTGCTGGGGGGCTCCGGGGGGCTCGGAGTTAGCCCACCTGCCCCAGGGCTCACTAGGGGGGCTGCTCGTGGGGGACAGAGGTGAAGCCCCAGCACGGCCCCGCTGGGGAGTGCACAGGAAGGGCTCCCAGGCAGAGGCGGGTACCGGCAAGGTGGCGCGGGCAGTGGACACAGAAGCAGGAAGTGCCACGGGGATCTGCACAGAGCGCCAATCGTGCTGTCACCGCTTAGGAGAAAATACGAGCCCCTCCCCCCAGAGGAAGCAGTGGGGGCTGGAAGCGGGGGTTGCACGATGACGCACAGTGACACACAGGGCCTGACCCACCAGCTGCGTCCCCTTCCAAGCCTCCGGCCTCCTCCCGCTGAGCGGGGCTGCCCACAAGGTCTTGGGGACAGGAGCTTTGTGGCAGGTCATTAGCAGGAGACCCAGGCGCACCCCGCCCCAGGCCTCCTCCGTGGGGGTGGCTGACGTTTCCACACTACCACTCGGGGGATTCAATTCTCTCCTCCTTCCACTTCGTTAAGAGGGGTCGGCGCCAGGGCCGGCGGCTCCATCCATCGGGGCAGAAGGGCCTCATCAAACAGAAGCTCCCTCATCATTCCAGGCTTCCATCTCTGCCCCCAGCGGATGGACGCGGCTCCTGAGGGCATGTGCTTCCCCGTAAGCTGGTTTCGCCGCTTCTCTCTCCAGAGGCCTTGCCTTCCCTCTGGCTCAGTGGCTCAGTGCAGCCCTGGGCTCTAGAGAAGCAGCAAAGACCACACTTCCTGCGGGACCCGGTCCTGCTGGCCCATGCTCAGTCCCCAAGTGGCTTCTGTCCCCCCACCCTGCCCACAGGCCAGGCTCAGCAGGTCTTCGAGCCGCCCGCTCAGCTGCCCTCACCCTTGACACAGGGCACTTTTAGGTGTCCCTCGACAAGGCCCCAGACACTGATCCAGCAGAAGCTGGAAATGGTCCATCTCCTTAAAGGACTTGGAGCATGTTCTAACCCCAAGCCCACCTACTCCCTGGACCCTGGGCCTCTGCTGGGCATCCTGTGCTGGACAGAAGCCCCTGGAATGCTGAAGGCTCCTGACGCAGGTGAGGAGGCACGAGAAGCTGCTTCTGACCCCAGTGCAGTGCACTCACTCTGCCCCTCCCAGGGACTCTGCCAGGAGGGTGGCAGAAAGCCTGGCCTATAGAGGAGAAGGATGCTCGCAGAGTGAATGGGTCTGCCCAAGCTCACAGAGCCAGGCACCAGCAGGGCCAGCAGCCATACCTGCTTGTCCAAGGGCATGGCCTCCCTCTGTGAGGGTCCCTCCGCCTAACGAAGGAGCTGCGGGAATAACCGCATTTGCTGAAGGGCAAAGAGTGAAGAAGTACAGCCTGGGGGAGGGGGCAGAGGGCAAGGATGTGCTGACGGGGAAATCAGGGGCTCCTTCCTGCAGGAGGCAGCATCTGAGCTGAGCCTTGAGGAGCAAGCAGGACTCTGACAGGCAGATCAGCGCAGTGGGGATGGAAGGCAAGTCTGAGCAGGGCACAGCGTGAGCAAAGCCACGGAGGTGGGACAGTGGCAGGCAGGCTCAGGAGCATCTGAGCCGATGCCCATCAGCATCTGCTTCCTGGCACACACTGCGGCTCCGGGAGGTGCGGGCTAAATGTGAGACACGTATTATTTATGGATGAGGACGAGAGGGCTGAGGGAGGCATATCAGGGGAACATCAGGTTCCCGTGAGGACACCTCCCAGGGGCGGCCACACTGAGCCAGGGAGGCTGGGAGGGCTGGGCACCTTGGCCCCTGCTGCCCCCTCCTCTGCTCGGCCGCCCACCTGAGCGTGTAGAGGGGCCCGGGCCAAGGCAGCCGGCCACAAGCTCAGCAACGACTTCCAGAGCCCTGGATGTAGGACAGAGTTCTCACGCCCACGCAGGGCACTGAGAAGGGAGGTAACCTGTTCTCCCACTGGCCACACAAATTTTACTGACCATCTACTAGGTGCCAGTAGGCATCTAGCAAAAACCCCAACCGTCACCCCATGTAATCCTCACACCAAGCTGATGAGAGAGGCCCTGTTATTACTATCCCTGTTGAGTGAAGAGGAGCCTGAGCCTCAGAGAGCGTAAGTATCAAGCCCCAAGTCACACAGTGAAAACAATCGCCCAGCAGCCTCTGGGTCAAGAGGCTGGCACCCAGCCCCTCCCCTGATTCCACCTCCCAACCAAGACAGGCGGGATCACGGAAATCTTAAATCCCGCCCCACCAACTCAAGAGATGAAATGGAATGGCCAAACAGAAGCCCCACCCTCTCCATCCACAGAAGAAAGAAAATTAACTGGCACTGAGAAAACCAAAGTTGTATTAATGAAAACTGGAATCTCTCCATGCTTGCCACTCAGCCTCTCCTGAGACCCATGGCCATCCCCTGGCTACCTATCTGCCCCTTTGTGTGCTTCATGCAAAGCTCCGGAGGCCCCGGTGGATCAGCACCCTGCTTAGGGGTGCCTGGCATTTAATTCCAGGGAAAACCACAAGGCCCCCCCTATACTGCAATCTCAAGGTGGCTGTGTGCCACTTAGCTGACTGAGAACAGGCCCAGTTTGGATCTGCCTGGTAGCCTCTGGTGTTCTCAGCCCAAACACTCAACCTCATTTCTCCGTCTGGTGCTTGAGAAACCTGGCAATTCCAACTGAAACTGTGCCATTGTTTCCAGCCAGAGGAGAAAAGGGGAAAAAGAATCCCCTTCCTGTTAATTTCATGCCCAGAAACTAACAGGGCACTTTCACAGTCTCCTCCCCCAGCAACCCGGATTTCACTCTGAATGATTGGAAATTACTGATAGAGGCAAAGAACGGAAGTCTACCAGCCTGCCTGGCAGACCTAGCCACACCGAGGTCAAGTCACACCTGGCCCAGTGGCTCTCAGCATGGCTCCGTCTACACTCCCTGGGGACTTCTTAACATCTGATCTCCTCCCCCATGAGACCAACGATATTAGACTCCAGGGGAGGCGCCTGGATGTCCATATGCATTTTAGATGCCCTCCGGGTGATTCTAACACACATGCAAGGCTGGGAACCCCATATTTACTGAGCCCCAAAATCTATGCACCAAGCCCCTCAGTAGCAAGAAAGGGAGACATAAACTAGTTTCAGGAAGGAAGGCTTTTGTTTTTATCATTCGATGTCAAGCAGATGTCTACTGAGTGCCAGGCCCTGTGTGATGGGGCCAACTGTCCTTCAGAGGAGGCAGGAACAGTGGGGAGGCATTGGTGGGGGAAGGACACCAGGGGACTCCAGCCACGTGCAGACGTGACAATGTGTGGCCAATGGGGCCAGCTTAGGAAACTGGGAAAATCTAGGTGTGGCGGGGTCATCAGACCCAGGGGATCCCTGTTCCCAGACACAGGGGGTCCCTGTTCCCAGACACAGGGGGGCCGGAGGTGAGGCGGGAGGTCTGGTCTCGGCAAGCACTTCACCCTATGCGTGACAAGCAACGGCGGGGCTCCAAGGGTCCGGAGCAAGAGAAGGTGCAGGGCTCCAGGCGGTTACCGAGGGCAGCAGCGTCACGTCTGGTCAGTGCTTCACTGGTTCAGTGAAAACAAGAATTATCACGAGCCACGTGGTGGGATTGCAGGATGGTGGGAGTCCAGAGAGCTCCGTGTGGAATAGACTCCATGGAAAGACGCCAAAGCCAAGTGGTGGGGGAGGGGGGCGGGGGGGAGAAGGGGACAGACGGGAACCAGAGAAGCTCGCACGCCTGCCATGTGGCCCACGTCAGGGAGAGACGGAGTGTTTCATGAGCAGATCTGCAGCAACTGCCTGGCCGCTCTCTAGAACAAAATTTGATCCCAACCTCACACCACACACGGAAAGCAGTTCCAACAGGGTCAGAAGAGTTCTACATGAAAGAACAAATTTAAAATTGGGGCCTTTCTGACACATGCTACAACATGTGGAATGACGCTACAGGGAAGAAGCCGATCGTAAAAGACCACATACTGTAGGACTCCACATATATGAAATGTCCAGAACAGGCAAAGGCAGAGACAGAGGGTCGATTGGTGGTGCCAGGGGCCATGCGGAAAGAGGACTGGGGAATGACGACGAGCGAGTACAGCCTCTTCCTGGGGTGATGATACTGCTCTGGAATCAGTTTTGATGGCTGTGCAACTCTGTGAAATACCCAACAACGCTGAGTTGTACACTGTCCTATACACACATATAAACCATGTGAACCTGGTCTCAGTGCAGCAGTTACTAAAAAGAACAACTTCCGCTTCCAGGTAAAAAGGCTTTCTCAATCAAGACACAAAAAGAACAAACCATCAAGGGAAAGGTTGTCAAGGCTGTGTGAGGATTACAGCCCCGCCCGACAGCGGACGGCGGATCCGTGGGCACCGTTAGGAGAACGGCTGCCGTCCGGGAAGGGCTGTGCGCAAGTCCGGCCCAGAGCGGACAGAGGGTCGCACGGAATACACACTGAACTGCTACAAATCAGTAAGGAAATACGTGAGGACTCCACGGAAGGTGAGTCACAGGCGGAAATGTGCCAGAGGATGCCTGACTGCGGGCGTCACCAGGGAAATGCAAATGAAGACAAGAAGACAGCAGAGCGTCACATGGGAACTTGGCGATGGCGAGCGCTGAAGAACCCGGGGACGCGGGGTGCCCACCGGCGCAGCAGATCGGAGCGCAGCCTGGCGTGGCTCCCTGCTCTAGAAGACGCACGCGCCCCCGAGGAAGCCCAGCACAGGTGCGGGAGGAGACGGACCGAGAGCGCATCCCCAGCACCTGCTGGGGCAGCGGAAAAACTGGAAACCCCCTAAATGTCTTCCTGGAAAACAGGATAAACTGGTTTCAACCAACAACAAAACAGCAGAGGCAGAAACAAAAGAGCTAGAGGTATGAACGAGGACAGGTCTCAAAAAAACAGGGGGCAAGTAGCTGAGGGACACGTGTAGAGAGGACATCGTTCCTGCAAAGTCTCATCATCACACATCCTTCATGGATCTGTGACCGACAAGAGAAGTAAAAAGCTCTGCAGGAGAATGATGGGCCCTGAATTCCAGGCTGAGGGTCTCTCGGGGTGCGGGGGGAGGGGGGACACACACGCGCACCTCGTCTCCACCTGTTAACACTTTATTTCTTGAAAGAAAAGGCTCTGGAGCTAACATGCATTCTTGCTGACAATCTGACAAAGGCAGGCAGTGGAATAAACAGCTGTCTCATTATTGTCCAAGCTTGTTGTTTTTTATAGAATTCCTAACAAAAAAAAATAATGCTTTTTAAGTAAAAGGAAAAAAGTCAGGGCAGCACAACAGACCCTCCAGGAGAGACACTGCAAACCCCTGATGTCAGCACACCCCCTCCCTGGCTCCCGGTGACCAGGCTGCTTCCGGAAGACCCCCAAACACCCCTGGCCACGGGCTCCTTGAGGGCCACTCCCACCCCATGGGAGCAGTCCAACCTCGGCAGGTCAGGAGCCCACGGGGAGGGGAGGGGTCCACAGGATGGAGAGGCTGACGGGCGGAAGTCACCCTCCTGCACATAGTTAGGGGACAAGAGCAGACCCCTTTGCCCCACCTGCTCTGTGGCCTTGGACAAGCCCCTTCCTATTAGGCCCCTGAGAAATGGGGGCGAGAGTCCCAAATGACCCAGGGGGCAGCTCTCAGGGCAGGACGGGGGCGAAGCGACTCAGAACCCCTGCAAGACAGCGTCCCTGCAATTAGGTGGGGCGGTGAGGACCCGCCCAGTCAAGAATGACGCACACTTGGCATGGGGACAGCAAACCGCATTTCCCAGCTCACATAAAACCCCCAGCAGGATGAAGACTGACCGAAGGATCACCGGCTTGAAGGCGCCACCACTCCCCCCACCAAGTCCTGGGGAGGTGGTGCTCCTCCAGCGGCCGGAGGGCCCTACCCCTTCCGAGCCCAGGGCGTGTCGCAAAGGGAAAGAACTAGGCCAGCCGTGTGCACGTGGCCGCCGCCGCCGCCGAGGGTCCTGCAGGGAGAGGCAGAGTGGTGTGCGGGAGGACCCGGGTCAAGGGTCCCGGCCCCGGCAGCACCGTCCACGTGGCCTCGACTTCCCCATGTGAAGTCACAGGGGACTCGCTGGGGATGAAGATCGAAGCCTGGGCTAGTGACATGTACTCAGCAGACGACCGTCCCCCTCAAAGGTGCCCACACCTGAACCCCGGTCCCGGAGCCTGGGAGGGCGTTCCCCGCTGCGGTCACAGGGCGGTGTGACCACGCAGGGAGGGAAAGCTGGCTGCTGGCTCGGAAGATGGGGAAGGGGCCGCTAGCGAGCAGTGCCTCCTGGAGAAGGCAGGAGAGCAGAGCGTCCCCTCAGGGCCCCGGGGAAGAGCGGAGCCCACTGACGCCCAGACTTCAGCACTGCTGACCTCAGGAACCGAAGACAAGATGCCAACGTGCGGCAGCCACAGGAACCAAGAGGCGGGCCGTGACCTTAGCTGACTCACCTAGGCTCGCAGAGCCTGTGTGTCACTTAAAAATGGGATAAAAACCGAGCTTGGGAGGCTGCTGTGAGGTCTGACCGAGGCAGCAGGTCCGAAAGCTCCTGGCACGGGGCCGGGCACTCAGTGGGCGCTCAGTAAAACCAGCCCGTCCGCCCCACTGCCCACACGAGGACGGCACGACCTTGATGGGAAGGAGTGGCGAGCCGGGGCTTCCAGGCCGCCAGGATGACCCGCGGGGACAGTGGCGCCACCCGGGCCTGCCACCTCCACGGGCTCACCCAGGCCCGCAGCACCTGCCTCGTTGTCAGATCCAGCGAAGGCTGGCTATCACCACAGACCTTAGGAAGTGGAGTGTGAATCCGACTGAGTCATGGCACACTGGTAGGGTATTTGAAGCAAACACGGGAGTCCCCTTTGGTTGTAAAGCCAACTGTCCTGCTGGCCGGGCACTTGGTTACCCCTGGCCGCTGAGGACGGGCCGGGCCGGGGACCCTCAGTGGAAGAGTGACCTCCCCTGGCAGAGCCGGAGTCAAAGGTCAGGAGAGGAGGGGGTCAGCTGGGCCTCTGCGTATTCACAGCTGTGTGACCTCGCACTAGGGAATCAACGTCTCTGAGCCTCTGCATCGCCATCTGTAAAGGAAGGAGTGATGTCCCCTCACGGGCTGCCAGGAGGATTCTGGAATACCCAGGCCATGCCACGGCAGCTCAGGAATTTGGAGGGCAGTTGACAATTCTCACTAGTCCCTCCACAGCCTTTCCAATCACAAGCTTGGAGTTCGAATCCCCTCCTGACACTTGAGCAAGGGACTTACCCTGGGGTCTGGGTGTCACCATCTTAGACGGAGGCCTCGTTCTCAGAGCCATCCTTTGGAGGAAGCCCACACTGGGCGCCCCTCCAGGTGGCACCTGGCGACTCTGTGACTGTGTGCTGAGCACCTGTAGGCAGGCCCCACCTCCCCCGCAACCTGGGACCATGGAGCAGTCTTGTTCCCGTTGCTCCATGAAGCTGTCCCTACTGTCTTCCTGCCCGAACGCCCCAGCAGTGCCCTCCCCAGTGTCGCTCTTCCTGCACCTGCGGAAGGAGTGCTGGCTGGCCCCACGCAAAAGCTCTCCCATGGCGCCTCTGGCGGAGCCCGCACTGCTGGACAGACGCCTAGCCCCCGCCAGCCTCGGCAGCCCAGGACCCAGGCCCAGAGTCCATCTGTAGGGCACTGGGCACACCCCTTAGCCGTTGCTGCAGCCTCCTGATGCCTGGGGAAGGTTCGCAACCCTCACATCCTTGCACCTTGCTCTTCATCCTCGAAGCCCTGCCCTCAGACACAGCAGGAATCGTTAGTCCTTTCCACAGGGTCAAACACCCACCTGGGGCTGGGAGACGTGACCAGGGAAGCTGGGCACTGTAAGAAGGGCTCCCGGACACCCAGGCACCTGCCGTCAGGGACACACTCGGAGCACCGGGGGCCTGAGCTCCAGCTCTGGCTGTGTCACCACTTGCCCCTGCCTTCTCTGGGACCCAGAACACCCCTCTGTACAACGAGGAAGTTGAAAGCCTCCAAGGGTCCTTCCGGCACAGGTAGGCATGGGTGGGCGTGGTGGGTGTGGTGGGCATGGTGGGCGCGGGCCACTGCTGCATGCCACATGCCCACGCAGCTGTGTTTCCTGAAGGAAGATAGGAACGAGAACAGACCCGAAGGTCAGGAGCCTTGGTGCCAGGGTGAGGTCAATGTCTGGTTACTAACTAGAATAAACAAACAGGCCTCCGTCTTGCAGAGAAGGCCCCACCCCCCCAGCCTCCCTCCCGCCAGCAGGTGAAGAGCCAGGAGGAAGGGAGGGAGTGGCGTGGGGCGCTCAGGAGTGTGTCATCACTCCCACGGGTGACAGGTGACTGCTGGCCACCAGGAACTGCCCCACAGCCAACTCCAGGTCTCAGCAGAAGAGCAGCACAAGGCCTGGCTGGGGACCCCGAGGGGAGCTCGGAGGGGGGTCAGGACAAAGAGGCCTTCAAGCTCAGCCTGTCCAACCGCCCCTTCTGACATCAGGGCGAACCAGGGACCCCAGAGTATTCGCCCCACTTGTCTGAGGTCACAGGCCATCCCGTGGCACGGCCAGGACGAGAGCGGGCGCCCTGGGCCCCACACTGACCCTGTGAGGACACGTGAAATTCCAACACCCTCTCCTCTCTGGCCTGCAGCCAGCAGTCTGTCCCAGGCAAGGTGACCATGACGATCCTAATGAGAGCTGGGGACTACAACCACGTTGGATAAAATAAGGATCCCTGTGTCCACACTGATAAAAACGACATGCACACATGCCCGCCGTGGAGAGGGGGGAGGCCCTCCCGGCAGAACGCCAACTGCTAAGTGGAGAAGGGAAGAGGGAGCAAGAAGGCCCCACTCGCAGGCCAGAGTGACAACCAGCAGATGCCAGCCCGGCACACGAGGGTCCGGTGAGGACTGGGACACGGCCGTCTCAATGTGCCCCCACGGGTTATCTATTAGCCACAAAGATCTACTGCTCTCGCCTCACAGCGGGGGGGCCCTTCCGGAAACCTCCGAACCCAACAGATCCAAGTCTGCTGGGACCAGCCAGGTGCCTCCAGACCAGACGTGCGACCCCTCGGCGTCCTCATCCGTGGTCCCTGCCCCAAATGCACACACCGACTCCAATCCTGAGGCAACGTGAGACAAAGCCAAACACTTGGCAGGTCCCCACTCCTCAAAAACTCTGATGAAATGTCACAGGACAGCTCTGCAGGAAAGAGGCTGAAGAGAGCGAGCGGTGTGTGGCCGGGACTGGGGCCGGATCGGCAGAGCTCTGCATCCAGACAAGCAGGTCGGCGCTCCACCTGCTCGCGCTGACCCCCGGGGTGGTCCCCACGTGAGTGAGCCCAAGTGTTCAGTTCAGGAAAAACAGAGCAGACACGAAGAAGCGAACACACCGGCAAGAACGATCAAGGAATGAGGCGGCCCCGGGAAACCAATGCACCTTCTCTTGGAGATGTTCTCAAGACGGGAAAAGGCTGAGCAAAGGCCAGTCCCACTGTACCAGCACCGACACTGTCATCCCACGCACCACGCAGCCACATCCCCCAGAGTGACGTCCACGGAGGTAACTCGGAGCCCCGGCCACAGCCCCATACCAGCTGCACCTGCGCCCGCCGAAGCCAGCGCCGGGGATACGAGGGAGCTGCCCGTACCATCAGGAGACCGTCTGTGTTTGTCCCGCGACAGGCGAGGGGTACATAACATCTGGTTGGCCCCCCCGAAGGGATGTTTTGTCAACACTAACAAGGTTTGCGAAGACCAAGAGAGGAAAGCGTCTGATGCAGCGCTGAGCGACAAAAGCCAGATCCACATTAAACCCGTGGCGAGATCACCAGCAGCCCAAACACTCACGCAACGGCGGAGAAAACCAACAGCTCAACCAGAAAGGAAAAATCTTCAGAGCAGGATCTGGGGGACTGGGTTAGACATGTGTTTTGGTTTTCTTGCTCCTTTTCCAAATCCTCCTGTCTCTAACAAATGCGTGTCCCTCTCAGAAGTAAGTAAATGCCTCAGCCCTCCTGTGCACACAGCATGGAGCTTCTCCTCTCCCCTTGCAGGAGCCGCTCAAGCCAGCTGCCTCCTCCATACCAGGGATGGGGCCCCAGGAGCTCTGGGTGAAGAGCTGCCTCTCTGTGGATGTGGCTGAAGGCTGCCCTCCTGTCCCGGTGAGCAGACCGGTGCACGTGGGTGGCCGGCACACGCGGTCCTCACACCTGCCCACGCGTGCAGTGTGGGAGGGATCTTAGTTCAAACACTTAGCAGCCGGGGTCAGGCCTGGGGCTGGGCTGGGAGATCCTAGGACGGCCCATGAACCCACTGAGTCTCAGCTTTCCCATCTGTGAAACAGTGATGATCACAAACACACACACACACACACACACACACACACACACACGGCAGGATCGCTGTAAGGAACTACGGCCTCATGTAGCAATTCCAGGGTCTTCCATCACACCAGCTGCCAGACAGGCCCTCAGCACTCCTAATTCTGACCCCCAGGGACATCCAGGGGTCCTGCCCAAGCCCCTTCCACATGGACATTTAAACCCATCAGAAGAGGGCACAAGGGAAAAGCGTTCTCAGGAGGGCCCTGGAGGAAGCTCAGTCATTCAAAGCATGTCCTGCCCCACCACCCGGCCCCATGGCCCGGAGAAAGAAAGGGCCATGCTGGTCACACACCCCACAAGGGCACAGTTTGGTTAATCAATAGCCACGGCCTGGCTCTGTCACAATGCTGGAGCCCATGGGAACCTGAGAAATCCCTTCTACAGAAAGAAACCAAGGTCCAGAGAGGAGCTGAGCCTCCCTGGGAGTCACAGAGCCAGGATGAGAAATCAAGCCCTGACCCAGGGGGATTCTAGCTGCACGGAGCAGGCCAAACAGCTATCCCCAGCCCCAGGGCCAAAGAGCTTAGGAGGGAGACAGCCACGCTCTGGCAGAGATACCCCCCCGCTTAGCCAGGACCACATCCTACTGCAGCCACGGCCAGAGCCCTCCGTCCAGCTAGGACAACACACAAGCATGCAGCATCAGCTGACACGCCCCGGGACAGCACCATGTAGGAGCATCAGCAACCTCTCGGAGCTAGGCCAGCTGAGTGCTGGCCTGCCGCCCCTCGCCACGTGGCCCCAGCCTGGACAGTGGGCTGGGCCGAGTGGCCTCTGGTACAGTTCTCCACTACTGGCGAGGTCCTCCTACTACAAGGCCCAAACAGCCTGGCCAAGGTAGGGCTGCCTACACCTGGGCTGGGCACCAGGACACAGCACGGAGCTTTCCCCAAGAGCAGGATGCCTTCGAGAGGGGGCTCTGCTGCTCTTTTCAACGGAGCCTATGAGCCACTGCCCACCAAGTCCCCCTCTTGGTGCTGAGGTTCTGCTCCATCCATGCAACAAATGATGAGGATGACCTCCGCCAGGACGCCAAGGTGGAGGCCAGAAATGGGCAGTTACCTCCCGACCAGAAGAGCCTCTACAAGGGCAGATGAGAAAGGACCCACCCCAGACTCAAAGTTGAGGCGGGGAGACCCATGTTCCCTGACCCACAGAGGCCTTAGGGAGACTAACAGGCACCTCATCCCTCCCTGGGACAAGCCAGTGGCCTCGGTGTGGCTCGGCACGTGGCCAGTGGCTCAGGGAGTGGCTGGGGCCCTCCCACTGGAAAAATCAGGGCAGGACTAAGCTTCGCTATCTACCCTGGACGCGGGGGCTGGGGCACCCAGCTGCTACCCGATGAGCCTTCACTACAAGCAGGCAGATCCCAAACTCCTCAGTTGGTAGACAAGGAAATAGTCCCCATGAGCGTGGGGCCCCGTCTGCCTGCCCAGCCACCCCAGTCCAGAGGCCATGGGGGGATCCCGACCCTCAGGCCTCCCCACCTCAGCTTCAGGGGCTCCAGAGGCAGCCCCACTATGGTGTCCTCAGTCGGTCACTTGGAGATGTGGCCCATATTCACTGTGTAGAAGCTAGCGGTGACATGTTTGACAGGTGTGGCTCCCGGGGTCCCCTCTCTGGTGACCAAAAGCACAAGGCCTGCACTCTGGAGCTGAGGGAGCTCCCAGAGGGGGAGCCAGGGAGAGGCTTGCGCGAGGCGGGGTCCTCCGTGGTCACAGACCCATAGCCCTGAGAGTGTCCCAACCTCTGCCCTGCCCCCTCTCACCACACTAAGACCACCCAGGGGCTTCTGGGGGCCCACCCCCAGCCAACTGCTCACCCCCAAACCCTGCCTGGGCCCAAGCCCACCCAACCATGGGAGAGAAGCCTCAGACAGCACAGGTGCTTCTGCTGGGCTCAGAGGGGAGAGAAGAGAAAGGCTTGGTACACACTTCCTGGCACTGGACATTCTCCTAGATCCCCAGGACAATCCATGGGGGCCCAGCCCCACCGCCCACCTCTACCTTCAGCCTCTCAAATTCAGAGATCACACAGATGGGGCAGAGGGGAACAGGCGGCAAGCAGCAAGTCCACAGGGAGCCACAGTGGCCGAGTCAGCCCTACACCCCAACCTCCCGCCCGGGCCTGCAGATGCCTCCCTTCCTCCCACGGGAAGCAGGACCCAAGCCTGCAACTCTGTGGGGAGGGGCGCTCACCAGGCAGCATCAGGAGGCTGTGCCTGCCCGGAGTTCGTCCCCGGGAGCCCCAGGGGCCCTCAGTAAACAGGAGCGCCCGAGGGTAACTATCTCTCGGCTGCCGCTAATGTGATAGGCAAAATGAGGCCTCTGCGTGTCTGGATCTGAGCACTGGGACAGCATGAGCTTGGGCAAGTTACTCTGGCAACCAATCCACACTGGCATGACTCCATTTACCCAGCCTGGAAAGACACTCGCTCGGGAAAAATGCGCTGGGGGCCAGCCAGGGCCCCCTAGAAAGGCAGGGTCAGAGGGAGGAGCCCGGGGACCCACAGCTACCTTACAGGTGGGCAGACCCAGGCATTGATGCTCATGGCTGCCTCCTCCCTGTGGGCCCTGGCGTCACAGACTCCCAAGACAAGGGCCTGTCCCAGGGGCTCACAGCAGCAAGGCCGGGGTGGGGGGGGACAAGGCTGAGGCACCCACAGGCAGGGGTGGCCCCCAGAGAGAAGCAGCATACAGCCTCCAAAGCCGGGGAGGGGGGGCCGTCACGTGCCACGTCCCTCCACACGGCACAGCATGGCCATGGCTGGGCACGACAAAGGCGAGAAGCTGCCTCAGACACTCCCGGTGAGGGGGTTCAGAAGCCGAGGCCTGGGAGGTGGGAGGTGCGTGTCCGGTCACGCAGGCACAGCTCGGGGAACGGCAGCCCAGGGCTGCAAGCTCACCGTTGGGGCTCTCGGCTGGGCGGGGGGCGTGAGGGGATGACACAGAGTCGGCCCAGCCTGGAGAACCCACAAGCTCCCGGCCCCGGGTCCAGCCCAGGCTGGGGCCTAGGAAACATCAGCAGGAAGGAGGATGGGGGAGGCACGGGTGGGGGGTCCCGGCCTCGCCTCGTGACTTTGGCACCTGAAGGTCCCTGAGTTACCACCTTCTCGGCTATGAAAGAAATACCTCTCTGCTGCAGGGCTGGTGAGATTCCATGAAATGTGAAGAGCCTAGTACCGGGCCTGAGCCCCAGCAATCTGTGCGTCCCCCTCCTTCCTCCCTCCCCTTCCCGGGGCCACCCGCGTGCTCACCTCAGTGCAGAGCCACCAACTGGGTCTCCAGCATTCTTCAACTGCATCCTTCCCCAGAAATGCCCAACCAGCCCAGGGTCAGCCCCACAGGGTGACGACACGCTATGCCACAGTCCACATCGTCTGAGGAAGGCCACCCTTCCTCCAAACAAAAGGATAGTCTGGACCAGAAGATAATGACATTTTCCCGCAGGCTGGTCCACACAGCCCTGAGGTGGCAGCAGATGTCCAGAGGCACAGACGCGCTGGCTGGCTGGGGGCAACATCGCCCCCACCCCCAGGCCTCAGGTCCTGCTCCCCATTTTATCTCTGCTGCCTGTGACCCCCATGACCTTGTCCCCCCATGGCACCCCTCCTGGTCACCTGGGCCTCAAGGGCAGTGGGGGACCGGGGTCATCACTCTGCCCCCACAGACTTGGAGTCCCCATGCCTCTCAATCAGCAAAGGAGAGCTGACGTGCCCCGGGTGCCTAGCACCCAGTGGGACAGGCGCGGTTACCTCTTCATGCAGGTGCTGAGACTGAGCCCGGCCACAGCCACACGGCACCAGGGCTGAGGTTTGCATCAGGGCTGCCCCCCACACAGGAGACCACGTCCAGAGCCCAACCAGCGTCCGCCTGCCTTGCAGGAGGAATGAAGGTTTCTTCAGGATGGGGCACGGCCTGCCCTGGGTTATGTGTGTGTCACAAGAGCTGTCCTGGAAAGCAGCAACCCCCTCCACACCTCACACTCACGTAGGCACACATACACACACCTCTCACACATTCATTCACACCCACGTGCACACACGTATGTGGACATGCCTACATTCATACATACATACACACGCTCACACCCGTGCATGTACACACACTCGGGGATGCACACACACACACGAGCACATACATATGAGCAACTCACACCCACGTGTGCATGCGCACGGCTACGCACAATCACACTCCTGCACACCATGTATGCACATCGCAGTTATGCACGCACACAGGTATGCACAACCATACTCCTACACACCCACATGTGCACGCACACACAGGTGTGCAAACCATCTCACACACACCCACATGTGCACGCACACACAGGTGTGCAAACCATCTCACACACCCATATGTGCACGCACACACAGGTGTGCACAACCATACTCACACACACCCACATGTGCACACACGCAGGTGTGAACCATACTCACACACACCCACATGTGCACACACACAGGTGTGCACAACCATACACACCCCCACATGTGCACGTACACACAGGTGTGCACAACCATACTCACACACACCCACATGTGCACGCACACACAGGGGTGCACAATACTCACACACATCCACATGTGCACGCACACACAGGTGTGCACAACCATACACACACCCACATATGCACATACACACAGGTGTGCACACACTCACACAGTCACGCCCTGTCTCTCTCTGGGGTCTCGACACAAGGGAAAACTATCGAGCTGGGAGCAGTCAAGGGGTCATTTATTTTAATTATTAAAACAGCAGCTACTATAATGCCACTTAATTACCTAGTACATAAAACTGCCTCCGCATCTTAGCAGAGCAGTAAATCAGCTCAGAAGCAGAGCTGTTTTAAGCATTCTCGCTGAAGATTCAGGGGGGCGCGGAGTCATCCGTCACCCCCCCCCCCAGGAAGCGATAACCCAGATCTCTGCTCCGCAGCGGTGGCCTCGGCTGGCTGCCTCAGCTGGCTCCCGCGGCCGGTGTGTGCTGGGAGGCTGGCGTCCTCCCCCCCCCCCCCCCCCCCCCCCCCCCCCGCGGCTCGTCCGCTCCGGCCCCTGCCCCACCGCGCTCCCTCCTTTGTGCGGTCCACAATAGCCCCGCCAGATGGCGCGGCGTGGCGAGCGGCCTCTTCAAGCCAATCGCTCATCCTGTCGGGACCCAGCAGGGCTGTGGGCAGGACACCCGGGCACGGGCCCAAGCCGAAGCCCACACCACACTCGCCCTGCCCTGCCCTGCCTGCCTCCCAGGCCCCCGCCCAGAGGCACTGGTGGCTTAGGGCACAGCTGGGCCATCGACGTCCCGCAGGTAGGTGCACCCCCACCAGGGGAGCAGGCAGGAGCACCAGGTGATTCGGTGGTCCCTCTGGCCCTGTGCGACACCGGGATGAAGTGGGAGGGCAAGAGAGCAGGCAGGGACGTGCCAGGCACCGTTCTCCCCCAGCGCTGGCAGAAGGCACGGTGCCAAGCTTGCCAACAGGCAGACATAAATCACTCCCTCCCGTGGGCTGCCCAGCCTCCAGGGGCCAGCATCCCCCTCGCACGTCTCCGCGGGTAAGGGGTCCTGTGAAGGGCACACGAGAGAGCAGGTGGGCTGCGCAGCTCCTGGGCATGAGCCAGACCAGGCTGGGAGAGCCCCCTGCTCCCCCTGACGATGTCCCCCAGAGACCTGGCGGGTGGCAGGCCCCGGCTCTCGCCAGAGACCCCGGGGCTGTCTCTAGACTTGTTGCAGTGCGTGGCCGGTGCACGTGCCATTTGCACACGTACCAGTTCACCTGTAGGATAAATTCCCAGCAGCGGGAGTGCTGGGCCAAAGGGGACATGCCTTTGCAATTTTCTAAAAATTACCGAATTCACACTCCCATTAGCGTGAATGAGAGCATCCGTCTCCCATTAGCATGTAATGAGAAAAGTTTTCTGTGTTGTTCTTTGTTCTTTGTAGAGAAGGCCCTAGCCAGTTGGAGGTCTTTGAGCTCTGCATGCTGCCTCTCAATGCTTTCTGGTCCTTTAACCCAGGAAGTGCCTCCTATCTGTCCCTTGTTCTCCCACC
Source organism: Halichoerus grypus (assembly GCF_964656455.1). Lineage (NCBI taxonomy): Eukaryota > Metazoa > Chordata > Mammalia > Carnivora > Phocidae > Halichoerus > Halichoerus grypus. The sequence continues at coordinate 146,384,243 of NC_135719.1, forward strand.
ACTCACAGTGTGGCTGGAGTGGCTGGACAGGGGGAGTGGGACCGGCTGACCCCCGAACATACCCACCTCCCTGGGCCCGCCCTGCGGCTGGGCAGGTGCATCCCAGGGTCAGGCTCAGCAGGAAAGAATCAGTGCTCCTCTGAGGCCCCTCCTCCACGGAGCCTTCCAGGATTGCCTCGAGAGGCTTGTGCTCTCCTACCTGCCCTCTGCAATGCCCTAAGCTTTTTTTGATTCTTACCTCCTCCCGTAATGTTTTCCCACCCCAAATCAGCCTCCTCCCCAACTTGAGTTCCCTGAGGGCAGGGACTCTTCTGAGGCATGTTGCATTCCCCAGGTCTGGCGTGGTGCCTGGCATGGGTCCCGAGGATGGGAAGTGCCTGGTTAAGACCGTTAGGAAGCTAAAGCGGGGGCTGGTTGCTGGTTCACCCAGGCCCATCTCACAACACCAGGAACAATGTCCAGCCTGTTAAGTCCCCTCAGTGACTGTCCAAATTAAATCATCCTTACAGAAAGATGGGCATTCAGCCAATCTGAGACCTTCTGGACAGATCGGGCTGGCTTAGGGGAAGCCAGCGGGGAGTGGGGGAGGGGGGCACACGCAGGAGAAAACAGTCAGTGAGGAACGTGCACTCGTCCACGGAATGCTCTGGAACTGCCAGGAATCTGGGCAGCAGCGGCAGCCACCGGGGACAACCAGTCCCTTTAAAAAAGGGGAACCAGACCCTCCCCAGGCGGCCTCCGGCCTCTGAGCACGCAGTCAAGCGGCTGTACTTGGGCTTAGTCACAGGCCACTGATCACACTGTCCCCCAGCTGGCTTTACCAATGAGAGCCAGCTCAAACTAAAGTGCAGCCACTTGGGGACCCTATTCCCGGGTCGCTGGTCCCCTCGCGCTCCATGAACCACTGCCACCCGGCCCTCCTCCTACAGCCCAGCCACTCAGGCTAAGATGCTGCGCGCTGTCTGGTGGGAAGGAACTAGCTCCCCAGGGTCACCATGCAGGAAGGTGGCAGTTGCAGGACCAGACCAGATCCCCAAGACGCAGAGCATGTGGGTGCATCACCGAGCTGACTCGTGACTCAGCTCACAAGGGGCCTCCCTGCGCTGCACAGCCCCCACAGCACAGGGAAGCCGAGGTGCAGGGCAGGTCTGGGCCGGCAGTGAGAAGGGGTGTCATGGAGGGGATCGGGGGTCCTGAGACGAACATGCACCCCCCCCACCTTCCCTGCGCCTCACTTGGGGATGAAATGCCATGGCTCCGCCCTTGGCAGCTCACCGTCACAGGGGCCAGGACTATGTGCCCGCTGACAAAATGAAAGCCCAGCTGGAATGTTCTATGGCTCTTTAGAGTGTGAAGATTTACAGACAGAAGGCTCATTTACCCCCATCACGAAGCTTGAGCCTCACAACAACCCCACTGACGGGCTTCTATTACCTTCTCCCATCTTCCAGATGAAGAAACTGATGTTCAGGGAGAGTCCATGACTCACCAAGTTTACTCCACAAATGAGCACGAGCGTATGTGCCCAGACTGTCTGCCGAGAGGCCCAGAGCAGCAACATGACCCATCGAGAGTACCACCTGGCCTGGTACAGACACCTGCCTGCCAGCTGGGGTGAACACCACCATAAGACGGGGGACAGGGCCACCTGAGCACCACCGGCCCACAAGCACAACAGAGCACGGCTTCAGCACACCCCTCTGTCCTCACTGAACACCCAGGAGTTAAAAACAGGGGTGGTCACAAGCAAACTCCAGACACCGGCTACCGGGCCAGGGTCCCTGCCACTTGGGGACAGAGCAGCCCAGCAGGTTATAGGACTATGGGCAGCCCAGGGTTTCCTCCTGGAAATTGAGGGCGAAAGGCAGCTGAGTCCTGCTATCGGGCTGAGCAGGGCCTCCCTCTGTATTCCCCAGACCTTCTGGTGAGTGGGCAGCGACTGCTTTGAAATATCAACTGAGAAGGGCCGCGCCAGGCACCAAGGGCCTCCAGGAGCCTCGGGAAGAAACGTAAGCAACCATCACTCCCCCACACCAGCCACCCAGCGAGATGGCCTCCATGCTCATTCGTGTGCCTTGACACGCTGGCCCCTTCCTCGTGGTGGGCCTCTCCTTCACTGCCACCGTAGCCCAGGACGCAGGCTCTAAGATGACCTCCCAGGTCCAGGAGCACTCGTGCGCCGGGAAGCTCTGACCCCGGGTGGCGCAGGGGGTGAGTACTGGGGGCACCCTCCCTGGCACACAATGCCCCGCACTGGGCTGAGAGCGGAAACATGCAGAAGGGACTTCAATCCCTCCATAAAAGTCAGACAACCCAGGACCCCTACGAGGGATGATCCAAAACCCGAGTAATACTAACCTGGGACAAATGCAAGTTCTAGCGTAACTGAAGGCCTCAAATTCAGACTGGTAGCACACTCCACGCTCACAGACCCAAGGGCACCGTGTGGCCCAGGACTCAGGGGGCCACGGGAGAGGGTCGTGCGCGCGCAGGCCCAGGCTAGAGCAGGCACTGGGCACGTGGGAGCCCACCCACCCGCCCGCCCGCCCCTGATGATTAATAACCCATTGTCTGGCTCTTCCATTAACAGAGGACTCTACTCCGGGCATTCCAACTCAAGTAGAAAAAACACGAGGACAGCCACAAACATAAATAGGCATCCGACAGGCCAGGGCGGGGCAGGGCAGGGCGAACCCCAAAGTAAAGGCAGAAGGATGCGCGAGGGGCACGCTTGGCAGTCCCACCCCAGGGCAAGGGAAGGCAGCTAGACTCGGCCGAGGAAGACTGGTGGAGACAGCTCCAACAGCAGACAGGCAGCTCTGTCCAGGGACACAGAAGAGCAAGACAGGAGGCTGCAAGGGAGTCCACACTCTCCCAGCTGGGCATCTGTGTGGCATGCTGCTTTAAAAGGAAACTGGTCTTTCCTGAGCACCAAGCTTGCCCACACCCATCACCACTACCGAGGTCCACACAACACTACTAGGTGCCAAGCACTCTGCCAACCAACTACCTCAGACCTCCGAGGTATGCACTCTTGGTGCCCCATTTCACAGATGTGGAAACTGAGGCTCTGGACAGTGGTGTAACCTGCTCACATCACCCAGAATGGTAGCTGGTAGATCTAAGATATTGAATCCAGGACTGACCCACCAGGCTCTTCTTCAGCACAAACCCACAGCCTCCTGCCTCACCTCTCTCCCCCAGTCCAGGGAGGTGGGGCATCCTGTTTATACTCTCCTGAAGAATGAGCAAGGTGTCAAGGCCCCTCAGCTCCCCAAGACACAAACGCCCTTTCCCCTGCCTGGCCCGACGAACTCTGTACCCATTTATAGCAGGCAAGCCTCATGGTACCTGAGGCAGGTACCTGCCTCCTGCTGAGCATCTACCGCCCGGAAAGGCCTACGAGCAAACCTTGCCCCATGCCCAGGGGCTGCCTTGGCACCTGGACACGAGTCCCTTCCAGGCAGGGTGCTTGCCTCCTGCAGGTGGCGGGGGGCTCTTGGGGGCCAAGTCCTTAGTCACTCCCTCACTGAAGGGAAGGGCCCGGATGGCAGCAGAGGCAGAAGACATCTACCACGCCCTGGGCCTCCCAAGGTCAGGGCGCTGCTGGACCGTCCAACACAGCCAGAATACCACGAGGTAGGCCAAGGCCACGTGTACAGCTGCCCCAAGAACCCAAGCTGCCCGAGCCTGGCTACCTGGCTAGCTCAGCCTATCTCCGCGCCTCTACGTGGCTCCCTTATCTGAGAAATGGGAATGGTAGCCGTGCCCCAAATCCTGGTCCAGGCTGACATACGGAGGAGATGACAGGAGCCGGCATGGGGCTATCTGGAAGACTGCATCTGTCCCCCACACATTCACAGTCCCGTTGCGGGCTGCCTCTGCTCTGGGTGCACTGGAGCATGGCATGGTGACAGCTAAGGGAGAGCTGCACACAGGACCCACGGGAGCGCGGCAGAGGGGACCCCGGTTCATCCCGGGGAGTCCCAGCAACGACAGTTCTCCAGGTAAAGGAGGAGGGGGCGGTGGCCAGGGGAGAAACCACCCGTGCTAAGGCCCCGTTAAGGCACATGGACTTTCCAGGAGAGCTTCGGAAGAGCCCCCCTTCTTACAGCAGAAGGGACCCCTGGCCCAGGACACGAAGACGCAAGCTCATTTAGGATGGGGGCGGGTAGCCTCAAGGGCTTGAGTCTGTGACCCCTCTGCTGCCCATGAGCCTGGGACTAAGTCTGTGCAGAACCACTGGACCACATCAGGGTGGTGGTGACCACACCCCGTTGTGGTGAGCTGCCTCCGGAGGAGGGCCGGCCCGGGCCCAGGGAGCCGAAGTCCTAGCACCTAGTCCTGCTTCTGCCACTTGGGTGCCTTTAGCCATTTTCTGCTGGAAATGAAGGGCCGGTCTTATGTACCTGGGAATGTCCACAGCTGTTCAACTGAGCGGCTGCAGGAAGGGCCCATGACCTTGCTGAGTGAGCCGGGTCTCTGGCCCCAAGGCAGGGGACTGCTGGCCAGGTGTGCACACGTCCAAGGGGCCGCACTGGGGCCTACTAAACCTCCTCCGAGCTCCGCCAGCCTCCTCTGAACCTGGCACTGGAGCCTCTGCCTGAGGCATCTCAAGGCATATCCCACCTCCCCAGCTTCCTTGTGGGGTGGGGGGCAAGTCCCAGGGGCATCCTCCATGAACGCCTGGACACATGCAGACGTTCGGAAGACAGCACCCTGGCGATGGGCTGGCAGGCCTGCCCGACGAGGACATGAGGACGCTGCTCAGGAGAGAAGTGGCCGCTGGACCCTGTGCCAACACCGAGTGGGGACAGAGCAGCTGAAGAGGGCGCAGGGCAGGGCCCTCTGGGAGGATGAAACTGGGCCTTCCTGGGGCCGGGGACAGGGCAGGCCAGGCCACACATCCCACAAATGGAAGGATTACTGTGTGGTGCGTTATTAGTGGTTTGGCCAAAATCCAGACACAGGCTCCAAGAAAAGGGCAGATAAAACATGAGTTCAGTCAGGCTGTCAACAAAGGGGAGGATTACCTCGTCATCGACAGAACTGGAAATTATGTAGGGGTGGGGGAGGGTTCCTGTCGGGCTCCTGCAGAGCTCCCGCCCTTGCTCTAGCCTGAACGTGGTCCTGGAAGGCAGGCAGGGTCCGGGGAGGCCGGTGCCTGGCACAGAAGCAGGAACACGGGCCTCGGAAACACAGGTGGGCTGACCGAGGGGACGGGGGGCCGGGGGCTCCCGGGGATTCCAGGAGGGGGCGGCTGCAGAGAGGCGGTCGCACGGAGGCAGGCGGCAGACACAGAAGGTCAGATCCCAACGCTCGGCCTGGCCGTCCAAACCCAGTCCCCAAACCCAGGCACGCAACCAAGCCCCACGCAAGCCCATGCCTTAGCCATGAAGGAAGACCCAAATCCTAACTGGGATGATCCTACGCGAGGAGGCTAAAACCGGGAACCTGGGAATCACACGACACAGGGTTCTGGTTTCTGGAGTGCTCCCGTCCTTGAGCAAACGGGCCGCCCAGCCAGTGGGGATGCGCCGAGCAGAACCAGGAGGTCTTCCAAAATGGCACACGTGTCCCCAGGCACCGCACACCCGTTACTGCCCGGGGCCTATAAGCAATGACAGGCCGGCCCCAGTGCTGGCACAAACCTGCAGCCGTGAGGACCAACACTGCCTATCCAGAGGGGCTCCAGGAAGATGAGAGACAGGGACCCAGCCATCCAAGGCCAGGACACCCCAGAGCCCACGCCCGAACGCAGACACATCCGGCCTCACATCGGGATCCCGGGCATCCCGGGCAGCCTCCTAGAGCCTGAGACATCCGTCAGTTCTCCACACCGCCGAGGCGGCACGCGGACAGTGCCAAGCATGGTGTCTGCACACACAAAACGGGACGGCCGTCGTCATTAGGGTCACTGTCCCAGGGCAGACAGGGCTCCGAACCCACAAGCAGACTCGGTTAGGACATCTGCTAATGCTGGAGCCAGTGAGAGCAATCCTGAGCTAAGGGCTGGCCTTAACAAGGTGAACAGGATGCGGGGCCAGAGATGGCTCCAAAGAGGGAATTTCTGATGTAAAGCTGGAAATGTGCCTTCCTGAGACCCGGTCACCCCTGCAGTGACATCCACGTACAGCCATCGTGGCTGTACTCTAACACACCTGAGCATCTTACACACTTCATCCCATCCAGCCCAACCACACCCTGCCGTAAGGAAGGTTCTAGCATTAAGTGGGGACTTAATGCATGAGGAAAGAAGCACAGAGAGGTTAACCCGCAAGCCCAACGCCACACAGCAACCAACACTGGAGCCTGCTGAGAACCTTGGGCCCCTGGACAGAGCTTCCTCCCACCAGGATCGAGAATAGTGAGAAAAGTGGGGGCTTCTGCGTGCCTGGCCCCTTCCTGCACACAGACCCTGTGATACCGGTCTCCTACCAATTCCGCTTCATAGATAAGGAACCACAGCAGGAACTAGAGTGGCCCAGCAGAGCCCAGGGCAGCAGGGGTTGGGGGTTGGGGATGGTCCTACCGGCCTGAGGCTTCTAAGGGGATGACTCGCCAGGAGGGGAGGGTCAGAGGAGTGCATTGGGCTATAACCGACCGAGCCAGTCAGGAGACACACAATGTGTTCCAGGACCCGAGGAGACAGCCTGCAGGCCCCAGGAACAAGGAGTGCTCCCAGGGCCAGAGGCACCTTATCTTATCCCAGGCACCCGCGGGCACAGGAAACACAGACCTTATGGGCGTGTGCAGCTTTGGAGGGGCCTGAATACAAATGGAGGGACAAAAGCCAAAAAGAAGAGGAGGGCCGGACCCAGAGGCCCAGCTGGGTGGGCACACGCCTCTAGGCTAGGCTGGCAAGCCCTCTGGGTGGTCCCAGAAGGACAAACGGGGCCTCCTCCTCTCCCATCTCCCGGACTCCAAGCAGCAAGTCCCGCCTGGAAGGTTCCCACCAGCACCCCGCCCACTATCCACCCAGTCCTGCCGTCCCCACCTGTGCCCCGGCGGCCCGACCTGCCCCCCCTCTGGCCAGCCACTCCACCAAGATGGCAGTGGCACAGGACGGAGGGATGAAGACAAAGGAAGCCCAGGCACGGAGGCCACCAGAGATGTGGCCCCAGGGAGGGGGCCTGGGGACACCGATGACTGGCCTTTCCAGAACTACTGTGCCAGAATCCAACCTCCCCCACCCCGCGGACGTCTCACCGAGGTCTGCGGCCAGGGGCCACTATGGCAATCGGTCACAGCAGCAGCAGCAACACCCCATAATAATCACGGCTACTAATTTATAACAAACACCCCAGCTCCAACTGCTGGGATGACCAAGTGCCTTTGCCACACAACGTGGCTCCAAATGTGTACCAGCGAGCAGCACCCTCGGCCCATCGGAGACGCAGTGGCTCGGAGCCGGGAGACCGAGGCAGTGGTCAGGGGGCGTCCCTGGGCACAGAAGTCCGGAGGGGAGCAGGCTGAGGCCTCCACCTCCGGGCGGGTCGGACCCCTCCTGGCTGTTAGAATACCCTCCAGCCCCTCGGATTCTTTCCCTCCCTGCCGCCGCAATTGCGGCAAGATTTATGATGCCAGGAACTCCTTGGAGAGAAAAGGTGAACGGGAAATTGAATCACAGCACAGGGTAATTTGTGGCCTGTCCAGGGCCTGACGGATGTAAGTATTTCGGGCTGGCGGAGGCCTGGTTCCAAGCCCCATGACTGTGTTTCTGAGCCCAGCTCCACCAGGCTGATTGGAACAACAGATCCCACCCACCCCCACGGTCCTGCCTTTTGACGCGGGGCGCATCACACCTGCCCGGCCTCCTGCCCCTTTATCTTGGCCCAGAGCCACAACAAGAGGAGTTGAGGGGGACGGGGGAAGGGGCGCAGGCAACAGGACTAGAAACTGCTCGGCATGAGCATCCTACCCTCACAAGGGTGACTCCAGGAGCAAGAGGTCCAGAGCCTCCCCACACAGTGTCCTAGAGCCCTAACCCTAACCCAGCCCCTGGAAGTCTCTAGAAGTCAGCAGCATGGGTCAGATTGCCCACATCCCCTCCTCAGCCCACTGGCTCACGGTCGCAGGGTGGTAGGCCCCACAGGCGTTGGAGGACGGGCTTCTGTGATCCCTGGCCCCACCACGGGCAGCCTGCAGGAGCCCCAGGACCGTCTGTGAATGGCCACACTGCGGCCTGCCCTGGGAATGCCTCCAGTCCCGGGGGACAGCTGCACCTCCTTCGAAAATGAATTGTTTTTTCCAAGAAATAACATGAAAAGTCCAAAGGCCGGAACGTGGGGGTGTTCATGCCACCATGGCCATCTCCTCCCCGCAGCTTGTCAGAGGGGCTGACGGCTGTGACTTCACCACCAGGATGCCACAGGGCCTCCAATCAGGCACCGCACGCCCCACGCCACGCCCAAGCTCCACTGGGAAACCAGAGAGCCCCAAAAAGTGTAAACGGGGTGGTGTCCTCTCCGCCCAGCTCTGGATAGGATCCTAACTCCAACAGCTCCATCCACTCAGTCCCCTCGGTCACCAGAGTCCAGCCATGATGGCCCTCATCCTGTTCATACCTCCTCCCCTTCCAGACACTTCCACGGACGCATCCCTACCAGCACTCACCAGTGCCCGAAGCCGTCCCTCCACTGATTCAGTGCTAGTTCATCCATCTCCCCAACAAGACCACTGTCTGTCTCACTCCTGGAAGGATCCCAGGAGCATGGAAATGGGCCCACCCCGACCAGGCTACTGGACCTCTGAGCCACCCTGTCCCTGTGTGTGGGATGGGACGATGGTGAACTCAGAGCCAGGGCGTCATGGTGACCAGAGGAGACACGACATGGAAAGGCCAAGGATGCAGCCTGGTGCCGAAGGTGACAAGTAAAGCCGCCACCATTTCTGGGGGCGCCCAGCACCCAGGCCGCACCGGCCACCGCCCGCACACCAGTTCAGGTCTCTGGTAGCCCCCAGTGTCGCCATCCCGGCCCTGCTGCTGCTGCCGTCCAACATGTCCCCAGCGCCGACCATCAGCCAGAGGTGCAGAGACAAGGGCAGAGGACGGGACGCCCTGGGGGCTCCCTGCAGGGTGAGGAGGCGAGGGAGGCCAAGACTCCATAAAGAGGGGGAGCGCCCAGGATCGGGCCTCTGCCTGGCTTGTGGGCTGGCGTCCCGATGGTCTGAATGTGTGTGTTTCCACAAAATTCATGTTGAAATCCCGACCCCCAGAGGTGATGGGCCTCTGGGAGGTGCTCAGGCCAGGAGGGTGGAGCCCCATGAGTGGGATCGCGCTCTTATAAAAGAGGCTCCAGACTGCTCCCAGCCCCGTCCACCGTGTGGACACCGGTGCGGGAAGCGGGCCCTCACTGGAAGTCAACCATGCTGGAGCCTTGATCTTGGACTCCCAGCCTCCAGAGCTGTGAGCAGTACATTTCTGTTCCTCATAACCCTGCCGGTCTCTGCTGTTCTGTCACCGTAGCCCAAACAGACTAAGAAGGGGGTGCTGCTTCCAAGACCCCACCTTAGGGAAGTTTGTTTTGAGTGCCACTGAAGGTCACGGAGTCCCCCACAAAGAAGCGCAGGACCCTCAGCTGTCACAGATGACAGCACCGAATCCTAACCACTAGACCACCGGGGATGTGCCAGCACCATCCGAGGCCACCACCTCAAGGTCAGTCGTCCCGCCCCAGAGCCGGGCCCGTTTCCCCACAGAGGAGAGGGCTACGCAGGGCCTGGCTGGCAGCAGGTGGCCAGGGATGAGGCCGCGTGGCCTGGCTGCTCGGGGCGGGGGGCAATGGCAGCCTCCTGGGGGAGCTCGGTTCTTACACTCACCGCCCCCCGAATGCACCCCTCACCACAGCCCCACCCAAGACCCTCAGCAGCCCCTGGGCCTCCCCCACGGAAGGGTGCAGGACCCCTGTGTCTCTGAGCCTCAGACTTCTGGAAATGCGAATGCCTGCCTCGGACCTGACCTGCAGAATATCCCAGGCTGCCACAAGCTCTCCGCAGCGGCTATGCACTGAGGGGCTGCCCCAGGGTGTCGCCCAGATCCTGCCTTGCTGGAATTAGGCTCCTCACTCATCCTGGAACCTGAAGGACAGAGGGGGATGACCACACGTAGGAGTTGTCACGTGGAACCCCAGATCTTGACCGGATAGCCTCACTGAAAAAGGGCACCCCTGGCGGCCGGCTTTGTTCAAGGGTTAAATTCTCAGTGAAACCCTGCTCTGTCTTCCCGGCCCCGGCCGTGCTCTCTGACTTCTCACCACCCTGCGGCCGCCGCAGAGGACTAGGGGGCCCTGCCCCTGGGCGGCTCGATGAAGTGAATGTGCTTCTCTGTGTGCTCGGCCGTAGAAACAGGCAGCTCTTGGCGGGAATCCTGCCTGGACCGGGGAGGCAGAGATGCTGGCTGGGCAGCATCCCACCCCCCGGCTCGTTTTCTCCCCACCAGGACCTGACGCACACCTGGCATGCTCTCCCTGCCCCCGTCCCAGGCCGAGACACAAAGAACCCTGCAAAGCTCGATCCAGAGCCAGGGCAGTGGGGAGACGAAGCTGAAGGAGCCCCGGGGGGCTCACTTGTAGAGCATGAGGGAGGTGAGCGGGATTGCAGGGAATACAAGGAGATGAGAGCCAGGAAAGGAGGCAACCGGTGTGCCAAGCTCAGGGTGGGGGCCTCGTCCACATGAAGTGATCTGGTTAGTCCTCATGCATGCCCCAAGGACTGTACCAGCTGACAGGCAGGGCTCAGTCGGCCTGCTGGCCCTACCACTCCCAGCTCTGCGACCTGGGCTCGTTCCTAAGCCCGTTCCCACTCCCACTTCTGCAAAGCAGGACCAATGGAGGGCCTGTGGCAGGGGAATCCGGAGGGTAACGGGATCACAGGTCAGGTCCTCCCCCAGGGACGGGCCACGGGAGCCGCTCAGTGGGGCGCTGGCCATCCTGTGGGTCATCCCATTTTTACCCCCGGAGCCCCCCGAGAAGTAGGCGCCTGCCAAGGGCACTTAGCAAATGGCTTCAACTAACAACAGGGAGGAAAGGCTTCCTGGAGGGTGGGGACTGCAGCCAGAGGGTGGCCCTTCGGATCTCACCCGGAATGGGGCCAGGTCCCAGCCTCTGCAGGGACGGTCAGTGCCTCCTCCTTCCTGTTTAACTGGCACCACCCCAGGATCCGGCCTGTTCTGCCCAAGTTCCCTGACTCAGGAGCTGTGGGGTGGGGCCCGCTTCCTGACCCATGGCCAGCACTCAGGGATTAGGATGCTCAGCGGGCATTAGTCGGCCAAGCCTGTGCCAGGGGAGTGGCAATGACCTCGGGAGACACGGAGGCCCCGTGACTCAGGAGCACAGATCCTGGGCCCCTCTGCTATCCGGGCCCCACTGTTCGGCATGCCAGGCCCCAGCCGCTCCTTTCCGTCATGGGGGTGCCCACCGTGTAGGGCTCGGCAGGCCCCAGCACCTAGTAATCACTCAGGAGAGCTCAAAGCACTGCAAACATGCATGCTGGCAACATTAGAGGAAATCATTCACAAACGTTTGTACGGCAGGCTTTTTTCTCCTTAAATTGGACAGCAAAGCGGCAGACCCACCTGCTTCCCCACTGAGCACATCTGAAACCCAGGGCCAGCAGCCCCAAGACAGAAAACATGGTCCCAGGGTCACTGCAAGTCAGGTGAGCCGGCCAGACAGCACATGGCATCCCTTCCTGCTCTGAGCAGGACCAAACTGGCCCAGGAGAAGGAGCCCCCAGGAGGCTCACCCCACCTCTGCCTGGTAACGCTCGGTCCCTGGGACAGGATGGTGTCACCCACACACATGCCACAAACCTCCCCTGTGGGACCTGCCTCTCTGGCCCGACAGCCTCACCCCCAAGAACCTGTGAGATCCAGGAGTATTAAAAGGAAGCCAAGTCCACATCCACATGGGATGCTAAGACAGGTGGGGCGCGAAGGTTACCGAGCCTCCCATTCACCCCAGAGCCTCCTATTCACCCCACACCCATTCCCACCCATCCCAATGAGGTTCTGATGAGGGCTGCCTGGAAAGCACCAAACATTTATGTGCATGGCCTCCACCTGGGGCCTCAGGGGTGGCGACCCTGTCAGTCACTCTGCAGGAAATCAGGACTCAGAGAGGGTAGGCCACATGCCCAAGGTAACATAGCGAGTCAGCAACTCTTTCCATGCCCCTTCCCCACCCCACCACCCCAGATGCCTTCATCAGAGCACCTACCCACACCCACGGACGCGCTCTCCCACCCCACCCGGGCCACCTGGGCGCAGAGGGGGCACCAAGGACCAGACACCCCAGGGACTCCACGCCCCAATCAGCCCTGCGGCTGGAGGCCTCACGTGTCAGCGGAAGACACTGGCCGGGGAAGCAGCTGCACCTGCACCCAGCTGGGCCGGATGCAACCTCCCCAGAAACAACCTCCCAGCCCGTCTCCTACGTGGTTTCAAGTCTGCATCTTGCCGGTCACTCCTGTGCAGGGCACTCAGTAAACATAATACACAAGACCACCACCTGTGAACCTACTGCGTGCAGGTGCGCATCCCCGATCTGCACAGCACTGCCTGAGCATCCCTGAGCCCACCCGACTGACGAGCAGAAGTCCCCCCGGCCTCCCCCGCGCACCCCCAGGGCACCTCCTCCTCCACTGGCCAAGGGGTCCAGACTTGTGCCCCAGGGACACCGTGGCAAGGATGCTGCCCACCACAGTGGGCACCCACACCCTCCGTGTCTCCATCTCGTTGGCCCGGCATCGCCCCGGGCACCATCTCACGGGGGAAACACACATGCTGGAACCCAGGGGCCCCTCAGGGCTCCCTAGGCATGACCTGAGCAGCTCCCTCCACGCTCTGTGCCTCAGTTTCCTCACCTGCAATGAGGCTTTGTAAGCACAAGGGAGGAAGGGGCTGCATGTTCTCGGTGCCGCTCCGAACACCTGCCTGGGCACTGGGCAGGGGGTCGCCCTCCACGCACTCGGTGGGAACTCTGGACAGAGGGGGTGCCGTGAACACCACATGTCACCTAGAACCTTCCAGGGGTGCAGTCATACCATCCAGCAGGGAAAGAGCTTAGGGAAGTCAGCTCTGCTCTGGGGAGGAGCTGAGGGAAGCAGTGTTAATATGAAAAGAAATGAAATTGTCCTCTCTCCCAATTACACGTGCCAAATGCCACACCGCACTAGCGGCCCAGCGGTGGTGAGCCGGCCACTGAAGGGCAAAGCAAAAATAGAAGCTGTGGGAGGGGAGGCTTCTGAGCCAGGGAATGGGGCCAAAGGGAGTGGGCACAGGCTGCGGAGACACCCCCCCACATGCTCATGCGGACACACATGTTACACACTCACGCAGACACGCTCTCCCATGCAGACCTGCATGCACACTCCTGTGGACACACTCACTCGTGCAGACACACTAATACATACACTCACAGAGACGCGCTCACACTCGTGCACACACACACTCATGCACTCACACTCACACAGTCCCTCTCTCTCTCTCTCTCTCTCTCTCTCTCTCTCTCACACACACACACACACACACACACACACACACACACACACACACCCTGCCCCACCCCTCGCCTTCCCCAAGCCAACCTCCTCAGCTCCCCTCCAACCCAGGGACCCGTTCCTCGTTCCTGCCCCATGCCGGGCACTGGGCACAGGGCAGGCCAGAGAGAAGCTGGGGCCTTGTTCTCGGGGAGCCTGGTCAAGAACACTGAGAGAGAGGGTGCCTGGGTGGCTCAGTCGTTAAGCGTCTGCCTTCGGCTCAGGTCATGATCCCAGGGTCCTGGGATCGAGCCCCGCATCGGGCTCCCTGCTTGGTGGGAAGCCTGCTTCACCCTCTCCCACTCCCCCTGCTTGTGTTCCCTCTCTCGCTGTGTCTCTGTCAAAATACGTGAAAAAAAAAAAAAAAAAAAAGAACACTGAGAGAGGACACGCACCCCTCACCTCGGCTTCCTGGGTCATTGTTGGCAGCTCGATTCATCTGACAAGCTGGCAGCTGACTCCACAGTTGAGGAGAACCGGGGCTTGGGACAGGCCCCCAACCCCAGGCTCCTGCCAGCTCACCCCACAGGACCCACAGGGCACCCATGAAGTCTTCCTGACACCCAGGGGCAGCAAACCACCCCCCGTATCCTCTGAGCCTGCCCAGAACCTAGCCCCAAACAGCCCAGGCAAGAAACACAGGATGGCGTCGGCCCAAAAGGCAAGGATGTGGGTTTGGGATCACTGAAGGCAGGCCAGGGTGGGACAGAGTTTGACTCCCGGGTGACTCTCGGGCCCTGCCCCCCCCCCCCCCCCACTGAGGGGCTGTGAGTACAGGGCAGCTGGGGAGAGGCTCACACACCACCCTCCACCGGCCACCACCTCTCCTGACGTCACCATCTTCATCTGACTGACGAAGGCACAGAGGGCTGTCAGGCTGTCTGCCCCGAAGTGGCCTGAGGCCTGACCCCCTGTGCATCTGGGGCGAGTCACTGGGGTGGGCCCACCCCTGCCCCTCATCTCTCAGCCTCACATTCCGGGGGCCACCACTGGAGAGCCACGCTTCCAGGAACTCCGCCATCCAGGTGGCCAGAGCCACTGGGTCGGGAAGCAGCAGGCCCGGCCCGCTCGGTCCCCGGGGAAGTGAACGGCCACCGGGTGCCGGACCAGCACTGACCCAGGAATCTGCGGCAGAGGCCCGTGTTGAGACGGTTACAGCCCAGACAGAGTGAAATACATCTCAGAGATCTATACTGAGCAGGGAGGGTGAAGGCAAGAGGGACCGTTTGGACACTGGGGGAGGGGAAATGTGAAAGGCGGGATGGCATTTCAGCCAGAGCTGAAAACAAGCAGGATTTTCCAGGGGAGGGGAGAGCAGCAAGGAAGGGGGTTGGGAACTGGAGGTCGGGAAGAAGACAGCCAGGGCGAGGCCAAGCCCAGGGTATGGAAATGCCTGGACGGTATTCAGGGACCGCTACTGGCCTGGGGTCCCAGAAGCTTCAGGAAGAGACGGGAGAGGGTGTGGAAAAGGAGTCCGGGTCAGAGGCCAGAGTGCCTCCCAGGAGCCTGAACTCGATGCTGAGCAGAGGGTCCCTGCAGGGTTGGGGGCAGGGCAGGGGCTATGTTTCAAGAAGAATATTCCAGAAGGGCAGAGTGAGGGCTGGATGGGACAATCCTGGAGGTAGGGAGGCCAGCTGAGAGGCTGGCTCCAGGAACCTGGAGCAAAGGGTGGGCATGGGAGGGTGAAACCCCAGCACCAAGATGGACAGAGAGAGGCAAGTGAGCCCAACAACCAAGAGACCCAGAGTCACACTGCACAGGTCCACATATACCACCATGCTCAGCAGAGTGAAGACCTGGGCAAGGTGGGGTGCACCGAGCCCTGTGAGCAGGCCACCCATTATGCCATACCAAGCGGGTCTGGACCCCGCCTGCAAAGGACACAGCCCCAGAAGTTACACGCCAAGTCCCATGTCACAGGAGGGTGCTGCCAGGCAGGACGGGGCATGGCACCTCGGCCCCGGGGTCTGGCCTCAATCTGGTCTTCCCCTCCTTCAGAGCACGTTCGTGGCCACGCCACTGGTGGGCAGAAATCCAACAACCTGCCCAGTGGGTCTGCCTGCCCTGGCCCAGGGCATCCACTGACCCTGCCCAGACGGCCCCAACAATTGTGCCTTTTGTTTCGTGGTCCCCATTGTGTTCAATTCTCTCGCCTGCCTGCACCAGAGCCAAAGGAGGATTTCCAGAGGGATTTCTCAATGGGCTTGCAGAGAAACATCCTGTCGGCGGGACCTGCTGTTCACGGCCTGGCCCTGAAAGGCCACAAAGGGGTGGGGTTAACGACCCCTTGGAAATGGCCCCAGATTGGAGTCGCTTTTCTAAACCAAGCAATCTCTGGGCTGCGTGGTGCTACAAGGAGCGGGTCAGAGAAGAGGCGGCTCAGTCTCCAAGTCTTAAAATCTGTGGTGCTGTTACTCCGTCTCGGCAAGTCACTGCACTTGGCAGACAAACCATCATTTGCTTCTCTCCATAGGCTGTGAAGGACATCTGAGTGCGCCCGGCTTCCCCAGGGGAAACTGAGGCTCACGGAGGTGATGGGTCTCACCCAAGATCACGGGGTCGGTGCGGGCAGAGCCGTGCACTAACCTCTTCACCCCACCCCACCCCACTGCCACACTCTGCGCCACACTCTGCGTGACCTGATTCAGTCTGTCACAGACGCGTGCCCTGCGTTCACACAGGTTCAGCTGTCCCAGGCGATGCCCCTCGAGGAGGGCGACCGGAGGGCCACTGGGGGAGGCTTGTGTGCCTCCAAAGCTGTCCCCTCCTCACATGGAAGGCTGTGCCAGACCTGCCCCTAGGACCGCCCTGTCAGGACTGGCTATCATGACCAAAGAAGCCAAGATGCAGCACGGCCCCCCTTGGAACACTCCCCTGGTGGGGAGGTTTGTGCACGCGATGGAAGGAGCAAGCAAAGACGTGTTCAAAGAACAGTCAATGATGCAATAAGATATTCTCAACATCTCATGAAAAAAAGGTGAGATTACCAACTGCAGGGATATTACGTGGTGAACTGTTTTTTAAAAAGTGTGTCTTGGGGGCACCTGGGTGGTTCAGTTGGTGAAGTGTCTGCCTTGGGCTCAAGTCATGACCCCAGGGTCCTGGGCTCCAGCCCTGCAGTGGGCTCCCTGCTCAGGGGAGTCCGCTTCTCCCTCTCCCTCTGCCCCTCCCCCTACTTACTCTCTCTCTGTCTCAAAGAAATAAAACCTTTAAAAAAAAATAAAAAATAAAAAGCATGTCTTGGATCAGATGCTGAAAAGAAGGACATTACATAAAAGCTAAGGAAACCTGAACGAAACATGGATTCCCATTAATACTAATGTATCAATATGAGTTCATTCATTGCAACAAAGGTGCAAAGCTCTGCAGGAAGTTCCCAGTGGGGAGACTGCGTGCAGGCTTTATGGAACTCCATCTATCTTCTCAATGAGTCTGTAAATCTAAAAATAGTTCCAAAGAGTGAAGTTTATTTTTAAAAGAGCAAGACAACTCTATACATGTGATAAAATCTCATACAACTCTATACACTCTACACGCAGGGAAAACTCAGTGCCATCTAAGATCTGTATCTAGTCATCGTATTGTACCGATGTCACGGTCCTGGTTCGATCACACACTAAGATGTCACCACTGGGGAATGCGGGGTGAAAGGTACACGGGAGCCCTCTCTACCACTCTGCAACTTCTTGAGAGGCTGTAATGATTTCAAAATAAAAAGCTAAAGAAAGATGTGTATAGAGCTCCCTTTGGCCCCAGCGTTTCCTGATCTAGGAACAGAGCAAAATGCTAACATCAGTTCTCTCCAGAGTGGAGGATCACAGACGATTTTTAAATTTCAATTTGCAGACTCCCAGTGTCTTCCAAGCTCTCCACAATGAGCAATGGGGAGAAGGATACTCTGCCTCTCCACCAGTGATAAATCACGGGGTGGGGGCGGGAGGGTTGGAGCCTGCAGGGTGGAAGGAGCAGGTGAGTGAGCCGCTGCAGGAGCCCCCCCCCCCCCACCCTCCGCACCCAGCCGGGCAGATGTTGGTCGGCAGAGATGCCTGGAGCCTGCGAACATCCTCATCCTCCCTCCCACCCCCGGTGGGGTTCCCACATCAGCAGACATTCTCACCTCAAGGAGCCCCTGTCAGGGGATCCCCGGATCAATCAGCAGCGCTGTGCATCTCAGAACAAACCGAAGGCAGAGACAACACCTGGGATGCGTGACGCGCCAGGAGAAATCTGTCATGTGGCAAGAGGAAATCCTGCGCAGCTCTGGACCCAAGAAATTCCACACTGAGTGTTCGCGGGTACTCAACTTCCAAGTCCACGCAACTGCCCCCCTGCCCATGGAGAGGAGAAAAGTGGCACCAGAAACGACAATGTCCCCGATCATCTCCTTAACACGCACATTTCAACAGCCCGTCCTCCGGGGGAAAGTGAGGAAACACACCAATTACTGATTCTCTCCCCACTGGCCACAGCTACGTGGTTCGCAAGAGGCCGCCTGCGGGCTGGGGTCCAAGGTGACTGTTTTTCTAAGTTCTCTATAATAAATGGGTCGTAGTTTGGGAAGAAGGAAAGTTATGGCCGGGACAATGCCACTTCCACACCAAGAGGCAGCAGAGGGTCGTGGTGGGGAATGGGTCCAATCCCAGCTCTGCCCCTTTCTGCACTGGACCCCAGGCCGCTTCAGCCCACTGCACCTCAGTTTCCTCTTTTGGTCACACGGAGAAACCTCAGTGCCCTGGCTTCATGGGGATTAAGCGAGTGAATGTGTGGAAGGCACCGAGTCCCTGTTACCTGCTGTGGCTACAGGTCTGCAGGCCTCGGGGGCCATCCTCAACTGCCCGTGGACGCAACAGACGGGTCACCCCACCTAACAGAAGCGGGGAGCTGAGGCACGGGGGTTTGCCTTGTCTAGGATCGCAGCGGTCGACCCACAACCAGAGCTCAGGCGTGAGGACCCTTCCTCGGGACCTGCTCAGGAGCTGGCCAGGTTACCAAACCATCACCTCCCCTGGGACCCGCTGGCCAATCGGACTTGGCCAAACACAGCAAGATGTGGACCTCAGGCCTGCTGGAGGCTTCATACAACCGGCGGGATCAGAAGGATACGATCTAGGAACGGGAGTGAAGGGCACTGGGGTATGTTATTGCCCTACTACGGTGGGTCACTCCCTTCAAGACCTTCTTCCCCCTCATCCTTACAAATCATGACCAAAAACAGCTTCAGTGCATGATGTTAATGGTCAGAACTAAGTCCCATCCAAGGCCTCCGATGGAGACTGTGTTTGTTTCCTTACGTATTAGAAAAACCAACTGGATTTATTCTGACCCTGTGAGGTGGCCCTTAGGGGTCCCTAACCTAAGGGTCTGCTTCACAGGTAACAAAGTAGATCTAGCCAGGGAGGGGAGGGGGGAGGAGAGGGAGGAAGGGAGGGCCCATCCCCTCCATGTGCCTCAACAAATCACACTGCCACTCACCACTGCCTTAAGGGTCTCCCCAGCCAAACTGGACCAGGTGTGGGCCTGGCGCGGTGGGGAGCCACTGGCCGGAGTGCACCTTGTTTGGTGGGAGCTGGTCTTGGCCGAGCAAGTGCACCTGTACCAGGACTACCCCTCTGTGTGGCCTGAGGATCTCCCTGCCCATCCCCATTCCCTGCCATTGTGGTGGGCTGATCCCACCTCCCCCGAAAGCTCATTCCCAGGTGCAGAAGGACATGGCAGCAGGCGGTGACTCCAGCCTGGAGTCCCACACCTTAGGCTGACTCAGAAATGTCTGCCACACAAATAAGCAAAGCCCCATCTCACTCGTGGCGAGCCTCGGCTTCCTCATCTGCAGGGAGAACCCAGCAAGCCCAGTCCAGCACCCCTTCCATCTCCCCTCGGCCCTCCCCGCTCCCCTGGCCACCCTTCACCTGAAGCCTCCCTATACACCCCGAGGCCACCCAGGCTTCCTAGCTGCATTCGCCCATAGGGACCCTCCCTCCTGCTGCTTCCAGCTGACAATCAGCAAACCACCAAGGGGCAAATGGAGATAAGGCTGAGGAGACAGGCATCTCAGATGGATACAGACTCCTTCCTCCCCCCAGAGCCAGCCCACCCACCCCGCCAGTACCCAGGATACAGAAAACACCAGCCAGCATGGGAGTAAATTAGCACCTTTCAAAGTCAAACATCCTTGGCTGGGTCAGTCCGGAGCCCAAATCACCTCCTCCTCACTCCTGGGCCTCCCTTGGATGCTCCCAAGCCTGCCATTTTCATTAAGGCAAACAAGACACCAACGCAGGTATATTTAGCCAGAGAAAAGGGAGCCCGCAGGACTATTCAAAAGTCACCAGAGGCCTGGTCTGTAGGAGTAGGGAGGAGGGATCAAGGTTACAAATGAAAAGAAGAAAATTAGAAGACTTTCCCATTTTTATTCTTCTCCTGCGGGCAATGACTGCTGTACCCGGCAGCCTCGGGGACAGGGCACGTGAGACCTATGGGGGATGGTCTGGGAAAGAGAAGCCTTGGTGGGTGGGCTGCGGGGAGGGTGGCAAATGATCCCTCCTGGCTGCCGCCTCCTGATTCTGGGTCAGATCATTCCCCCACCCGGCCAAGCACTTGCACGGTGAGGGCCCGAGGTTAGAAACTGGGCCACTATGGGGCCTGAAAGCTCCAGAGCAGCAGGTGTTTGGGGGGGGAGGGAGAAAAGGAAAAAAAAAAAAAAAAAACACAACCCAAGTGATACTGGTTTGGCCTCATGGGAAGGGGCCAGGCTGGGAGCAGCCTCATGGACGAGGCTGATGTCAAGGGACGGCCCAGGCATCTAGAACTTCACCAGATCCTTCCAGGGTCTCTGAGTCTCCAAGGACCCAGTCCAATGGCCTCATCTCACAGATGGGTAAACTGAGGCTCTGGGAAAATGGCGTAGGAATCAAGGCAGAAAGGAAACAAGGAGAGAAAAGTCCAGGAAGCGAAGGTTTACATAAAGACATCGGCACAACCCTCAAACCCTCACAGAAACACAAACCACTTCGGGGAAGGGGCGCAAAAGTGGTGGGCCCTCTAAAGACGGACGGTGGCCAGGGGAGGGGACAGAGCTCGTTGTCCAAACCTGCCAGATGACAGGCACCAGCCAAGACTGTCGGTGTCCAGGATGCCCGTTGAGCTGAGGGAAGAAAACCTGTGTCCCTCACCCTCTGCCTCAGTGTCCTGAGGGGTTTCCTGACCATGAGCAGGTGAGGAGGAAAGGCTTCCGGGAGGAACCTCACTAACCCTCCTACTGTGGCTACTGGTCTTTCCTGGGCCATGGAGCACTCTGAAGCCCCGATGAAAGCTAGAGGGTGATGCATGAGTCCACAGTCATCTTAGGGGCCCAGGGGTTTCCTGAACCCTGTCACAGAAGCTGGAGAATGCACCGCTGACAGGTCAGCACAGAGGGGAGGGCAAAGTGACCCTGAAGGCAGTGGGGACTGCTGAGGGGCCAAAAGACGCACTGAGCTGACCCAGGTATCTCCCTCCTAACATAAAGCCCCAGGCCAGGACGTTCCAGTGCCCCCGCTTGTGCCCAAGAGTTGGAGGACAGGAAGGCAGAGTGGGGGGGGGCTGGCTACTCTGCTCTCTGCCCTCCCTCATGCTCAGACTTCGGATTGCCCCAAAAACAAGGGGTCTTTTCATCAGCATTTCCCACAGCATGTCAGCACCACACACTTGGGAGCGGATCACGTTGCCCAGAGCCAGGCTGGCAGTCACAAGAACAAGGTCTTAACTCCGCAGAAGGGGATTAGGGACTCTGCAGGGGGAAAGGCAGGATGAAAGCAGCACCAGGCTCAGACCACCCTCCGGGTGGGGACCTGGAGGCGGGAGGGCAGGGAGCATCCCCAGGGCATCCTGACCACACTCAGGGAGCTGCCCTCTGCCCCTGGTCAGCAGGAGGAATTCTGAGCATGGGCGGCAGAGGCGGGCTCACAGGAAATGCCCTCAGGATGAGGGAAGGAAGCAGCAGGAGGAGAATGCCCCCCAACCCAGGCTGTAGGGGGAACCTCCAGGGCATGACATCAAGGATCCTTCACCCACCATAACTCCCACCACCATCAACACTGTCTGCATTACCAGAATAAGACGGTTTAATGGGGGCTCTCCTCAGACCCTCCCAACACCCAAGGTCATTGAAGCCAGAACATCGGCCCCTCTTCCCAGGCTCTCGCAGGGGACAAGGGAGAAAGCTCCATCCCACTGTGATCTCACCGATATCCCCCTGACCACCCCCCCAAACACACACACACCAGCAGCCCCAGGGGCTGGGACACAACGAGGCACAGCGAGCCACGGGGCCACATGCACAGAGCCCAGGTGTGGCACTCCCTGCCAGGCACTGACTGCAGGAACGGCCCACGGCTGGGCACGGGAAGCTCAGGTAAACCCAAGAGGCCCTGGTGGCGAGGCTGCCCGCTACCTGCCACGGTCACAGCCGTGGGAATCGACAGCTCAAAAGGCAGGAGGGGAGGGGCGCCTGGGGGCGCTCAGTGGGGTGAGCGCCTTACTCTTGATTTCGGCTCAGCTCATGATCTCAGGGTCATGAGATCGAGCACCACGCTGGGCTCCAGGCTCGGCAGGGAGCCTGCATGAAATTCTCTCTCTCCCTCTGCCCCTCCACCTGCTCACACTCTCTAAATAAATAAATAAATAAAATCTGAAATTAAAAAAAAAAGGCAGGAGGGGAGCCATGCTCAAATTTGGTGACAACCAGGCCAGGGCAGGAGTGCAGCCTGTCCAGAACGCTCCCCACTTGGAGCAGAGGGAGAGGAGGGAGCGTGGCTGGCCTGTGTCCATTCCCCTGCCCCGCCCATCCCACTTTACTGTTTTAAAACCCATTTTCTTTGTTTTCTGATTCTGCAGGCCTCCTGGCCTCCTTTGGAGGATAAGGAGCTGGTGGCTGGGCTCTGCAGGGGAGGCCTCGAGAGCCTCCCGGAGGCGTGTGACCTCTCTGAGCTTGGGTTTCCCGCGCATACGTGTGGACCCCCCCCCCAAGGCCACCAGCAGAAGTGGCATCTGTGGCTGCAGGGCGACCACCAAGAGCCTGGCTCGAGGCTTCCAAGTGGACAAGAGCAACCGGTCACACATCCCATGACTGTCCACCTCCAGGGGTTGACCCAAGCCTCAAAGGAAGCGTGAGATTTTGGTGGTGGTGGGAGGGAGGAAAGATCAGCCCTAAGGCCCTGCTGTGTGCCTGAAGCCCACGGAAGGGGACCGCAGGAACCCCTGACCCCATGCTCAGGCATGAGAGCTTCCTTCCGTGGACAAGTGAACTCCCACGACCCAGCAAGGAGTTATCTGAACCAGCACTGCCCCAAAAACTCTCTGGAACGACGGAAATACTCTGTGCATTGTCAACAGGTGCAGAGCACTTGCAAGGGGCTAGTGTGACTCAGAAACTGAAACTTTCCATGTTACTTGATCTTAAATAAATGGAATTGAAGCAGTTACTTGTGGCTCATGGACGGCTCAAGCCGGGAAACCTCGAAGCAGAGTGGTCTCCAGTGAGGCAGAGGGCGTGGGCACAGGTGAGAGAGGAAGGGACCCAAATTCAAAGAACAGAGTTGATAGGATGGTGACTAGTAGGCCGCTGGAAGCCTGGGCTCAAGGTCAGCAACAACAAGAGAGAGAGACTGGGGGCTCAGCACAGGGCAGGAGGGGCCCGAGAGAGAGCCAGAAGCTCCTATCAGAGAAGACAGAAGTAACCAGCACACACACCGCCCTGTTCTAGAAGACGGGCCCAGAGTGAGCATCAAACACCACCCAGAGGTCAGGACAAGAGGCCACTGGACCTTTCCCAGGCCAGACCTGCCCAGCAGCAAGAAGCAACGGGTGGGAAGGAGGCAGGCTGGCCTGGGAATGGGGGGGCAGGAGGACAGAAGGGAGAGGGTTTTGTTTACTGCTTTGGACGAGGAAACATGAGCCTGTTTGCAGGGGAAGGAGCACAAGAGGAAGGAGACAATGGTGCAGGGAGGTCCCACAGGAGGGCTTGGGAAAGGAGGGAGTGGGGCCCGCCAGGACAGAAGGCGCTAAGAGAGGGAGAAACTCGCTGCTTCATTTTCCGTCCAGGTATAAAAGTGGGGCGTGTGCATTCCAGAAAACATGGAAAACACAAAAAGGAGAAAGGGCAGGCCAGGAGCTTCCCATTGTCCCACCAGCTCGGAGGGACATTGGGCAGCAGGGAAATGGAGCCTTCTGAGAGCCCGGAACCCACCACAAAGGGCCACTCCCAGAGCGGGCTCCTTACACAGAGGAGCCGGTGCCCCGGTGCCGCGCTCGCTCGGGGACAGGCGGGCACATTCAGGCCCCGCACACAATCGCGTCCTTGTGGGGGGCGGGGGGCGGGTGCTCCGGGAGCCTCTGATTCCAAGACAAGCGCTTGCCTCCTTACTGCCTTACAAGCCGGGAGACGGGAGACGGGAGACAGAAAGACTGATTTGGGGAGACAAAGAGACGCTTCCCCTGACAGTGGATGGGCTATTTTTGGAAATGGGTCGACTCTTCTCGGTAGCTGCCGTCTCGGTGCCACCGGCCTTGCCTGCATCTGTCCCCTCGAATGCAGCCTGAAAAGGCTCCCACCCCGTCTGGGGCGGGCCAGCACCCCGCCGAGGGGGTGGGGAAGGCAGCGCCTGGCAGTCTGACAGCGGCCAGGGTGTGGAGGTGGGGAGCAAGCCGGGTGGGGCGGGGGGGGGGGGGGGCCAGGGCCGGGCTCAAACCCTGCTTTCCACACCTGCCAGGCAGCCCACCTGGGCGCCCACGCAGCAAAGGTGAGCAAGGGGAAACACAAACAGGCCCCCTTCTCTCTTTCTGACACCAGCCTCAGCCTCCCCCCAGCCCACCGGCCGGGCTCTGCGATGCCCCAGATGCCCCAGCGTGGGGCGGCATCCGCCTCCCGCCCACCTGCTGACGGGTCATCTTAAGCTTGGGCGACCACAGCAGGCCCAGTGGCTTTTCTCCTTTTTCTCCCGAGCTTCCCACCGAGGCTCTGGCTGCCCAGCAGAACCCCTGGGGAGTTTCTAAAACCACCGAAGCCTCCAGAACCAATTGGGCCCATCCCTGGGGGCCCATCCAGGCACCGGCATTGTTTAAAGTTCCCCGAGCGATACCTAATATGCAGCCGTGGTTAGGAACCACTGGTAAAAAAAACCAAGCGTGTGCTTCGTAGTTATTGTTAAGGGAAACAGGCAAGGGGGAATAGCCAAGCCCCCACCCTCAGCGGGGAGGTTTGATTTCTTTTTTCTAAAGGAACTGCAGGCCATTTGGCACCAAATGGAGCAAATGGGGAAAAAGGCAGGGGGACGGGTCAGGTGGCCAAAGTGGGTTGACCACTGTCGGGTTTAAAGCGACAAGAGGGAGCACCTCGTGCAGTGCCTCCCACCTCCCCGTTCCTCACCAAGCACCTCGTGCATGCCAGGAAGACTGCCCTGAGAAGCTTATGAACCAGGCAGAGACAGGACTGCACACAGAGGAACCTCAAGTCCAAGACAGGCGGCTCTGTCCCGGGCAGACCCCACACCAGGGCACCGGAACCCCACATCCTCTCCAAGTGCCAAACCCGTTACCTAGTCCCGTAAGAGCAGATCAAATGGCAGAGCTAGGTAATTCCATCAGCCCCTCACGAGGACAGGCTGGCCAGGCAGGAGCCTCAGCCAGCGCTGGACAGGTCACCTCCATCACCCCAGAAGCTCAACTGGGAGACCTGCCCCAAGCTGAGGACCAACCACCGGGCAAGACACAAAACCATAAATATGACCGATGACTGAAAAGAAGCAGGAGGGCAGGGCGGGAGGCTCTTTCCTTGTGGCTCTATGCATCGTAGGAACTCTGAGTCAAGAGGCCAGAGAAAGCTAGGGTCTCTGGGAGCCTCGGCACAGCCTCCCCAAGCCCCCCATCTTACGGACGAGAACATGAGGGCCTGGAGAGAGGAAGGCGCTTGCACACAGTGCGGTCCGGGAGTGGGCTGAAGCCACTGGTTCCGCCTGTGTTGTCCAAAGCACAGAACATCGCCAGGCCCCCAAAACCCAGATGTGGGGAGCACATCAGCTGACGAGGCCAGCGTCAGGGCCAGCAGATAACCCCGGGGGCCCTGGGAGTAAACGAGGGTCTGTTTTCCTTCTTTCTGGCATCCCCATCAACCAGAGGCCTTTGTCCTTTGCCATTTGTTATTTCCTGCATTCAAAGATGAGCATCTTCCCTTCAGTTACAATGTGGGGTGCCGCTCAGACTCCATGCGTGCGTTTACCGTAGGGTCTTCCCCTCCCAGCAGGAGCTGTTGTTAAGTACACAGGGCATCTGTGGCTGATGGTATCTCGGGGTGGAGGAAATGCCGTGCCTGGGAAAGCCGGAAACCCCTGAGCAAACTGCCCAGAGTCCTAAGGCACTGGCGAGAGCTGGAAGGGAAGGGGGCCCGCCCCCGGGCTCGGCCACACGGGAGCTGGAGCCCTCCCTGGCCACCGGGCCGGGGGCCCTCAGTCCATCATCTGTCTCTGAGCTTGTGTGCCCGGGGCCCTGGTCCTCTTGATTCACAGCCTCGGCACAGAGGAGCAGGTTCCAGAAATGTCTTTTGACGGGCACCAAACGTGCCTGGCATGGTGCTACCAGCTTCCTGGCTCCCACAGCAGGGAAAAGTCCTGCTGGGCCCCACTGGGATCCCAGCTTTGCTGGGGAAAAGGCTCAGAGCGGTGAGGCAAGTCACACTAGGTCGTGGGGGTGGGGGTGGGGCCAGGAGCTCCAGTCCCCGAGACCCTGGAACCTCCCTGGCTACACACGCCCAGGTGGACCTCTTGACCTGGCCTGATTATTCGTCATACCCCTTTCACTCCCACAACTGCCCTGCTTTGGCTTTCAACCTCTTCGGGGTGCTTGGAGCTCAGCTAGGAGGGGGTGCTAACAGGAGCTGAGATGAGCCTCAGAGGTGCAGCAGGTTTGTGCAAGCAGAACAGACCCGGGAGGAGGCCAGGCCCGGCAGAAAGAACAGCTGGAGCTCAGGCACATCTGGTTCAGTGGGGAACGCAGGACCGGGGGTTGGGTCGTGGACTGGCCGGGCAGGTGGGATCTGTGAAGCCCCTCCCACTGCACCTGCACCCCGCCCCCCAAGTCCCTGGGTGGGGCTTTTTCCTCAGGCTGTAGGCAGTTCCAGCTGTGACCTTTTTCTGATGGGCTTTCCCTAGGGGACCCAGAGTTCTCTGTTAGTGGTCCACCTTCAAACCTTTACATAGCAACGTCTCCTCCCTTTCCCCTGCTCCCCACTTAATGAATACGCCTCTGTTTAAACATCATACACCAGGTGAGCCCAAGAACACTTACAGGCGAATCAATAAAGCTCCTGAGCTTGCTGCCCTGCTCCCTGGAGAGCTGGAGACCATTACAGTGACTCGTTCAAGAGCAGACATCCACCACCGGGTGGCCCAGCTCCAAACCTGCCCAAGAACCCTGCGGGGGCAGGGGACAGTGGCAGGGCAATGTGTGACAGTGACAAGCTCTAGGTGCTTGCTAGGATTCCTGACTTTTCAGGATCAAAAGAGCAGCTCGTCCCTTTACAGGCAAGCTTGTTCCTGTCACCAAACCTCTGGGGACGACACCTAGGTCACCTCGTCATCCTGCTCCAGGGAGACGGCACTGCCTACTAGCTCAGAAATCCCAGAGTCACCCCTGCACGGATCCGGGGCACCCAGGTTGTAGGCGGGGACAGAGAGTGGCAGCAGGACCGGGCACCCAGGTTGTAGGCGGGGACAGAGAGTGGCAGCAGGATCGGGAATGAGGCTGCGGCCAGAGAGCACAAGCCCCCAACAGCGGACAGCCTGACCCCTGAGCTCAGAAGTGAGAAGGAGGCCAACAGGGGCTGGGGGCATGGCTTTGGAGCCACCCCGCCGGGTCTGAGAACCTGCAGAGACGGTTCTCTCCTGTGGCCACAATCACCGTGGCCACCTGGGAACTCCAAGCTTCCTCCCCTGCTGCCCCCAGCCCAGCCTACACCCCAACAGCCACGGACGAATGCTCCTGAATGGCCACTCCCCAAGCCAGGCCACATGAATCACTGTGTGCATGGCACCCACAATTCAGACTGAGTAACCGCTCAACAAACGGGTGCTGATGCGGCCCTTCCGGCTTGAAGGGCCAGCTCTCAACAACCCGGCCACACCCTGTCGCCTCCTGACTCGCCCTGTCCTGGGCTCACCCAACCACCTTCCCAGCGCTGTCTGGGGTGTCCCACCACTGTGGGTGCAGGAAAGCCCTTCCCCAGCTCCCTGGGCTGCTGCTGGTCTCCAGAGGCGACACAGTCCTCCTGGACCCCTCTTCTGGGTGGCCCCTGAAGGAAGGTCTCTGCCACTCCAGGGCTCCACCCCCAGGGGCTGGACACAACCCCCTGGGCTGACAGCCTCGCAGCAGTTCCCTGGCCCCAAGGCTTTTCTCCTCTGGGCTCCACACTCCAGTTCTTTCTGTTCACAGGAGGAGGCATCCAGGCCCAGGGCCACCCAGCTCCCCGCACAGACCCTGGGCTCTCAGCAACCGTGGTCAGACCCACTTGCAGACCTGCTTCTGCCTTATTCCTGCTGAAATGCTGTCTCCCTTCTCTGTCCAGCTAGACAAGGGCTCACTTGGCTCTGACACAGGGCAGGCACAAGGCTGTCCTCGCAAACATGTGACAGGGGATCCCCCATCCCCACCCGGAGGAGGCAAATCTGCAAGGGGTCCAGGTGACAGTAGAGGGTCACCGAGCCTATCCCTGGAGGCCCAGGTCTAGGACCGGGGTGTTGTTATCCTCGGGACAGGTGCAGAAACTGAGGCTTATAGGTTTAGTAAGCTGCCCACTCACACAGCAGGTGCAAGGTCAGGCTTCACCCAGGTCTATTATTGTTCCTAAGCATACCCAGCACCGAATGCTCCAGCTGGGAGGAGGAGGACTGGCGTGTGGGAGACAGTCCCCGCTTCCCTCCCTCAACCCAAAGACTGGTAATAGTCTCCCACTTTGCAGAGGAGAAAACAGAGGCCCACAAAGGTTCTGGAACTCACCGAAGGTCCCAGGCTTCCAATTCTCTGTGCTCGTATCATCGACAAGCATGGGGTGGAAAATCCCCATGGGTGGAAAACACAGATTATGAGCAGCAAAGGATTTCCTTGCTAATCATGCTGCTCTGGGGACAAGGTTATAAACCAAGTTGTGCCCTGGGAGCTCTGAGGCCAGGCCACGGTGAGGGGTTGAGTGGGGTCACCACGGCAGAGGGAAGCCAGCCTGGGGCAGCAGTGAGGGAATGAAAATACAAGAAGGAAGGACTCCCTACCCTGAGCCCACGCTCCCCATTTTATGGATGAGCCATGCTGGCTCGTGCAGGAACACAGGAGCGCAGGAATGAGGCACAGCTCTGGCTTCCCCAGAAGAAATGCCATCCCTTTGCTACACAGGTCCAGCCTCTGGAGCTCCCCCCAGCCCCAACTGTCCCCATGTCCATCTGCAGGTCACCGGGGCCCTGCCAAGGACCAAGCTCTGGGAGGCCTTCCATTGCTGGTGGGGCCTCCCATGGGAGTCTCTCTGAGCCCGACAGAGCCAGACTATCCAGGCCCAGAGGGGCAGCAGGCAGAGTGGCAGGCCCAGACTCTGACACAGGAGACCCAACACTGAGCCCAGGTCCCCACGGGACCCAGAGCAAGTCACTGCTCTCTCCAAGCCTCAGTTTCCCCATCTACAATATGGGACCATTTGGGAGCTCTGACCATAATGGAGTGGGGACTGGGAGGCTCTGTGTGGTAAACTGTGAAGTGCTGGGGATGCCCTGGTCCTCCAGGCTTACCTGCCAGTGAGTCCCTCTGGCCTGTCTTCCTTCTGTGCAAGGCCCTGGGGGCCCAACACCCACCCCAAGGCCCCGGATGGAAGGTCAGGGTCAGGTTGGGGAGGGAGGGGGAAAGGCTTATCTAAACCACCCCATTGTCTTCACTGACCTTTGCTCCCAGGCCTGGCTGGGTTTAGGAAAAGCCGTCTTATTAGCGATCCTGCCCAGGAGGCGCTGAGCTGGGAGGCCACTAATAAAAGACCTATTCAGGGCCAGCATGCCGACTCACGCCGTCTTTTTTTAAAGGTTCAGACCACCCTCGCTCCATCCATCCTTTAAACCAACAAAAACACAAGCAGGAGACCAAAACCATCTTATTTTGAGAAGCTCAAATTTTTAATCCAAACTTTTAAAAGTAAACAGGGCCCGTACAAAGGCTTGCTGGAGGTCCTGGTTTCTCTGGGTTAGCTAAGGGGGAACGGGCCACGGTGATGGGGGAGGACAGGATGCAAACACAGGGACTTGGGGGGAGGGGGAGTGAGAGGTGGGGGAGGGGAAGGAGAGACCTTGTTGAAAATGCTTTTGTTTGAAAACTGTCGGTTCAAGGGGGCAAACCCGACTTCCTAGAGTTTGGGGTTCGCCTGCCTCAGTCTGCCCCACTGCAGTACAGCGAGAGCACTCGAGTCCGGACTTCGGTCAACACAACCCACAGCTCGGTCAAAAACAACCCGGAGGGAAAAGGGTCATTTGCATATGCATTCTCGGCAGCCAGGCCCAGCCCAGCCCAGGACAGCCTGGAATACAGATGGGCCACCTCCCAGCACAGCCGCAGGGGCCTTCCCCGGGCACCCCGCGGGGCTGCAGGCCCACCCCAGCCGCTTACGAGAGGACTACAGGGCCACAGGCCCCCAGCTCGTCAGCAGGTGCCGTGGTCGCAAACATTCAGGCGAGCTGTCTAAACAGCAGAGTTTTGAAGACAACACCAAAGTCTGTCTGGCAAGCCCCCAAAGGGGTCCCTCTTGCTTTTTCACGAGGAGCCTGGGAAGAAACAAGCATGACAAGGATTCTGACAACTATCGAGACTTACTGTGCACAGACCCTGACCGCCCTCGGCCTCGGCGGCTGAAGGGGGCATTCTGGGTTTTGCCCCACTTTGCAGAAGAGCAGAGAGAGGCCCAGAGAAGTAACCTGCCCCCGGAGAAAAGCAGGAGGCAGATTCCACCGCAAGACGGTGTGACCCCTCGGGGTGACAGGGTTATCAACCATCTGCTCAGTGGTCACCGATAAGGAAGTGACATTTCCCAGAATGGGCGAACGAGAGCAAACCTGGGTCAGGAATTAAGAATAGGGAGTCACCAGTGTTGTCTGCTGACTAAGAGTATTGGACAGTGACAGAGGCCAGAGATGCAAGCCAGGCGTCAGCCGGAGCCATGAGGGAACGCCCCCAACTCCCGGCAGTCCCACCCTGGGGAACCACCACCCCCAACCCCGCAGCCTCACCTGGGCAGCCCCACCCAGGCAACAGAGCGGAGATACTGCCAGTCTCCACGGCTTTCCCAGGCAAGGCTCAGAACCTCCCTCAGCCTCCACTTGCTTATCTGAAAATGGGGATACTACTACCTCTAGGGTTCCTGGGAGGACGAACCGAGACCAACTTCGGAGGGCAGAAGCCCGGCATCTGACCCCACTTTCTCCCCCCCCCCCACCACTGGGACTGAGGTGCATTATCTTTCCTACCTCCAGCTCCCTCCTCCCTCCACTCAAAACTACCCAAAAGTCATTTTTAAGAGAAGGGCCTTGCCCCGTTTCTGGCCATCCTGTTCACATTGCTGGGAGAATAGCTCAAGGCCGCGCATGACTTTAAGAGACAAGGCTCAACACCAAGCCCCTGTAACTGAAATTGGTGATAGCAGTGCTCATTTGTATTTCACCCAACACAGAGCCTGGCCACCACCAGACCGGTGGCAGGCCTGTTCCAAGTGAGCGTGGGACTTGGGGGGCCGGGAGGGTGGGCACGGACTCTGCGGGGAAACTGTACACCTCAAGTCCCAGCCACCCCCTGGTCCCCTGCCCTGACATCATCCACTGCTGTGGCTGATACACTGAGCCAGACAGAGGCCGCATCTCCTTGTCCAAAGCATGACGGAACTTCCCTGCAAATATGCTGCGACGCTGGGCACTCCAGTCCTGTGCCGACAACCGCTCTCGGCAAGTGTCACTGATGATGCAGCCGAAAACCAGCAACATTTCCCAGCCACAGGACTGCAGCAATCCCTCCTTGCACTCGGGAGAAACTGAGGCCCAGAAGTCGGGCCCCTCCCGAGGCCCCCAAGAAGGCAAGGCCAGAGAGGCTGGGACTGGGACTCCTGATTCCCCAGCCCCGGAAACCCCCACAAATGAAACCCCCTAACTCTGAGCTGCTCCCCCTGGCCTCCAGCCGCCTGTGGTGGGAGGTGGGTGGATACAGAGTTACAATGGGAAACCCGAGTGGTAGTGGTAGATTGCTAATCAGTAACAAAATATCCCTCTCAACCCAGTCCTGCTCTGAACTCAGAGGCTGGGAAGGTAAATAAAGGAAAAATTGTGATGGGCGAGCACACCACCTGCATGGGTCCGGTTCCCACCCCAACACCCCGCAGAGGCCACTCAGCCACCAAACCAGAGAGAGAGCACGTCCCTCCTCTGCTCAGGCGTCACTCTGGGGAAGAACAGTCATTTAAAGCCTAGACACATTTTCTCTGAACCAGGAAAGCCTTTAAAGAGAACCAGAAAGGGCTGTTTAATCTCCACCTTCAGGCAAATAGTTCAGGCAGCAGCAACTGCCACCAGAACTGGGAGCCAAGCCACCAAAAATGTGGAAGAACAGGGAGGTAGGGAGAGGCACGAATGGCCAGGAGAGCCACAGATCAGGGCGCTGGGAATGGCGGACCCAAGCTGGGGGCCCACAGGTCACATGGGCATGGAAGACAGTAGCCGAGCTCTCCTGAGGCCAAAGGTCCTCCACCCACACCCAAGCCACCTACCACCAGCGCACTTCCTGTAAGGCGACCAGCAGTTTACAAATCCCTTGGGAGACTATCTCTGCCCCAAATCCACAAGGCAGGGATCATCAACTCCATTCTACAGATTAAGGAAACTGAGGCAGGCAGAGGCGAAAAGCCAGGATCCATTCCAAGCATGTATCCCTCTGGAAAGTCTTAGAGCCTCGGTTGAGAAAGGTACGTCCACCCTGATAAGTTCAGGACTGACAGCAAACCAGAAAGGCTCTTCGCCCAGGGTCCTCTGGCCCAGGGGCCTGGGAGTCTCAAGGGCTACCTGCCTCCTTCTGAGCCCGCAGGCAGCACCGAGAAGCCCAGGTGAATTCCAGCCCCAGCCCCCCACACACGTGGACGCTGCTCAGGTTTGGGGTTGCCTGTTGCTCCAAATAAGAGGAGAAATTCACCTGTACTCAAAGGGCCTTTCTTTTCCCCCTCCCACGCACCCCCCCCCAAAAAAACTTCCCGCTCCTGGACAAAGATTTCCAGGTGGGAATGAGGCGTCCCCAGCCGGCCTTGCAGTGCCCTACACGAATACTGATAATTCCGCAGGAGAGAAACTTTCCTGGGGTCCAGTGGGTCCCCGGCCCGGCTGCGGATTCGGAGCTGGGCAGGGTCACGCCTCCATCACTTGACCAGAAACAACACATCACCCAAAATGCCACTGCGGATAGCCGCGGGATCCCCCAGCCCTGAGTCTGGATACCAGCTGGAGGAGGGGTCTGGAGTGGCGACCGCCCCCGGGGGGAAGAGGCCGTGGGCCTGAGACCCGCGCTGCCCGACCGGTGCCGTCCTTACCGTGCAGGCCGTTGGGGATGCTTCGGTGGTGCGGTGGCGCGGACAAGTCGTCCAGGGACCGGCGCGTGGCTACTGCCTTGCCGTCGGGGGCCTTGTGCGGCCCGGGGGGCAGCAGGGGGGGCGGGACGTGGTGGTGGTGGTCCGGGCTGCCTCCGCTACCCGCGCTCGACGTGCTGCTGCCGTCGCCCACGTCGCGGGCTCCCGCGCCCGCCGCACCGCCGGCCAGCGGCCCGCTCAGGCTGGCCTGGCTGTCGATGGAGCTGCGGGAGCCCGCGCCGCCGCCGCCGCCGCCGCCACCGCCCGCGCCGCCCCCACCCCCCGCCAGCGCCGCGCGCTCCTCGTCCAGCATCAGCACCAGCTCCTTGAGCTCCAGGTTCTCGCGCAGCAGGGCCTCCTGGCGCGCCTCGAGCTCGCGCAGTTTCTGCTGCGAGCGGGCCACCTCGTGCCACACGGCGCCGGCCGCGTGGCGCCCGAAGCGCTGCCACTCGCGCGCCAGCTTGCGCCCCTTCTGCCGGTCGTCGTCGAGGAAGCAGCAGAGCTCGCGTAGCTCCTGGTTGTCGTCCTGCAGCCGCTGGTTCACGTCCTTGAGGCCGCGGATCTCCAGCAGGTGCTGCTGCAGCCGCCGGTTCACGTCGCGCATCAGGCCGCCGTGCTCCAGCATGAGGCCCACCTTCTCGCCCTCGGCGCGCCGCAGCCGCCGCGCCAGCTCCTCCTTACTCCAGCGCAGCAGCTCCTCGTCCGGCACCTGGCTCAGCTCCTCCGACGCCGCCGCCGCCGCCGCCGCCGGGGGCTTCGCCATGGCGGGGCCGTCACCGCGGCATCGCCCGCGCCCTCGCCCGGCCGGCGCTCCCCGCGCCGGGGCGGCGCTGGGCCGGTCCGCTCACGGGCAGGGGGCGGCCGGGGGCGCGTGCGGGCCGCCCCGCGCCGCCTCGCGCGCCCTCACGCAGCGTCCGCCCGGGGCTGCCCGTGAACCGCGGGTCTCGGGGCTCCGCGAGCTGGGACCGCTGCTGCGTCGGCGGCCGCCGTGCCGGGCGCTCTCCGGGTTCGGGCGAAGCAGGCGGAGGCCCGCCCCCGGCCCAGCTCCCGGAGCCCCGGCCGCCCCGCCCACTCCGGGCGGGGAGGGGGCGGGGCGCCTCGGCCGGCTCCGCCTTCGGGGGGGGAGCGAGGGGACGGGCAGAGGCGCGGCCGGCCCCCGACGTCCCCCAGCGCCGTGCGCCCGCCCGCCCGGCGCCCTGCCAGAGGCGCATTCGAGCCGCGGTCCCGCCCTCCCGCCCATCCGATTGGGCCTCTCTGGGGGTGTGTGGGAGGGGCGGGGCGCACGCGGGGGACGCCGAGGAGATGGTACAGTCCAGCCACCCGTCTTCCAACCCCCC
The DNA here is from genome assembly GCF_964656455.1 of Halichoerus grypus. Lineage (NCBI taxonomy): Eukaryota > Metazoa > Chordata > Mammalia > Carnivora > Phocidae > Halichoerus > Halichoerus grypus. The sequence continues at coordinate 146,418,764 of NC_135719.1, forward strand.
TCCCGGCGGTTCAAGTTTCTGCGCCCGGAGGACGCGGCCTTGGCCAATCCCTGGGCTACAGGGCGCTTTTAAAATGCAGGTACGGCTGCAGGGAGGGGGACGGTGGGAAAGGTAGGGCAGGGCTTTCCTTAAAGGAGACGCGCGGAAATGGACGCCGAGCCCCCTCCCAGGCCTGCTTCCCCCGCTCCCCCTCCCCCGCCCCAAATACACAAATACCCGGGAGCCGGAGGACAGCTCCGCTTCTCCCTCCCGGGGGCACCAGAGTCCGGCGTAGTCTGAGATACGACGAACAATGGGACTCTGACTCAGGGGTCGCTCTCCCCGGAGGCAGGGCGGCTCTTTGTCCCCTTCCTTGCCCCCGACTCCTCCGCCCCATCTCCACTCCCGTCCCCTGCGGGAGCTTGCGGAGGGGCTGCGTTTCCAACTCCAGCCCAGGGCTGTGGCTCCTGCCTCTGCGCCCCGGAGGGCCAGGGCCTCGCCAGTCGTGTCTCTGAGCACGGTCTGTACCCTCTCCCCTGCCCCAAGGGGGGGCGAGGGCATGGGGAATTCGCCCCCCGCCCGGAGCCGCGCTCAGAGCACTGCTCCCCCGCCCACCCGACCGCTAGTCCCTGGGCTTCGAGGGAGAGTCAGGGATTCCTGAGGTGGAGACCACTGGAGGGGATGGAGGAAGGTCTCCCACGGGGGCCTGAACGCCAGGGTCGGGGGTCGCCGAGCCGGCCACAGAACGCCCGCCCCACCGGCAGCCTCGCCGGGCACCCGGGGTGTTGTTCCCCCAGCCTGTGAGTCCGTCTCGTTATCCTCGCGTCCCCTAAGCGTGTTTACGGCGCGCCTGCGGCTAGCTGGTCCGAGGGGGGCGTCCCTCCCCCGAGACCCGCGATAAGATAAAACCCGCGCGCCCGACTGTGAGCCGCCACGGCCTGGAGCGCGCGCCCGCGCAGCAGCTGATGTCCCCATTTCCAGTTGCTCAACCATTCGTTGGACAGCTGCGCACCCAGCACCTTCTCTACGCCAGTCCCGTTCCAGACCCCCGGGGGATTTCGCGGGGCAGGACAGCAGAGGTCACTGCCCTCTGGGGCGACGTTGCAGTTGTGGGGAGGAGGAGAGAGCGGATGATAAACACTCGATAACCACGAGGCTGTAATAAGTGCTGTGCAGGGGATTAAGACAAGCTGCTGTCACAGAAAGTGATAAGCAGTTACTTTAGATCCCGTGGTCAAGGAAGACCTCTCAGGAGGTGCATCTAAGCTGAGACCTGAGCAGAAAGGACAAAGATGAGGGGGGAAGGGCACTCCAGGTGGAGGGACTAGCTAGTGCAGAGGCCCTAGGGTTGGCCTGTTAGCGGCCTATTCAAAGAAGGCCAGTGGGGCTGGGAATGGGCCAGGGAAGGGGTGAGAGATGAGGTCAGAGGGGCCGGATCCTGCATGCTTCTAAGGCAGCTGGGAAAGCAGTAGGGGGTTAGCACCAAGCAACCTGACCTGATTTGCCTTTTAAGAGGCTCACTCTAGCTTGCCTGTGAAGGGATGGGGGAGGTGCATAGAGAGGTCCAGATTCAGGACCTCATTCCCCACCCATCTGCCCCTCTTCCCAGGTAGACCTTCAGGAGGGGGTGGTAGGGAGAGGATGAGTGGGAGGAGCAGAGCTTTGAGGGTGAAGCCCCAGAGGAGCTCAGGGTTCCCAGGACTTGGCCCGGGTGAGCCACTGTTCTCCATGGGCCCAGCCCAGCCCAGATGAATCCGGGTTTGGAGACGGTTTCAGCTCACACCTGGGAAGCTGCAAGCCTGTCTTACCCCAGGAAGCCAGATCAAACAGCTCCCTGAAGGCTGTGCACAGAGCTGCTTCTGGGAGAGGTGAGAAGAGGATAGGTAGACTTGGGAAGTGGCGGAGATGGGTAACGCTGCATTCCTGGGAACTCCCTTCCCCAGGTGGTTCCCGTGGCCTGCATCTCAGTCCTGTGTCTCTCCAGGGCCGGCAGCTTCAGCTGAACTTTCCAAGAGAAAAACGAAGCCTGCATCTACATAGGGTTTGTTTGCAGCATCTACAGACTATAGGACTAAGAGTCCCCCAGCCAGGACCCACGTAAGCGTCCCTAACTGCCCCCCCCCCGCCCCCGGTGCAGCAAAGACAGACCACTAGAGATGATTCTACCAGGTGGCCTGACGGAGACTCTCCGCTCCCCGCACCGCACCGTGGCTGCACAGGCTTGGGCACAATGAAATAGGACGGCAGGAGGTTGAAAGGGTCCTGAAGCAAGAGGGACTGGCCAAGCCAAAGCTCCCTCCCTAAGGGCCGCTGTCCCTCAGGGTCCAGCAAAAGGTGCCAAGATCCCCAGAACATTCTCAGTCCGACAGACCTTGTACCCCAAGCCATGAGCTCAGAAATGTCATGTGTCTTGGTTTCTAGCTTCCCAGTCATGACAAGCTCAGCTTTGTCATGAAAACAGTAAAACCGAATCATGGCTCTTTAGCACAGTAATTCTCTAGATGTCCAGTAAAAGTAGTCGGGGGTCTTTTAAATAATAAAGATACACCCCCGACTCTCCAATTTTTTTTTCCCTTCAGAATCTCCCAGTTTGTGTCCATTTAAAAGCACACAAATGTTTTTAAGGGCCAGGTGGAGTGAGAGCCAGTATACGGACACATAATAGACAAAGTATTTCAAAACACAGGGTCTGTGACCCTGGGAACTGATAATAAGACCATACTGGTGGTAAGCAGCCTGTCTCCCCACTGAGAAGGGAGCACAGAGCCCAGAGCAGATACCATTTGATGTTTGCAGGGTGAATGCACGACCCTTCAGCACATGACCAATTGAATCTGAGCCCCTCATTTTGAAGATGAGGCAACTGAGCCCCAGGAGGCAAATGACTTGCCCAAGGTCACTTTCGTTCATTGGTTTACTGAACACACAAACATAATTAGGTAAGTATACATACATAAAAGCATATATATGCGTAATCATACGCACGGGCATATCTATAAAATGCATGTAGATGCATTGTGGTGAGTACCCCAAAGAGATGAGTAGAATATATCATCAAGGGAGCACCCTGAAGCTCTGGGCTGTGCTTCCTGGAGGAGGTGACGTCTGAGTTGAATCTTTTTTGTTTTTAAGTAATCTCTACTCCCAACATGGGGCTCAAACTCATGACCCCGAGACCAAGAGTCAAATGCTGTACTGACTGAGCCAGCCGGGCACCCCCTGAGTTGAATCTTGAAGAGTGAGTAGGAGTTTGTCAGATTCTGGAGGGGGGAGGAGGGCTTTGGGATAGTCCAAATGGAGGGAACCACACAAGCCAAGACCCCAAAGGTAGGTGACAGTGATCTGGGTGGGGGGTGTCGGAGTGAGGTGAGGCAATAGAGTGGGAGTGCGGAGGGCTCTGTGAGCTGCAGGGACAAGCATGTGTGGCCTTTCCCTGGGGCCAATAGTTAACAGCAGTCATAACCACCACCACCACCTACCGCTTCCCCAGCACCCAGTATGAGCCAGGGACTCCAGGCCGGCCCTCATGTGATGATCATAACAACCCGGTAAGACGGTCATTAGTCTTTCTAGGATTCTATGTTGATTCTCTTGGCTTGCTTGTTTGTCTCCACAAAGCTCAGATGACCATGTGAACTTATGGGTGATGACCAGAGGCGTGTGGACATGAAAGGACTCTGGTACGGACAGCCAGGGGAAGGTTGCCCAATGGCTGAATGTTTCTGCAGGCCAGCACAGCGATGGTGACTGACCGGGCCTGGGGCCAGATTCTGGGGTTTCTTCTCTGCCCCCCATGGGGGACCCTGTAAGAGGGGAGTCACCATGTACGGCTGAAAGGCCTCCATGCCTAAGAAATCAGGGCCCATGGAAAAGCGGCCATAATTGTTTTTTATTAAAAGATTATATATTTATTTGAGAGAGAGCAAGAGAGAGCATGGGGAGGGGAGGGGCAGCGGGAGAGGGAGAAGCAGACTTCCGGCAGATTGAGCCCCTTTGGTTCCTAATTAGGGACCAACTGGGAGAAGTCTCCATCTGCACCACTTCCTTCCCAGCTAGAGCCACTGAAATTCCCTCCTCCCCCTTCAGCTGCTGACATCCCCTCGTACCACTGCCCTGAGGAACAAGGTAGGAAGGAGGCTCAACCACAAGGGAAACTGAGTCAGGGAGCTCTTTGCAAGACTACCTCTTACCTTAACACACTTAAAAACATTATTCTTGGGGCACCTGGGTGGCACAGTCAGTTAAGTGGCTGCCTTTGGCTCAGGACATGGTCCCAGAGTCCCAGGATCGAGCCCTGCATCAGGCTCCTTACTCAGCGGGGAGCCTGCTTCTCCCTCTCCCTCTGCACCCCTGCTCATGCTCTCTCTCTCTCTCTCAAATAAATAAATAAATTATTTTAAAAACACACATTATTCTTATTAGGAACTATTTTAGGGGCACCTCACTGGCTCAGTCGGTTTGAGCTCCACGTTGGGTATAGAGATTACTGAAAAATAAAATCTTGAAAAAAATAAATGAGAATTTTTAAAAATAAAATCTTAAAAATAAAGTTAAAAAAAGGAACTGTTTTTATATTATAACAAACAGGGACACAGCAGGTGCCTGGCAGGCACTGCCCAGCGTAGGAAGTCACTGCCACTTTTGAAGGCCCCTGGGGCTCCTTTTGGTCACATGCCCCAGCCCACCTGACCCCATGATTCTGAATGTTGCATTAATTATTCCATCAGCATACTATATTTCCCCCTTATAATAGACCGCTTGATGTTCATGCTTTTGAACCTTATTTAAACTGTATTGTGCTTCCTGTGTTCTTTGGCAACATGCTTCTCCCTCATTATTTCCCTGATACGCGGAAGCTATAGTTCGCTCACTTGCGTGGCTGTGTAGCAAGGTTGACATCTTGTCTTTGGCATGGGGACAGAGAAGGACTGTCTTGTGCATCGTAGGATGTTTACCAGCATCCCTGGCCTCTATCCATTGGATGGAAGTAGCACCCCCACCCCTAGTTGCAAGAGTTGAAATTATCTCCAGACCTTGCCAAATGGCTCCCAGGGGCAAGATCACCCCCAGTTGAGAATCTCTTCTAATATCCATTGCATGCATATGTCACTTTTACTTTCCTCTTGAAGGACATTGGTTTCTCATGTTTTGCGATAAAGAGCAATGCCGCCATAGACATTCTGGTACGGTCCAGATGTACGTGAGCTTGAACTTTGAGTCTAGACCAAGACACAGAGTGGCAGGGTCATAGGACTCAATGGCTTCAGGTCGACTGGATGAGGCCAGACCGCTTCCCAAAGAGGTGGTGCTGACTCACAATCCAGCCAGCAGGGTATGGAATGCTGTCGCTCTGGCGGGCGAACCTCCGTGTGCTTTCCGCACCCGCTCTGCCTCCCTCAGGCTGTCAGAGCACAAGAGAAGCCCAGGCCAAATTTCACACTGGAGGTGCCCACTCTATTAGGAAACAAAACAAACCAAACAAAAAACAGAAGAGGAAACAGTGGAGCAGGTTTAAACACTTGTAACTTACTTGAAATGTTTGTATTTATGGAACTGATGCAGGTACAATGCAGCATGGTGGGATAATTAGAGGGCTTACTGCTGGTGATAAGTTCCAGGTCCCAGACACTGCGTCTCTGAGCCCGGCTGCGTATCCCTGGGACTATCACCTCCATTCTGGGAAGGGTGAAATGTCCCCACCTGTGATGGGTGGTTTCTGCCTGCCTCCCCCAACTCCCCAACTGTACGTTCCTTGAGGACAAACCTGGCTCTTCTCTGAGACCCTCAGGGCATGGCCCCATTGGTGGTCAGAGACCTCTGGGCCACACCTGCCCAGCCCCCGCATCCCCCCAAGTGCCCTGCGTGCCAGGCATGGGTGCCGCCTTCACCCCGGGTCTACAAGCAGCAGCGCTCCCCGCTGCAAAGATCAGAGACCAATCTTCTCCGGTGCCTGAATATTTCATGTGCTGAGTATGGAATAAAAGTCGGCAAAGACCTTAATTATCAATTCAGCTTCTGTCCTGCAGGCCCAGCCTCCCAGCCCCCTCCAGTTTGCCTCCCCCTCTGATACAATCCCAGCAATAACAGTAATTTCCCCCACCCCCACCCCCAGTTGAGCCCACTGCTGGGCAGAGAGAAGATGGGACAGATGTCACTCTACCAACCATGCCACTGGGACCACCATTTTGATCACCGCTCTTCTCAGGGCCCTCTCAGCATAGAGCCCGGGAACTCAGTGAGTGTTCGTCGAATGAGTGAATGATGACGGGGGAAGCTGGGTTAAGTAGAAAAACCCGGATTCAGAGTCCGGTCTCTGGTCTGATACTTGCTGGCAGGTAGCGCTGGGCAAGTCACACCCCTCTCTGAGCCTCTGGATCTCACCTGGAGATGGAATCATTTCAAATGCACAAGAAAAGGCCGGCTGGAACCCTAAGCCACACAGTGAGGCAGATGGGATGCTGCTTTGCTGGGGAAATTGCTGACAGGCCTGGGAATACCCCAGAGTCCACACGGAATGAGCATCTTGAGACTCTGAAAAACTAGCAGAAGAGCTGCACCCTCTCTCAAGAAAGGCTCAGCCCGGCTCAGACCCAACACCGGACACAGCTTTGCAATGAAGAATCGCCATCTTAGCATCCTGCGCGTCCAGAGCCCCTGCAAGCAAGTCAGGGTCCTAATGAGGCAGCTGGTCAGGTTCTATAAACAAGGCCAGTGGGTCAGCCCAGTGGTTCTTGGTCCTGGGTACTTGTTAATCACATAAAAGCTGGTAAAATGCGGATACTCAGACCCTACCTCACACCAGTTCAATCAGAATATCTGGAAAAGGTAAGCCTGGTGGGCAGGGCTGTGAAGCACTGGGTTAGATCAAGGTCTTGTTCATTGGCATCAAGCTGCACCAGAAGAAGACATCCCCATTTCTGGGGGGAGGAGCATACCCCTCCCCAAGTGTCTGGATTTAGAGATAGTTCTCTAAGATTATCCAAATTCCCCACATAATCCTCAAATGTGCTGCCTATGATAGGAAAGGGGGCTAGGGATTCTGGAGTCTCTGTGGTGTTCACTTAACACCCCTACTCTTTGTCCCATATCTAATGGGAGAGAATGGAGGGAAGGAAAGTATTAAAGATATAATACCAAACAGTTTTCTGGAACTGCTGGACACGAAAGTCCAGCATAGAATTGGGGGTAAAAAATGGCCATACTGGACAATCCTTATAAAATTTCAGAACACCAAGATTGAGGAGATCCTAAGAGCATCCAGAAAGAGAGACAGAGAGAGGAGGCCACATACAAAAGATCAGGAATCATAATAACACTGACATTCTCAAGGCAACTCCAGGAGCTAGAAGACCATGGAGCAATGCCTTCAGTGTTCAGAAGGGAAATACTCCAGTACTTAAGCCATCAAGTGTGGGTGTAGGATAAGAAATTTTCAGATTCAAAAAGAAAAGAAAAGGGGTGCTTGGTTGGCTCAGTTGGTTAGATGTCTGCCTTCGGCTCAGGTCATGAACCCAGGGTCCTGGGATGGAGCCCCATGTCAGGTTCCCAGCTCAGCGGGGCATCTGCTTCTCCCTCTCCCTCTGCCTTGCTCATGCTCTCTCTCTCTTTCTTGCTCACTCACTCTCTCTCAAATAAATAAAATCTTTAAAAAGAGAGAGAGAGAAAAAAAGACAAAATTTCCCAGACAACCTTTCTCTAAAATTAGGAATGAAACCAAGAAATAAGAAGACTCGAAGACATGAAATGCAGGAAACAGGTAATCCCAAAGCAATGGTGCAGGAGAAGTCGGAGGGTGAGGGTGTGGGAGCCAGGAGCAATCAATGCAGAGTGGGACAGGGAGAGAGGTCTCCAGGAGGAGCTGGCCAAGCAAGGGAGCACAACTCATGGGTTCCTCCCAGGGGCTTGGCTGTCTTACAAGCAATATTAGAGCTCTGCCAGAGTTTGGTGGTTGTATTAGTGATAAGCACAAAAGTAAACCAAGCAAGTCAAACAGGAGGCAATTATTAATCCCCAGGGAAACCCGAAAGTCCAACAAGGAAGGAAATTTAGTCATAGGACATACGGTGGCTCCATTGGCCATAATGTTTATACACGTAGTATATTACAAAGACAATATTGATTAATCAAAAACTGTGATATCGCTGTCCTGGGAGGACAGGGGAGGGGACGGCAAGTGCCTACGTTGACTAAACCCTCCTGGTCCCTAAGAGAAAGGCAGCGTTAACACCTATGCTGGAGAGCCAATGAAGAGCAATGTGTGTTGTTTGCAAATATGCAGATAAGTCACAGAAGAATCTAGTTGCCTCTGGAAAGCACAAATCAGGGGTGGAGACAGGAGGCAGGGGACTAGGTTATTTCGGTTTTTTCCTTTAAAGCCTTATAATTTTATTTGATTTTTGAAACTCTGCACATATGTTTTTAAATTAATGAAATATTTAAAAAGCCCAGCATTGGACTTCTCATTAGAAACTCTGAAAGCTAGAAGGCCCCAGAGCAATCAGTTGCCTTAAAAGTCTGAGAGAAAAGGATTTTCTGCCTGGATTCTATGCCCACGGAGAGAATCAGCCAAGTATGAGACTGGAATATAAACTTTTTTGGAAATGCAAGGTCGCAAAAAAATTAAAATTAATTAATTAATTAATTAATAACTGCTGTGCATCTTCCAGGAAGCTTTTGTAGCACATGCCCTCGTAGGCCGTGAGAACAGACCCTGGAACAGGACAGCTTCCCCAGGAGTTGGGCGGGGGGGGGGGGGGGGCCTTCCCAAGGCTGGCTGGGCTCCAGCCCCCAGCTCTCAGAGGCCCCAGAGCAGAGAAAGGAGCCCTCAGCCTGGATGGGACCCTGGTGAAGACCAGATAAGATAGCCACATGCCTGAGCTTTTGACACCACTGTTTCTAGGAGCAGGGTGAATCAGCTGGAAAAATTAAGAAGACACATTTAAATACCTTGCAAGGTTTTTTTGTTTTTTGTTTTTTTAATGCATTAACTCCAGGGCGCACACAAACAAAACTATAAGAAAAGGAACTGTCGGGTGTCTGGGTGGCTCAGTTGGTTAAGCGACTGCCTTCGGCTCAGGCCATGATCCTGGAGTGCCGGGATCGAGTCCTGCATCGGGCTCCCCGCTCAGCGGGGAGTCTGCTTCTCCCTCTGACCCTCCCCACCTCATGCTCTCTATCTCAAATAAATAAAATCTTTAAAAAAAAAAAAAAAAGGATCTGTCATTGACCACTAGGTGACTTTTCCTGGAGTAATATTTACATAATCCTAATAAAACCCTTGACCAACAGTTAAGGAAAAAGTGGATAGAGCCCTCCAGGGGATGCGAGGAAGGGGAGGAGGATGGAATGGCTGAAGAGAGCTAAGCCTCATTTGTCCTGACCAGAAGGCGACAGAAACATCTAGAATTGAAAAATCAAGAAGCAGCAATGGAAACGTCTTACTGAGAAATGTGGAGGCCAAAACCAGAAGGAACAAGTCCGCGTGGAAACTGTTGTTCCTGGGAGAAAGAAAGGAGAGGAAGGGGGAGCGCCTAGGTCGCTCAGTTGGTTGATCCTTGCACTCTTGGTTTCGACTCAGGTCTTGATCTCAGGGTTGTGGAATCGAGCCCCCAGGGGCTGGGCTCCGTGCTGGGGGTAGAGCCCTCTTAGGATTCTCTCTCCCTCTCCCTCCACTCCTCCCCCTGCTCATGCTCTCTCTCTCTCTCTCTCTCTCTCAAATAAATAAATAAATAAATACATAAAAAAATATTTTTTTAAAAAGATTTTATTTATTCATTTGACAGAGAGAGACACAGCGAGAGAGGGATCACAAGCAGGGGGAGTGGGAGAGGGAGAAGCAGGCTTCCTGCGGAGCAGAGAGCCCGACTCGGGGCTCAATCCCAGGACCCTGAGATCAAGACCTAAGCCGAAGGCAGACGCTTAACAACTGAGCCACCCAGGCACCCCAATAAATAAATAAATCTTAAAAAAAAAAGGAACCTTAAAAAAAAAAAAAGAAAGGGGAAGAAGGGCTAGGGAGACGTTTCATTTCCTTCTGAACATTTTGGTGTTATCCAATTTATTTTTTAACCTAAGTGCATGCATTATTTTGTTCACAATATAAATATAATTTCTCTAAATAATCATAAAAATGTACCTCCGGACAGTGGCACGTGAGCCAAGGGAGGGGGAGAGGCAGGAGCGCTCCCTGATGGGAGCCCCCAGACCTGACCCTCCCCAGCGGCCCCCAGGCCACAGGCCCTCACCTGCTGGAGGGCCCCTGCCCAGCCCCACGTGACCCAGGCTCTGTCCAGTCACCGTTTTCTCCTCCTGTCCTCCCAGCAAGCCTGTTAGGCAGGCAGGAGACATCATGCCCATTTGACACACAGAAGCTGAGGTTCAGGCGTGTATTTGGGGGTCCATAGTGGGTTGACCTCCCATGGCAGGTGCACCCTCCTATGAAGGCAGTGCAGAACCTGCCCAAGAGCCAGGGAGAGGTGGCACACAAGGAATTTCAGAGGCGGAATCACCTCTCCTGGTCCAGGGGTTCTCAGCCAGGGGGAGCGTGGTGGAGACCCCTACAGAAACATTCCCACAGCTCCAGGGCATTGGATGTCCTCAGACCAGCCTGTGTGGCCCGGATGGAGTGTGTAGATGTGAATTCCTTGGCAGTCATAGGACAGGGAGAGAGGGAGACTGGACCCCAGGAAAGGGAGGGAGGAGGGGGAGAGGGAGACACAGGCTGTGTGAGAGGCTGTGTGAGTGGTGACAGAAGCTCACAGAGCCCAGCCCCCACGGGGGCCATCGCTAACCCTGTCACCACCCCAGGGGCAGGCCATGGAGCTAGGCCCATTTCACAGAGGCAACCACCATGGCTCAACAAGGCTTAAACAAATGCCATCACTGAAGCTGTGGTTTTAGCCAAGAGCGGGGGTTTTCACACCTGCCTGGTGATAAGAACCATGTGGGATGCTTGTCAGCCAGATTCCTTTTCTGGAGATTCTGACCCACCACCTCTGGGTGAATCCTGGGATGGGTCTCTTTAAGGAGTGCCGGGGTGGGGGAGGGGGAGGGATGGGGTGGGGCTTCAGGAATCATAGAGGGGCTGACTCAGGGCCTCCAAGCCCCCCTGCCCTGCTCACCCTATTTCATAACCCTGTGATATTTAGCCAGCTGAGGCGCTTGGCGGCTCCCCCACCACTGGACACAGGGTTATTTCCGGGGCTGGACCATTATAAATAACTCCTGTGTGGGACATGTTTGTGCACAGTGTGGTTTTCCTGTTGGATTGTTTCCCTGGGATAAGTTCCCAGAAGTGGGATTCCTGAGTGGAAGCATGGCCGTTTTCCCGCTCCTAAGCCCCAAAGCTCCTAGGCTGGCCCCAGGATGGGGATCCGGCCTTTCAATGGGTCCAAGGAGGGGCTGCCACCGAGTCCCACCTGGCACTTGCAGAGGAAAACGACAGATCTGACCCTCTCCTGGAAGAGTTCATCTCCCCTCTGCGCCTGAGGTCACGGCCGTCAGAGCTGGAGGGCCCAGGTGACTCGGTCTTTCTGGGACCACCCAGGCCGCTCCAGCAGCCAGGATGGGTTCTCCCTGTGGAGGTCACAGGAAGGGAAGAAAGGGTGCCTCGCTCCCTGGGGAAGCAGGTCTGTCAGCAGCGCTGGGAAAGGCCAGAAAGGTCTGGAGATGGTCATCACTGGGGAGAGGGGTCCCCAGAGTCCCCGCTCTCCTGTGGGAGCGGCAAATGAAGGTGGGGTAGGGCAAGGTGTGGAAGAGTCCCGGGGTGGGGGGGGGCACTAGCCTCCTGGCTCCCCACAGGAGGGCCGGGGGCCCAGCCTTTGCAAGCTCTGGGCAATTGCCCCAGCACAGAAGGTCGCTCCTCCCTGCAGAAGACCAGTGAGCCAGGCCTCTGGGCAGGGCCTTAGGTGGGGTCACTCCTCCAGGGCCCATCTATGGAAGACTGGCCCTTCTACTGGGAGCACCCTCTAACGGGACCAGGGGAATCAGTCCCGTGAGGTCAGCCTCTCAGTGTCCAGGGGTCACTCTGTGCTTCCCCCACAAGATCGTGAATGCTTTGAAGGCAGGACCCGTGTCTGCTGTGTTGTAGACTCAAGGTAGTGAGCTCTCCGTCTCTGGAGGTAAAACAGCTAAGGCAGCGTGGACATGTCTCAGAGGCAGAGAGGGAGTGCTTGCTGGCTGGGCGGGGGGTTCTGTGGGCTGAGTGCCCACCCTATGCCACCATTTGGCGAGTACTTATGCCCACCTCACTGCTGAGCAAACAGGCGCAGGAGCTAAAAAGGCCTGGAGATCTAAAGATAGCTGACTCTTCATGAATCATCAACTATTTATTGAGCACCTGCTGCGTGCCAGGCCTCCTGAATGTCCCCTTCACCGGTCTGCCTAGCCACCATCCATAGCTCATCGCAGGCAAAAGCGGCTGCCCTCCGTCTGCTCCCACAGGAAGGGAGCTACGCCCGCCGCCGCACCCCGAAGCTGCTGCTCGCCTGTCCAAGGCGCTGCCTGGTCTCTGGGCAGCTAGAATGACTTCCTGGGTGGGACTGGGGGCTCGTATGTGGGCGAGGCCAGCCCCGGCTGTGGTGAGCAGCAGGGGCGCCTCACCGGCACTGCTGGGCTGAGCCCCTGCTGGTGCCACGGTGCTGGCCACCTCCTCGAAGGACTGTCCCTAGGCCGGGACACCCAGCGGTGCAGAGCACTGGGTGCCACTGACCACAGAACTTTTTAAAGAGATTTTATTTATTTATTTGAGAGAGACAGCGAGACAATGAGCAAGAGAGCACAAGCAGGGGGAGCGGCAGAGGGAGACAGAGAAGCAGACTCCCAGCTGAGCAGGGAGCCTGACGTGGGGCTCGATCCCAGGACCCTGAGATCATGACCCGAGCCGAAGGCAGACGCTTAACCGACTGAGCCACCCAGGTGCCCTGTGACCGCAGAATTTTTAAAGAGGACCTTCTGTGCACAGGGCCAGGAAACATCTCAGCCTCGGGAGATGCACTTTTTAAAGACAACTGGGGACAGAAAGAAGTCTGGCCAAGAACTTGTCAGTCTGTGCAATTGACCTTTTGCACACAAATGCAGGTTATTCTGGTTTTCCCTCTTCAACTCCATTGTGTCGGTTTCGGTCCCTTGTTCCATCTGCTGAGGTTCCTGGAAATGCCGTGTTTTCATGAGCTGTGGCCATTGGCACACGCACAGCAAGCCTCCCACAGCCCCATCCAGATGCTTGAGTGAAACAGGCAGGGCCGAAGCCTGAGACCTACGGCCCACCCTTAGAGACTCTCTTATTTCAGCTTGCACGGATTTACAAAGTATCATCTCTGGGCTGTGCTGTCCAGGGGGTTGACCTCCTCCTAACTGCCCCGCTCTCCAGCCCACATTTTCCATTCTGCCAAAAGGACAACATAAAAAGCTTGTTCCCCAGATACACTATTATCTGTCTCACCTCCACGCCTTCGCCCACAGTGCTTGCTTTGTCCTGGACATCCTGTCCGTCTTCCTCACCTGGCTGACTCCCACACCAGGACAAAGGTTTGTCAAGTTCTTCTCCACGGCGCCCTGGCAGCCCGTCAGGCGCAGGCCCCAGGCTCTCCGACTGCAGTACTGCAATGCCACACGGGGTGTGGGCCCCGTCTGCCTACCTGCCCTGCCCCTCTCTACACCCTGGGATCCCGGGGTCTCCTGAGTCCACCCAGGGGCCTGGCCCCTACAGAGACGGCACTGTGCTCGGGATGGGGGACCAGCCAGGCTTGGGCAAATCACCCTCGGTTTCTTCATTTGTCGCATGAGGATCCTCACCACGTGAAGGGTTGTGGGAAGGACCCCAGACCACGTGTATGAAGTGCTCAGCGCACAACCTCAATGTCAACTGGCCGAATGAATGGCTGAGAGTGACTGGAGTAGAGGAGGAGGCAGAGAGATAGGCCAATGTCCTCTGGGAACCTCCAGGAGGGCGCAGTGATTCTGACAGGGGGCTGGGAGGGCTTTGCTGTTGGGGAGAATCGTGGCTAAGCCTGAAAAGGGGCTCCCCTGTTCTACCGGCCGTGGAGCTGGGGAAGAAGATCCAAGGAAGAGAGCCTTGGGGGTGTGCTGTTTCCTACAGACCCACCATGCTGGCTTTATCATTTAATGGTGTGTGTGTCTGTCTGTCTGCCTGTCTGTCTGATTTCAGAGGGATATAAGGGTGTTGGAGCACCTTACTGCCTTTCTTTGAGTGTCTGTTTCCCTTTAAGGCTCGCTCTGAGAACCGTAATCCCGTAAGGTAGGAGTGAAGAGAAGTCTTCCATTAGCTCAAAATTGTGACATGAGCTCAGCCCAGGAGAATTTGGGTGATTTGGGGGAAGTGGTGCTTCTGAGATGAGAGGGCCACACTTGCTGGGGGAGGAGGGGCAGAGGACACAGCACACCTCCCTGGGCCTGCTGCTCTTGGGATCTGAGGAGCAGGGAGCGCTTTTCCCAGCTGCCGCCTGGCCAGAGACGCTGCCCCAAATCCCACCAGCACTCCTGCCCCTTCGTAGGACAGGCACTTCTCTGAAAATGTAAATATTTTGTCTGGGAGTGGGAGCACTTTGCTTGACCACTGAGGGAAAGAAAGATGGAAACTGATCTATCGTGTGCCCACTGCAGGAGGTGGGTGCGCCACATCGTGGTTGGATCCACGGGGCAACCTGGTGAGGGCAGTTACCCACCGCTGCAGGTGGGAGAACGGGACGCCGAGGGGCCAGGGTGCGGCCAAGCGCTGGGCAGAGCCAGAGTTCAGGCTCTCCGCCTCCCGTCAGCCAGACACTCCTCTGCCTTCTTGGCAGCGGCTCCCTGCAGGCGGAGATGAGACGGTGCCAGGGTTCTGGGGGCGTCCAGCCCTGGGGTCCTGGGCGGCTGTGCGCCTGAACAAACCGTCACCTCCTGGATTTCTCCCCACCTGGGGATGGCGTATCCAGAGCACCTACACTGCGCCCCAGCCCCAGGGCTGTTGTGGGGACAGAGGAGATATGCAGAGTTGGTGACGCCGTGTCTGGGCTGGGGCTCCGTAAAGGGCAGTCTGCATATTCTTATCAACTCACACAGGTTGAGGAATGTACAGCCCCAGCTCCCAGCCCGGGGATCCCCCGCCCCTTCTCCGACTCGGGCAGCCGCAGGAGCGGGAGCCAGCTCCTTGTCCCCTGTGTGCCCATCCTGGGATCTGTGGAGAGAAGGCGGGTGGTGGTGGGACCTGCTGGCCCGTAGCAGGACCTTGTTCATGGGGTGGGGGGCTTCTGGAAGCTCCCTGCCCCCCTATAGCCGCCCATGACCGTGTGTGCGAGCACTCGCTGTATCCCATTCTCTTTCTCTGGGAGCCTAATTCAGGAACTACATAGGGGAAGCCAAGTTGAGAATCCTTACTTGAACCCTGACCTTGGTGCCCCTTGGGGGTGTGTCCGACACCCCAAGGCCAAGAAGGCCAGAAGCCAGGCACCGGCCCGCCTGTGGGCCGCAGGCACCCTATCTCTAACGGGGGCAGCCTGTCGAATTCCCATCTTCTTGAAGGAGAGGAATCTGGAGAAATAACTAGTCCTGACCTAGTATAAATTGCAAGGTGCCGTGAGGATGAAGTGTGTAAGCCACCGGGCTGAGGGCTGTCATCTCAGGACCCGAAGTTGCTCATCAGGTGATGACAGCACTGGAGAGGCTGTGGGAACTCTGAGACCGTGGTTTCCCTGGGGTGCTGGGGGGCTCACTCTAAAAGCACAAGGCGGTGGTGCAGGACCTCCCTCGCTGTGGCTACAGCTCAGGCTCTGTCCCTGACAGGCTGGCCAGGAGCCCCAGGCGGCCCGCAGAACCTGACACCTTCATCACGTTCTTCATCAGCACTGGGCAACTTCCTCCCACTTTGCAGAGGAGGAAACTGAGGCACAGGGAGGCCCAATCACAGGATCCTGCAGCCAAAGTTGTGCCACGTCTGCCTGACACAGAGTCTGGTCTCCTGACCACGACGCCAAATTGCCTCTGTGGTTACTACCATCATCACAATAGAATGTTAATAATAGTCATAATTAGTATTATTACTGAGGGCAGTGCCCCAGGCAGGCAAATCTGAGTGACTGCATCACTGGGGCTGAGTCCGTGGCCAGTGCCCAGAACTGGGCGGCGTCCTGTCCCAGCCAGCCCCAGGACAATGCTGAAGATCAGAGGCCCCGTCATGCAGCCTGGGTCACGGCATGGGGTTCTCCCCACCTTCCATTGGATCCTGGACTCAGGCAGCCACTCCTACCCATCTGCTCCTGGGTGCATCTGGTGACGGACCCAGTGGACATTCGTGAGTGGGAAGACTGAAAAGTCAAGCAGAGGCAATCACTGTTTTTATAAAACACAGATCCCGGGATACCTGAGTGGCTCAGTCGGTTGAGTGTCTGCCTTCGGCTCAGGTCATGGTCCCAGGGTCCTGGGATCAAGCCCCACGTCGGGCTCCCTGCTCAGCGGGAGTCTGCTTCTCTCTCTGCCTCTCCACCCCCCCACCCCAGCTTGTGCTCTCTCTCTCACTCATTCTTTTTTTTTTTTTTTAAGATTTTATTTATTTATTCGACAGAGAGAGTGAGAGAGTACAAGCAGGGAGGAGTAGTAGAGGGAGAGAGAGAAGCAGGTCTCCCGCCGAGCAGGGAGCCCGACGCAGGGCTCAATCCCAAGACCCTGAGATCATGACCCGAGCCGAAGGCAGACACCTAACCATCTGAGCCACCCAGGCGCCCCTCACTCATTCTCTCTTAAATAAATAAATAAATAAATAAATAAATAAATAAATAAAATCATTTAAAAAAAAAAATATATATATATATATATGAAGCACAGCTTCCTGCCTCCACACAAGCTAAGCACCCCTGCTCCAAAAGGCAGTGAATCCTGCTGGTTAAGAGCATGGACCAGGGCCCAGCTGGCCTGGCCTCCAATCCTGGGGCTTCTGCTCGCTCCCTGTGTGACCCTGGACAAGTGATTCACTTTGCTTCCTCTCGCCGTCTGCACAACGGTGCACACCCCAAGGCCACTGGGGGCACTGAGTGAGCTCGCGCTGTGCCTGCCCCACCCTGGCTGGTGCCCGGTAAGTGTCTGCGTCTGGAGCCCTTCGGGTGGGTACCACCGGAGCAGCTGTCTGGCCTGCTGCTGGAGGGAAAGGGGGCTCCCTGAGACGTGATTAGAGATCGACTTCGTGGCGGAGTTTGACTCTGGAATGGCTGGCTGGCTTCAAGTGTGTTGAATGTGCCTGCGACAGCCCTAGGTCCCCCGCGGGTGTTTGCTCTGGGTAGGCGAAGCCGGGGGGCTTGCTGGCCGTGGGGACCTAGGCTCAGGCTTTTGCAATCCTCGGAGGCCATAGTAGAGCCCAAGAAACAGGTTCCCAGCTTCCCCACTCCAGTCAGGGTTCCAGCTTGATCTTGTTCGGGTCTATCCTGCCGGCTGGGACTAAGGGAAAGAGATGCAAACAGCGCACAACCCAATCCTGGCCTCTGGGACATGGCCTGCCCAGCTGCCTCAGCTCTGGGCTTGGAGGCTGAGTCTGCAGCCTCAAGATGGGGGCATCTAGTGCCTGCAGCAGCCCAGAGCTCCCAATAGCCTGCGGGCCGCCCCAGAGGGATGGCTCTGCAGCCATGGGGCTGGGAGGGGCAAGGGTGCCCCGGACAGAGGCACCAGCACGAGCAGGTGCAGGAGAGGTGGACTTGCAGGGAGCCTTCGGAAACAGGCAAATGGACTGAGCTGAGGCCATGAGGTCCCCCAGGGAGTGTTGCTACGTCTGGGGCCTGGTGTCCAGGTGTCGCGGAGGGGATGGGACAGGGCGGGGCGGTGGCTCTGGCTGTGTGTGTAAGACCACCTCTTCCTCTTTGTCTCCTCCAAATGAAAGCAACAACAAAAACGATGGCTTGAAAACTTCTCTTCTTTTCCGGAGAAGTGCGTGGGGTCACAGGTGACCCCAGCTTCTCATCCCCATATTCCTGGACAAGGAAGATGGCAGGAGGATGGAGGAGGGTAAGGCAATGCTTCTGGGAATTCAAGATGCCATGTCACAGCCCAGGAGCCTCCCTCCCTCCGAGGAATCTCCTATGCTGTCCCGGTCACCTCTGGAGGTGGTATGGCCACCAGCAGGACCAGGTAGCTGCTCCAAGGAGCCCCCTGGTGGCCCAAGCAGTTGCTGCGGCCCCATGGGCCAGGGTGCACTCATTCCTGGACATCCACTGACGTAGACCTTTCCCAGCACCCAGACCTCGTGCCAGGCACTTTGCTGGGTGCCACCAGGGAAACATCATCTTCCAGCAGCCCTGTGAGGTGGGTGTTACCCCGTGTTATAGATGTGGACCCCTGGAGGGGACTGTCCTGGATCAACAGGCTGCTGCCGAAAATGCATTTGTCGGTGAAAAAAGGAGGCCACCCATGAACAACCATGATGTGGAAGTGTGTTTATTTTTATTTTTTTTAAGATTTTATTTATTTATTTGAGAAAGAGAGTGTGAGAGGGAGAGAGCACAAGCAGGGGGAGTGGCAGAGGGAGAAGGAGGCTTCCCGCAGAGCAGGGAGCCCGATGCGGGACTCAATCCCAGGACCCTGGGATCATGACCTGAGCCGAAGGCAGACGCTTAACCGACTGAGCCACCAGGTGCCCCGAAAGTGTATTTATTTTTAAAATAATGATCGAGCACGCAGGTGCATGCATAAACTCTAGAGGACCCTGCAAGTACCTGGCATCACCAGGGGCTTCTGGAAGGCGAGCTGGGGGGCTGGGGTATAGGGTGGAAATGAATCATTTTCACTGGACTTAGTTGTGTGCTTTTTGATTTTTGAACTATATGGAAGTATTGCCTATACTTAAAAATTCATGAAAGATTTAAACATTTGTGGATCTTCAGTGACAGAAGGAAACTTGGGAGTGACGGAATTTTCCCTCAGTTACAGCAGCATGGACAGGAGATCGCTTAGCAACTACTTGCATGCATCCAGTGATGGGGTGTTTACCCCTTAATTGGCCAACTTCCCATCTGGAGAGATCCTCTCTCTATGGGCTGAAACATATCTCCCTGGTCAAAACTCCCTCTTCTGGGATGACCTGCTGGGTATCTATAAGATGTCTGGTATTAGCTGAACACTCCCTGGCTACCAGGGGCCATGGTTTCAGCCCTCAACAACCTCAGAGCCCAGTTTCTGGAATTTTAGGAGTGGGCAGGACTCTGAAGCCAAAGCAGGACTCACCCTCCACACATGGGGCAGGCCACTGTTTGTAACGATGGAGGGGAAGCCTTGTTGCCCAAAGCCCCTGTCCCCTCATTTTGTGGTGTCACATCACCTGGTGCTGCAGGGTTGGGAGGGATGAGCCAGATCTGAGACCAGCCAGGGGCTCTCTGAAGCTGGAATTAGGATGCAAACTGCATTTGGGGAGGCCCATGTAGTGCTGTGGAAGGGTTCTGGACAGAGGTGTGACAATTTGATGAGACTTGACAAGTGTCGTAGAATAGGTTTCCCTATCCCACTTACCGAATCTGGGGTCATCAGATGAGGGGCACTGTCTCCATGGACTCAGGGACCTGCCCTCATTTTAGGGGCTCCTCCTGTCCTTGTGGGAGACAGAGAGAAGGCAGAGGAAAACAGGCAGCCTCAGCTTTCCTGTCTTTAAAATGATAGCCCGGGGGCAACTGGGCTGCGCAGTCTGTTAAGTGTCCAACTCTTGGTTTTGGCTCAGGTTGTGATCTCAGAGTCGTGATCTCAGGGTGGTGAGATCAAGCCCCATGTTGGGCTCTGCGTTCAGTGTGGAGTCTGCTTGAAACTGTCTCTGCTCCTCCCCCCATGCTCGCTCACTCTCTCTCTCAAATAAATAAATGAACCTTTAAAAAAAGTTTAAAATAATAGCCCGTTTTC
The DNA here is from genome assembly GCF_964656455.1 of Halichoerus grypus. Classification (NCBI taxonomy): domain Eukaryota; kingdom Metazoa; phylum Chordata; class Mammalia; order Carnivora; family Phocidae; genus Halichoerus; species Halichoerus grypus. The sequence goes on from NC_135719.1 coordinate 146,438,606, forward strand.
CTGCTCTGACGTCCATGGATTTTCCCCGGAACTTTGGTTTTGAAACAAGCGTTCTGATATTTTTTGGTTGGAATCCCCCCCCCCGCCCCGCCCCGCCCCGCCCCCCGCACGCCCAGGACAGGATTGAGCAGCCCATGCATGGTGTGTGAGAAGAGCACTGGGCACAAAGTTAGGGCAAGGCTGTAGCTCCCACATCTGGGACTCTGGCAGGAGAAGAGCAAAGCAGCTAGGGATGAGGATGGGGAGGCTGCACTGGGCTTCCCAGGAGGCAGGAGCTCTCACAGTGGGCTCCAGAAAAATCTCCCAGCCCCAGGCCCGTTGGGGCCGCATGCACAGGGTGTGCAATTGGGTCTTCCCTGGGACTTCCGAGCAGGAGCGAGGGTGGGGCTCTGTCTGGGGCAGAGGGTGGAGGACCCTCTACCCTCAAGTTGCCAGGGGCAGGCAGCACCAGGCAGCCCCCTCTGGGGCCCCTACCATGGCATCTTCCACCTGCCTCTTCTCTGCCCCTGCCAGGCCAGTGTGCCATTCCTTTTTACAGAGAGGAAACACAACTCTGAGAGTTCTGACTTCAATGTGCATTAAGGCAATGGAGAAGAATAGTGTTAATAGGTGTGCTGGGAATCAGATGTCTTACTTGAACAAATAAAAGAAACAGGCTTTGGCTGCAGGACTTTTCAGAGCCTTTAGCATGCAGAGGTACGTCTTGAATCTCTAGGAGGGGCTTGGAATGGGATATTTCCAAACTTACCTAGCCGTGCACCCTATGCAGCCCCAGCCCCTGATAAGAACACCCAGAACCCATGGTCTGCAGAACAGAGCACGGGAAATGTCAAAGGAGAACACTGGAAATCTGAATTCCCCGGAACAGCTGGGCTGTCTGGTGGTGGTGCTGATGTGGACACTGAGGTTCAGGGTGGGTCAAGCCAGAAAGAGAGTACAGATTTAAGCTCAGGGCTGTCTGGTGTCCAGGCCACTTTCCTGGGGGGAGCCAGGGTCCTGGAGAATCAGCGGACAGTGCCCATTCCAGAAGAAGACCAGAGAGTGGTGGTGCCAAGCCCTGCCGAGTGCTCACAATTAAACCAGATGCTTCGTCAAAGCCACAGGGGGCAGTGAACAAGCAGCGGACGAGCAGTATAACCAAGTGCTGGAGCCGTGAGGCCCCACAGCTGGTGGCGAGGGGGAGGACCCGGCAGGCCCAAGTGACAGCCTGCTGCTGACTCCACCCAGGCTTTCACCTTCGGGGGCCTCAGGGAAGCGTCCTCCACTGAGCCCTGGGTTCAGATTCCGACCCCTCCACTTCCTGACCCCACTACGATTCCTTGTTGTCAGCAAGCTGTGCCTCAATTTCCCCATCTGCACGTGGTGAAGAAGGCAGGGCAACAAAGGCTGGTGTGGGCAAGGCAGGGAGGGAGATGGTGGGGCCGCAGCACGTCAGCAAAGGTGCCCCTGAGTTCATGTGAGACCCCTGGAGACTCAGAAGAACAGGGGAGGCCCGGGGGGTCCTGCCAACCCAGGGGTGGGGGTGGGGCAGCATTGGTGGGGGAGGACGATCCCCGTTCCCGTGGCCCCAGCTGGGACCTGAGGGCTGACCTGTGTGCCCGGCAGCTGCCGCGTGCCGTCGTGCGGGTGCGAGGATGGCGGGAGGTGGCACGGGCAGAGCCCCCGGCAAGCTGCAGTCTGCGGTGAACACTAGTTCTGTCTTCTGCTTTTATGTTTTCTTTTCCCAGCTTTAAACTTAAAAATAGAGTTTCTGAGAGACCAGCAGATTGGCAAGCAGGCTGGTCTTCAGGGACGGTCTGAGCTGCCTTTCGGGGATCTGTGTCCTCTGCAGAAGGCGGCAGGTATATACGGCAGCATTGTAGACAGCAGTTAGAACGCCCTGACTAGTGTGGACGGATCCCAAGCACGGGATTGAGGGGAAAGAAGCAAGTCACAAAAGGAAAAGTGCAGCAAGAGATCATTTATACAAAGTTTAAGAACATAGCAGGGGACGTGTGGCCCCACCTTCAGGAGAACCTTCCCTTGCGGGCAGAGGGACAGGCCATGAGGCTGGTGTGAGGCCGCGGGACATGGGTCTGTAATCGCTCCCACTTACTGAGCACATACTCCATGCCAGGCTCTCTTCTGACAGCCTCGCCCATCATCCCCATTTAACAGATGCATAAACCGAGGCCCGGAGAGGGTAAGTGGCCTGTCCAAGGTCGCACGTTAGCAGGTCGCTGAGCCAGGGCTCGAGCCCAGGGCTCTTGGTTACTAAGGCCGTGTGGACGGCCTCTCGCCTGTGGCTCACAGTTCCTCATGTCTTAAAATGATTGAAGACCCCTGGAGCAAACGCGGTCAAATATTCACTTTGGCAAAGTCCGGTGGTGTGTTCTTGGGTTTTCTTTCTTCTCTTCTTTATAATTTTCTGTAGGTGTGAAATGTTTACAAAAGCCCTTGGGCTCTGGCCTGAGGCCTCTGCTGGCCCCAGGCCTTGTCCAGCCGCCGTCCACATCACACAGGCTAGGCCGTCCTGCTGCCAGGGTGGCAGCGACCAACTCATTTCCAGGGCTCCTGAGACGACTCCTAGCGTATGCTTTTGCTGTAGCTGATGGCCGCAGGAGGCCTGGGACCTGGGAAAAAGGACCATCTCCAACACTTGGGCTTGAGACTGGGAGGGCGGGTAGCCCAGTGGGCGAACAGGCTGCCCATGGCCTTCCCGTCGTTCTGGAGAAGGAACTAATGACCATGTAACTTAGGGATGTCTGGTCTCCAGGAGCCAATGGCGTGGCTGCCCCGACTGACCCAGCCTGGGCAGAAGTGGGGGTCCTGCTGGCCCGTGTGTCCTGGTTTGGGCAGCCAACAGTGCCCACTGGGCTTCTGGAAAAGCTCCTGGACCCTCACGCAACCCTCAGGACCAAAGGGCTGGGACTCAGAGGGACTATAGCTGTGGGTTTGGTCTCACTCAAGAGGTAGGGACACCAGGGCTGAAGGTGGAGGCCAGTCCTGCATGGGGTCACCGGGGGAGTGGACCTTCATGCCAGGCTCAGCCTGGATGGGCAGCAAGGGGCCCTGAATCATCTGTTGACAGCAGAAAGCCTATATCTGCGGAAGAAAATCCGGAGGTTTTCTCAGCCACGGGGCTGGCTTCCGTGGCTGTTTCCATGGGGTTTGTGGTAGGGGGGGACCTTGAGGACACACAGGCTCAAAAGACCAGCTTTGTCCCTGCTCCCAGGCAGTGTCCTCTCCCTGTGTCCCCATAAACATCCTTGACTCCCAGAAGGCATTTGGTGAAATTGTCCAGCCTATCTGACCCAAGGCTGTGGCAGGAGCTCAAGCCTCACGGAAACAGCAAAGTCTGAGCATTCATTCATGCATTCACTCCCTCACTCATTCCTTCATCCCATTCATGTGCTGATTAGTTCATACAAATAATAGAATGCCCAGCACATGTCAGATGCTGTACCCTGGGGGTTCAACAGCCAGGACACCTGCCCTCAGGTGGGTGAGTCTGGTGGGGACTAGAGGATCCAGTTCTTTTTTTTTTTTTTTTAAGATTTTATTTATTTATTTGAGAGAGCGAGCATGAGGGGTGGTGGGGGAGGGCCGAGAGAGAGGGAGAAACAGACTGTCTGCTGAGAGAGAAACAGACTCTCTGCTGAGCGTGGAGTCTGACTCAGGCTCGATCCCAGGACCCTGAGGCAGATGGTTAACCAACTGAACCACCCAGGTGTCCCTAGAGGACCCAGTTCTTTTTTTTTTTTTTTAAGATTTTATTTATTTGAGGGAGAGAGAGAGAGTGAGAGAGAAATGAGCAGGGAGAGCAGCAGAGGGAGAGGGAGAAGCAGACTCCCCACTGAGCAGGGAGCCCAATGCAGGGCTCGATCCCAGGACGCCAGGATCATGACCTGAGCCAAAGACAGACGCCTAACGACTGAGCGACCCAGGCGTCCCTAGGACCCAGTTCTAATACTGATGTTTACTTTGTCTGAAACTAACATAGCTACTTGGGTTTCTTTTGATTAATAATAGTGTGTAGTATCTTTCTCCATCCCTTTATTTGCAACCTTTCTGAGTCTCTACATTTAAATTGGGTTTCTTGTACATAACCTATAGCTGGGACCCATTTTGTTTGTTTGTTTAGATTTATTTATTATTTATTTTGAGAGAGAGAAAGAGAGACAGAGCAGGAGTGGGAGGAGTGGCAAAGGGGGACAGAGAGGGAGAGAGAATCCTCAGCAGACTCCCTGCTGAATGGGAAGCCTGACTCAGGGCTTGATCTGAAGACCCTGAAATCATGACCCGAGCTGAAGTCAGACACTAAATGAGTGAGCCACCCAGGGGTGCCTGGACCTTGTTTTTTATCCACTCTGACAATCTATGAACTTAAATTGGTTTATTTCAATCATTCACATTTAAAGTGATTAATATCTTAAAACTTAGTATCTACCGTTCATAACTGTTCTCTATTGATTACACATGTTCTTGGTTTTCCCCTTTTTATCTGCCTTCTCCGATTTCTATTGAGCATCTACCACTATGATTTCATTTTACTTCCTTTCAAAGCATATCAGTTATACTTCTTTTTAAAAAATGACCTTAGTGGGTGCTATAGAGTATGCAATATACGTTTTATTTATGACTTTATTTTAGAACAATTTTAGGTTTACAGAAAAATTCCAGCGGATAGTACAGAGGAAATATACATTTTTAATGAATGCAAGTCCACCTTCAATGGATACCGTTCTGTTCCCTGTGTGGCACAAGTATCTTATAACGGAGTATTGCCACTTCCTCCCTCCCACCCAGCGGCCCTGCTCTTACGCATTCACCCATCCATATGCTCTCATTATCCGATACATTGAGTTTCTGACCTTTATCATTTTCCTTCTCGATGAAGAACTTCTTTTAACACTTTTTTGTAGGGCAGGTCTGCTGCTGCTGAATTCCCTCAGCTTTTGTTTTTCTCAGAAAGTATTTCTCCTTCACATTGAAGGATGGTTTTGCTGAGTCTAGAATTCTAGGTGGATTTTTTTTTTTTTCCTGCTGCTTCTGTAAACCCTCCACTCTGTGCTCTTCTTGCTTGCATGAGCGATGTGCTGTGGTTCTTCTTTGTTCCTCTGCAGGCAAAGTGGTTTTTTTGCCCCCTTCTGGCTTCTTTCAACCTTTTCTTGTCATCAGTTCTGAATATGATACGCCTAGGTGTCGATTTGTTTGGTGTTCATCCTGCCTTATATTTTCTTAGATTCCCAGATCAGTTGTTTGTTATTTGTCATTAACTTTAGAAAATTTTCAGCCCTTGCTACTTCAAATTTTTCTTCTGCTACATTGTCTCTTTCTTCACTTCCTGGCTTTCCAATCACACATGTGTTGCACCTTTTGAAATGGTCCCATAGATCTTGGATGTTCTGTTCTGTTTGCCTTTTTAACATTTTTTTTCCCCTCTTTGTATGTTAGGTTGGGAAGTCCCTACGGACATATCTTCAAGCACACTGATTCTTCCCTTGGCAGGGTCGGTCTCCTGATGAGCTCATCAAAGGCGTTCTTCATTTCTGTTTCAGTGTTTTTGATTCCTCCCATTTCTTTTAAATTTTTTTCATAAAGTTTTCATCTCTCCGCTTACATTTCCCGTCTGTTCCTGCACGCTGTCAACACTTTCCATTAGAGCAATAACATTAATCATACTTATTTTAAATTCTCTGATGATTCCAAATTCGGTGTCTTACCTGAGCCTGGTTCTGAATGCTTTTTCTCTTCAGACTGTGTCTTCTCTTGTCACTTATCATGCTGTGTCATTTTTTCTTGAAAGCCAGACATGTACTGGGTAACAGGAACTGAGGCAAATGGGCTTTTAGTGTGAGGATTTATGTTGATCTGGCTGGGGTTGCACTTTGGGCTATGTTTGCCGTACCCGTAGGAACTCTCGGCTTCAAATTCCCCTGCTGGCCGTGTTTATGTCTCCCCTGTTGTCTCTGAGATTCCCTAAGATCCTGAGATCCTAAGACTCCCTTAGATTGAGTGTGTGACCACTATTATTATACTGGAGGCCTGTTCGGTGGCGATAAGGAGTCAGGGAGGAGAAATGTTCTATAATCTTACGTCCTTGGGCTGTGACATTCACTAGTGTTTCTTAGTAAGCCTCAAAGTTTAGAGGGGGTTGGAGTTGGGGAAATGCCACCCCCCACGGTGGATAAGGCTCTGGTACAGCTTTTTTCCCTGGAGAGCAGGCCTTTGATATGGAGAACGCTGTGGATATAGTTCACAGGGGTAACTTGTCCTTGGGGGAGATTTCTGGAGGTCAGATCACTAACCTGTGGCCTCCTCCTTTGGACTGTGGTCCTCCCCCCAGGAGCTTCTCAGCCTGGCACTAGTCCACACTCAGCCCCCAGCAGTTCCCCAAAATGATCATTTAAGCCATCCTAGCAGTTTATAGCTTCAAGGACTTCTCCTCCAGGTGAGCAGATCTCAGCTGAGACTCTGCATGTGCTCGTCTCTCCAGGTCCGGGGAAGGCACTTGGCCCTGAGACCTCTGTTCTCTGATGGGTCTGAGAAAAGTCATCGATTTTCAGTTTGTTCAGCTTTTTTCTTGGCAGGCCAGGAGCCACAACTTGCCCGCTCCTCATGTGTCAGAGCAGAAACAGGGGCTTGGGTTCTCGGCCACAAGCTTGCTGTGTGAGGCTGGGTGAGCTCGCCACTCTCTCGGGGGCTGTGCTCCCTCTTCTGTAGAGCACGACCCATAACCCAGGCGGGTGATATAGGGCAGAAGCAGGGCCAGGGGCTGCAGGATGGAGAGCGGGATGCCCACCCAGGAGGCATGCAGGAGTGTTCCCCGAGGCCCAGCAGGCCCGGGCTGTAGGGGAATCTGCTGGCCCAGGAGGGGAGAAAGGGAAGAAGTCTGGGGTGGGGAGGTGCCCCGTCCTCCCTCCCCAACCCACGCCTAGGTTTCACTTCTCCTTATGAGTCCCGGGCAGCACCGCCTGCCCCTTACCCTGTCGCACCCCCATTTTTTTTTTTTTTTAAGATTTTATTTATTTGACAGAGAGAGACACAGTGAGAGAGGGAACACAAGCAGGGGGAGTGGGAGAGGGAGAAGCAGGCTTCCTGCTGAGCAGGGAGCCCGATGCGGGGCTCGATCTCAGGACTCTGGGATCATGACCTGAGCCAAAGGCAGACGCTTAACGACTGAGCCACCCAGGCGCCCCGCACCCGCATTTTTAAGTGATTCCGTGGGAATTCCCAGCCACTGGCTCCCTCGCGTCCCTCCCTGGCCCAGCCGGAGGCGGGACTGGAACCCTGGAGTCTCCTCACCTCCTGGACTAAATAGCGCGGGGGGAGGAAGGATCCGGGAAACCCAGTTGGCACCTGGGGCCCCAGGAGGCCAGGCTACCGCTCTTGTATTAAGAAAGGCTCCCGATCCAGAAGGGAGGGGCCGCTGGAACAGCGGGAACAGAGCTGGCGCCGAGCGCCCAGTTCCGCGCCGTGCCCCTCCTCCTTCTGCCCCGCCGGGGCGTCCCCCGGCCAGGGGTGGCCTCCCCGCAGGGCAGGTCCCCAACCTCGAGGCCCCTTCCCCGCCGCCGCGGGCGCCCCGGGAGGGTGCGGGCCGGCGCGGGGCGGGCGCTCGGGGCGCGCGGGGCCGGGCTGCCCGCCCCCCGCCTCCTCCTGCGCGGGCCGGGCCGGGGCGGAGCGGGGCGCCGGCGGCGGCATGGCGGGCGGGCGGGCCGGGCCCGGGGCGCTGCTGGCCCTGCTCGCGCTGCGGGCGCTCGGGGCGGCGGCGCACCCGCAGTGCCTGGACTTCAGGCCGCCCTTCCGGCCGCCGCAGCCGCTGCGCTTCTGCGCGCAGTACTCGGCCTTCGGCTGCTGCACCCCCGAGCAGGACGCGGCGCTGGCCCGCCGCTTCGGAGCCCTGGCGGCGCGCGTGGACGCCGCCGAGTGGGCCGCGTGCGCCGGCTACGCGCTCGACCTGCTGTGCCAGGTGAGCGGGCGCGCGTCGGGGCCTCGGTGGCCCGGCGGGAGGGCGGCGGGGACAGCCCCGCCGGGTGGCGATCGCGGACGGGCGGCGGGCTCGGGACCCCGAGGCCCCGGGCGGGGTCCTCGGAGCGGGGCGGGGAGCCGGGCTTTGCGATTCATTAAGTTTCGTGATTTGGGCCTTCTCTGGGCCTCAGTTTCCCCTTGGGGACAAGAGGGGCGGACACACCGATGTAATCAGTCCCTTGGAGTTTGGGGGCCCCTGTGTCCCGGGACCTCCTGGAGTCAGCCCCCCAGTGTCCTGGCCTCGAGGAGCCCCGCCCTTATGGGGGTACCAGGATGGGAAGCCTTTGTCCCGCTCAGTGCTGCCCGAGCTGCCCCAGGGGAGGTGGGAGCAGCCTGGACCTGCCGGGAGCAGGGAGCGTGGTTGATGCGCTGGACTTGGGTTTGCGGAGGGGTATGGGGGACACTGCTCCCACTGAGGGCCCCTGCGCTGCCCTGAGGACACAGTCTCAGAGCCCCCACCCCCTTCCTGGACCTAACTGCAAGGTGCTCACACCCGGGGTGAGCGGGGCCTTGCCATGCCCCTACCGAGGTTCCTGCTGTGCCCTCTCTCTGGGGGCGCCGCCACCAGGCAGAGGGGCCCTCGTCCTTTCAGACCACCTGAGTGACATCCCTTTGGTGTAACCTCTCTGTCCCATCTCCCCTCTGAGGACAGAGCCCCTACTTCTGCCGGCTCCGGATTGTGCCCTAGCTGTTTCTTTTTCTCCTGCATGGGTCTGATTCCCAAGTGACTGACCAGAATCCCTGGGGAAATGGAGTCAAGGCCAGGAAGCCCTTGGGCTGGCAGTGAGAAGCCTGGGTGGAAGGGTCCCGCAGGGCAGCCTAGCTGACACCCTTCAGCCAGCCAGGGCAGGGGCAGGAGGGCTGGCTTGAAGTCAGACTTACTGGGTCGATCCTGGCCCTGCCACTTCCTGGCTATGTGACCCTGGGCAGGTCACCACTGTACATCATTGTGTCATCTTTAAAATGGGGACACTCTTAGCCGTCCCTCGGAGTTGCCACACAGACGAAAGGGCACATACTCAGGGCTCAGTGGATGATTCTGGTTAGATTTCTCTAGTGCCTCTTTGGCCCCCACTGGCTTCTCGGCCCTAGGCAGGGACGGAGTGGGGCCCAGAGGCCGATTCAGGGAAAGCCCAGAGAGGCAGAGATTGCTCAGTGGTCACACAGCTCAGTTATGGCCATGGTGGGCACGTGGACCACACTCGGTGCCAGTGTGGGTGGGCCATCTGGGTCAGAAATAAGAGGGGCTGGGAGTGGATGAGGGAGGGGGCCCTGAGGAGCACCAGAAAGCAAAGGTTGGGGGGGGTAGGGTAGGTTCTGCTCAGCCCTGGTGCTGTGCATCTCAGGGGAGCCAGAATGGTCTGGTCAAGCATCTGCCTCCTTCACTAGCCTGGGGCTTCCTTGGAACCCAGCCCTTCCCGCCCCGGTCACGTAGCTGGGTTCATGTAGCCACTCCACACTTGTTAACTGAGCACCTACTATGTGCTAGGCTCAGCAGAGTGAATCAGGTGGGTGGGTCCTCAGAAGAGGAAGGGAAGGGTCAGTCCTGCTACCCCTCCCTGGTAGGAGGCTCTCCTCTGTCCTTGGGAATCTTCCCAGCATGGCTTGGCCTTGAGCAACCAGGGGTGGAATGACTACTAGCAATTTACCCCAGGCGTCTCTGAGAGTGACCTCATGTCTGGAGTGAACTTGGAGAGGAGTGGAGGTTGGATCACACTTTCTCTGGCAGGGCCTCAAGGGAGGGCAGGAGAGTGCTGGAGGGAGGACCATGCTGTCTGTGAGCCAAGGCCGTGTCTGGATTCAGCACCTCCTGATTTCCACCCCAGGAGGTGGCCACGGTGCCTTATTTACAAGGTTCAGTCAATGACAGCATCCGAGCATTCGCATCTGCCGTAGGGACACGGGCTCCAGACAGGAGAGAGACCGTGAAGACATGCTCTCTCCCACAGTCCCCTCCAGAACCTGCCCCCATCTGGCACCTGCAACTCCTCCAGATGCCCAGATGGCTCCTTAGCTGGAGGGCAGCTGTCCCTCCTGGCCCCTTCAGACTCTTTCCGAGGGCTTCGCCCTCATCCAGTGGGTGCTTGTGTCATCAAGAGGAGAAAAGGCAGCTTGTGACACATGGCGCCCAGGTTCCCAGCATCCGCACCACAACCTTCCGGGGTAACTGAGCTTGCCTCTCTGCATAACCTGAAGGCATCAAAGTCTGGTTTCTGATGGAAAGCTACGTGGAACGTGCTCTGCAGGTGCATGTACTGGACAGACGTTTCCCCAGAGTCTGTTAGGAGCTGGCCCTGTGCTGGGTCCTGGGCCCAGGGGCAGTTGGCAAGTCACAAGCCCAGCTTGTTCAAGTCGGGAGACAGACACACTGATCTTACCAGAATGCACAGAAGGCTTCCCAAGGGTGACTGAACACCATGGGGCATGGGGACAAAGGCTGCACTTTCCCTGGAAAAGTCAGGGAAGGCTTCCTGGAAGAGGAAACATTGAGTTGCATCTTGATAGTTCAGACTGTTTGAGCAGTTACTGAACAACACATGCATCATCTCATTTATTCCTCCCAACAACTATGAGGTTTGAATTCCTTCCCCCTTTTACAGATGAAGACACAGGCACAGAGAGGTTAAGGAACTTGCTCAAGGTCACACAGGGAACGGTAAACTCAGTCTCCAGGGCACTCTAACTCCAAAGCCCTTCCCTTAATGACTTTGTCATATTGCCTGTTTTCAGGGCCCTGGGAGGATGGAGGAGTCAGAGAAGACTTCTCAGATAGGCCTGGAGTCATGAATAGGAGTTTGGCAGGTGTGGAAATGGGGGAGGAGGGAATACCCTCCCAAGAGAACACTGCGTACAAAGAGTCAGCCTTCCTAAGGAATAGGTGCTGGACGTTAGAGACCGTCGGGACTCAGGTCCATGAGTCATGGATGTCAGCAACTCCACAGTGGCCATTTTAGGGCAGCAAGCTGTTTGCTCCTGCGCTGGATGGCCCAGGCGGCTGAGCAGTGTGATACTAGATCGATTTTTCTTGGCCTTTCTCCTGCCTCCTCCGCGGACCGCCGTCGGGCCAGTTGCTGAGCATGCTTGCCAGCAGCTATCATTACACCCCCCTGCCCCGTCCTGCTTTTGGATTACTCAGGTCTGAGCACCAGGTTTGCACTGTGTGTAAGTAAGGGTACCTAGGCCACGAGTAAGGGCTTGCCAGGCCCAGCGTTGGAGGCATGGATGCTCAGATTCCAGCCTGGCTCCCTGGCGGCCCTCTGGGCTCCCTCTCTAGCTCTGGGCTGGGCTTTGATGAGTGGAGGGCACTGAGACTGGCTTCCAGAAGTCTCTTCTGCTTCCCGTTGTGTCTCTGGAGCTGAGGACGGTGTCTGGCTCACAGTCCGTGTCCAGTAAACACTTGCTGAATGAAACACTGCTGACTAATCTGGGAAGAGCACCAGTCAACACATCGTGAGGGCCGGGCCTGAGCCCCGGTGTGACCACTTCTTGGCACGTGGCCTTCCTAGAGCCTCAGTTCCTCATCCATGTAATGGGAGTCACGGTGACCCTACCTTGCAAAAATTAAGTGAGGCGTGTGTGCACCCAGACCCTCCTGGCCCACCCACAGCGGCTGGCCGGACGCATAGGAGGCTCCCGGGGAACCGTGGGAGAGATGGTGCGGCACAGAGGCCTCATCGGCAAACGGGGACATGTGCAACGTGGTTTCTTCGTCTGGGCCCGGGACAGTGACTGACCAGAGACCAACCACACATCGCCAAGTGGCCCTCAGCCTCACAGTAGCACTAAGGGGCCAGGAGGACAAGGCCGTGGTGTGACCACAGTTGTTTAAAGGGCGGAAGTCGCCCCTGGCCCAGAGCCTGAACACACATGCAAGAGGGCAGTCTGCCACCTTCTGCCCCTCGAGGCCTCCTGCTGGAACCCAGCCTGGCCCTGCCAGTGAGGAGGGGAGTGTGCGGCTGCGAGGGCCTCCCCTAGTGCGGGACGAGCATCCCCCGAGGCCTCTCGGGGTCCAGAGCTGAGTCAGTCCAGACCTTGGCCCACTGAGCTCATGGCGGGGCAGAGGCTAGAGGGTGCCAGGCACAGACATAAATAATGACCTCAGCTCAGGTCAGGGGCTCTAACCGAGGGAGGTTCTTACAGAGCCTGCAGAGCTGAGGCCCCTGCTCTGGGCAGGGGTGGGGCACACTTAACTAGGCTTTGGGGTGGTATTAGGAGCCAGCCCGCAGACTGGGCAAATGCCCTGGCTTTTCCCTTTCTCCCACCCTCCAACCCCACTAAGTTCAGTCTGGCCTGTGACCTTGGTTAGGGGCTTCCTTCTCAGCCTCTTCTTCCCCGTAGGTACAATGGGAATAAGAATATACCTCCTGGCGGCAGTCAGTTGCCTTGGGGGGAAAATGTAGATTCACTGGAGCACCCAGCAAGGCCCTGGCCCATGATCTGCCCAAGTGCCCAGGGCTGTTATTATTGTTAGTACTATTTCTCCAGGCCGGCCATGGTTATTATTCAAGGACGAATAGAATGCTGTGTTTGAGGGAAGGGCATGCCTGTGAGGGGAACAGTGTGTGCTGAGGCTCAGAGGTGAAACTGGCCGGGAGGGTCAGGAAACAGAAGGTGGGCAGGAGGCGGGAGCGGATGGCAGAGCTGTGGGCAGAGCTGGATCAGCGGGTGCTGGTACCTGTGTTAGCTCTCAGGCTGGAGGGGGGACTGACATGGGGGGGTCCTCTCAGTTCAGGGGGTGGGTGCGGGAGGCCGGAAGCTGGGGAGAGGTCTGGCCAGGTTTGTCACCTCTACCTGGGTTCCCAGAAAGCAGAACCTGGGGCAAAGTTCATGGGTCATTTCCTTCTTGGGGTGAGAGGACCCAGAAGCACGAGTGATGGGGTCCAGGGAAAGCCGAGCCAAGGAGGCAGCTGTGGGCTGGCGACTGCTCAGAGCGACGCATGCTTGAACTGGCGGGAGCGTGGCTCCAAGAAGCTATCCCATCTGCGGATCAGGACCGTCTGCTGGGCGGGGGGGGAGAGCAGAACACTTTATCCATCAGCTCCCTCCTCCCAGGGCTCAAAGTTTTGCCCCAGGAGACGTGAACTGCTCTGCATTCCAGATCGTGCCCATATGGGCACTGAGTGGCATCCCCAGTGTCTCATCAGAGGGGGAGCCCTCGGCGGGAGGCTGTGGAGACCGAGGGCGGCTGTTCCATCTGCCCCAGAGCAGAGGACAGCCCAGGACCCTGCCTGAGGTGCCTGAGCAGTGGAGGAAGAGGGGTCTGGGGCCAGGGGGACATGTGGGCATGGGTGTTACCGCCTTGCCCGTGTACGTGAGCCAGCCTCCATGGTGCAGGGGAGAGCGGAGTCGACCCCAGACCAAACCCCGACTCCTCCATGCTGACCCATTGGCACTGAATGACATTGGCCTGTGCCTCAGTCTCCCCATCTGTAACACTCTCCCCTTCATGGGCCCTTGTGAAGATTGAGTAACGGAGATAGGAGCACCATTCACTGTTACGGGCAGGTCGGGTAAGTTAGTATCCAGCACATTCCCTAAGCATTCACTCTGGGCCTGCTATGTGCTAGACACTGTCTTAGGTTCTGGGACACACAGTGACCAGACAGGCAAAACTCCTGCCCTCATGGGATGTAGGTTCCAAGGAAGACAGTAAACACGCAAACACGTTAATTTTTATTATGATACCGGGTCATGGTAAGGTTTTGGGTTTGGGGTTTCTTGGGGGGGGGTTGTTGTTTTTAAGCAGAGTCAGAGGCTAGGAGGTAGTGGGGGTGATGGATGTGTGGTCTCTGAGGGGGTGTCCCTTGAGTGGGGGGCCAGGTAAAGCGAAGGAGTAAGTCATGCAGATATAGGGCAGAGGCATCGTATATAAAACCGGCTCCAGCCCTTTCTGGCACACAGTAGGTGCTCGAGGGCAGTTGCTGCCGCCAGTAGTAATAGTAATAGTTGTGGTTCTTTGTGCTAATAGAAGCATTAAGGCACGAGGAAGAAGGTGAGATAGGAAGCTGAGGGTTGCTGCCCGCAGTGAGACTTCCCGTGTTGCTGGACAGGTGGCGTTGCCCCCATTTTACAGACCAGCAGCCTGAGGCTCTAGGAGGTGGGTGCCCGGCCAGCGGTCGCACAGCTGGTGCGCACCTGCACGCAGCATCCCTGGGCCCGCCCTGTCTCTGCAGGAATGCTCGCCGTACGCGGCCCACCTCTACGACGCCGAGGACCCGGCCACGCCCCTGCGGACCGTGCCCGGGCTCTGCGAGGACTACTGTCTGGACATGTGGCAGACGTGTCGGGGCCTGTTCCGCCACCTGTCGCCCGACCGAGAGCTCTGGGCCCTGGAGGGCAACCGGGCCAAGTTCTGCCGTTACCTGTCGCTGGACGACACGGACTACTGCTTCCCCCACCTGCTGGTCAACGAGAACCTCAACTCCAATCTGGGCCGCGTGGTGGCCGACGCCAAGGGCTGCCTGCAGCTGTGCCTGGAGGAGGTGGCCAATGGGCTGCGCAACCCCGTGGCCATGGTGCACGCCCAGGACGGCACCCACCGCTTCTTCGTGGCCGAGCAGGTGGGGCTGGTGTGGGCCTACCTGCCGGACCGCTCGCGGCTGGAGAAGCCCTTCCTGAACGTCAGCCGGGCCGTGCTCACCTCGCCCTGGGAGGGCGACGAGCGGGGCTTCCTGGGCATAGCCTTCCACCCCCGCTTCCGGCACAACGGCAAGCTCTACGTCTACTACTCAGTGGGGTTCGACTTCGACGAGTGGATCCGCATCAGCGAGTTCCAGGTCTCCGCGGACGACACGAACACCGTGGACCACAGCTCTGAGAGGTGCTTTCCCCGGGGTGGGGTGAGATAGGGGGGTGGGCAGGGCTGATATTCGGCTGGCCAGCGCCGGTTCGCACCAGTGGGACCAGACCAATCTATGGGGTGTGCCTGCACCCGTCTTAAATCCTTGATCACCTCCAGTGAGGGGGCTGAGCCCTGCGTTGTGGGCTCAGGGGAAGAACAGTCGCAAAACAGCACCCCAGGATCATGTCCAGACTCCTGAATGAGTAGGTGGTTCATTCCATTCGATTCTCCTAACGCCCGATGAGGGTAGTAGTATACTCCCCATTTCCCAGGTGAGGAAGTGGAGGCTTGGAGAGGTAAAATGACCTGCCAGGCCACGCAGCTGGGAAACATCAGAGCTGGAATCCGGGTGTGTCTGTCTCCTGAGCCCCACCTTCCACTTCTCCCACCTGGACCCTCTGGCCCCCCCCGCCCCCAGCAGGCTTATCTACTCCTCTCAACACAAGCCTCCTCTCTGTTATTATCTGCGCCCCTCACTGTTTTCAAAACTGCTTTGACCTAACCTGGCAGGAAGGGCGTATGCATCAGTCTGGGTCCAACAGGAAAATAAACCCTCTGCCAGGTAGATAGGTCAACAGGCAGGACTGGATACTGGGAATTTGCTACTCAGGAGTTAGAAATGAAAGAGCAACTTGGGGAGGAAGTAAGGTAACCCTGAATTTCCCAATGGGAGGAAGCTGCCTCCACCTCTCAGGCTGGAGGGACAAGGTGGGAAGATGGGGTTGCTAGAAAGAGCTGGGGCCACTCAGTGGCACCTGGAACCACAGTGGGCCTGGGCAGGGGAGCTGGGGCCACAGAGGAGGGGCAGCTACAGCCAAGACATTGGCCAAGCAGAGAGAGAGAGATATGGGGAGAAATACCCTGGCTTCTCCCTTCTTCCCACCTTCCGGTTTCCTGCCAGTGCCTTCCATTGGCTGACCCTAGCTGGAGCCCAGTCAGCAAAGGAGCATGGGAAATGTAGTTTGCAGGATCTGAGTTCTCTGAAGTAGAGGGCAGGTAGGGGCCGAACCAGGACTAATCTGAGGCAAATAAGCAAATAATGGCACATTGGGCATTTAACAAAACTGTAAAATCTTGACATTGAAAGTATAAAAAGGAGAAGGAATCAAATAGGCTGGTTAACATGAGGGCTAATATAAGTCTTGTCATACAGCATTAATTTTGACTCTGAGCATCCTGGCAGCCAGAGCAAAAGGAGTAAACTTAATTCTCATTATCTGACACGGGGCTGTACAACCCGTTCTCCAAGAGACACCAAGTTTATCACACGGCTCGCACAGAGGAGAAGCAAAGGGACAGGATGGATGTGCCTCACTCGTGACTTTTAAAAAGTGATTCCTGATAAAAACTGAAGGTGGGACACACAGTATACAGAGGAGCTTATTTCAGAGTGAGTGTTCAGTGAGGGTCCTCTGGGGACCTGTCAAGTACAAGCCTCGAACTTGACTCACACAGGGGAAGAGTTAGGGACTCAGGGTGGGGCCAGGACCGAGTAGTCATCCTTGCCTGAGTCAGCGGTCAGTCCCTGTTCCCAGGGCTGGGCTCCCCATGGTAGGTGGACGCCTCACAATCTGAGCTGTCCTCTCCAGGGAGGACTTGGAGTTTGGGGTTCTGTTTCACCCCCCCAAGTCATGTGTGTTAGCCTCAACAGAAAGGCTTCCAGTCTTGGTTCTGGAGCCCTCAAGTCCTGGGTTCAATTTACTTGAACTTTCTGTGCCTTGGTTTTTCTTATCCTTATTAATAAGGGATTAGTAAGTCAATGACCAATCCTGGAAAACCTCAGCAAATAGGGAGTTGGCTACAAAGGTATTGGGAGGATCCAGAGAAGGAAAAGGGAAAGGTCAAAGTTACCCGAAGATTAGTAATTGCAAGAAGCCAGGGGAGCAGAAGGGAAAAGGTCTTTGCGTTGCTAAGTTTGCTGCTCCTGGTACCAAGATGTCTGGGTGGAACCCAGGAGTCCATCTTCGAGAGCCACTGTTCCCATTCCTGCATCGACCACTTCCGGAGACAGCACCAGAAGCCAACGAAGCGTGACTTCTCCCTTCCTCGTGCCCTTCCACGCTCCACGAGCAAACTCTAACCAGAAGCCAGCTGGCCGGCCATGTAGCGGAAGGCCATGGCAGTAAAGAAGATGGCTGAGGGGTTGAGTGTGTGGCTGAGCACAACCCACACCATGCAGCCCACCTCCTTAGCAACTGCAGTAGACAATGAATGACGGGGGTGTGTAGAAATTGCTCATTAAGTGGCTGGTATGTGGGTAGCTACGATTATGAAGAAACCAGTTGTGCCAGTGACTGGGTCAACAGTTTTGCATGATCATAACTGGGGAGATAGTGGTGGGGAGCAGTAGGAAGACCTGAGTTCTAGTCCCAGCTCTGCTACCTGTGGGCTGTGTGACCTTGGGCAAGTTGCTCAACCTCTCTGAGCCTCTGGTTACTCAGCACAATGGAGTGAATTATCCCTGCTCAGCCTACTTGATCCTTATAAAAATCACTTGCTAGTAAATATATGAAAAGTCTTTTCAACTGTGAAATGGCATCCAAGAGAGAGGAGGTTTTATTGCTGTGATCTTGTTTTGTGTTTTTGGCTGAGGTTGGTGTTTGTTTGTTTGTTTGTTTGGTGGGGGTGGCTTATCTTCTTTTAGGATAATCCTGGAGATCGAAGAACCAGCCTCGAACCACAACGGGGGCCAGCTGCTGTTTGGGAATGATGGGTACCTCTACATCTTTACTGGTGACGGCGGGATGGCCGGAGACCCCTTTGGAAAGTTTGGAAATGCCCAAAACAAGTATGTTCTACTTTTGGCTGGCCGGTGGGTTGGTTTACATACTCTTCTGGAGGGGGAGTTCCTTCCTCAGCCATGCAGCGCAGGGCAGTAGAAAGGGCTTTGGGCCCCAGCTCAGTCTGCCGCTAGCCAGTGGGGGACCCCCATCAAGTCACTTTCACTCACCAGTTAGAGAGAAGAATATAATCTCCAGGGGGAGGCTTGTCGTGAGGAGTAAAGGTGATCTTGTTTATGGGGGGCCAGGCCCAGAACCCACTTGTCACAAGTGCCTGATAAGGGATATCACAGAGCTGGAAGTCAGTCCAGCCCTGCTTGAACCAGAGGAAGGAAAGGGAGCCTTCCCAGACCAAATGGGGAGCATGAGCTGGCCGGAGCGGGGCTGTATGAGCCTGAGGGTCTTCTGCCCCAAAGGTCACCTGCAATGGCCCAGAAACTGAGGCATAGTCTTGCTGTCATTACTTACTTCTTGGCTTGAGCAGATGGCCTGCCAATATTCTACTCCACACACACACACACACACGCACATGCACATGCACACGCACACGCACACACACAGAGCTTCGATGAGGATATCTAGGGCAGCCTCCTCCATTCTCTGAGCTAAAATGACAAAACCTTCCTTAGCCCAGAAAGTAAAAATAGCGAGGATGTTGATTATAGTAATTAAAGTGTTCACAATCCGTGACGCACGTGTTCATACGTGACAGTGTAAGAATCACTGCAGCCTTCTCATGTTTGGGATGTGTTTAGCGATGTAGTGGGGAAAACAGAAATTAAGGATTTGTGGATAATTGGACAGAACTTAAAACATTATTTTGCTGCTATGAGTTTTGCCCACTTCCGTCGTGAAGCCGGCTGTGCAGCGTGTGGGCTCAGGGCTGTGATCTGCAGCCTGGTGCCGAGCAGGCTGGAGCGTGTCAGGGGGACTCCTTGGGGCAAGACCTAAAAGACACAATGGGGGATTAACCATGGGGCATCTTTGGGTGGGAGCCTCTTACACGGTTAGAGAAGACACTGGTGAGATGTCTGATGGTGAGCGGGAGGCTTGGGTGCGGACGCTAGGCTGGAATGAGGGTACACAGCTGCAGAAATGTGCACACAAGCAGCGGGGGCGGGGAGGGGGGTGCACCAGAGTGCTCCCAGCGAGGAGAGCCGGCTGGTAAGGAGGTGCTCTGGAGCACGAGTCCTGAGGTCTCCTCGCTCCCGGGGCCCCAGAAGCAGATGTCGCCTGGTACCATGGGAGTGGCCTAGGTTCCAGCCCAGAGCTGCCTGGGGGAGAGGGCAAGTTGTCACCCTCTGCAGGCTGGGTGGCCTCATCTTTGAGGTAGGGGTGGTGGGTGTAAAGTATGGGGTGAAGGGCCTCTGAGGCCTGTCTGGCTCACTGACATGGGGTGGTTCTTTCCCCAATGCCCTTGATGGTGAGAGAGAAAGCAAGAACCTCAGCCTCCCATTTCCTGCTGAGCTCTGCAGTGTTTTCGCTCCCCGCCCCCGAGCCCTACCCTGTACTCCTGTATGGTGCACTTGACTTTGATTGCAAGCCATTCACTCGCCAAACACTGAATGAGCACCTATTACATGCCGGTCACTGTCCTGGGCATTGGAAGAAAACAGTACATCTGAGTCATTTTTAGGAGTGTTTTCACTCCCTGGGACAACCCTGTAAGGAGGCAGGAGGGAGAGGGAGCTCCCTAACGCGACAGCGAGGAGACAGGCATGGGGAAGTTGGAAGAGTGTTGTGGCCAAGAGCTTGGGTTTCTGTGGTCCCGCCGTCTGGGCCGCTCTTTACTAGCGGTATGACAACGGTGCACATTATGTGACCTTTCTGAGCTCAGCTGCCCCATCTCTAAGGGGGGATCACAGTAGTACTCACCGACCTAAAAGTTTGGTGGTGAGGATTAAATGGGACAATAAAGGGTATGTATGTCCAACCCTTCCCTTCCCGCAGCCTGGCACGTAAGAAGGTGCCCGGTGAATGCTGAATGAATGAATGAATGAATGAATGTGGGTACCCAGCTGGTAAGCAGCTAGGGAGGACCTGAACCAGGGTCTCTGGCCCCACAGCGCAGGCCGGCCTTGACCCGGCCCGGCACCTGCCACGGGCCGCCCTGGTGCCCTGGGGCGAGCCCTGGCGCTGGGCGAGCCTGAGCCGCGCCCTGTCCCCCCCCCGCCCCCCGCCCCGGCCCGCAGGTCGGCGCTGCTGGGCAAGGTGCTGCGCATCGACGTGGACCGCAACGAGCGCGGCCCGCTCTACCGCATCCCGCGCGACAACCCGTTCGTGGGCGACCCCGCCGCGCGGCCCGAGGTCTACGCCCTGGGCGTGCGCAACATGTGGCGCTGCTCGTTCGACCGCGGCGACCCGGCGAGCGGCGCGGGCCGCGGGCGCCTCTTCTGCGGAGACGTGGGCCAGAACAAGTTCGAGGAGGTGGACCTGGTGGAGCGCGGCCGCAACTACGGCTGGCGCGCCCGCGAGGGCTTCGAGTGCTACGACCGCAAGCTGTGCGCCAACGCCTCCCTCGGTGACCGCCCCCCTGACCCTCTCCGCGCCCCCGGGGGCCCACCTCCCCGGGTCTGCATCCCCCCCATGGTTGTGCCCAGCGCCTCCCTCTGCCCCCCACGCCCCTGGAGACACTGATCCTGGATCCGTCCCCCACCCCGTGGATCCCCCATCCTGGATCTCCCGTCGCCTCTCCCCCCACCTCCCCAGCGCTGCCGGGCTGCTCCTGGCTCTCCCCACCCACCCCCATCCCCGCAAACCCATGCTCTCTCTGCCCTGCTTTACCCAAGCTGTAGGCACCTTCCTCCCTCCGTGACACTCTGGGGCCCCCAACTCGGGCCCTCCCCGTGACCTCACCCCCCCTTGCCCCTCCAGACTCAGACCACCTGCCAAGCTCCTTGTGGGGGAGGGGCTGACCCTCAAGCTCATCCCAGCTTCTCCCCCCTGTGCAGATGACGTGCTGCCGATTTTCGCCTACCCGCACAAACTGGGCAAGTCGGTCACGGGAGGCTATGTGTACCGGGGCTGCGAGTACCCCAACCTGAACGGCCTCTACATTTTCGGCGATTTTATGAGTGGGTAAGTGGCCCCGGCGCCAAAGCGGCTGCTGCCCCTGGCTTTCTGTAAAAAGCGGAGTACAGGTGCGCTGTGCGTGTGAGCATGCGCAGGTGCAAGCCCACGTAGCTGCTCTCGGACCCCGACCGCCCAGCCGGAGCCAAGCGGGTCTCTTCCTCTGGGAGGAAGTCTGGAGTCACATCTCAGGGAACACCCAGCCCGCCCCCTCTTCTCCTGATACCTTTCCTGAGCCTTGCTGGCTACCTCAAGCAGCGCCATGAAGGCACGGCTCCCGACTAAAGACGGGATGCTTGTTTAAGTGCAGATCCGTTGGTCTTCCCCTCCACCCGAGGTTCATGGGCTCCGGGCCTGACCGAGGTTCCGAGGGGCAGGGAGGGCAGAGGTGGAAGGTGGGGGTGGGGGGAACATGAACACCTTCCTCGACGGACTCTGGGCCACCTGGCTTCTGGGGAAAACCAGGACGTGTCTGTCACTGCACTGACTGACTGGGGTTCCAGGGAGCATTCGTCTGGAAGAGGCTGGAGAGGTCATTCTGCTGGGGAGGGGGTAGCTGGCGCTCCAGCCAGGGTCTGACCATGGGGGCCCGGGGCGCCTTGCTGCCCAATCCCCACACCCTATGGCAGTGCTTCCCCACCCACTGAACCCCTAAAGGGTGTGTGTGTGTGTGTGTGTGTGTATGAGGTGGGGCTGGGATGTGTCACACCCCACAGGTTTTGGAGGGAGAAAAGAGAACATATCTCCTAAGCCTGTGGGTCAGACTCTTTCCCAAAGAGAGTTGTGGAGCCTCATGACCACCTCATTCTCCCATTGTACAGAGGAGAAAACTGAGGGCCCTAGAGGCCCTAGGAAGACATACACTTGGCACAAGGTTTAAAAGTGCTGCTGAGGGGCGCCTGGCTGGCTCAGTTGGTAGAGCACGTGGCTCTTGATCTTGTGGTCATGAGTTCGAGCCCCATGTGGGGTGTAGAAATTGCTTAAAAAAATAAGTCAAGATTTTTAAAAAAATAATTAACTTTTTTTCTCTTTTTATTTATTCATTTTTAATTTTATTTTATCTTATTTTTAAGTAATCTCTACCCCCAACGTGGGGTTTGAACTTATGACCCCAAGATCAAGAGTCACATGCTGCACTGACTGAGCCAGCCAGGCTTCCCGAAGCCTCTCTTTCAATGTCTGATTCTCCCTTACCCCTTCTGCTGTTCCCCAGGATTGCTGAAGTCACCTGACCACAGAGATTCAACTAATTTTGCTAGCTTTTCCCAAGCCCTTCCACTGGGTCAGGCTTTGTGCCAGGGTTAGGGCAGCAGAGCTGAGAGCACCTCGCGCCCGGGTCAGGGAGACAGACCCATGCTTGGTCCACTCCAGTCCGGCCTCAGAGAGCCCGTGCACGGTGCTGGGGGTGCCCAGCACAGGGGCAGTCAGGAGGGCTCCCCAGAGGAGGGTACATCCAAGCAGGGCCTGGTGATTGACAGGTGCAGGAGGGAGTAAGGGCAAGATCAGCATATCCTGAAGATGCCGGAGCTCCACCTCATGCTCCGGAGTGGAGACAGCTCCAGAGTCTGCACGAACTTCTGGTCACCAGCCTTGGAGGATTCTGCAGCTTCTGACTGCCTCCTGTGGGTCAGCGGCTGGGGCTGAGCAGAGGGGGCAGGGGACAAGATGGTCTCCTTCCCCTGCCCTTTTCTGCTGCATTGGAGGTACCCAGTGAAGACTGCACGCTGGGCCAGCTTTATGAGAGCACCGGATCCTGACCCCTAGGCTAGCAGGGAACCTCAAGGGCCAGCTTTACGGATGTGCAGCCCGTGTGGATGCACAGACCCCACGCTCAGAAGGGCCCACACTTGGTTTAATGTTCTGCTATCGCTGCCTTGAAATCCTTAGTACTTTTTGAACAAGGGGCCCTGCATGCATATTTTACCCTGGATCCTGCAAATGCTGTATGGTCCTGGTTGCATGGATAATATATGAGTGGGTGGATGGATGGGTGGATGGATTGTGGGTGGGGTTCCCCTGGGCACCCTGCCAGGCATGACCCCACAGCTCATGCTTCTTTGCAGGCGTCTGATGTCCCTCCGAGAGAACCTGGAGACAGGCCAGTGGCAGTACAGTGAGATCTGCATGGGACGAGGCCAGACCTGTGCGTTCCCGGGCCTCATTAACAACTACTACCCTCATATCATCTCCTTTGCTGAGGATGAGGCTGGTGAGCACTCCTGAGGCCCCGAGACCTCTCCGTCCAGGCTGCATGCCTGGGACTGATGCCCCCACCCTGTGGGTCCTCTGGCCTGGGTGGGATTTCAGAGATGGAGTCAGGCCTGAAACCCCCTTCGGGCTGGGGAGCAAGTATGCAGTAGTCTGAGACCTCGCTTGGGCATCGGTCCTCCCCATCCTGGGCTTCTGTCTCCTCATCTGGAAGGTGGGAGCAATGTTCCAGCCCCCAACTCCCTGCAGGGCTGCTTCTAGGCCGTGGAGTGAGCCGACCAGGAAAGGGTTTGTAATGGTGGAAATGCAGGTGCGTGGGGGAAGAATGTATCCCAGAACTCTACTACCCTGGGTTCCTCATGGCCAAGAAATCTGGCCTATACAATTAAGCCACATTATCTTCAGAAATTGGGTAGACACCGCCTTCTTGAACACCCTTTGTTGACCCACTTGTTAGTGGGTTCTCATTCAGGCTCTTGTATTTTCAATGCAAGGAACAGGGAGGGAGGGGAGAGGATAAGGGGCCATGGAGGCTGGATCTTGCTCCAGCGTCCTGCCTTTGTCCTTGGCCCCAATTGTCCCTGGACAAAAGCTGAGGGGTCCCCAGTGGAGCCTGGGGGATGCTTGGCAGGGTTGCTAGGCAACGCCCACCCAGGGGCCTTTGGAGGGGTATCCCCTGCAGGGCCCAGTGCCCAGAGCCCCCAGGCCTAAGTCTGGGAAACCTTTGTTGGATGACACCCGTCACAATCTAAATTTTCAAAAGGGCAGCCCCAGCCCCCACTGCCCTCCCAAGCCCACTGGGCCTTGAAAGCCCTTTCTTTTGGTCAGTAGGGGGTTAATGTGTTTTGGAAGGAGGTGCGCCCCCCACCCCCCACCCCAGGGGCAGGGCCTGGAAGGTGCAGTTCCCAAGGGACCCTTGTTCAGCCCTCTGAATGACATCAAGTAACCGATAGCCAGGAGGAGCCTACTTGAAATCACACGGCCCATGGACAGCGTGCTGGTGAGCTTGGGCAGGCCGCCCCTGGAAGGCACAGAGCCCTGGGGTCCAACACAAACAAACCTCCCCCAGCCACCAGCTCCAGCTTTCTAGTTGTTCTTCTGACACTTGCAAATTGCAAAACAAGGACCTCTGCTGGCCTGGTGTCCTCCGGAGACAGCACACCACAGAAAAGGGCAGTGTGGCCCTGGGTAGGGCTGGGCAGTGCCGGTGGGCCCCCTTCCCCATGCGTGGGGTTGGGGGCCAAGGAGTGTGCCTGGTGCAGGCCTGTCCCTTTACAGAGGTGGGGGTGGGGGGTACTGCACCCGACCTGGCGCCTGGAGGCCTCCCAGAGCAGGGCCCTAAGCTCGAGCTTGGTCAGCCAAAGGAAGGCCACGGAGAAGGGCATTCCAGGCAGAGGGAGCAACGCGTGCAGGGCGACTTGGGTCGCTCCAGGGGGCTGGAGAGTGGGTGTGAGGACTGCACAGCTAGGTGGGGACAGCGGCTCCCAGAGGCCTCTCTTCAGAAAGAGGCCCAGAGAGGGAAGCGACAGCCCAAGACTGCACAGCAAATTCATGTCTGCGCCTATGGGTTCTCCAGCAGGGGCTTTCTTGCCAGGGTGTGGTTGTATCACCTTGGGGACCAACTAACCATCCCCAGTCCCCCACCAAAGCAGGGCTGGTGCTCCTGGAGGGGAGTCAGAGGTCACTGAGCACTCAGCATCCTGCCCTCCCCAGCCCCCAGCTCCCCACCAAAGCTGGGTCTACCCCAGTTACACAAGTTGGTCCCCCAAGCGTCTTTGCCTTTGTGGAGATCCCTGGGTTTCCTGGGCCTTGATTCTCAGACCCCACCCCCATGCAGCCCTCCTTGACTGCATCCGTCCCCACAAAGATGCCTTCCTCAGAGTTCTCACCTCTCTTGTCTGTCTGTCTCTCCTTGGGGACCACCCCCATCTTCGGGAGAACGTTCACTGTCCTCTTGCAAAGGCAGACATATAAGCATGGCTGAACCACCACACTGAATCACACATGGGAGGTGTCTGTGCCCCCCAGCCACCATGTGTCCTACATGTGAGGGCTTGGGGGCAGCAGACATTCCTGAGTTCCAGGCCTGGCTCCACCACTCACCAGCTGTGTGACTTTGGAAAGTCACTTAACCTCTCTGAGCCTCTATAAGATAGGAATAAAGAAGCCTATTTCCTGGGCAGCGAGAGCCAGGGGCTGGGATGAGGGTGACGAGGGAGAGAACTCACGTTCACTGAGAGCATCCGCGGTGCCAGGGGCCCTGAGAGGTCGAGGACACTCGACTGAGGCTCCAAGTGGGACTGTCCCAGAGCCGCCGGTGCTCCCACAGGGCTACATGCAGGGGCTGGGGTTCACACCAGGGACCCCCCAAGCGTGTACTCTTGTGCCCGTCACCTGCCCAGGAGGTGCCTTCGGGTCAGTGGAGAGACTCTGGCCTCAAGGCCTTGGCGGGACCCGGATCCTGGAGGATGACTGTCATAGCAATGACAGTAGCTAATACTGACTGAGCATTTACTCTGTGCTCCTTTAATCCTTCGTCCATGAGGCATCCCGTGGTAGGGATAAGGAAGCGGAGGCTCAAGGAGCCCCATGTGCCTGGAGTCACGCAGTAGCAGTCAGCTGGGGAGCTGGGCTGTGCACCCTCACTTGTGCCCAGAGGTTGTGTGCGCTGGGCGTGAGGCCAAGCAGGGACCAGGGCGGGGCTGGGTCCCCAGCAGGAGGCAAGAACTTGGCTAAGTCCGGGCAGAGCGGCCGGCAGCTGGTTCTTTCTCGGCCTCTCGTTCCAGCTCTGGGCGCTGAAAGGCTACGCAGACCTCCCTGAGGTTGGGGTCCCTTTCAGAGCCTGAGGGGAGCTGGGGGGCCTGGGGTCAGGGGCCTGGCCGGGACCATATTCCAGGCAGTGTTCTCACTCCTTGCCTGGTTTCTCGCCCAAGGGGAGCTGTACTTCATGTCAACAGGCGTGCCGAGTGCCACAGCGGCCCATGGGGTTGTCTACAAGGTGATCGACCCTTCCAGGTGAGCCCCGCCACTGCATGCCTGGACTCCTGCTGTCTGCCAGGACCCCCCCCCCCCCCCCCGTCTCCATTGTCTTGTTGTCCTCTCCACCACCCCCTGGGAGGGTATGACTCATAGCCCCATTTTTCAGAAGGGAAAACAGACCCAGAGAAGGGAAGTGACCGGCCAGGTCCATAGTGCTGGTGAGGGGCAGACCTGGGGCTCAAAACTGGATCTGCCGCCTCAAATCCAGCTCTACTCATGGTAGGAGGGGGCCAAGGATGCCACCTGGGCCAGATAATCACGGGCTTGACCTGACTTTCTGGCCTGCTCCCCACCCGACCCCATCCTTTCTCCTCTCTGACTCGCCCCTCACTCCTCATTTCCTGGGCCACCCGCCCCGGGCACCACCTCCCCCAGCCCTCAACTTGCCTGCGACACCCTGATCTCCACCTGTCCCCACCACGGGGCTGCCCTCCCCCCGGCAGTCCCACCTTCCCCTGGGGAAACCAACTCAGTGGCTCCTGTATGGAACATGTTGGGCTTTCCGAACACCTCCCTGGCCCTCCCATGTCCATCTCCATCTGCTTTGCTTCTACATAGAGCCACTAATTCAGTGCCAGGTGCTGTTCTGACTCTTTCCATGTACAACTCCTTGACTTCTCAGCCGCTTAGTTTACAGAGGTGGAAATCCTATAAAGGCGGGAGCCCCCCTCCCAGCCAGAGCCAGAGCTGGGCTTGGGACAGGCAGCTGGCTCCAGAGCCCCGCTCTGACCCCGTGACTGCATATCGCCACCCCTTGACCCTTAGGCCTCACTGTCTCCGAGGGGCCTTTCCCTCCAGGCCTTGTCCAGTGCTCCCCCCGGCTCTCACCACTCAGACCCGTAATCTGTAATCTCCCCCTGGCTCGGGAGTCTCCAAGGGCTAAGACTGCCCTCTCCACCCCTTCAAAGTCAGTGCCGGCCCTGGGCCTGGCCCGGAGCACAGAGCAGAGACTCTGGGCGTGTTTGACCAATGAATGGATGATCTGATTTCTCAAGCTCCTTCTCAGCCCTTCAGTTTTGCTTCTCAGCTGGCCTCCCACCGCTCTGTACCTCCTTTCAGCACCTGGGCGAGCAGCCCCACGTGTGCACAGCTTGCGCCCACCCCCAGCACAACTCCCCCCACCCCCGCCCCGGGCCCTCAAAGAATCCACTCACATCCAGCAGCCCCTGATGCGGACAGTTATCCTCACCTTTGAAACATCCTGGATTTGGAGAAATCCCAAAACACCATCACTCTTTCAAAAATATCATTTTAAGAAATTAGAGTAGTTTTAGATTTACGGACAATTTGCAAAGATAGTTCCGAATTTCCCATATATCCCTCTCCGATGTCCTCTGTCATTAGCATCTTGTGACGTCATGGTACGCTAATCACAGTTAATGGACCGATGTTGGTACATTCCTATTAATTAAAGGATTTCTCTAGTTTTCCCCTACTGTCCTTTTTCTGCTCTAGGATCCTACCCAGAATCCCACATTCCCTTCAATCATTGTGTCTCCTTAGCTTTCTCTGGTCTATGACAGATTCTCAGACATTCCTTATTGACCACACTTTTTTTTTTAAACACAAACCTATTCATTATTGACATCATTATTTATCAAGAAACCCATAAGGACTTCCTCCTTTCATCCCTCCTTCCCATTTCCCCAAGGTCCCCCCGGCTTCATCTGCTAGCGCCCAGATTTATGGCGATGCCGAGGAACACATGCAGACTTTGCATTTTTCTTTGTTCGTTTTCCCTATTTTGTATAAATATTTCCACGTTGCAACATCACTCTTGAAAGCGTCATTTTGAATGGCTGTGTAATTGGCTATTGAGTCACTGGGCCACAATTATCTTACCCGTTCCATGGACATTAAGCTTATTTCTCTTTTTTTTTTTTTTTTTTTTTAAAGAGTGCTTCTCTAAGGAAATATCACATATATGGAGCATGTAATTCATGTCAGAGGCTGCCTTAGACCCACCCTCTCCTTTTGCCACGAGGTACCTTTCTTTCGCTATTGGCTCATTCTCCCCATGCAACGGAGGGGACCCAAGGCTTAGGGAGTTCTGCTCAAGGTCCCCTGGAGGGAGGAGCCAGAAACAGGCTAGACTCCTTCCCTTCCTGCCCTCCCTCATCTCTTTTGTGCTTCTCTTTTGGAATGCATGTCTTTCTTTGCACCCACAACATCCTGCATAGAGGCTGCATTACAGAACACGGGAATGAAGAACTGCGGAGTGGACGAGTGGGGTGGGGGCATCCATCACTGCCCAGACAAAACCACTGTGGCATTTAGGGGTGCATCTCCTACCTTTTGCCTAAAAGATTTTTTTTTTTACATCATTTCCTTAAGGAACAAAACCGTGCTGGGTCTGTCTGCAGCATGTGGATATTATCTGGGGTTCAGAGCAAAACCCACTCTTTCCGCAGCTTTGGGAAGCGTGGGTGACTGGCTGTGTTTCTTCAGCCTCTGGGGGGAAAGACCCATACCCCTCCTCAGTTTCCCTCTTTGGCCAAGCCTGTCTGGAAGCCACCTCCTGTCACATGGCCACTTCACCCCTCGGGCTTTTCCATTGTGCTGCTGGAACCTATTGAAGTCTGGACCCACGTGGGCCAGTCCCAGAATAGGGTCGGTCCCATTCAAAGACTCAGATCGACAGCCAAAAGCTAATTAAAATGGAATTCCATGCCTTACTTGTGCCCCTCGGAGATGTCAGAGGAGACCCAATTCAGAGCCCTGGTAACCCTTCTCAGAAGCGTCTCCCCCTCCCCTCTGAAGCCCCGCCCTCCACCCCACCCCCATCCCTCATCTCCGCTGCCAGCCCTGCGGCTCTCTCCGACCCTTTATCTTTAGATCGGCTTACCTTTCCCTCCGATGCGGCATCACCAAAATCCAGGGCCAGAGCGGCAGAGAGAGAGAGACTCTCCTCAAAGGCTGTGGGGTGCAGGGGCCAGGGTGGGGTGCAGGGATCAGGCTGCAGTCACAGTTACAACAGTGGGGCTGGTGGTGGAAGGAAAGGGGCTGTGACATTTGATCACGTTCCCAAGACAGTTCATGCTCTGAATCAGAAGCTCAGCCTCTCCTGAGGCACCGGCCCTTGGGCTCTTGAAAAGCAGACACTGAGTGGACACCTGGCAGACCGTGATACAAGATTTCTGCCCTGGGGCTGGGCTCCTAGAGCCCTGGGGGCCACGCGGTAGGTGCCCCACCAATGGCCACCATTGTTGTTCGCATCCCCCTCTGCCCAGGCCTGAATGCACAGGTGCCTGGCTGCCAGGGGAGAGCGGGTGTCAGAGGGACATGCTCAGGGCAGGCTCCCAGGGTGGCACTCATGACCTCCTGTGTGTTGGCAGACGGGCACCACCCGGCAAGTGTCGGATCCAGCCTGCCCAGGTGAAGGTGAGGAGCCGCCTCATCCAGTTTGTGCCCAAAGAAAGTAAGTGCCTGCCAACAAGGACGCAACGGGGGAGGGGGGCTCCTGTGACCCGGGGCCCAGCTGCTCCTCCAGCAGATATGGGTCCTTCAGGCTGGCCCTGGATGCCCTTCCTGGGCCCCGATGCCTAGCACTGGGAATGGCACCCGTTAGATGTTCAGTTAACGTGGGTGGAGCTCCTTGAACCCAGGCGGGTGAGTGGCCCCAAGGGGCTGCAGACCTCAGAGGGGGCAGGGGAAGGGGAGGGATGGCTTAAGCCAGGTACACTCAGAGCCCTCAGGACAGACAGCGGGTATATCTGTGTGAAAGCAAGACTTGGAGGAGTCATTCTCGATGCAGGAGCCGCAGGGGAGGGGGCATCTGCCTGGGGCTGCCGTAAGCTGGTTCTGTTTGACAAGTTTGGTGGGGAGGGAGGTGGGCACAAACCCTCATGACCTGAGGGCCAAGCAAGGCCACAAATGATGACCCCTGGCATCTGGGGCCAACTGAAAGGGCAGGCGTGGCGAGGGGTCTGTGAGGGGTCTGTTCCCCTGGGCCCTGTGGGAGCATAGAGATAGTGCTGTCAGACCATCCAGTTCTTAAGAGAGGTGGGAAATGGATCCATCTATCCATCCATCCATCCATCCATCCATCCGTCCGTCTGTCCATTCACTTACCACACACCCGTGCTTCCATGGGGACATACCGCTGAGCAAGACAGACATGGTCCCCGCCTCCTTAGGTTGTTACATATAATCTCTCCATTTGCAAATTTTGGCACCTTTGGCTCAAAATCTTAAAAATCACCCTGCAGGCCAAAGGAAATCCTTCAGTGGGCCCAGTGGGCCCAACAGATCGAGGACCCATTGGTGGACAGGAAGAGGCGGAGGCTGGGCACCTGGCAGCTGGGGGCGGGCGGCCCTGAGGAAGGGGAGCCCCCAGCAGAGGACAGTTGGGGGAAGGAATGAGCTCAGTGTTTGGGGAAGTTCATTCTAGCTGCAGTTGGTTTCAGGCCTGGGCCAGTTTTCCATTCATTCAGCAGTTTCTGGCACTTTCAATCATCACCCCTTCCGTGCTGGATGCTGGAGCCATAGGAGAAGTCAGAGCAGGCCCTGTCCTGGCTGGGACAGACAGAGAAGTCACTTATTGTCCCAGGGCTGTTACAGAAGTGTGTGCCAGCAGCCATGGGGCCCCAGAGCAGTGCAGGACGGGGGTGGGGGTGGGGCGTTCCCAGAGGCTGAGGGTTGAGGCTGGAATGAAGAGAAAGGGTGCACTGTGGGGGGGCAGTCTGGGCAGCCGGACCAGCAAGAGCCAAAGCAGACCGGGGAGCTGGAAGTCCTTCCCTGCGGGTTGAGTGTGGGCCAGGG
Organism: Halichoerus grypus; assembly: GCF_964656455.1. Classification (NCBI taxonomy): domain Eukaryota; kingdom Metazoa; phylum Chordata; class Mammalia; order Carnivora; family Phocidae; genus Halichoerus; species Halichoerus grypus. Next base: position 146,469,314 of record NC_135719.1, read on the forward strand.
TGCAGGGAGGGGGAGCGTCTGGCCCATGTCCCCGTGCTCCTGGCCCTGACCTGCTCCTGGCCTTGAATCAAGGCCCTTCGTCAGCTGTCATCTCAGCTGAGGTGGGGGGTTAGAGGGCTTCGGACTGGTGACCCTGGGGTCCCTCCCCATAGTAGGGGAGTAGTCTGGGAGTTCGCCTCTCCAGACAGAGTGTCTCATGCGGGGTGAGGTTTATCTCTGTGGCTGACCAGGGCCGAGTGTGAGTGTTGGGGTGCTGCAGGGACAAAGGGAGTTGCCCACCTCAGCTCCCCATGCCTATTGTATCCAGGCCTTGTGGTGGGGTAGAACGTTGGGGTACCCTGCCCCCTCTCTCTGGTCAGGGTGGGCCCCAGCCCCCAGCCAGCAGCCTTGGAAGCGTGGAGGGGAGACTTCACCCTGCCCTGCCCGGCCCTGGGCAGGCCAGTTCCCATCCTGCCTGTCTGCCTTAGATCCTCAGCAGGTTTTCCCCATCAGTGGGCCTCAGCTTCCTCACCCCTGAACCAAAGACTGGAACCAGAAAAGGTCACTTGCTCTGAGAAGCCCTCCCAGACACTTCTCTTCCACTGGGCTCATGAGTTAACAGTGGGAGGGGTTGTCCCCCCATCCCTGCTCCCAGACTAGGGACTCCCAGGAGGGCAAGACTGGGGGCGGGGGGGGACCCCAGAAGCAGACTGGCACAAAGCAGTTGCTAACGAGTGTTTGCAGAATGACTGAAGAAGCACCCCGCACCAGCTCCAGGCTGGTATCCCCAAGAGGTACCCCAACCTCAGGGTCGGACTGGAGGGCAGAATGAGAACATCTTTCCCTAGGGGTCTGCCTTCCGTGGTGGAGAGCTGGGGTGGGCTGGGCGGCTGGGGTCCCTCTGACCGCACGCTCTTCCTCCGCGCAGAATTCATCCGGAGGGCAGAGAGCACCCCACGGCCCGCAGCGCGTGCGCCCACCCAGGCACCCCGCCGCAGCCGCCCCACAGCTGCTCCGCCCGCGCTCACCCCGCGGCCCGCACGGCCCACCCGGCGACCCGGCGGCCGGAGGGGTGGCGGGCGGCGGCGGGGTCGACCAGGCACGGCGGACCCCGCGCCCTCGGACGGCGCCGTGCGCCTGGTGCGGCCCGCGGGCCTGAGTCCGGGCCGCGGGCGTGTGGAGGTGTTCGCGGGTGGACGCTGGGGCACCGTGTGTGACGACGCCTGGGACACCAAGGCTGCCGCCGTCGTGTGCCGCCAGCTGGGCTTTGCGCACGCCGTGCGGGCCACCAAGCGCGCCCAGTTTGGCGAGGGCGGCGCGCTGCCCATCCTGCTGGATGACGTGCGCTGCGCGGGCAACGAGCGCAACCTGCTGGAGTGCACGCACGCCGGCGTGGGCACGCACAACTGCGGGCACGAGGAGGACGCGGGCGTCGTGTGCAGCCACGAGGACCCTGACCTGTAGGCGAGCACCATCCGTCCGGCCGCAGCCTGGCAGGGCCCCTCCGCCCTGAGCACGCCTGGTGCGCGCACAACCTGCGGGCAGAGGGGGCCCATCTGTAATGCTGTCCTGTGGACGCGTGTGAGGTGTGTGCAGTGCTCCCGTGCTCTGTGTCCCTGCCCACGTGTCTTCCGCAGACCAGAAGCCACAGTGTGTTGGGGTCTGTGTGGTCACGAGCCCCAGGTGTTCTTTTCTTACCTCCAAACATCTCCGGCACATGCAGGAACACAGTCTGGCCATGGATCCTCAGCACTGAGGGCTACCACCCTTCAAGGGCAGACATGGTCCTTGGCCGCATTAACAGAGGCATAGCTGGCAGATTGAGGGAGGGGACCAGGCCTGTCCTGCCCAGGGTTTGAGTGGAAGGCCCTGGACCATCTGGAGCGTGGCCTACAGAAGGTGACTCAGAGAGCATGGGCAGGTGGCCCGGCAGGTAGAGGTGCCAAAGAGAACAGGAAGGCATCCAGTGGGGCAAAGGGAAGCTGTTAGACCGATGAGCCCAGAGTGAACTGTGGGCCATGGCCGTCTGAGCGAGGATCAGGCTGCCTGGGGGAAGTGAGCATCTGGGGAGGGCTGGCTGGGGGAAGGGGGTTCTGGATGACCTCTGGGAGAAGCCTCTTGGTCATCTTGGAATTCATTATCATGCTGGGTCCATGTGGATGCTCTGGGGACAGTGCTGGGGCCCCGGGCCCTGAGACTTGACTCTCCAGGGCTCACTGGGACAGAAGCCACCCACCTGGCCATTCCAAGCACCATGACCCCCCAGTGAATGAGGGGGGGCATCAGGTTTCTCTACTTTAAAGGCTGTGTTGGGGCCACTGGAACCACCTTGGTCCTCTCTATCCCCACGCTGCTCAGTGAAATCCCAGGGGCCCTCTGATTCCTCCAGCATCCCCCCCCAGGGGTCCAGAAAGACTACTGATGCTCTGTCACCCAAAGCTGTGCCAACAACGTGACTGTTTACAACCCCCTTCCTGCCTCTTGTCTCTGACCTGTATGCCTGGGGGCTGGAGGTGGAGGTGGGGCAGGGGGGCTAGGCCTGGAGCCTCCCTCCTGCTCACAGGTGGAAGTTCCTTTGCCCACTACGGGCCTCCACGCTGGCCCCGTGTGTCAAGTACAGTTGGGCATGGTCTCTGATAGGGGAGCACAGAGGAGAAGCAGATGGTCACTGGGCAGTGGGGACAGGATATAGCCCATGTCAGGGTCTGCTAGGGCTGTGGGGGGGGCGGTCATCCCGCCCAACCTGTCCATTATTCTGAGAGCTGAGCCGGCACCTGGGGGGTGCACCCAGCAGAGGCTAGGGTGCCAGCAAGTCTGGGGGGGGGTCCTGGCTGCTCGCTGAAGCTGAGTGTGGAGTACGGGACTGCCGAAGAAAGCTCAGGGCGACCTCTCGGACTCCCATACTTCTGCCTTGAGTGGGGGCTTGCCTGGCCCCGTTGAGCCCTGCCTGGAAACCATAGCCCTGCCATTGAACGTGGCCTGTCTTCGGGGCACCGTTGTAAGGACAGCACGCCTGAACTCATTTGAGCCTTTGAACAGCCCTCTTCTCCTCCTTTTACAGATGGGGCAACAGGTGCACGGCCAGGGAGGAGAGAAGCCAAATGAGAACCCATGCAGCCTGGCTCTCACACTTGCTGGCACCCTGACCGTTCATTGCCCTGCCTGACCCTAGGGCTGCTAGGCCAGCAGAAAAGGGGGCTTGGCCTAGGGGATCCCCCGGGGCTCCTGCCCACTGTGGGCTGGGAAGCAGCTGATGGAGACCGCTGCCTCCTCCCACTGCCCAGCGGTAGCTGGCAGGCATCTTCCCTAGATACAGGGAAATTCTGAACAGTGCTAGGAGCTGGGAGGGTTGAACTCTTCACTGAGCCCATGGAGAAAGGAGCCCGGGAAGCTGAGTGTCCTGGGCCTGTCCCAGATGGGGTTGAGCCCAAACTAGAGCCCAGGGAAGGGGGGTGGCCCTCCAGAGCAGGGTAGCACCATGGCCCTACCCAGTGGGGTATCCAAAGCTGTTGGTCCCCCTGGGCCCAGAATGGTGTGGGGGGGGGCCATACAGCCTCTTCCTGGGGCTCCTCCATGCTCTTCCCTGCCCTTTCTCGCCCTGTCGAGCCCCCTCTTCATTTCAGAGCCTGCTGGCAGTGGGGACAATGATGCCATCAGGTGTGGCCTGGGAAGTGGGACAGAAGTGATGGGGGGCATCTCCCACTGCTGCTCAGTGTGATAGCCTGGAGCCACCATCTGGGGCTCCTGGTACCTTCCCCCAAGTGCTGGGGTGGTCCAGCCCTCAGCTGGGCCCGGAGTGTCACTATTGTTTAGGGGGCAACTGGGAGCTGTCTCAGGCCCCTGCACTCCTCTGGGTGGGGTGCTCCGCCCTCCAGTCCCCCACCTCCTGACCCCTCAGGCTCCAAACAAGGCTTAGGCTTCAGCCTGACTCCTGACGAGGAGGACACAGACTCACTGCCCCTTACATAGTAACAAGGGTGGACAGCTCCCATTTGCTGAGCACTTACTATGTGCTAGGCACTGTTCTAAAAGTTTTACTCAGTATTCACTCACTTAATCCTCATATTAAGCCATATGAGGCAGGTGTTCTGCTCACCCTTCATCATACAGATGTGGAAACCGAGGCCCAGGGAAGCTTCGTTACTTACCAGTTGTCAATAGTCAATATTTGAAAGCTGGGAGTAGGGCCCTGGAGCCCCAGCTTTGGACTGTCACCCTGCTGCCTAAAGAGCATTGAATTCAGTGTCCCCCCCACTTCCCATCGGCCCCTGTCATTGTGCAGATGGGGCACAAGCCCTAAGAGTGGCAGAGCGGGCTTCAGACTCCCTGTCCAGTGCTCCTTTCACTCCACTGCCTACAGCTGGCTGCCGAGGGAGCATTCACAAGTGATTCTGTCCCCAGGGACTTTGATCCTGCCTCGGAGTCCTCCAGGGTCTCTGGGGATAGGGCTGACCCTGGCCAAGGCTCCCTCTGCTCCCTGTCAGCCTCTGCCATCACCCCCTGTAATCGGGCTTCCAGTCAGCAGGTAGAGTGATCTCTCGGAACCTGGCCCAGAGAGGGCCCGCCTCCACCCGGCATCACACAGCTTAGTTCTTGTGCCCTTGGAGCCCGATGCTGCAGGGATGTCCCAGGTGCGGCTGGCACCCAGGACTGCCTCTGTGGTGTCAGCCTCGGGGAACAACACTCCGGGTCCCTGACGGGGCCTCATTTGTTCCTTGTGTGCCTGCATCCCCCTAACAAGCCTGAGCCACGCCAGGGCCTTGGTCCCATGTTCAGAGAGGAGGTAGCTTTGCACCACTCCAGGGAGCAGCCCCTTCAGAGCAGGCAGCTTTCAGAGCCTGCAGCCTCCCTCAGTGATTCCTGCTGGGGAACAGTTCTTCTTCTTCTTTTTTTTAAGATTTTATTTATTTATTTGACAGAGAGAGAGAGGGAGAGCATGCGCGCACACGCACACAAGCAGGGGGAACAGCAGAGAGAGAAGGACAAGCAGACTCCCTGCTGAGCAGGGAGCCCGATGTGGGGCTCTATCCCAGGACCCTGGGGTCATGACCTGAGCCGAAGGCAGACGCTTAACCGACTGAGCCACCCAGGCGCCCCTGGGGAACCACCTCTTATATCGTGCTCTCAAACTTGAGCAGAAACACTTGCAGGGCTAGTTAAAACACAAGGGGCTGGGGGCCTATCAGAGTTTTTGTCTCAGTAAATCTCAGTGGGGCCGAGAATTTGCCTTGTGACACTGGATAATGCTGATGCTGTTGGCCTAGGGGCCACACTTTGAGAACCACTGTCTATACTAGTGCTGTCCAATAATATGAGCCACATGGGTCATTTTAAATCTTCTAGTAGCCATGTTAAACAAGTAAAACGAAATAGGTGAAATTAATTTTGATAATATATTTTCTTGAACCCAGCATATTCAAAAATTACCATTTTAACAGTTAATCCATATAAAAATATTAATGAGATTTTTATTTTTATTTTTATTTTTTTAAAAAAGATTTTATTTATTTATTTGACAGAGAGAGACACAGCGAAGAGGGAACACAAGCAGGGGGAGTGGGAGAGGGAGAAGCAGGCTTCCTGCTGAGCAGGGAGCCCGATGCGGGGCTCAATTCCAGGACCCCGGGATCATGACCTGAGCTGAAGGCAGACGCTTAACGACTGAGCCACCCAGGCGCCCCTATTAATGAGATTTTTAAAAAACATTTTTTTATATCCAATCAATGTAACCCAGTGTCTGTTTTACACACACAGAACATCTCAATTTGGACCAGCCATGTTTCACGCGCTGGATTGGCACATCTGGCCAGTGGCTACCATATTGGATAGCCGTGTCTAGACCTTTCCAGGGAAGGGGGGGGGGGGGCCAGCTTGTTGGCCACGTGCTTCCAGGCAGCGCCCTCTGCTGGCAGCTTGTAGTGCTGCCTGCCCAGGCAAAGGGCCTGGAGACCCACCTGAGGTGGGGTGCCCCCTCTCTCATCACTCCCCATCTGATCACAGGAGAGCTGGGAGAATCAGATGAGGTGGCAGTGGGACATCAGTAGACTTGGTACATGGGGAGGGGACACTGGTTAGGGACAGGGGTGCTCTGTTGACAGAAATGTTGAGCCCTGATCACATTGAGCCAGAGGTTACTGGTGTTGAGTGATGCACCAGAGAATATTAATGCCCATTCCCCTCTTTAGCTCTAGTTGGACAGGCTTAGGCTCACAAAGGTACCCTGAGGCTCCCCCATGCCTGCCTCATGTGAGACCCCAGACTGTGCCCAGAGCAGTTTAGGATCTGTCTTCAAAAAACAGTGGTTGAGGGGTCCTCCTTCCAAATTGCCCCCAGCCCCTGGAGCTTTCACAGCCCAGGAGGGGCTGTCTAACCTGCCTACCCCCATCAGCACCCCCAAGCAGGACCAGCCAGCCGCTGCTCCTCACCGCCACATGGGGGCGCCACGGCAAGCCAACGTCTCCCAGCCCCGGCGGTAGATGCGTCCAGCTCCCCGCGCCGGGATGGACACCCAGGCTGCGGTGGTCGGGGACAGAAATCCTGTCTCTTCTGGGTCCAGTTCTTAAAGAGTGGCCCTCTCCGTCACCCTGAAGCCCACACACCCCTCACAGTCATGTCCCTGCTGGGGACTGTCCCTGGCTGCACCTGGGAAATAGGTACACAGACCTCAGTTTCCCAACACCCCAAACCTCTCCGGGACTGGCCCACAAATGGGGCAGGGGTATGTCCCCTTCTCAGGAACCCAGCAGCATCTATCTTTGGGCGCCTCCCCCCAGCCCGTTGGAGTTTTACTGGGACTAGGAACGTGCACACCCGGCCCTTCCCATCCGCTGCTCCCACTCTGGGTACCCCCCCCCCCCCCCCCCCCGCCAAGTGTAGGAATGAGAACTGAAAGTGCAGAGCTGGGTATCGTCTGTCACACCCGAACGGGTGAGGAGAAGGGGGTTACATAAACGGGAGGAAGTCTCAGTTATTACTTCACAAATACTCTTTGGCCACCGCGGGCACGTTTGTCGCCTTCTGTGGAGGGCGACCTTGCGCACCCAGACTTGCACGCCCTCCAACTCCGGCTCCTTTTGACCTGGGTCAACGCCTCCGACCCGACTTTTCCTGCGTCTGGGAGGCTCTGGAGGCGCCGAGACGCGAGGAGGGACGATTCTGGTCCAGCCGTGCGCTCTTCATTCGCAGACACAGCCTCCCTGTGTCCCCGGGGTCCTCGCCACCTGGCCCGTGGGCCCCGCGGGGCGACCATCGGCACTCGGCGGGTACCTGCCAGGCAGGGGCAACCAGCTTTGGGGGTTGGGGGTTCCAGAGAGAGGCATGGGAACAGTTGGAGTAAGACGGGCTTTTGGAGGCTGGGATGGGTTCCCAGGAAGATTTTAGAGAGAAGGGAAGGGGCCTAGGTCCGCGCTCGGAGAACGGCGTTATTTGAAGGCGCGCAAGAGAGCGGAACCAGGCAGCAGGACTTAACGCTGCCGCCGGGGCAGGAAGCGCGGAGGAATCGGGGTTGCCAAGGACAACGCGTTCTGGGCGGGGCTGCTGTTGAGATACAGCTTGAGGGGCTGAGGGCGGGGCGTGGGGAGGCGGGGAGGGGGCGGAGCATGGGGGCGTTCTGAGTCAGAAGCGGCGTTGTGACTGGCGGGAATCCCATGCTCTGGGCGGGGCCTGAGCTTGAGCAGGATTGAGGTTGGGGCGGGGCTTGGGGCGGGGCGGGGCCGGGCCCCGAGAGCAGGAACCGGAGGCGGAGACGTGGTTGGCGGGGACGGAGCGCCCGGGGAGGGGTCGAACCGGCGGGGGCGGAGCCGGGCGGGAGTGGGCGGTGCTGGGTCGCGCCGGGCCTGGGGCCGAGGCGGCGCGCGGCGCTGACAGCTGAGTCGGCTCGCGGCCTCCCGCCCCCTCGGTGCCCGGCCCCGACCCTGGCCTACCTAGCCTGCCCGGGAGCCATGAGCCCCGGGCTGCTGCTGCTCGGCAGCGCCGTCCTGGTCGCCTTCGGCCTCTGCTGCACCTTCGTGCACCGCGCTCGCAGCCGCTACGAGCACATCCCCGGGCCGCCGCGGCCCAGGTGAGCGGGGGGTGGGGGCGGGGGCCTGGATGGGGCGCTCGAATGGGGGGCCGGGGGACCGCGTCCAAGCCGGCGTCGGGGCCGGGGGTCCAGCCTCGCCATTGCGCGTGGCCGCTTGGAGAGGGCGGCCGGGAGAGGGGCGCTAACTATTCTTAGTAACAAATTACTCACAGCCGCAGCAGCTGCTCGGCGCCCACCGCGCTCTGCTGGGCCCCACAAACGTGATGGCAGCGACAACCCTGTTAGGTAGGCGCTATTGTTACCCCATCGTTCAGACGAGGAGACTGAGGCGCGCAGAGGCAAAGTCACCTGCCCAAGGTCACACAGTTGGTAAGCCTAGATTTAAGCCCGGGTCAGCCTTGGCTCTAAAGTGGGCACTCTTAACTTTGAGACTTGGAACGGGGTCACTCAACCTGGATTACAACACACTCTACTTTGGTCACATTCCCCTTTGTATTTCTGTCCTGGTATATCCTTTTTGTCTTCTCCTTAGTACTTCCATTCCATCCTTGCCCCCCACCCCCACCCAACTTACCTCCCCACACACCAGAAGCTTACCTTTCTGAAGCTAAATCAAATGTGTCATTTCTCTGCTCTAAAAGCTTCCCGTCACTTTAGAAGGAAATCTAATTCTAGATTGAGTCCACTCTGTGGCCAGCAAGGCCCCTGCTGAGCTCTCAGAATCCACTTTGTACTGTTCTCATCCCCCCCCCTTGCTTGCTCACTGCTGTGCCCCGTCTTTCTGCAACCCCCCTCCTGCAGCTCCAGGGTCTTGCTGTTCCCCATCTACCCTCTGTAAAGCCCACATAGCCCCTAACTCCTAAGGGGCCATCACCCCTGAAGTTACCTTCTGTTCACTTGTTGACTGTCTGTTCACCTGTTGACTGTCTCTGTCTCCCCCCTTTAGAATGTGAGCCCCGGGAGGGCAGGGATGCTGTGTGTTCGCTCGTGTATCCCCAGCACCTGGCACATTACAGATGCTCAATAAATATTTGTTGAATGAATGAATAAACAATGGTATTAGACACACTTTTTAAAATCTCAGGACATGAACATTCTGGAAGGTGCCCACCTCCAGCCCAAGCCAGATGACCTGGCATTGGAAGCCTGAATCCCTGTTTGGTGGATTTGGGAAAGATCTCTGTGGCTGTTGACGCAGGGAGGCGATTGTTCTCCCTGCTGGCTCCCTGTCTTCCCAGGTGCCCTCGCCCACCTTGGGGTCTTCCTTTTCCCATGCTTAGCAGCCCTGTCTTCCACGCCACCGAGATGGTTCTTCCCCTCACCTTCCAGGCTTGGATTCAATGCTAACTCCTCAGGGAGGTCCCACCTGCTTCCATGCCCGAATATATCATGCTCATTTTGTAAACTCTATGTCATTGTAAGAGTTGGGTAATTATTTGTGCAACCTCTTGTTAAGTGTCTGTCTTTCCCATAGGCCTGTGTCTGTCTTGTTCACTGCTAGGTCCCTGACATCTGGCACGTGCAGCTGGTACGTGCATAGTAGACACTCGATAAACAGTGATTCAAAGTGGATGGTGGAAATCGCCTACCAGCTCTGTTAGGTACACTGTCACCCTTCCAACTTTTCAAATCAGCCATCAACAGCTTGGGGTTGAATGAGCTTTGTGCTCATTCTGCTGGGTCTCATCATGACTTGGTCTTCTTGTAAACCCACGTGCTTCAAGCACTGCAGACCTGGTCTAGTCTCTTTGTCTTGAGAAGGCAGACCTTAAATCAAGCCCCTTTCTGCCCCTCGCCCATCTCTTTTTTTTAAGTTGCATTTTAAAAATAAAATTATGCCATAAAATTTACCCTTTTAAAGTGTACAATCAGTGCTTTTTAGTATAGTGACAGAGTTGTTCAATCTTAACTGCTGGTTCCAGAATATTTCCATCACTCCAGATAGAAACCCAGTACCCATTAGTTGTCACTTCTCATCTCCCCCTACTCCTCACCCCCCACCCCCAGCCCTAGGCAACCACTAATCTGTTTTCTGTCTCTAGATTTGTCTGTTTTGCACATTACATATAAATGGAATCATACAATATGTGCCCTTTTGTGGCTGGCTTCTTTCACTGAGCATCATGTTTTCCAGGTTCATCATGTAGTAGTATGTGTCTGTATTTCTTTCCTTTTTGCCTGCATTCTCCCCCAAATCCTACACTGCAGAATCTACGTGTGACCTACAGGTGCGTGTGGGTGGGTGGAGGAGTGGGAGGAGGTTAATTATATAATACTTAATTATATAATTAAATATAATTATAGTTGGGCTCTTTATTCTAAGGAGGTGAACTGAACGATGCATATGCAGAAAGATTTGGGATTAACAGTTGTTTGGTGGTCACATATAAAACTGCACTAAATGAAAGTTCTGGAACCTCTTCTAGCACAGATCAGATGCTTTGGTATTCAAAGCCTGGATCCTCAAACCATGATTGGCAACACCATGGTTGGCAAAGAAGTGTACATACCGCATCTTAGTAGTAACATTTGCCCCTTGGTGCTTCCAGGCTTTACCAACTTTCAGGCAAGGATCCTTCTGCCTTACAAGGGGCAGCTGCTGTGCTCCCCCTGCCCCCACCCATCCTCCTCCTTATTCATCAGGAGTCACCAGGATGCCCTCTCCTCCAGGATGTCCTCCTGGAGTTCCCCACAAACAACATCCTACTGCAGCCATCCATGTAGCAGCTGAAAACTCAGACCCCACGTTTGGATCCCACACAAACACTTGTGGTTTCTTCATTTTTCTCTCACTGCTCTCAGCTTCCTCATCAGCCCCCATTCTCCTGGTAGCGTGGGATGAATGTAAACTTGACAACAAAAAAGCCTCTCTCTTCCAGTTTTTATTTATTTTGGAATAAGTTTCTCAAGTGGGCTCCTGGGTGGCCCGGGCTCCCTCCTCCCATTCCTACTTGCCAGGTTGCCCGAGGTGGGGTCTGTTCAACAAATTGCCCATTGGCTCCTGGCGATGGTGGCGACCCCTTGCTGGGTCCGTTGGGTGGCGCATCCAAAGGACTTTGGGTACCCAGCTGAGCACTCACCACCCCATTCCACTGGCACGAGGCACAGTCATGACCCCTTACCCTCACTCCTGGCAGCGACCCACACCTCAGCCGTCGTGTGGGCTCCCTTCCTCCCTGTGGCTGCTCACAGTGGGCTCTCCAGATGGCCTCTCCTTCTTTACCATCCAAGACTTTCTCTGCCCTCAAGAAACCTTGGATTGCCACTGTGCCAACCACAGTGTTATAGGAAACGGCTCGTGCTACGGACCGGGCAGGGGAGGGGGATTTTCACCCTCCTCTCTCTCCCTGGGCTGCTCCGCCATATCCAGTCTACCAACAGGGGCTTGCTTCTGTCAGCCCCCCAGCCCAGTCCCAGTAGTCTACGGTCTGGGAATTCTACCATCCCTTACCTGTTCACTTCCGACACCTGGTCTTCCCGCTCTGCCTTTGCCTCCCCAGCGCCCCCTGCAGGAACTGGAAGGAATGGGTTTTAGTTCCCTTTCCTGCCTGGCCGCGGGGACCGCGCACCACTCTGTCCCCTGGCCTTTCTTGAAGTGTCACTCACGTTCTTCCCCAAATAGTAGCGGGCCCCAGTGTTTATGGTGGGGGCTCTCAGACAGGCCTGGGAGGGTGAGGAGGGTCTAGACTGTGTTCTCACTCAGGTGATTCAAAACGGAACATTCTCCCAAAACGTGCGGCAATGGGGAGTCACCACGGATACTAGATTATTCTGGAAATACAGCCAGTCATGTGTGATGTCCACGGTCCATCTTTCTGCAGGTGGAGCAGTGTAAGTTCAAGGCCGCTCACCCCGAGTGGGCTTCGGCTGCCCGGCGGCCACCCTGCACTTCCTCTTGCGTTTGCCCGCCTACTCCCCAAGTGTTCTTGCTTCTCTTCAGTCCCTGTCACCTCCCCCTCCATCCCCACTCTCAGCCTTTATTCTTGCCTCCTACTTCCCAGAGTAAATGGAACAGCCTGGGAGAACTTCCTTCCAGGGCTGTAGGGCCACAGCTGCCCCCTTCCCTGCACTGGGACCGCAGTGCTTGCGGCCAAGGAGAGCCGTCCCCTTAGTTCAGCAGCTCTGGCCCCAGCAGTGCGCCCCCCTCCTCTGCCATCAGTTTTCCTTGTCTCCTGCATCATTCCCATTTTTATATAACACATTGTAAAAAAAAACAAAAAACAAAAAACACCCGTCTCTTCCCTTCCCATTCCCTCCAACTGCCGCCCCCTGGCTCTGCACCCCCTCAGCACCCCCCTGAGAAGCCTGCCTATCTTTGGGCCCCCATTCCTCCTTCCCCTCCTCTCTTGGGCCCACCACCCCATCGGGCTCTGGCACCCACCTCTCCACCCACCCTGCTTTGGCCAAGGTCCCAGTGACCTCCCTGCAGCCCCACGCACCAGAGCGCTTCAGTCGCGGTCTTGCCTGGCCCCAGGGCAGCCTGGGGGAGTGCCTGTCCCTCCCCTGTCCTGCTCTCTCTGCAGGCGTCCCACTCCACTCCCCGCTGCTCACCTCCGGCCTCCCCAGCCTCTCCTGCTCAGTGTCCCTGGCTGGTGGTCCTTTTGCTGCCTGACCTCCTGGCTCAGTCCTTGGGTCTCTTCTCTGTCTACACTCACCCCTTGTGGTCTGTGAGTACTGCCTCTCTGCTGAGGACTGTCACATTCACATCTCTAGCCTGGCTTCAAGTGTGTACTCCCCTGCTTCCCTTAGTAGCTTTCCTCTGCAAGCCTGACAGGTTCAAAGCCAAATTCCTAAATCAATCCACTTGTCTCAGGTCGTCCGCAGAGGCTGATCCTGAGACAAGAATGGAAATATAAGTGGTTTGTGCGGGGTGATCCCTGGGGGGAGTTGGGGATTGGATAGAGAGAGGAGGTCAGAAAGCCAATAAAGCAAGTTACCTCTGGGAACAACTGAGGTGCAACCTCCCAGGGAGCTCCGAGAGCTGACCCCCCCCCCCAGGTGGAGGGCGCAGGGTCATTGGTGGAGGCTGCTCTGGGGGTGTTGAGCTGGAACTTCTGGCCCACCCTTCCTGCAGGCAGAGCCAGGAACCCCAGCCAGAGCCTCCCTGCTGCCCCTCAAATACTGCCTGCATGGACAAGGGCAGAGGTGGGCACGATGGGGTCTGCTGCCCCCCACCAGCTCCTTCTCAGTCCTCCTCACCTTAGTAAATGGCAGCCCCATTCATCCTTCCAACACGCAGCCCAGGAGACTTGAGTCAGCCTCGACACCACTCTCACACCGACACACACAGCAAGTCCGCTTGGCTCCTCCTACAATGTACACTAGAAACCGGGCTTCTTGACTGCACCGGTCTGAGCCTTATCCCCTTTCACAGCCCCTCACTGGTGCCCCTGCCTCCATTCCTGCCCCCCACCCATCCCATTTACTCTCAGCACAGCAGCTGTGAGAGCAAGCCATTGAAAACCCATGAGACCCTGTCTCTGCTCTGCTCAAAACCCTCCAGTGTCCCCCATTTCAGGGTCAAAGCAAAAGTTTTGACAATAGTCCACAAGGCTATTGGTGATCTGCCCCCTACCTCGGGGAACCTATCCTGTACCACATCTCCCTCAAACACTCTACTCCGGCCTCAACGCCTGCTCCCTGTTCCTTGAACTTACCAAGCACATTCCTACCTCGGGACCTTTGCACCTGCTATTCCCTTTGCCGGGAATGCTCTTCCCCCAGATACCTGGGCAGCCAAGTCCTTCACTTATGGCAGCTCATATGTTACCTTCTTAGAGGGACATTTCCTGACCTGCCTCTAGAAAATGGCAACCCCCCTCCTATCCCCACCTCTGATTACCTACCCCTCTGCTTTTTCTCCCATCGCTCTCCGACTTAATATTTACTTACCTATTTGTTTAGTTGCTATCTCCCTCCTGGAGTTCTCTGACCCAGAAAACCCCACAGGCAGTTTTGTCACCCATTCTAGATGGTGTAGTCAGTGAGCTTGTCTGAAATAAGTCATGCAGGGGATAGGACATACCTTAAAAGGTGCCACAACGTGACGCCAGACAGACTTGTTCACATTCTGATGATCACACCAGACTTACACACACACACTTACACACACTTAACTTACACAGACTTAGCATCACAAAACAATCCCCTCGTGAGAAGGACTTTGGGGTGACCTGGTCCCAGCCGTGCAGTGGTGGGCAGATGACCATCTCTCTGGCCTCTGCTGCCCCACCTATAAGACAGGTTAACAACATACCTACCTCCAGGCGGTGGGGGAGGTCAGATGGAATGAGGCGTAGAATGGTGCCCAGGATGTAGCCAGCGTTCAGTGGATGTTCCAAGGTAATTGCACACAATATTATTGTTCACCTTCCATGTGCCAGCCCCCAGCCTCTGCACCAGGGAAATGGTCTCATCCTTCTCCATCTCCCCTCTATGGAGACTTCTGGAGCTGGCCAGACCTGGCTTTGCGTCCTGCCTGCTTTCTTACCGCGGGGTGCCCCTGAGCCAGCGCCATACCTACTCGTGCCTCAGTCTTCCCATCTGCAAAGTGGGCTTAATAACGCCAACCTCACGGGGTCCTGTGGGGAAGGGGGCGCTCTTTAATGGTGACTTCTGGTGATCTTAAATGTTTCCCGTTTCTTCTAGTTTCCTTCTAGGACACCTCCCCTACTTTTGGAAAAAGGATGAGGTTTGTGGCCGCGTGCTCCAAGATGTGTTTTTGGATTGGTGGGTCCTAGTTGTCATTTGTTGCCCTTACTCCAGCCCAGGTCCCTCGTAGGGCACCCCCCCTCCATGTCCCAGGCCAGCACACACAGTCCCCCCTCCCCGGCCAGGTCACTGCCACCCCCAAAGTTCCTCCTCTGAGTGGAGAGGCAGAAGAGACTGGCTCAGAGCCAAGTTCTGCCTTTCTCCAGCTGTGTGACCTGAGACTAGCCATCAGAAACTCTGACCCTCAGTGTCTTCATCTGTAAGCTGGGTGTGGGGTGTGACTCGGTTAACAGTCAGTGTATGCGGTGTTTTACACTTGCCAAAGCATTTTCAAAGACACCATCTGGCTTGATTCCCAGAAAAGGAGTGTAGCAACCGTATTTCATGGATGTGGAAACTGAGACCCAGTGGGGGGTGTGACTCAGCATTGAGTCCTGGGGTGGGACACCCTGATCCTCCTGCCGGGTGGTGATGGTGATATTCACGTCTCCCGAAGCTGACAGCCTCCTTTTGGGTCATTTTGGTTTCCAGGGCTAAGAAGTATGGCCCCGTCGTGCGGGTCAACGTCTTCCACAAAACCTCTGTCATTGTCACGAGCCCTGAATCGGTCAAGGTAGGAAGCAGAGTGGATTCCAAGGGGAGGGACTTTCCCTTCTCTAGTTGGGGGCATGAAACTCAGCCAAAGGGACTGTAGGAGAAATGTCCCGGAGGCACCAGCATTTGGGCTGGTTTCCCAAGGATCCAGAGACGAATGGCATCTTTCTCTCTGACCACCCACCATTTGGGAGTGTGGCCCAGGCGGCGCACACACATTTAGCTCACTCACCTCTCAGCCTTGGTTCCTTCATCTTCAAGGTGGGATCATAACCCCTCTGTCCCCGGGCTATCATGAGAATAAAGATCAATTGGTTTATCTCACAAATATTTATATAAACAAATATTTATTTACAAACAAAGGGGCAAAAGATACTTAAACATGCATTTCTTTATGTACTTCACGATTATTAACCCATTTAATCCGCACAGGGGTAGAGACTCTCATCAGCCCCCATGTCAGAGATGAGGAAACAGACAGGGAGCTCCGATCAGTCCATACTAGGTACAGGATGGCACCTGCCATGTGGGTACTAAGAATGGCCATCCGATCATTTACCTTGGAGTTGGCTGAACAGGGCTCAAGTCTGGTGGCTCTGCCATCACTCTGGGCCTCTGTTTCCTCATCTGTAAAATAGGGATGATGCCTCTGTGACAGATGGTTGTCAGCATGAAGCTGAAATAACATGTGTGAACCACCTAGCCTGGCACACAGCAATTGCTCAATGAATGATGGTGCTTCCGTTCTCACAGTGGGAACTCAGCAGACGTGCAGGGTGATTCTTGGCATGAGAAGGAGAAAATGCAACTTAGGGTCCCTATCAGGGGAAAAGGCTGAACAACCAGGTGTCTCTAAGAAGATGCTAAAAATAATTTTTTAAATTTAATTTCAAATATAGACACAGTTTAAGATTTTTAAAGCATGCTACCAAAAACCATATATGAAGAACTTCATGATGCTCAATGAGAAAAGTTGAGCCATATATGTTAATATGATGAATTGCATTGGTTGATAATATTCAAGTGTTAAAACCAACCTTGCATTCCTGGTCATGATACAATTTGCTCATCTTCTGCTAAGAATTTTTGTTTCTATATTTATTATTTTCTTATAACGCCTTTGTCTGGTGTGGGGATCAGTTTAATAGACCTTGTAGGATGAGTCAGGAAAGATCCCCTCTCCTCTGTTTTCTGAGGGAGTTTGTATGGGGTAGTGTTATTTCTTCCTTGAATGTTTGGTGGGACTCACCAGTGAAGCCATCTGAGCCTGGCATTTTTTTTGAAGGAAGTGCTTTTTGTTTTGTTTTAATTACTCACTTTCTTTAATTGATTTATGACCATTCCAACTTTCTTTTTTTCTTGGGTTTGGTAATTCATGTCTTTCAAGGCATTTGTCCATTTTGTCTAATTGTTAAAATTATTGGTATAGAGTTGTCTGTAATATTTATTGATTAACTTTTTCATGTCTACTGGCTCTGTGATGATATCCCTTCTTTCATTCCTGCAAACAGTAATTTAGGTTTTCTCTTATTTTCTTAGTCAGGCTAGCAAAATGTTCATCAATTTTATGTATCTTTTCAAAGAACCAGCTTTTGGTTTTATGGATTTCTCCATTGTTTGTCCATTTTCTATTTTCTTGACTTCTGCTCTTTATTATTTCCTTCTCTACTCACTTTGGATTTAATTTGTTCTTGTGCAAATTTTTTAGGGTGGGAGTTTAGAGACTTGATTTTATACTTGCTTCTTTTCTAATATAAGCACTTACAGCCATATATCTCCATGTATCTCATATATCTCCAGATATCTCCGTATATCTCCATATATCTCATATATCTCCAGATATCTCCATATATCTCCATATATCTCATATATCTCCAGATATCTCCGTATATCTCCATATATCTCATATATAGCACAGATGTAACATACATTTCAATATGTGCGTTTGGTTTTTATTTTCATTTGGTTCAAAACAGTTTCTAACTTCCCTTGTGATTTCCTCTTTGATTCATGGATTATTTACATGTATGTTATTCAATTTCTAAATATTATGGTATTTCCAAATATCTTTTATTATTGATTTCTAGTTTAATTCCGTGAGGTCAGAGAAAATACTCTTCATGATTTCAATCCACCTAAACAAATTGAAGCTTGTTTTATGACCTACCATATGGTCTATCTTGGTGAATGTTTATGAGCACTTAAAAAGAATGTATATTCGGTGATTGTTGAATGGAATGTTTTAGAAATGTCAGTTAGGAGTTGGTTGATAGTGTTAGCCAAATCTTCTAAGTCCTCATCTAATTTTCTGTATAGTTGTTCTAACAATTACTTGGAGAGGAATGTCAAACTCTGACCATAGTCATGGGTTTTTCTTTCTTTTTTTTTTTTTAGAGATTTTATTTATTTATTTATTTGACAGAGAGAGAGAGAGCAAGAGAGGGAACACAAGCAAGGGGAGTGGGAGAGGGAGAAACAGGGCTCCCACCGAGCAGGGAGCCCGATGCGGGACTTGATCCCAGGACCCTGGGATCATGACCTGAGCTGAAGGCAGACACTTAATGACTGAGCCACCCAGGCACCCCAATCATGGGTTTTTCTATTTCTGCTTTTGTTTCTATCAATTTTGATTCATATATTTTGAAGTTCTATTATTAGGTGTGCACACATTTAGGATTGATATGTCTTTGTGATGAATTGACCCCTTTATCTTTAGAAATGTCCCCCTTTATCCTTGGTAATATTCCATTTCTTGAAGGACATTTAGTCTAGTATTAATGTAGCCACTCCAGCTGTCTTCTGCTTAGTGTTGAATGGTATATCTTTTGCCATCCTTTTACTTTTAACCCATTTGGGTTTTTATATTTAAAGTGGGTTTTGTATAGATAACGTATAGTTGGGTGTTGCTGTTTTACAGTCTGACAATCTCTGCCTTTTAATTGAAGGACTTAGGTTATTTATATTTAATGTAATTATTGATATGGTGAGGTTTAAATCTCACTGTTCTTTGTTCTCTGTCCTATCTGTTGTTTGTCCCCCCTCCTCCTTTCTTGCCTTCTTTTGGATGGAGTATGTTTTAGTATTCCATTTTATCTCCACCATTTGCTTATTGGCTCTCTTTCTTTCTCTCTTAGTGGTTGTCCTAGGATTTATAGTATAATCTTTACCTTATATCAGTCTATCTTCAAATAATATACTACTTCATCTCTGTCTACTTTCAAGACTTTCTCTTTATCACTGGTGTCAGAAATTTGATTATGATCTGCCTTGGTGTACTTTTCTTTTTGTTAATGCTCCGTAGGAGTCTTTGAACTTCTTGGATACGTGGGTTCCTTGAGCATATTTGCAATATTTGTAATAAATGTGTTAAAGTTCCTGTCTGCAAACTCCATCCTCTCTGTTATTTCTGGGCCTGGTTATAGGTAGATTTTTCTGCTCTTTGGCATGTCTAGTGATTGCATGTTGGACCCTGGGCATTGTGAGTTGTACATTGTTGAGTGCTCACTTTTGTTTCATTCCTTTAAAGGGTGCTGGAATTCATTCTGGAAGACGGTAAAGTTGCCTGTGGATCAGTTTGAGCCTTTCCAGGTTTGCTTTAAGGCTTTTATAGGGTTGGTCTTGGGTCAACTTTTACTCTAGAGCTAGTTTAGCCCCAGTACTAAGGAGTGACTCTTCTGGGGACCACATAAAGCCCTTATGTTTGAGGTTTAACTCGGGCCAGTGGGAATTTGAACAGTTCTTGGCCTGCGTAAGCTCTGAGAATTGTTCAGCCTATAGTTACTCAGTGATTCTCCTTTTCCTAGAAGTTTTTAACTCGGTCTTGTGTTCACTGTACGCATGCACAGGTTGGTATTCATCCAAAGATGTAGGGGATCCCTATGCAGATTTCTGCACAGGAGCTCTTTCAATGCATAGCTCCCTCCCCTCAGGTTCTCTGCCTTACAAATTCTAGCCTCCTCTGGCCTGTCTGGACTCTGATTTCTGTCTCATCAACTTGGAAAGCCTGCTGGGATATACTTGAGTTTTATCTTCTAGTGCCTTTATCCTGAAATTGTAAAAAGCTGGAGTAATCTTAGGTTGTAGGGCTCACATCTTTTTTTTTCTTTTCCTTCTCTTAGGATTCACAATCCAGCACTTCCTGTTGTCTAGTGTCTGAAAACAGACATTTCATGCATTTTGCCTTTTTTTTTTTTTTTTTATTGCTTATGGCAAGAGGACAAGTCCCCAGCAGTTGTCCCTTAATGCGCAGAGGAGTGCTGTCAATGTGGACAACCAGAGAAGGCAGCGAAGGTGCTGAGGGTGCCCCATGCACCCCTCATGTCCCCAGAACCTAGGTCACTGGGCCTTCAAAGGATCCCCATTCCCAGGGACAGCAGGCATGGGGACCCCCGACTATGGGGACACCTGATTGGAGCCTATGTTGAGGCTGTTGTGCCTCAGTGTGGGTACTCCTGGGATTAGGTTGGGAGGGTTGGCACAGACCTTGGACTATTTAGGGATGTTTGAGAGGGACCTGGGAGGTGGGCCTTTATTGTCATAGGGATAGGTAGTGGGTAGTAACGGAAGTTGGTTTATAAATGACAGTGGGTGGGGGTGGGTTCTTAGGATATGGCTCATGATCCAAAGTGAGCCATTTTGGGGGTTTCCTTTCAGCTGAAAAATTGATATTAGAGCCCCAGGCTCAGTTCCCAGATCCCAGCAGCCCCTGGATTAATGTACAGTAGAGATATCATCTTGCTGCTTCCCAGTGCCCACAGGGTAAAGCTCACTGTACTATAAGGCAGACCTCTGGGATCCAGCCCCCTTGCTGCCCCTCTCCACTTCTCACTCTGCCTGAAGGCAACATGTGGCCTGGGCTTCTCCTGCCTGGATCACAGCCCTCCCTTTCCTCTGTCCCACGGCAAATTGCCTGGATTCAAATCCTATGTCCACCATTCACTGTGTGTGTGACCTCGGGCATTTTAAATCTCAGTTTCTTCATCATATGTAAGATGAGCATAAAAATAGCACCCCCAGCTTAGGGCTGACTGGGCTCTAAGTGAGCTATAGGATGCGGATGTGCACCTGACATTCACGGAGCACCTGCTGTGTCTCAGTGTTCTCAGACTCTTCACGTAGAACAAATTTACTCTTCACAGCAACCTTCCCAGGCAGGCACTGTTCTTATCCCCATCATGTGAGATGAGGAAGCTGAAGGCAGAGGAGATGAGCAACTTGCCTGTGGTCATAAAGTTAGCAAGTGGTGGAGCGAAGATGCTGAGCCTGGATCAAGCCAGCTGACTCCACAGCTGAGCTGTTAACCCCTTGGCTATACTGGCTCAAGAGCTGTCAGCTAATGTTATTATTGCTACCATCCAGCTTGCGGTGAGGCAAGTTGATCCTTCCTCCAGGAAGCCTTCCTTGACTTCCATGCCTGGGTTGGCACTAACAATACTGAATCTGTGCCGAGTGTCTCTCCTGTGTCCCAGAAGCCCTCCCTCTGGGCTTCTCCTCTTCCCCACTCTGGTTTCAGAGCAGCACCTGCCTTTCCTCGTTCTTGCTGCTTTGGAAGGTGGTGGGTGTGCTGTGAGGTCCGTGCGTGGGCATTGAAGTGAGGATCCCCCACTGCACCACTCCAGCTGTGTGGCCACAGGATATCACTGTGCCCCTCTGTGCCCTGCTTTCCTCATCCCCAAACAAGATGCTGTTGCTTGAAGACAGGGTTTCTGGAGGGTTAGGTGAGATTGTGCTGGGTGAAGTACTCACGCCACAGCTGGGACTCAGTTAATGGTGACTGTCGGGGCATTGTTTCACAAGAGTCCAGAAAACTGCTGAGTCCTTTGCAGCCTCTCACGGGTGCACGAGCTCATGTTGGCTTTTTGGGGATGTTTAGAAGTTCCTGATGTCCACCAAGTACAACAAGGACTCCAAGATGTACCACGCAATCCAGACTGTGTTTGGTGAGAGGTAAGGCATGAGGAGGGGCTGGGGTAGAGGCCGGGAAAGCCTCTGGCGGCAGGCAGAGGGCTGCGGGGCCCGGGGCATTGAGCATAGCATGAAGGCCCGGGCCCAGGCTATCAGGCACGCAACAGGTGCCCCATAAATGGTGGCCACTGCTATTGTCATTGTCACCTTCCTTCTCCTCTTTCCCCTCTGGATAGCAGGGGGAGGGGGAGGGGTTGCAAGGGTGGGGGACATGATCACCCCATTTCTTATTTATTTTTTATCATGGTAAAATTCACAAAAGTCATCATTTTAACCATGTTGGAGTTACAGTTCAGTGACATTTTGTCCATTCACAAGATGGTATAACCATCACCACTATGTAGTTCCAGAACATTTCCACCATCCCAAAAGGTGACCCTGTCCCCATCAAACCATCAGTCCCCCTTCCCTCCCTGTTGCTCACATCAGACATTTGTCTCCCGCAGACTGTTTGGCCAAGGCTTGGTGTCCGAATGTGACTATGAGCGCTGGCATAAACAGCGCAGGGTCATGGACCTGGCCTTCAGCCGCAGGTGAGTGTATCCAAGATGGCAGGCCTTGGGAAGGGGGCTGAGTTTCACGGGAGGGAGCCTCACCCCAGCTGAAGGGTGAGAGGTGAGGGCATTAGTAGTCAGAGACAGCAAGGCAGGCTGCCAGGGACACGGGGCTGAACATCAAGGGCTGAGTGACAGTGATGAATGGGGGTGGGGGTCTCCCCTCATCACTCCTCCTCTGGGCTTTTCATTTTCCTTATTATAGTTTTCACTTTTGGTTACATTTTATGTTTTAAATAACTTTTATTGAGGCATGGTTTCCATACCATACAATTCATCACTTACAATTGAATGGGTTTTAGTATATTCACAAGATTGTACAACTATCACCACAATCCATTTTAGAATACTTTCATCACCCCAAAAAGCAGACACTCCCTGTTTCCCTTCAGTGGCCTCAGCACCTGGCAACCACTAATCTACTTTCTGTCTCTATGGATTTTCGTATTCCAGACATTTCTTATAAATGGAATCATACAACATTTCTTTTTGTGCCTGGCTTCTTTCACTTAGCATAAGGTTTTTGAGGTTCATCCATGCCAAAGCATGTTTCAGAATTTCCTTTTTTAATTATCAAATGAAATTCCATTGTATTAGACATACCACATTTTGCTTATCCATTCATCAGTTGATAGACATTTGAATTTTTTCCAATTTCTTGGCTCTTTCAACGGATGCTGTTTCCCCAGCTCCTTGGTCAGCTTGATGGAAACGTTCAACGAGAAAGCCGAGCAGCTGGTGGAGATTCTGGAGGCCAAGGCAGATGGGCAGACCCCGGTGTCCATGCAGGATATGCTGACCTGCACCACCATGGACATCCTGGCCAAGGTGATGGGAGGCTGGTGGGCCATGGGAGCGGGGTCTGACATGGGTCAGAGGGCTGCTCTTCTCTCCCTCTTCCCTTTCCTTGCGTTCCTCCACCTGCCTCCTCGTCCTCCACACATCAACCCCTTCTCTGCATGGGGAACTTCATATCTCCTTGAATATTCAACAGAAACTTGTACGAGATGACAGCTACTAACTCATTCTCTGGGAATGGACCGTGAGAGGTGTGGGGACTGGCCTGTGTCTGGTCAGTGGCAGAAGCTGGACTGGATCTCAGGTCTCCTTGCCTTCCAGCCCAAAACCTACCTCCCCTCAGCACCTGCCCTGGGTCTGGCTTGGCTCTGCACCCTGGCAGGCTGAGCAGTGGTGCAATAACCCCCACGCCTGGGCAAGGGCAGTTCAGGCGGCTGGAGTGCAGACACAGTGAAGGGTCATTGTCACCCAGTAATTCAGCGGCAGGCTGGGTATAGAAGGGACACCAAGGAAGGCTGCATTTCTGGGGAAATGCATCTTGTCAAGGAAGGAAGCCAAGGTTTGTGGAGTCGCTACTACGTGCTACGTAGTCCTCACCATATCCCACGAGGTTGGAATCGTCATGGGTCATTGTAAGGAGTCGATGACACAATGCATGTAAACCCTTAGCCCAGGGCCTGGGTCTCTAGCTGAGCAGCGCCAGGTTCTGCCCTGGGTCTTCAAGTCTTCCCATTCCCCCAGGGAAGACCTCGCCCTTCTCTCTCCCCCAGGCAGCTTTTGGGATGGAGACAGGCATGCTGCTGGGTGCCCAGAAGCCTCTGTCCCGGAAGGTGAAACTCATCCTGGAGGGGATTACTGCATCGCGCAACACTCTGGCGAAGGTACTGCCCCCCCACCCCTCCGGTGACCAGAGCTGGCGTTGTCCTAATTTGCTGGAGCACCTCCTCCAGTGACCTTTTTTCAGAATGGGTTTTGAGCTCTGGTTATGACTGAAGTGACTTCTGAATCAGTTAGGATTTGCATACATCACCTAACGTAGAGAATCAAAATCAAAGTGGTTTAAGTAAATTAGGAGTTAATCTTCCTCTCATGTAAAATCATCCTGAAGCTGGCAATCTAGGAGGGCTGTGCTAGGGCCACAATGTCAGATGTTCCTGGAATTTTTTGTCTTTCTGTTCTGCTGTCTCCAGCGTATCACCTCATTGTTATAAGATCGCTGCTGCAGCTCCAGCTATCACCTCCTTGTTCCAGGCATGAAGGAGGAAGAAGGGAGAGAGGTGGTACTTGAGTTGATCCACAGATGCCCAGGGCCTCTTCCTGTTCCGTGGGACTTCAGCCTCTGAGCTTGGGATCCCCTGATGCCACCCCATCTTTTCTGCAGTTGATTCTACCTCCCTCCCCTCTGGCTGTGGTTTCCTCCTTCCTTGCAGTCCTAGCCACCTCCATCCTTCAGGGATCCCTTCTAATTTTCTAGGCACCTTTCCCATCATATCTAGGGATTTGGTACAGGAAAGGGAAGCCAATGCTTGGGCTCAGCCTGCCATGTTGGTCAAATCTCCTTGACTGCTTTATCTTTTCTAGATATTTCTAGAATTTTCTTGCAGTCTTCCCACCTCCCAGCTTGCCTGTGCTGCTGTGGGTTTCTAAAGTCGTTTCGGAGCTGGGGGAGAGGGAGAGGTTGACCTGCGTGCTCGTTTGGCGTCCTGAGCGGGAGTTCTTATTCAGTTTATGCCAGGGAAGTGGAAGCAGGTCCGGGAGATCCGGGAGAGCATCCGCTTTCTGCGCCAGGTTGGCAAGGACTGGGTCCAGTGCCGCCGGGAGGCCCTGAAGAGGGGGGAGGACGTCCCTGCCGACATCCTCACACAGATCCTCAAAGGTTCGAGGGCTCCCACGTGGGCCTTGGGAAGGCCGGGCGGCAGGGGTGCCCCCTGTCATGGTGGCTGATCACACTTGACTCCGGGTGTCTCTATCTGGCTTCCGGGGAGAAGGGCGTTTGCTTCATCGCTGGGCCGCGGGGCAAGGGAACAAGGGGTATGAGTGTAGCAGGCGTCTGCTGCTGGGCCCTGAGACCCTCCTTGTCTTTCAGCTGAAGAGGGGGCCCAGGACGATGAGATCCTGCTGGACAACTTCGTCACCTTCTTCATTGCTGGTTTGTAGCTCCAGGGGTGGCCAAGGGCCCAAGGCTTTGCAGAAATGGTGGGAACCAGGCATCCCCTCAGACCTGACTCTGGGTGATTTTTCGGGTTGTCTGCGCGGAGTTCTGCTGCGGAAGTGAGGGGCTGGGATAGGGGAGCAGAAGGCCTCCCTCTGCTCAGGGAGGTCCGGGAGGTCTTCTCGGTGGCCGCTGACCTGGTGTTGGAGCTGGCCACTGTGAGGGGGCATGAAGCTGCCTTTTTGGGCTCAGGAGAGCTTGGCCATGTGAACTCAAGGCCCCACCCCCTCAGCATTTATGAGGAGACCTTCATTAGACCAGCACAAAAAGACATGCCAGGCAACTTCATTCCTTTGCTCATCAAATTTTTTTTTTTAAGATTTTACTTCTTTATTTGAGAGAGAGAGCACAAGCAGGGGGAGCAGCAGAGGGAGAGGAAGAAGCAGACTCCCCACTGAGCAGGGAGCCCAGCTCGGGGCTTGATCCCAGGACCCTAGGATCATGACCCAAGCTGAAGGCAGATGCTTAACCAACTAAGCCACCCAGACACCCCAGAAGGAGCTTTTAGGGTGTAAAAACCAGATGCATGGGGACAAATGCCATTTATTGGACTACATTGGCTGGCACAGGGGATCTGTGGGTGGCAGCCTATTTCCTTCCTATCTGGACACCCAGCTCAGTTGCAGGGGGCAGAAGTGAGGACCTGAACTGCCACCATGGGCTCAGGGTCTTGGAGGCAGCTGGGCCAGACCAGCAGCAGCCCGGTAGCCCCATGTAGAACTGCTGCTCTCCTTTCCCGCAGGCCATGAGACCTCTGCCAATCATTTGGCATTCACGGTGATGGAGCTGTCCCGCCAGCCTGAGATCTTGGCAAGGTACAGAATGGGGAGACTTGGTGGGGGGGTAGTGGCTCCCCTTGAAGCTGGTGAAGGGATTGTCTGATGTCTTGCGCCTCCCACGGCTGAGCCTCCTCCAGTGTGTCCTGCTTCTCTTCACCCCAGGGCCTTTGCACATGCCAGTCCCTCTTCTGGAAGCTCCTCTCCCTGCTTTTCTCTTGGAGAACTCCTTGTCCAACCCTGCAGAAGCCTTCTCACACTCCTAAAGTAGCTATTCTGTGTTTTCCCCTCCTAGGCTCTTCCCAGCTCATGAATGCCTTTTTCTCCAGGGCTGGTTTGCTTTGAGTCTGTTTCAGTCATGAAACTAGAAGCTCCAAAAAAGCAGGGACCATGGCTCTTTCCCTCCCCACGCTGTGCTCAGTGCCTGGCCAGGGGCTGGCACTGAGAAGTGAACAGAACTCCAACTCAGCATTGAGGAAGGGATTATCCTTGGCCGGCGAGACAAAGGAGGGTACCCAGGAGACGGCGTTTGAGCTGGGCCATTGGTTTCCTTAAATACAAACAGGTTCCCTCGATGACCATTGCACAGACTGACTGCGCCAATGTGAAAGCACTCTGAAAACCCCGACAGGCGTGGGGGCGGGAGCCCCAGAGGCGGGGAAATCCTTGATTACAGTTGTTAATCAGCAGCGTCCACAGGCAGACGTGAATGATCGCTTGCAAGTATAAGATGCCTGGTTGGGGTTTTAAATACATCTATAATACTAATATGCTCTTTATAAAAATTTGGAAAAGGCAGAAAAGTTATAATAATAATAGTAATTAATAATAATAATAATTCCACCCACGGTGCCCCACCCCTTGAGGCAGTTCACAATTAACTACTGAATTTCACCGTGTGTTTTATCACATTGCCCCACATTATTTATTGTAAACTCTTCTTCCAAATCCACTTTTTTATATTGTGGATATATACACACACACATACATGCATAAAATTTGCCTTTTTTTTTTTTTAAGATTTTATTTATTTGACAGAGAGAGACACAGCGAGAGAGGGAACACAAGCAGGGGGAGTGGGAGAGGGAGAAAGAGGCTTCCCGTGGAGCAGGGAGCCCGATGCGGGGCTCGATCCCAGGACCCTGGGATCGTGACCTGAGCCAAAGGCAGACGCTTAACGACTGAGCCACCCAGGTGCCCCTAAAATTTGCCATTTTAACCATTTTTAAGGGCATAGTTCAGTGGCATTAAGCACATTCCCATGGCTGTGCAACCACCACCACCATTTCCAGAACTTTCTCATCATTGCAACAGACATCGTCCCCAGTAAACACTAGCTTCCCAACCGCCTCAGCCCCTGGGCCCCCCTCAGAGCCCCCATTCTACTCTCTGTCTTTATGAATTTAACTCCTCTAGGGACCTCATACAGGAATCACACAGTAATTGACCTTTTTGTCTGGCTTATCTCACTTAGTATAATGTCTTTAAGTTCCATCCATGTTTTAGCAGGTGTCAAGACTTCCCTCCTTTTTAAGACTGAATAATATTCCATCGTATGGTTAGGCCACATTTTTTTTTAAGATTTTATTTATTTATTTGAGAGTGAGAGTGAATGAGAGAGAGTGAAGGAGCAGGGGGAGAGGCAGAGAGAGAGGGAGAAGCAGACTGCTCACTGAGCAGGGAGCCTGACATGGGGCTCGATCCCAGGACCCCAGGATCAAGACCTGAGCCGAAGGCAGATGCTTAGACCACTGAGCCACCCAGGCGCCCCATGGAGAGACCACATTTTGTTAATCTGTTCCTGTGGTGATGGACACCGGGGTTGCTTCTGGCCTTCGGCTACTGTGCATGATGCTGCTATGAACTCGGGTGTACCGGTATCTACGGGACCCTACTTTCAATGTGGGGGCGCACACACCCAGAGTGGAATTGCTGGAGCATCTGGTAATTCTACATTTCATGTTTTGAGGCACCACCATCCCATTTTCCATATACACCCGCACCAGGTTCCATTCCCACGGACAATGCACAAGGGTTCCGCTTGCTCCACAGCCTTGCTAACGCTTGGTGCGACGTTCCTCGTGGGTGTGACGTGCTCCAAATCCACTTTCGGTGCTGCATATTCTTCTACGGTGCCCGTCTTAAGGCTTACTCAGCCGGCCTCCCTGCGCTGCTCGTTGTTTCCCGCTGTGGGCTGCTGTGAGCCAGGCTGCTCGGCGCAGAGAGCTTGTCCGGTGGTGCAGTTATTTTCTGCAGCCGGTTCCAAGCAGCAAGCCCGGAGGGGGAATATTGTAAGGCCCCGGAACATAATTGCCAACCGCTCGGGCATCTCGGTTGCGACGTGGGTTCCTGGATGTCTTCAACAACGCGGCGGGCCGTGCGTGCGTGCGTGCGACCGATGGGGTGCCCCAGGCGGCTCTCCACGCTCCCCTCCATCCCTCCTTCCTAAAACTAGTAGGGGGCGACCTGTCCTTGGGGACGAGCTTGTCTTTGTCTGCCCTGACAGGCTGCAGGCGGAGGTGGACGAGGTCATCGGTTCTAAGAGGCACCTGGACTGTGACGACCTGGGGAGACTGCAGTACCTGTCCCAGGTGTGGGGGCGGGAGAGAAGCTTCTGGGCGCTTGTGGGTGGTTCGTCAAGCCAGGCCTGCCGCCCCCCTGAACTCTTTCGTACGGGTGTTCTCTAACTTCACTGCACGTGAGAATGTCCCAGGATATTAAAAAAAAAAAAAAAAAAAAAAACAACTCCCCGGACCAGCAGCCCTTGATCCTTGATCGAATGGCCAATGGCGCTGTTTGCATTTCCGGGGGAGGCCGGGCACTTCCAGGAGCCTCAAGCTGGCCACCAGGGGCCAGACTCAGCGGCCCCCTCCCGTCCCCGACAAAGCACAGCAGGAGGCCTGGCTTGAGCTGGGGGAGGGCTCCTCTGGGAAGGTGGTGCCCTGGTTCAGAGGGAGGCCTGGGTCCTGGTCCGGGCTCCATCATGGTGGTTCTGCACAACCCCCTTATTTTGGGCCTCAGTTTCTCCTTCTGTGACAGGAGGGGTTGGACAAGAAGATGAGGCTAACTTGGCGGGGGTCTGGGACCTGGTCCTGGATGTGGGAGCAAAGTTGGGTCTGGGGCACACCACTGGCACGTTCTGGGGGGGTCTCCTGACTTCTCTCCTTGTCTCCCCGTGTGGCTTCTGTAGGTTCTCAAAGAGTCGCTGAGGCTGTACCCGCCGGCGTGGGGCACCTTTCGCCTGCTGGAGGAGGAGACCTTGATTGACGGGGTCAGAGTGCCCGGAAACACCCCGCTCCTGGTGTGTGGGGGCCCTCCCTGCCTGCCCCCAGGGTGACCAAGCTCTGAGGTCGGGACGTCCGTAGCCCTGTTGTCACCACTGGGGTTTCTCATTCAAGTTGCACTATGACACTGTGAGGTCTTTCTTCCCTTTCACACTGGTGTAAGGTTACAGTGGATGATTCTGGAAAGGAGGCACCCTGTTTACATCTGAGGACACTGAGGCTCAGAGAGGTTAGGTCACTTTCCTGAGGTCACATACCTGGCCGGGGGCAGATACAAGATGTGCCCAGTTTCACAGCTGACCCCAGGCTGTCCAATTCCTTCTGTCTCCCCTCCACAGCCCCTTCTCCCACGGAGGGTGACTTTCCCTCCCTTCTCTCCTTTACTTGTTTCTTTCTTTCTCTCTCTCTTTTTTTTTTTTTTTAGAGAGAGAGCACGAGAGTGTGAGCAGAGGGGTGGGGAGGGGCAGAGGCAGAGGGAGAGAAGAATCTTAAGCAGGCTCCATGCTGAGCACAGAGCCCAGGCGGGGCTCGATCTCACGACCCTGAGATCATGACCTGAGCCAAAATCAAGATTCAGACTCAACCGACTGAGCCACCCGGGCGCCCCTACTTGTTTCTTTGTTTACACATACATTCATTTATTCCCTCATCGGGCATCCCTTCATGCACAGTGACTCCTGGAAACCCACCCCCAAACTAGAAATGTGTCACCGTCCAGCTTCCCTCCAGAAGCAATCACTGTCCTCAATTCTGTGCTTGCCATCGTCTCGCCTTTTTGTGTATGCGTGTGTGCGTGTGCGTGTGCACGTGTGCATGTGCACGCACGCGCGCGTGTGTGTATGCCCAGAGGTGATATGTCCCAGGATTGCTTTGTGACTGGAGGCCCTCGGTTCACTGCTGTATCATATTCTGCTATGTGGAGACCACCACCCCGTTCTCAATTCTGGGTCAGTGGGCAGCCGACAGTTGCCCCGTTTCCTGCTCTCCTGAGTGCTGCTGCCACTGTTCCTGCCCGCGTGACCGGTGGACGGTGCAGACGGGGGCGGGAGGGCTGGGGTGTGGGAAAACTGAATGATCAGCTTGGTAAACTAGCACCAAAATGTCTTCCAGAGCACCTGTGCCAACCCGGGTTCCCACTAACGGGGTTCCTTATCCTCCCCAACACCTAGTATGGCCCAGCTTCTTATTTTTTGCAATTGAACAAGTGCAAGGCAGGTACTTCCCTGTGGTCTTGATTTGCACTTTCCTGGTTACTTCCTAGTGAGGCTCGCAGCCCTGTGCTACTTTTCTCCTTCTGGGCTGTCTCATCGCTCTGCAGCACTTCTTTAAAAATTCATATGTTAATCCTTTGTCAGGTATGTGGGTTGCAAATGTCGTCTTTAGGTTTGTGGATTCTCTTTGTTAAAGCGTTTTCAATGATCTCAAGTTCTTAAGTTTGCAGTGGTCCCTTCTCTTGTCTTAGGGAACCCCCCCCCGCCCCCACCCTGAGGTCAGCATGGTCCCTTACATTGTCTTCTAAGAATTTCACACTTTTCTTTTGCAAGTTAAGTTTGTATCCACCCGGAGTTGACTTTGCGTGTAGTGTAAGGTAGGGATCTGGTTTTGTTTCCTGGGGCTGTCAGAACAAAGCACCACAGATGGGGCGCTTAGCAGTGGACATGTACTTTCTTACAGTTCTAGAGGCTGGGGACCCAAGCTCGAGGTGCTGGCAGGGTTGGGTTCTCCTGAGGCCTCTCTCCTTGGTTTGCAGACGCCACCTTCCCGCCGTGCCCTCCCAAGACCTCTTCTGTGTGTGTCTGTCCTAATCTCCTCTTCTTCTAAGGACACGAGCCAGACTGGAGTAGGGTCCACCCTAATGACCTCATTATAACTTGATTATCTCTTTAAGGAGACTATCTTGGAATACAGTCACATTCTGAGGTTAGGACTTTAACATCAGAATTTTAGGGGGACACAGTTCAGCCCATGGCATGACCCGTTTTTACTTACAAAGGAAAGCGACATGCTTCTGGTTCTATCTATTAGGCAGCCCCCTCCCCCATCCTGCCCCACCTGGGCTTCCCAGGACTCTGCTACACCCTCTCCAGCTTATATCAGAGTGTGTTCTTTATTCTGTTTATCTGCTCCCTTTTTTTCTTATTAACACCCCTGCACCAGTCCCGCCTGTCTGAGTGACCGAGGCGGTGCTTTAGAATGCCCTCACGTCTGGCTGGGCAGGTGTACAGCTGTGTGGGCCGTGAGTGGGCAGACCCCGGTTCCAATGCCAGCCCCGCTCTGGCAGGCTGGGTCATCTCTGGGCCTCAGTGCCCTCCTTGTAAGATGGGGATGATGATGCCTGATCCCTGAGTCACAGTTTACTGAGAAGAGTCGAAGAATAATGTAGTCACGTGTCTGGCAAAATTCCCTAGCACACAGTAGGTGCCCTTCGCTGGTCTCAGACACCTCTCCACCTTATGCCTCCACCCACTTTTCAGAGCCTCGTTCCAGGCCCTCCCTTCACCCTGCATGCCCTGGACTCTCAGCACAGAGAACCAGGGGCAGAGGGGGCTCAGGGAGCTCTTTTGTGCAGGAGTAATGAGGCAGAGGTTGGGACCCAGGGCCCAAGTTATGGGGGGCATGTATGGCCCATGGAGGCCAGGGGCATGGAACATTAACCCCAGTAGGGAGGTGACGTGGCATGCATTGAAAGGCTAGTGGGCCCCTGGGCTCCTCTGCCTCACCCCTCTTCAGCCCCCCCGCCCCAGACGCAAGCCTTGTGCCAAATAACAGCTCTCAGAGATCTTGAGAAAGATGCTCTCGAAGCAGACCTGAGTTTGAATCTCAGTTTGGCCACTTACTTGCCAGCTGACTTTAGGCAAGTCATGAACCTCTCTCTCAGCCTCAGTTTTCTCATCTGTAAAATAGGGATAGTTGTAGTCCCCCCACTGCACGGGGCCAAGCATGGGATGATGCAGCAGCCAGATGCCCTTGTTGGCACACTGGGCTGTCCCCCTCCTTCCTCTTAGGCACTTTCCAGGAGCCAGTGGAGTCCCACACTGGCCCAGATGGGTGGGTGGAGTAGAGTGGGGGGTGGGCCTCCTCTGCTCCTGGTCACTCCATTGGGTGGCCGCAGCGGGTCGGGGAGGTGTGAGGGTGCTCATCTTTGGAACCAGAGACAAGTGGATCCTCTGCCCCGCAGTTCAGCACCTACGTCATGGGGCGTATGGACACGTACTTTGAGGACCCACTGACTTTCAACCCCGATCGCTTCAGCCCCAAAGCACCCAAGTAAGTCTCTCTTCAAGCTGTGCATGTGGGAGAAGGATGTCCAGTGATCTCTGCTCTGACCCCTGAGCCCACATAGACTTCCAGATCACTGTGAGGGAGTTGTGATCCGCACTCCGCCCCCTTTAATGGAGACAAAATCACAGCTCAGAGAGGTTAGGAAACTTGTCCAAGGGCATGCAGCCAGGAGCCGCAGAGCTGGGGCTTGAAGCCAGCTCAGACTGGTTTCTGCACCCATGCTCAGAACCCGTCCCTTGTACTGGGAAGCCCTGTGACTCGGGCCAGGGACCGCAGCACTCCCCCTGCTTTGACGGTCCTCTCTGAGAAATGGGAATCCTGATGGCTCCGTCGGCAGCTCGCTATGGGGGTGAATGCCTGAAAGTACAGTGGGGGGGGGGGTGGCTCCAGGGACAGGCCACCTGCATCCAGACTCTGCCCAGAACTGGACATGTGACCAGCTGAACACAGAAGTGCCATAGGATCGTGAGCTCCTTAGTTCCTCCTTCTGTGAACTGGGGATAATAACAGCTCCTTCTGGAAGGCTCCAGAGGAGGATAACATGAGAAAATGCTGATGCAGAGCCTGACGGAGCCAGCTGTTGATGTTTTCAGTATGCAAAACCCAGCCCTGGTGCACAGCCATGCATCAGCGAGGGATGGGTTTGTCACCGCTGGGGTGGAGCTGTGACAGGACTGCCACCTCCTGACTCCTCTCTCCCTGCAGGCCGAGGTTCACCTACTTCCCCTTCTCTCTGGGACCACGCTCCTGCATCGGGCAGCAGTTTGCTCAGGTAGGAGGCCAGGGCTGGGGCTTCTGCCCGGAGCTGACTTCAGGGGTGGTGTCTCGTCCTGGGCCAGGAGGCATTTCAGAGCCCTGCTCTGGGACCCCTGGCTGGGGGCTGGGGACTGGGCCAGCCAGCTGCAGGGTTTGCTGCACATTCACGCCCCGTGCCTCCTGCCCTTCCTCACTTCTGCACACAGATGGAGGTGAAGGTGGTCATGGCCAAGCTGCTGCAGAGGCTCGAGTTCCGGCTGGTGCCCGGGCAGCGTTACGGGCTGCAGGAGCAGGCCACGCTCAAGCCGCTGGACCCTGTGCTGTGTACTCTGCTGCCCCGGGGCTGGCAGCCCGCACCCCCGCCGCCCTGCTGAGCGGGCCTGGGCTGGATGGGACTCCTCGGGCAAAGGCATCACACCCACGCTCCTCTGCAAGCCCACTGCCACCCACCCTGCTCCCCTGCCCCCTTCCTCGGGGGCACCCTCCACGCTGGCTCCCAGTGGGCCCCCTGCCAACCACCACCTGCTTCACACCTCCCCCCTCCCCCCCCAGAGCTCCCTGTCCACTGCTAATTCCACGCCCTTCCTGGACTGGCCCCTGCCTAACTCCCAGCTGCTGCCCAGATGTGCCGTCTCTTACCCCGAACCTCTTTGCATAGGCCACTCCCTCTGCCACACACCCTAACTCTTGCTCACTTCCTAAAACCCTCTTCAGGCGTCACCTCCTCCAGGAAGCCCTCCCTGCCACCCCCGGCCGGGCCAGGGGCCCCTCCTCTGTGCTCCCTTGGTCACCTGTGCTACCTCTAACACCACACTGACCACACTGTATCGTGAGTGTCCTTTGATGTGACCAACTGCCCTGCCAGGCTGTGAGCGCCTCATGGGCGAGGTCTGTGTATGATTCGTCTCTGAGCCCCCCTGGGCCTGGCACAGAGTCGATGCTCAATAAATATATGTTGACTGCATGAATGAATGGCCAGACCAGGCCAGAGTACTCTGGCCTCGGTTGCTCATCTGGTAAACGAGAACGATGTTGAGGCCAGTCTAAGGGCTCCTGCAGCTCTGGAAGCTGCCCCTGCTGATGCCCAGACGTCTTGGGAGAAGACTGCCCAGGTTACCAGGAGGGCTCTGTGTTAGTAGAAGCCTATTCCCTGTGTTGTATGCAAGACCATGTTCCTGTGTGTGGTGTGAGGTGGGATTACAGGCAGGGATTGAAGAGCTTGATGTGACAGGGCCCGGGGCCCTGGGGCCTGTGTGGTCTAGTCTACTCCCAACAAGGGTGCTGATGCCCCAGAGGGCCTCACACAGCCTAGAGCCCCCGGGACCTCTCTTGGGGACAGCTTGATGGACCTGAGCACCTGGATGCCTGGCCTCGCACCTGCTGGCATCCTCCCCACCTTCTGGCACAATGCTTCCCCTCCTGACCAGGTTGGAGGAGGCGAGACTGGAACTCTCACAGTGGGTGAGGTGGGTGGGTGAAGACGTCATTCTTTCCTCCCCAGGGCCTACAGGTGGCCAAGGGGCATTAAATACTGGACTAGCCATGTCCTCTGGGCCCACCCAAGGAAAAGTACCCCCTAAGTTTCTCCTTCAGCACTTGGGAGCTTGTCTTCCTGCAGAGAAAACCAAATGCCCAAGCCCACTGCCTCGGGTACATGCCCCAGAGAGGGCCCCTCTCCACACCAAGGAGGGTATGGATTTGGGCTGGCCCTTGCTTTACATTGGCTCCTCAGTCCTTGTGTACTCTTGAACTGAGGGATCTTCTTATTTACCAGAAGAGGAAATTGAGGCTCAGGGGAAGAAGTGACATGCTCAGTACAGGTGGGTATATTGTAACGGGGTGGAGCTAGGTCCCTGGCCTAGGCGGGTCATGGGGACTGGCACCAGTGGTCTGCCCGGGCCTCTGGGCAGAGGCTCCAGCCTCCAGGATGTAGCTGCAGATGCCCTGCAGACTGAGAGTGCTCCCGCTCCCTAGCCTTCCGCCCACACTGAGCACTGGGCGAGGCTCTTCTCAAACTATACTCCCACCCTGTCCTTTTCCAGTTCCCTGTCTGAGGGGTCCCCAGACCCTCCTGGGGCTCTGAGAACGGTGTGCCTGGGCTCTGCCTCCAGCTGCCTGGCCAAACCCACCTGTTGCTTGTCTCTGCTCAGCCCAGAAGTGGCCCCTTCCCACGGCCACTCAAAGGCCACTGTTTCCTCTTGTCTCCCTGGGCCCTCAGCCTCACATTTCTCCCAGGGACTGTCCTGCTGGGGCCCCTAGGCCCCACCCTCTGCAGCCTGTCTCTGAGGTTCACCAGCCCCCCTGCAGCCCTCCAAGAACCCCACAGCCGCCCCCACCCTACAAACTCCATGGCCCACACATACCTTAGGCTCCTCCCACTAGCCCCCCACACCAGCCCCCCAGTCTCCACCAGCTCCCCCTGCTCCATGCCCTGCTTCCTGCCATGGCTAGGCTTGGCGCCACAGGATAGAACTTCCTTCACTATCCATCTAAAAGGTCCACAGGCTACCAAACCTCAGCATTCCAGGGGCATGACCTGGCGTTGGGTCTGGAGGGGTCAGTTCCCATTGGAAACTTCAAATTTGCCTTTACCATCCTCTGACTTAGCAGATACCTATCCATTGCTGAGCCTGAGTCTTCACATCATTATTTCTTCAAATCCTCCTGAGTATGACCCATTTCACAGATGAGAAAGTCAAGGCCCCAGCACACAGCCAGGCCATGGCAGAGTCAAGACTCAAACCTGTAGCCCTTTGCACTCAGTGGCCTTCCACCAGCTCAGCAAGCCCTGTCACTGAAGGCCTGGGCTTGCCTCTGAGCACTTGAAATCCCGGCTGGAGGCCTGAGGTGAGTGGGAACAGCAGAGCCTGGCTCCCCCACCGCTGCTCTGCTGTCACTGTCTGTGGGTCAGTGCACCCATCCTGACATTCCTGAGCCACTTTCTCCCGTAAAAAGGGCTTTCTGGGAGTGAGCAGGTGGTTCTCAGGCCTGGCTGCATCGATGAGTCACTTGGGCCAGCTGGATCGGCCTATGGGGCGGGACCCCGAAACTTTTCTTAAGCCCCCTGGGGAGACTCCAATGTGCACAAGGATGGTGCCAACCCTTGGGACCCAAGCAAGATGGATGGGATTGAAACCAAGGCCCTGCAGCCAGGCTTCGTGGGATCAAATCCGACCTGCACTGTCACTGTTTATGTGGCTTGGGCCTCAGTTTCCCCATCTGTAAGGGAGGACGGATGATAGGAGATCCTAAGATTGATGGGAGAATTAAGAGCGTTCTGCACAGATCGTACTTAGCACGGAGCCTGTCGCGACAGTGCTGCAGACCCGCCAGCAGTAACTGTCACTGGCCTGAGCATCTTTATTGCTTGTTACCTCTACGGAAGGAAGGGCTTTCCTGGGAGGCCGGGCAGTGCAGTTCCCATAAGAACCACACGGTGGCGCCCCGGCGCAGCGCTCGGGTCGGCGCGGCCGCGGCAGGCCGAGGGGGCGGTGCCTCCCCATCCCGCGGGGACCGGAGGCCCGGAGGGGGCGGGGCCAGGCGCCGGTGGTCGGTCTGGAGCGCCCGCGGGCCACTCGGGTGAGGGTGGGCAGGGGGGCGTCGCCATCCCCGTGTCGCATGGTGGGGCCGCCGAGGCGCGGCGCGGCGTGGCAGCGCGTGGGGAGCTAGAGGGACAGCCACGCAGGCGGGCGTGCCGAGATCGCGACCTCTCCGGGCGCTGGGTTGGGTCTGGCGGTGGGACGCCGGCAGGTCGGGGGTGGGGGGCGGGGGGCTTTGGCCAGAAAAGCCCCGCGGTGGAGAAGCTCCCTGAGAGCCGGGCCGCTTCCTCCTGCCTGGGAGGGCTGGGGGTGCCACCTGACTCCTCGGGGCTGAGCTGCCCTAACACTTAACGTGCTCTTGGCTGAACTGAAGCCACCTCCAGTGCCCGCTGCACCAGGGTCCTGGAAGCTGGTGATGAGGGGTCCTCCCGGGGCTTGTGGCCAAGG
Organism: Halichoerus grypus; assembly: GCF_964656455.1. Taxonomy (NCBI): domain Eukaryota; kingdom Metazoa; phylum Chordata; class Mammalia; order Carnivora; family Phocidae; genus Halichoerus; species Halichoerus grypus. Next base: position 146,506,230 of record NC_135719.1, read on the forward strand.
TCGGGCTGGTGGTTGGACCCAGAGCCTTGGCCTACCTAGGCTGGGGGTGAGAAGCTTGGTGCAGCCGTGGGAGGCGGGAGGTTTTCTTCCTCTCTGCTCTGCAGGCTGGGACAGCAGGCTGGCTCCGGAGTCACCTAGTGGCGCTGCCGGGCCTCAGTGGCAGCCAGTGTGAGTGGGCAGGGGCCACAGTGAGCTGCCCCCCGGGCAGGTTCTGGACGGAGCTTGGCCCCTCCTGATTGTCTTGGCCAGTCAGGCATGGTCCAGAGTTTGGTAGGTCCAGCCCAGGTGGACCTCACAGACAGTATGGGTGTGTTTCCTGGCTGATCAGTGAGAGAGAGGTTGGCCACCAGGAGGGGACCTCAGGGCAGGGGCAAGAGGGGGCTCAAGCCAGTGGCTCTTCCCTCATTTCACCCCCTCTGCAAGGACGTTTGCTTTCCTCTGCCTCCTAAGCAGGCTTCCTGATGAGTGTGTGACCCAAAGGAGGTTCTCACCCCCCTGGGGTGGATGACTCCTAAATCCACATGTCTGCCCAGACCTCACCCTGGGCTCCAGACAGCCTTGGACATCTCTGCCTGGACGTCTAAATATAACGCGAGCTGGGGGGAGGGGGCAGACCCTGGGGGTATTTCTGGCAGGGGAGGGAGACTTACTGCCGGAGGGCCATTTCTCTGATTCAGGGCTGGGGTGGGCACACATGGGGTCAAGGCCCTTCCTTGGCTTGGAGCTTTAGAAACATTTGTTTCTCCCAGAACACAGCTTCCCCTGCACTTCCTCCTCGCTTGGGGAAACCACGGTCACCCTCCTGGTGTTGCCCACCTTAGGTAGTTCCTGCTGGTGGGCCGGACCCCGGGCCAGCCAGGCAGAGTCGTCACCACCAGCAGGAGGTAGCCAGGGGCAAGTGTGCCGGTCCCTTCGGCGGTATTCCAGAGCCCCAACCCGGCTGGCAACCCCCACCCTGCTGTGCCAAGCTCCCTAGCCTGCCCTGGAGGAGGCTCCATGGGCCTCAGGGCAGTGAGGCCAGGCAGGGGCAAGGGGGACACTGGGGCCTTCCGTGCAGGAGCCTGGCCTCCAGGTGGGGTGTGGAGGGTCCCAGGGTCAATGCTGGGCAGGTAAAGGCAAAGGACTAGACTCCCCTCCCTGTTCCCTCTCTTTGGGCCCAGCTCTTCTGCTGGTTTTGGCTTTTGGGGCCAGAGGGGACAGCAACTCTAGCAGGGCTCCTTTATCCCCTGCCCATGGGGAGAGCCCTTATCCGAGACCTTTGGGTGGCCCTGGGACCCTGGGTGAGGAGGAGCCCAAGATACCATGATGATGCTGATGATGCATCCAGCTCACCACTGAGCGTCCACTGCGGCCAGCCCGGAGCCCGCTGTGCTGTAACCCCGGCCCCAAAAGGTGGGGCCTCCCCCTCCCTGGGGGGCCTCAGCCCTGCTGTGAGCCCCAGAGCCTGAGGAGGAGGCCAGAGCATCCCTACCAGGTCCGTGTCCCCTGAGCCACCCCTACCCCTCACACACCCCAAATGATGGCGGCTCCTTGGCCCCCACCCAGAGGCGAGGGTATTGCCCGAAGGACCCAGGAGCGGCCCCCGCCCTCACACCCCAAGGTCACCTCGTGCGGCTGGACAGGGCTCTGAGCTTCTCTCCTGGCTGGGAGCGTGGAGGCTGGGCTGGACGGGGGCCCCTGGGTGCGGGAAAGCAGCCCCCAGAGCCGCACTGCACGTGTGTGTGTCTACTCGTGTCTCCGTATATCTCTGTGTTTCTGCGGCCTCCCTGTCACGGCGTATCTGTCTCTTCTGGGTGGGTCTCAGGGGCCATGCCTGCGTGTCTCAGGCTGCCTGTTCCCGGGGCGTGTGCGCTGTGACCTGAGCTGTAAGGAGGTGTCTGCTCTAACCTAAGGCAGCGGACAGACCCGGGAAGTGCCCTTGCGGCGCCGCGTGCACCCCCCTCCCTCCGATGTCCGGGAGGCGAGGGGGCCTGCCCGAGATCACACACCCAGGAGGCAGGGTCCACCCAGCGTGGACATACACTGTCCTTCCTCAAGTCATGGCCACCAAGGACCCAGGTGAGGCTCTGTGTTCAAAACTTTCCTGCCTCTCTTGTGGGGGGGACCCAAGGCCCAGGAAGACGGGGTCTCCAGCAGCGGGGAGTTACTGGTGCCCCCGGGACTAGCTGGTGTCCATGTGAATCTGGGGTGAGCAGGTGCGCGGGCGGGAAGCGGGCCTCCTCCCTGACCCCAGCGTGCTGCGGCGCCCCGCGCACCTTTGCTCAGGCCGGCCCTGACCCTCCTTTCCTCGGGCACCCTCCTTCCAGCAGCGGTGTGGGGGCAGTTGGGGGGCTGCTGCCCTCCCTTGAGACCTTGCCGTTGAGGCAGGGCCTGGAAGGGGCCTCGCTCAGAGCTGGCCCCACTGACGCCCAGTAAACGTGCACCCCTCTTGCCCTGTTCCCCTTGAAGCAAACCGCACCACTGCAGACTGCAGGCCCCACGAGGAGCCCGCCTGTCCCTCACACTGGCTCTCCGGCCACCGCCCTTCCCTCAGCGCCCCGAGCACTTTGCGGGCCCTTCTCCTCGGCCGCGCCTGAGCCGGCTCGCGCCTAGGCCGCTGGCTCACCCTCCAGGCCTCCGCCCGCCTGCCACTGCTCAGGGAGCCCCCCCGAGCTCCACACTCGCGCCGACCGCTCTGCCCTGCCTTCCCTGCCCCGTCCCCACAGGCGGCAGCCACTTGCTGGGGGCCCCCAGGGGCCGGCCGGCCCCGTGCCAGGCCTCCAGGGCCCAGGACGGGGACACAGACAGCTGGCGGGCAGCTCGGACATCCAGGGTGAGCTCGCAGGAGCCAGAGGACACGGGCACACGCACAGGGGGACACACACGCCCGCACGCGCACACACAGCTCACATGGGACCACGCACGTGCCCCGTGTTTACACTCCCCGCACACACTTACATGCTCACACTCACCCACACTCCCCTACACCCACATACGTGCTCCCACACACCTAGATGTGCACACACACATGCTCACTTGTACAGACCCACACCCACACGTGTGATAGGCTCTCACACATTCTCGCAGGTACACACTTCCCCACGCACCGACCCGCCCCCGTGCACACCGTGGCACCCACATGCATTGTCACGCACGTGTGCACCAGCGCACGCACACCCACGCACGTTTGCACACGCATGCCGTGGCCCGTAGCTGCTGCAGTGACCTCAGGAGCAGAGGAATCGAGTAGTTTTTTCCCCAACACATGTTCCCACAATAACAAAACAACAGGAAGGCGCTTGGGGTCAGGGACGGGAAGGGGAAGTGGCCTGCGCACAGGGAGTCGGGTAGCGGGGGACTCGGGAGGACACGCTGACGGCCGCGCGGTGGGGAGGCGGAGGGCCCCTCCCAGGCGTCCTGGCCCTGGTGCTCAGCCTCCCGCAGCCCCCCCCCCCCGACGTTCACGTTCGGATGAGAAGCCGAGGCTGGGGTGGGCTTGTCCCAGTCGCCAAGGAGGGCTGGCAGAGTGGCGTTGACCCAGGCCATCTGACCCTGTGTCCGTCCCGGCCCCGGTCCTGCGGTGCCCCCGGCAGTGGCCGAGCTGAGGGCCTCTTGTCTGGGACGCCAGGTGGCTCGGTGGGGCTCTTTCTGTGGCACCACTGTGTGTCCAGCACTGGGCACAGCCCTGTCCCCCTGCACGCCCCAAGGAGCGTTCCCCGTGTGCTTCTGTCGACCCAGCTCCTGCCAGGGAGCCCAGAGCAGGTGCTGCGGGAGATGAGGACCGAGCGTGGTCCCCTGGGACTGGGCGCGCCTCATGCCAGGGACCCTGTGGGGTTCTTCCCGCCCTCAGCCTGGCCCAGGGCCAAGCACATAGGAGGTGCTCCTAAATGCTCCACAGATGTGCAGAGAGAGGCCTGGAGAGGGGCCGGGACCTGCCCGAGGCCACACAGCGAGCGGGTCTGACCCCGCCCGCGCCTCCTGCTGCAGCTCCCGGGGAGAGGCGAGCGCTGAGTGCTGAGTGCTGAGTGCTGAGTGCAGGGCTTCGCAGGTGGGCTGCAGTGCCCCTTCCTGGTCCCGCACCTCCCTGGGGATGTAGCTGTCACTTGCGGAGAATGGCCACACTGTTGCCGTGCTTTATATCATTTAATCCTCAAAACCCAGCAGGTGAGACCCCGCCCCCCGTGCAGGTGGGGAAGCCCTCCGGAGCCTCTCCTCTCCCTGCTGACCTGCCTCCGGTCCTTCCGCCCAAGGCCCAGGGCCGCTGGGTTTCCACTCACTCCCAGAGAGTTGCCCCGAATTGAGTTAGGCGGTGGGAGGGGAGGAGGGGAATGCCTCAGGTGGAGGGGGTGGGGGCTGTGGGGTTCCAGAGACAGTTCCAGCCTTGCTTTGTCTTTTTAATTTTTTTTTTTTCTTTTTCTTTTCTCACTTAAAAATCTCAGGAGGGACCCAGGACGACCGACAGTCCTGGTTTGCCTATGATTGAGGGTTCCCAGGATGCAGGCAGGACTCTTGGGGCTGAAACAGGGCAAGGCCCATGGAAACCAGGACAAGTTGGTCACCCTAGAGGGGCCCCAAAGGCATTAAACTAACCCCACCTGATGCTTGAACTCCCTCCACTGTGTTCTCATGTAGTGGCTGTCCAGCCCTGCTTACATACCTCCAGTGATAGTGAGCTCATTATCATACAGCAAGAGCCAACCAAGAGGTGGACAAAACCAGGGCCAGGCACAGACCACAGTGAGGGCAGGCTGTGGAGCCGAACGCAAGGGCCCCTGGCCCACCTTCAGGGACAGTCAGACAAGGCTTCACAGAGGAGGAGAAGGGGGAGGAGGACAGGGAATTCCTGACCAAGGGAGCAGCACAGGCATAGGCCAGGAGGCCTGGAACCACCTTACAGGGACTGACTTCCTTTGCTGCTATCTCTCACAGCTGGTGTGACTCTGCAGCTCTCCCCCACCCCATCTCCAAAAGGCAGTTCCTTTGAAACACTGTGGCCTGGGCCCTCCAGGTGTCGGAGCTGGGAAAGGCCTCAGTGCCTTGCGAGAGCTGCTGGATGCCTCCGATGATGCTGTTCTACCCCCTCTCATTTTTCTGAGGCTCATGGACCCTTGAGCACCAGCATCTGCCCCCTCTTCCAAGAAGCCTCCCCTGACTTCCCTAGCCTTGATCCCTTCCCTCCACAAGTATCAACCTCCTCTCTTTTGGATGATCATAACCTCCAGCCCCTGCCAGGGACGCCTGGCACTCTCCAGTCAAGGTTTCCCAATTCTTATCTATGCACCTGCTCATCTCTTTTCCTGAAATGCCCTCTCTTTCGCTGAAAAAACTTTCAGATTCTTCAAAGACATGACTCAAATGCTGGCTCTTCCTGGAAGCCCTCCTGTATCTTTCTATTTGGGGTTGATTACCAGCTTCTCTCCTCTTTAAGCCACTTCACTCCTTCTGCGCCCTGCATGCAGAACCAGGTAGACCTTGAGCCCTGGGGGGCCCAGTGATGCCCAGCCCAAGGGTGATGCCTCTGGGAGCGGAGCTCAGAGCCCTCCACTTGCCTCATTGCCCTAGTCTCTGGCCCAGGCCCTCCAACCGAGGAGAAGGACTGGGTTACCTCTTAGGCAAGCACACAGCAGGTACATACTAAGTGCTTGTTGAGATGTGTCCTCCCAACCAATATTTCCTACATCCCCACTCTGTGCCCGACACTGGGTCCTGTGGCTCCCCCAGGGAGTCCCCCTCCATCCCCCCACAGCACCCAGTTGGCACCCAGGAGGTGCCCAGAAGTGGCTGCTCTTGGACTGACAAACAAAGGCAAGGGCCACGCCTTCCTGTAGCCTTGGAGACAGACAGTCGGGCTCCAGAGTCCGGCTCTGGTCACTCCCCTCGCTGGCCGGGTGGCCTTGGGTGGGTCGCGGCTGCTCCGGAGAGCCGAGTGAGAGGACCCGCGTGGCAGCACCAGGCACGGGCTCAGGGGGTGGCATCACTCCGTCTTTTCCTCCAATGCCCATAAAAGCCCCTCACTGGCTGAGTGGAACCCTTCCCAGGGAGAGAGGCTCAGGCCCTCTGGGGTCTCCAGGGCTGGGGCTGGGGTCTTGGGGACTGACCAAGCACCCAGGGGTGCAGCAGTTTCTCAGGCAACATTCCGAGGCTGCCCGGGAGAGGCCCAGGGCAGGGGAGGGCAGTGCCCAGATTTATCCACCAATCGGGCGGGATCCTGGCTCGGGAGCACGTTCTTATCTGCCCAGCCCAGAATGGGGAGGGGGGGCCGCCGGGCCGGCTCGGGCGGGACACTGCCTGGGGACTGGACACGGAGCAGGCCCGGCAGCCCCAAGCCCCACCAGGTGGGTGACAGCCACTGACGGCTCTGAGCGTCCCTGCAGCCTGGTGGCCGGCCGGCCGCCCATCTCCTGCACCATGTCGGACGGCGAGGGCCCCTCGGCCGGTGAGTGGCAGTGCTATATTTACCCACCACAGCTCCAGGTGCAGAGCCAAGGCCGCTGTCACCGAGGGCACCAGGCGCCCCCACCCCAGGCTGCAGGCAGCTGTGGGGCTGGACCCCCTTCCTCCTAGCCTGATGCCTGGAGTGGGGGGGGTAGGGGGGCTGTGCTCCTGGCAGGGGAACTGGCCTTTCAGAGCTGAGTTCTGCTGCACCCGCGGTCTCCCCGGTGGGCCTAGAGCAGGAAGCCGTGCCCGTGGCCATCTGGGGAGTCCGGAGCTGACCCACAGCGCCGCGGGCGCTGGGCTGTGGGCGCGGGGTGCCACGGGCCCCTGGAACTGCATGCAAACCAGTGTGTGTGAACATGTATCTGGGTGGGGGCAGCCTCCAGCTTCCATCTGATTCCCTGACGATCTGAGACCTCTGGGAAGTTCTGAGCCCCTGGTCCACCTGCACAAGGCAGGCCCTCCAGGAGTCCCCAAATCCTCTAGGTTGGAAATGGCCCGGGACACAAAGGCAGAGGGGCGCTCAGATACTGGGGTCTGCGCACATACCCTCTGCCCTCCCCAGGGGACTGGCTCCCCTGTGCGGCTGCCTGACCACCCTCGGCTCCTTCCGGCTGAAAGAAGGCTCTGAGGTGGACATCCCTCTAGCCGGCCGTGGGTGGGACCAGGGCTGCCCACAGCCTCCTCCAGGCTGCCCGGGTTCAAATCCCAATTCTTTCACTTCTAGGTTGGGTGACCGACCTAGGGCAAGGAACTTCACTGCTCTGAAGCTCAGTATCCCCAAGTGAAAAAAGAGACAGTGCTAACAGTCCCCCCACCCCGGGGTGGTTGTGAAGATGGAGTGTGATAACGTGTGACCGCCCATCTATCGGGGCCTGGCATGCAGTGAGCATTCAGTGATGGCCTCGAGGAAGCAGCAGGTGGAGGGTCCTGGGCAGGATTCTCTGCCTGCCGGTCTGGCCCCTCCAGCTGCGCCTTCTTGCCTAAGCCACTGCATGTCGGTGGTCCCTGGAGTCCTTATCTGTCCCGCAGCGCCGTGGAGCATCCTGGGCGTGTCAGGCTGGCCTGGGGTTCCTGGGAGGGTTGTGACTGACAGCAGTGTGGCACCCCGGGGTGGTGTCTGGTGGACAGTCCTGGCACCTGGGCCTGGCCAAGTGAAGAGTGTGCGTGTGTGTGTGTGTGTGTGTGTGTGTTGGGGAGGGGGACACCGACAAAACTGGCCTGACCTCACCCTCTTCCCCCAAGCGTTAGTGGTGCCAGGAATTGTCTGCCGAGGAGCCAGTATGGGGGGGGGTGCAGCAGACAGGCCCTTTCTGGCTGGCTCTGCCCACACCTGACACGAACCCGGAATAGCTCTCTCCCTCCACCAGGGACACGGCCCTGCTTTTAGCAGCTTGTAAAACCACCCGCACAGAGCTGGGTATTTCAGGAAGGCCAGAACAATATTTAGCCCGCCGGGGCGATGGAATGGGCGCTGAGCGTGTGCGTGTGCATGTGTGTGTGGGAGGCTGGGAGGAGACACGGCCTTTACTGCCCCTTCACGGTGTAGGAGAGGGTCAGCTGGGCTGGGGGCCGGCGGGCACAGTCGTGGCTCTGCCCACCCTGGCTGGGCGGGTCGCCCTGGGCGAGCCTGGGACTTGGCTTCCTGCCTGTAGAGTGCCAGCTCTGCTGTGCTGGACTTGCTGGGGAGTCTGGCTGGCCGGAGTAGAGGCAACACCTGGGTGCAGTGGTGTATGCGTGTTTATATGGGGGGGTCTCTTAGAGTGTGTTGTCTGAAGGTCAAGACTTTCTAGGATTCCAGCCCCACGGGCAGTGATTGGGTCCAGGAGGCTGCTGTGAAATATTTTTACCTCTTTTCAGAAACCAATCCCTGGGCCTGTGTCTATAGCAGGAAAGTTCTCAGCTCCCCAGCCACGACCTGTGTGACCGAGGGCAGGTTACTGAAGGTCCCTGTGCCTCAGTTTCCTCATCTGTTAAATGGGGACAATAATAGGATATTAGCTCCTCAAGTGCCAATGAAGAGTAAAGCCTATAACATATAGAGTAAAGCGGGAAGCATATAACCCGCTTAAAATAACGCCAGGCTTACTGTTAGCAGGTGTAACTGTTATTACTGCTCAACCAGTAAGTGAGCTGCAGCCAAAGAGGAAAACGAAGGGGACAGATTATGTGCTGGGTCTTGTCCTGGCCACTTTGGAGATGTTGTTTGATCCCTAGAGGGGATGCATGAACTCCACTGCACAGCTAGGGAAACTGAGGCTCAGAGAAGCAAACAGACTGGCCCCAGTTCGCCCCACTGGTAAATGGTAGAGTCAGGATTCGAACCCAGCTCCCCAGACCCAGACTCAGGGCCGCATCCAGGAAATCCCACCCTGCTTGCCCCTCGCTCAGGACGGGGCTGGGGGGGTCTTGCAGGCCCTCGCGGCTCGCATCTGAAAAGCAGCCCTTCTCATTTCGGACAGAGCTAGCTCAGCATTGTCTCCAATAATTTGGAGCCCGTACCAAAACTGTGGTACCTGGTTAAGGTGTCAGGAAAACTGTGCTGAGCAGAGCAGAGCGGCACGCGGTCGGCTCCAGGACTTGTGGCCCTGTGCCTGGACAGGGGAGCCTGGAGGCTAAGGTTACCGGAGTCCACGTTGTATTTATAGCAGGAAGCTGCCTGCAGCGGGAACTGCCAGCCCGCACACCCGGTCGGGCGAAGGGGCTTCCCTTACAGCTGGCTGGATTCTAGGCCTGGCTCGGCCCCCGAGTGAAGCACAGCACGGGACGGGCCCCTTTCCCACGGAGACTCAGTTCCCCCGTCTGTAAAATGGGGCCCTACCGTGTCCCTCGCTGGGTCTGGAGACAGTGTCTCTAAGGGCTGCCGGGGCCTGGACGGAGGGGCCGGAAGGTGCTGGCTCCACGCATCCTGGGTCTGCTGAGTGTCTCTTCCTGCCTTTGACCTCGTGGTCGGCCCCCTCCCCTCCCGGCAGAACTCTGCAGGAAGAGAATCCAGCCTCCGTGCTGTCGGTCCCCACGTGTTTGGGAGAGTTTCCAGCAAAGCAGTTTTTCAATTCCAAGCACCAAAGAATAGGCCGTTGTTATTCTCAGCAGAGCAAGGAATGCAAGTCCCTCAGAGCGTGGGGGTTCGAATCTCCGCTCTACCGCCCCCTGGCTCTGTGGCCTTGGGTGAGTCGCTCAGCCTCTCTGAGCCTCAGGGGTGGGTTTCCGTTTGCCCTGCTTTGGAGGGTGTGGTGAGGGCGGGCACCCCTAACGTGATGAGGGTTCAGCCAACAGAGTGACTCTCTTTGTCCTCCTGAGTAAACTCCCACGGAGGCCGTGGCCCCTGGGGACCCCAGCCTCCCTTTGTTCGTTCAGTGGGCAGTGGACAGGCTTTGCTACTGCCCGTTCCCCTGTCTTTATCACCTCCCTCAGCTCTGCAGCTCCTGGAGCTGTTCCGAGCGATTCAGCTGGGATCCAACAGCTTCTGGGGTCCCCCAAAGGCTCCCCAAGTATCTCTCTTTGCCTGGATACAAGGTTTTTTTTTTTCCCAAGGGTGGAGGGCCTGACATTGGAGTGGGCCACCCCCATATCCCACTCAATTCCTCCTGGCATCCCCAGAGCCCAGAGAGAGCCCCACTTCCTTCTCCCTCCTTGTCCTGGCCTGGGTTTGATTCGCCTTCATGTTTACCAACTGACCTCAGGGCCTGCGCCCGTGTCAATGAGGAGATGAAAGCAAAACATTTTAATTATTTAGGGCTTGCTCTTGGAGAGGAAGTGTCTTCCCCTAGGAGAGGCAGGCTTGCTCCCTGGGCCTTGTCATCTCTCTAGGTTGTTCCCCCTCCAGTTGATGAGGGCTTCCCCCTTTCTAGATGGGTAAGTGGGTTCAGGTTTCATCTCTTGGGCAATAGGGAGCCAGTGAGAACTCTAGCCAGGGGGTACCTGCATTGCTTCCATGTGTGGGGGGCAGGGACTAGAGAATCTGGAGGCCAAGAGGCCCAGAGGAGGCTGACAGGATGGTCCTGAGGAGAAGGATGAGGCTGACTCAGGAGGGGAGGGACAGGGGAGTAGGGGGGTTAAGCAACTGCTGAATGTGGGGGCAGGGAGGCTGCGTCCCCGGGCTGCCTCCCCCATCAGGGGTGTCCAGAGGACAGATGCTCATCTCCAAGGGACTGGGGCTGACCCGGCAAAGTCCCAGAGTTGGTCTGTAAAAACACACGGGAGTGGATGGAGGATGGTGTCCAAAGTCAGGCAGACCCGGCCCCTGCCGTGGACACTGTGGACGCAGGCAGGCTCTCCTCTCTCCCCCTCGCTCGCCTCATCTGTAAGTGCAGGTGACACCACAACCCCAGGGACTGTCATGGGGGCTCCGTGAGACGTTGCCTTAAAATTCTTTACAGGGGCGCCTGGGTGGCTCAGTTGGTTAAGCGACTGCCTTCGGCTCAGGTCATGATCCTGGAGTCCCCGGGATCGAGTCCCGCATCGGGCTCCCTGCTCAGCAGGGAGTCTGCTTCTCCCTCTGACCCTCCTCCTTCTCATGCTCTCTGTCTCTCATTCTCTCTCTCGCAAATAAATAAAATCTTAAAAAAAAAAAAATTCTTTACAAACCGTGAGGCCTGGGGGAGGAATGGAGGGCAGCCGATGGTGCTCAGGAGTGAACCTGAAAACTCTCGCCGTAGATGTGCCAGGCACCTGCTCCTGACGGCAGAAGGGCTCAACCTGAGCAGCATCACATGACCTGGCTGAGAGCAGGGGGCTGGGGGGCAGACACAGGACCCAGAAGGCCCCCTAGTCCTGCCCCTCACAGCTCCCTCCTGTCATAGGTCAGTGCCATGTCCGCACTCCCAAATTGTGGAATCCCTGCATTATGGAGGGGGAGACTGAGGCCCAAGGGAAAGAAAGACTGGCTCGGGGTCACCCAACCGGGGAATGATAAACGGGGACTCAGGCTTGATTCCCAAACATGAGCCCATTCCCTCTGGCACCTTTGTTCCTTCTTCCTGCCTTCTCTCCTCCTGCCCAAAGCCAGCCCATCATCTGGCGTCCATGGGGCTCTGCTTCCTCCAGGACCCCTCCCTTGATTCTGCGGTTCCTAGGAGACCCTGTCCCCTTGGAGCGCCCACCCCCCAACCATCTGGTTGAGTGCTGCCCACCTGGACACCTCTGTCCAGCTCACAGGATGTTGGATGGCAGGGAAGATGGTTGGGTGGGGTTCATTGCTGGGTGACCCGCAACAAGCCTCCTTTCATTTTTGGCCTCGGGGACGTTATTTGTTGGCATCCACCCTCATAGAATCCTACAGGCGAGCACATGGCTCTGCACACATGTCCTGTGTTCCAACATCAGGTGGGACTCGGGCCCCTGCTCTGCGCCCGCCCTCATTACAGCCCTGGGCATCTCCGAGCAGCAAGTGAACGCGCTTTCACGCCACGTGGCTCAGGTCCCTGCTCCGGTGTCTGAAGTGCCCTTGGGATGGGTCTTAACACGACAACAAATACTGGTTAGAAGCTGTTGGGAATTCAACTGGGAAACGAAAGTTACCCATTTCTGTTCTTTTAAGGGATTGGGTTCATTCTAATTGAGCATTCTTGAGAAAGCAAGGTAGATTTTTTTTTTTAATTTTTATTATATCTTTAAATGAAGCTGCTGGTGTTTGCGACCACTTCCTGTATTTTCTTGAATCTATGTAGTCAAAATAAAAGACAGAAACTGGTGGCTGAGGGGCGTCTGGGTGGCTCAGTCGGTTAAGCGTCGACTCTTGATTTTGGCTCAGGTCATGATCTTGCGGTTGTGGAATCGAGCCCCGTGTCGGGCTCTGTGCTCAGTTTTGGAGTGTGCTTCAGAATCTCTCTCCCTCTCCCCCTCCCCCATGTGTTCCCTCTCTTAAATAAATAAATAAAATCTTAAAAAAAAATAAAAGAAACTGGTGGCTGAGATGAGTCAGAGATACCCATTGTCATCCACAACTGCTGATTTCAAATCTTTGCATTCATCAACACAGACCCTTTGTTTTTTACTGATAATAGCACCCAGGATGGGCTCAGTATGCGCTGGAAAAAAAAAAAAACCAAGTAAATCCCAGCGGCTTAAAGCAACAAAGGTATATTTCCCGCTCATGCAAAGTCCTTTGCCGACCTGGGTAACTCTCAGGGCGGGTTACCTAGGCGGTGGCTCAGCCTGATGCCTCCATATGGACCCACGCTTCCCCGGGTATGAGGCTGGCAGAGAGACAGAGACACCGCACTGACAATTAAACCCTCCCGTGCCCAAGTGGCCCATCCTGCCACTACAATCATTTCATTGGCTCAAGTGAGTCACATGGCCACACCTAATGGCCAGAAGGCGGAGTACAGCCCTCCGTTTGTGAATGGCAGTCATATCTGCCCCCCCCGTTGACTTTTGTCCCCAATTGACTTAAAAAAAAAAAAGTAATCCATTTTAATTATGAAATGTTGGGAGCGTATCGTCTGAGCTGCAGTCTGTAAGCATCTGAAATGCAGATTATGAATCGTTCCAACATGCAAGTCACAAAGCAAGGGACAAGATTTTTCAAAACGTGTTCTTTCCCACAGATTTGAATTTGCATTTAAAAGCACAAACATCAGTGTCTGAGAGATTGGGTCACCACACCAGCAAGGAAAAGCATAACCAAGAGAAACATGAGCCGTTAATTGCCGCGAAGCTCTGTTGATTTATTATTTGCTCACGCACTGAAGAGGGTGCTGGGCTGGAGAGCTCCGGAGCCTGTTCAATCAACGCAGTCAGCGGATGAAGAAATAGGGTCTGAGTTTAGAAGGAAATGATGGTAGAAATATATTGGAAGGTGAATTATGAGTCTGTGCGGCGTCTCTCTGAGGCAGGCACTATTTCCTTGATCCCACGACACCACCACCACGTAGAGTCTCGCGGTCAGTTTGAGTAATAGTAGCATCTAATGAAACGAGCTTAACCGGAGGGCTGTGGCCATGAAAGCCGCATGTCGTTTTGTATGATGAGATAAGACCTGGTTTAAAAATAATGTTTGCCAAATAATGCAATATATGTTAAGAAAGAAAAAAAGAAGAAGAAGAATGTAGCAGGAGGGGAAGAATGAAGGGGGGGAAATCGGAGGGGGAGAAGAACCATGAGAGACGATGGACTCTGAAAAACAAACTGGGGGTTCTAGAGGGGAGGGGGTTGGGAGGATGGGTTAGCCTGGTGATGGGTATTGAGGAGGGCACGTTCTGCATGGAGCACTGGGTGTTATGCACAAACAATGAATCATGGAACACTATATCTAAAACTAATGATGTAATGTATGGGGATTAACATAACAATAAAAAAAAATTAAATAAAAAAAAAAATAATAATGTTTGCAAAGACTAGAGGTTGTCTTGAAGCCTTTCCGTAAGGGTCGATGACGTCACCTGAATGGCTGGAAATAAAGCTGGAATTTAATACATTAATATTATTAATTAAATAAAATATTAAGTAAAAATTTCATTAATTAAAATAAATTAAATATTAATTAAATTAATAAAGCTGGGATAGTAGGACTCCCTGCTGGGGATCAGACGCCCCTGCAGCCCCGGGGGCGCCCCGGTTCCAACCTCTAAGCCAGACTGTTTAGAGAACTCTCGTCCTAGTTTAAACACATCTTCTAGGGTTCCTGCCTGATTTATTTTGGGTGGAAAAAAGTGTCCAAGCATGGTGCAGTTGCAGAAAACACTCTCCCTGCTGCTCCTCTCTGGAGGGGTCTCAGTGGACCACCTGATTCGGTGGTGCTCATTGGGCACGTCCCGTGTGTGCGGCACCAGCTTGCATTCCCCCCAGGGGTGCACGAGGGTTCCCCTTCCTCCGCATCCTCACCAACGCTGGTCGTTACCTGTTTAATTCCAGCCATCCTAGCGGGTGGGAGGGTATCTCACTGTGGTTTTGATCGGCCTTTCTCTAGTGACTAGTGGTGTTGAATGTCTTTTCCTGTGCTCCTTGGCATCACCCCCTTGGCTCTGAGACCGTAAGCCTCAATGTCCTCATCTGTAAAATGGGGACAGGGACAGTGCCTGCCTCCCAGGCTGTGGTGAGGATTCAGGGAGATAATTGCAGGGTCTTGGCCCAGAGCAGCTGCCCAGCAAATGTTTCCTGCTCGAAGCTGTGGTCTGGGCTTACAGTGCCTCCTCTGAAGGCTGGTGGGAGGGAGGGAGTCGAAGAAAGTAGGAAAGTTGACAGTTTCTGCAAGTTGCCAACCCATTTAGGAAAGGGACAAACCTCATCAGAGAAGGTGCTGACTGACACTGGCCCAGCCCTGGTGATTTCTTCCCTAAGTGCTGGGCTGGGCCGGCCAAGGGAGCCGGCCGCGTCGGCACAACCCAGACGAGGCAGGTGTCCAGACCACACGCTCAGGGAAGATAAGCCGGGCCCGTCATTGGGGTTTCCGATGAGGGACACCTGCATGTTTTTCTTATCTTAAGTCATTTGGCCTCTTCCCCTGGACTTCTCTCGAGGCTGGTCACGTTGCCCTTCCTGGACTTGCAAGCTTCCGTCTGTCCATGGAGAGCTCTGGAAATCGGCCAGGAGCATCCTCCTGTGAGCTCGGGCAGGAGCCTGGAGCCTGGCAGAGGTGCCGATGGTCAAGCTGATTGTGTAGCTGTAACCAGAGCCGGGAGCTGGGCGGGGGGTGAGGGAAAGCCAATCCACCTCCAGATAGTAAGCTCATTAGGCTGCCCCAGAGGGAACAATTCATGTTCTGTTCTGGAGCCCAGTGGGAGAAAGGCAGAGTTCACCCCTGTGGCCCTGGATGTTCAGTTGGGTCTATAATCTGGGAACGGTGGGTCATACCCCAAGGGGACTCCAGGCTCTGGGGCTAGGTGTGGATGCTGCCACTGTGCCCATAGCCACTCGGGGCAGCAGGTGAGAAGCAGGGGCGGGAGTGTGGCTGGGGAATCAGTGAGATGGCATTGGCATTCGAGCTCTGCTACCCAGTGCTGTGTGACCTTTGCAAGCCACAGAACCTCTCTGGGCCTTTGTTGGCTCGTGTGTAAAATGAAACCGATGATACCTTATAGGGTAGCTGCCAAGCACGAATGGAATAGTGCTCATGGTCAAGGATAGGGTCGGGGGATTCTAGAGATAGAGGTGGAGGTCCGTGTCTATGCACCTGCCTCCGTGGGAAAGGTGGCGGGAGGGAGGTGGGATAGGGCTTCAGGCAAAGTGTAGCTTTATTTTGTTCGACGTCTGTACACTCGAGTGTCAGCCCAGTGAGGGAGGAGACCACGCCTTTCCTGTTGCCTCTACTTCTGTGGGGGTTGCGGGTCACCCGGTGGTACCCCGAGGGAGCTCTGCAGTGTAGACCGCACTGCAGGGCCTGAAGCAAGAGGAAGTTTGTGCCCAGCCCCAGGACGTCGGGCAGTGTCCACCGCCAAGGGCCTGGCTGTTCCCCCCCGGCCCTCCCCTCCGGCTCCTGCCCAGTCTCCTGGGGGTCCTGTAACAAATAGCCATGAACTTGGTGGCGTGAAACAACAGAAATGAATTTTTTCACAGTTCGGGAGGCCCAAGGTCTGCAATTAGACACACTGGGCCGAAGTCCAGGTGTCAGGAGGGCCATGCTGCCACTGGGGGAGAATCCGTCCCTGGCCTCTGCCAGCTTCTGGAGGTGCTCCTTGACCGGGGGCCGTATCCCTCTGTCCCTGCCTCCGGGGCCTCCTTGTCCCCCTTCTGTGCATCGGATCTCTGCTGCTCTCTCCTAAGTACGCCCCCCGCAGCATTTAGGACCATCTGGATAATCCAGGAGAGTCCGCCCACCTCAGGATCCTTAATTTAATTACATCTACAAAGACCCTTTCCCCATATATGGTAACATTCCAAGGACCTAGTGAGTGGAGCTAGGCGCCTTCAGCCTACTTACCGCAGGCACCAACACAGGATCCCCGAGAAGCTTGTGGTCTCCCAGGGCTCTGGCTGGGGGCCCAGGGAAGCAGCCCGAGGGGCTCAGATCCCCCAAGGGAAAGGCTTTGCGCTCAAGGGAGCACCTCACACCTTCCTGGCCTCTGAGCCCCGCTCTTCTCCCTCCCTCCTGAACCGTCTTTGGCTGTCGGACCAAAGTTGCCCAGTGCCAAGGGCAACTGTCTCCCCTTCGTTTCCCGACCCCAGTGAAGAAAGTGATTTATGGCCTGGAGTAAACAGGGTTGGTGGGAGAGGGAGTACAGTGGGGCCTGACTGCAGGAAGAATCAGCTGCTACCTTCCAAAAAGACACGTTAAAAAAAAATACACTCTTTAAAACAGTAGTTTTTTCTAAAATAGAGAAGCCTGAAGAAGAAAATAAACCCTAAAATATGCGGATGATGGAAGACATACTCAGGGAAGCTGAGAGCCCGGCTTGGACTCCCCGCTTGACCACATGTGGGGGGGAGTGCCGCACAGGCTGAGCCTCAGTTTCCCTGTTTGGAACTCGAGGCCCACCTCGGGATGGCGGCGAGCAGGAAGCGGTGAAGGTGGCTTGGTAGGCAAACACGTGGAGGGGGTCCCGCCTGCAAAGACAGTGTGAGGCCTCCTCCCCCAGGGAGACGCCCCCACCGCCTGCCTTCCCCGCAGGGTGCCTCTCCGCTCAGCCCTGTGGCCTGGGGTCCCTGATGCTTCAGCGGGTGGGACTCCTCGGGGACTTTTCTCCACCGGAACGTAGTCTAAGCGCCTCGGCCCGGGACCCACTGCCTGTGTGGGAGCTCTGCCAGCCGCCCACCCCTCACACCCCAGGCGCGGCCAGGAGACAGAACTCTGTACTTTCTGGGCCATTTCTCTCCGTTTGGTTCCTCCTCCGGGAACACCTCCTCATCCTTAGCAAAGCCCCCCTTCCCTCCCTGCCAGGGGCCCCTCACCAGATTGGGACCGTTGTGAGGGCGGCATCCTCATCTGAGTCTACGTCCAGCACCTGGTACATAGTAGGTGCTCAACAAATAGCCTTGTGATCCGTCCAGTGTTGCTCTTCCTCCAACGGCCTTTACAAAGGAAGCACCAGGGTCAAGACCCGTCTAAGGCCCTTCTGTGCACCCTGTCCTCTCTCCCCCACAGCCCCACCACCAGGGGTGACCCTCACTCCCACTTTATGGACAAGAAAACTGGGGCCCAGAGGGGGTGGATTGTCACGTGGCTAGTGCAGGGTGGTGTGAGGACTCACCTTCGGGCTGCACCGCCCTTGTCCCTGCCCTGTGTCACTGGGGCTCCTGGACAATTCCCTTCCCTCTCCGGGCCTCAGTTTCCTGATGTGGGAAGTGGGGGAGGGGCTACTGGTGGTGCTCTCTGAAGCCTCACCCCTGGAGGTGGGGGGCACAAGACACCGCCACACTGTGTCCCTCCTTGTGACATCCCCTTAATCTGGGGCAGAGGCGTGGTCTGCCGGGGAAGGGGGCACCTCTCAGCCTGGAATGCCGCCTCCCCCACCCCCTGCTTCCCCCAGCCCTGGCACCCGTGACCTCTGGGTGAGGCCAGGCCTCGACTCCCAGCCTGGCCTGCTCCGGGCTGGGGGGCTCCCTGTGCTGGAGGAGAGGGGGGAAGGGGAAGCACAGGGGCTGCAGACTGACCTCCCGGGCTCCCTTTGGTGGCCTGGCCTTCTTGTTTTCGATCTCTGTTTGCCCCAACTGTAAAGTTAGAGGTTCGGGTGTGGGCAGGCAGGGTTTGCACACACGAATTCACTTGTTTCAAGTCTTGTTTTGAAGGCGGATGAGTCAGCTTGCCATCCTGGGGCAAGGAACACTGGCAAAGCCATCCACCCGCTGAGTGGTCTGAGCCAGCCTCAGTTTTCCCACCTCTAAGGCGGGACTAGTAGCAGCTGGGCTGGGAAGTGCTGCATGGACCCCACACGGGAGCCGAGGCCTCCCCTGCCCCCCGCCAGACCCCCGCAGATGGCAGGCACCCACCCCTCAAACACCTGCACTGTTACAGGAGGGAACAGGTGGTCATGAGGAAAAGCTGTAAATCTAACCGGTCTTTTTAAAAACATCTAACCGGTCTTAATCCTGCTAATGGTTTATCTTCCTTTCATGAGAAGGAGGTTCAGCTTCCGGCACAGGGCCAGGAACAGCAAGCTTTTGTGTTCTTTTGGAAAATTGAGATGGAGCTCAGAAGAGGACGAGTCAGGTGTTGGCGCCTTATCTTTCCTGGCAAAGCCGGGGCCTCTGGGCCAGGTCCCTGCTGGGGGAATAGTGGAAGGGCTGGGCTCCCTGCCACCGGGGCTGTGTCGGGAAGCGGAGGGAGGAACCATGGGGGTATGCAGCCTCAAATGGCATCGGGATCCTGGAGGCCCAGAGGGCTGGAGGCTGGACTGGCCCTGCTCTGAGGGGCCAGGTGTCTCTGCCTCAGGGTCCCTATGAATGCCCTGGGCTTCAGTCTCAGATTCCACCCGCTGTGTGTCCTTGGGCAAGACGCCTACCCTCTCTGAGCCCTCATCCCCGCCTACCTCTTGTGATGGTTTCAAGGGCTCCAGCAGGGGGGCTGCGGGGTGCCTGGTGCATGGTAGGTGTCTCATAGTGACAGCTATAGGAGAAAGCACTCGGGGAGGGGCCACTTCCCCTCCGGGGAAACAGGGGGCTTTTCCTGGTCCCCAGAGCTTGTAGGACTCCAATTCTGATTTGCACTGTTGCTGTTTAGTGGCTCAATCCCCACGGCCCCCTCGCCATGGGGCGGGGCGGGGGGGAACCGAGACATGTCTGTTGGTCAAGCAGGGGCGGCCTGGAGGAGGTGTGCCTGAGGAAGGCAGAGCGCAGGAGCCAAACCCCAGCCGAGAGCTGGCCCAGGGACGGGCTACTTTACAGATGAAGAAACTGAGGCTCAGAGAGCTCAGGCGACCTGCCCAGGTCCAGGTGGCAAGTGGCAGCCCCTGTCCCCGCCATTGCTGTACTCAGCGAGGGGGTAACGCCTTGACCCTGGAACGGCTTTCAGTGAAATGGAGCTTGGGAACAGAATTATCCCAGGTGAGGTCCCTGGGCGCCAGCAATCCAAGGGTCAGCGCCTGCAATGAGGACCCTTCCCTGTGCTGCTGGAGATGGTACCCCCCCCACCATGGCACCGGGGGGGGGGGGGTTGCCGATCACCAGCAATCACTTCCAATTTAGGGTGGGTCTCGGTGTGGGATGTCAGGCCAGGAACCCGGGCAGGGGCGGGGTGCCAAGGAGCAGGGTCCACGGCGCGACCCCCGCTGATAAATTGGAGAAGTCCCAGGGATAGCAACTCTGGCCCTGCCCTGCTGCTGCAGGGAGGTGGGAGGGGAGGGCTGGCCATCAAGGCCACTCCGTCCCACTCCAGCATGAGTCACTGCTTGGCTCAGGGCCCAGGCAGCCGAGGGAGGCCTCTGGCTGGGGTTCCCTGAGGTTAGCAGCCTTGGTGCCCATCCATTCCTTGGTGTTCCTGGCAGGCTTCTGTTCCTTTAAGAACCTGAACTTGAGATACTAGGGTGGGTGGTGAGATGGCTTGAGCTCAGGGATGTTCTAAACCTCTCCTTAAAGAATCGTGGGGCTCACTTCTCAGTGCCCCAAACCTACACCCTGGGGTTCTCAAACTTTGGTGTCATTACAGCTGTGAGGGGTGGGGTTTCCCCGAAACGATGCATTCCTGAGCCCTACTCAGGCCCCTCGGACCTGTATCTCGGGGCTTCCTGTGTGGCTCACGGGCCCTGGTCTCGGGCGCCCCTTGGCACATCCACGAGATTCTCCACACCCCCTCACGTTCACTCTCTCCAGCCCTCTGTCACATGTCCTCACATGGGCACGTGCCCCTTATCCATATGGCTCATGCCCACACTCCCCGAGACACGTGAGCTAGGCGTGCACACACACACACACACACACACACCCAGACCGGCCACACAATTTGCAGGGCCTGGTGCTAAATGAACACATAGGCCCCTGTTCAAGAATTATCAAGGATCTCAAGGTGGTGACCGCAGGACATTAAACCAAGCTGTGGCCCCGTGTGACAGCACAGGTCACACGCCAACAAGGCCAAGCCCTACATACACTGAGGTCCCACACCCTGGGGCACTCGCGGATGAGCTCGCCCGTTGTGCGGGCACCCACACGTGCACACACACGCTCACGGGCACACACACACTCATGTGCGGTGAGGCTTTCAAGATGGCCTTTTATTGGGATAAGGAAGTGTGCTGGTTAATGTTTAATAAAGCAGAATCAAAGTTGAGTCATATGTGAGTTGCTTGTAAGCAAGAAATGCCAGATGGAGGATTAGCTGAATCACTGTCTTGGGTTTCATGAGTAGCATTTTAATTGGGTTGTGACTAGTTTGGGAAAACTTCTAAGCTCCCTCTCACCCCCACCCCAACATCTAAATTAAACCGACATTTATTTCACTCTCCAAACGCCACAAAACGCACCTAATGAAATGTGGACTCAGGAATTCTGTGAACAGATTTCTCTACCAGACGAATTAGGGGGAGTGGGCCTGCCCTTGCTTTCCAGGAGTGGAAAGGGGAGACTCGCGTTCACTGAGCACCTGCTCCGTGCCGGCCTACGTGCTCGGGGAGGTGGCCTTGTCTCCGCACCTGTTTGAAAGCCCTGGGCTCACCCCTCCGCACACAGTCAGGGCTTCTGAAGGGGGAGCTTAGTGCTGTACAGATGTGCCTCGGAGATGCTGCGGGTTTGGTTACAGATCGCTGTGATACGGGGACTATCACAATAAAGCGAGACAAATGGGTGTGTTGGTTTGCAGGGCAGATATAAATTATCTATGAAGTGTGCAAGACCATCGTGTCTAGGAAAACAATGCACATACCTTAATTAAAAAAGACTTTACTTCTAGGAAATACTAACCACGCTGAGCTTTCAGCAAGTGGTGATCACCGGGCACAGATCACCTTTTTTTTTTAAAAAAAGATTTTTTATTTATTTTTGTGAGAGAGAGAGAGAGCGTGAGAGAGAGCACACACAAGCAGGGGGAGGGGCAGGGGGAGATGCAGACTCCCCGCTGAGCAGGGAGCCTTGGGATCATGACCGGAGCCGAAGGCAGACGTTTAACTGACTGAGCCATCCAGGCGCCTGAGCACAGATCACCTTAACAAATATAAGATTAATGAAAAGAATAATGAAATATTGGGGAGAATTATCAAACTGGGACACAGAGACACGAAATGAGCAAATGCAGTTGGAAAAACGGCCCCAGGAGACTTGCCGACACAGGACCTTCAATCTGCAAAAAACGCGGTACCTGCAAAGTGCAGTGGGACAAAGGATGCCTGTGCTCATCAGAGCCTAGGATCCCACTGATTGTTAGATGCACATTCTCTTCTGGACCACTAAGAAAGAGAAAACACCGCCATTCATACCCTGACACCAGCCAAGGTGGGTGAACTCGCTCCGGTCTCAGAGGTGCTTAATTGTGAAAAGCGTGTCTCAGAGTGGATACAGGGAGGGATCAGCCTCCCAGGCCACAGATGGGGAAGACTGAGGTCCAGAAACGGTAAGAACCAGCCAGGGGGGCTTTTGGGCTCTTGCTATTATGTGAACAGAGGCTTAGGAGGGCTTATTCCAGAGTTCTACCCAAAATGCATGCAGGGTTGTTTTTTCCGGGGTGAGGGGAGCCCTGCCTCAGTTTCCGTGAAATGCTACTGTGCGCCCCTATCTGTGTGGCCTTGGGGTTCAGGGGTTCCCTAGAGGCTTCATTCTTTGCATCTCCCCCACATTTGACCAGAGGTAGGCACAGTTGGGAGCATTTTCTTCAAAGCAAGTTTTAGAGATTATAGTAATTTTGAGGACCGAGTCCTGCCTTGAGCCCAGCCCTCGGCTTCCCATGCGATAACTCATCATGGGAGGATTTTTCTGAGACAGCAACTGGCCTTTGGAAGGCGATGAGCTCATGAATATGCATTGGCTCATCCTCATAAATTATGCATTTGATAGGGAGGCTTCCTGGGGAGGCCAAGGAGGGCCAGGAGTGCTTAGTCCCGACAAGGCTTGCTCACAAGCACTTCTTGTAAAGCCCATATCCTGCTTGCCCTCCCTCCCCGTGACAATGAAATTGCGGGGCGCTACTCAGGCTCCATTCAAACATGGCACTCTGGTCTTCTAAGAATCTGGAGTTTACCTGGCTGTCGGTTCTCTGATGGCAAGGCTGGTTGGTCCGGGGGGCAGGGCAGGCGTGCACTCGCCCCCCTGGGGCAACTTTCTTCAGACACATAGACCTTGATAGTCTGACCTACGGAGGCTGACACCCAGACGTGTGATTTACATGTTGTTTAGATTTCAAGGGCTCATATTCCTCCGAACGGGAGCGTGCTCAGGTCCCGGTGGCCCTAGCATCTTGCGACTAGCCTGGGCTGAGAGTCAGGGTAGGACCCAGGTGGTAGCAGGAAGGGAAGGAGTTGTTTGGGGTAAGCACAGGCACCTGCCCTCCCCAGAGCCACCCTCGGCCTCCCAGATGTGTTGCCGTGCGTGCGGCAGACACATGGGCAGTCGGGGTTCAAGGTGAGCTCTGCATGGTCGTGCGTGCGGCAGACACATGGGCAGTCGGGGTTCAAGGTGAGCTCTGCATGGTCTGCTCGGCTAGATGGAGGTCACCCCTCCCCCGTGTCCCTCCCTCCTCTTGCCCAGCTGCTGCCACGTGGGCCCACCTTCCCTGTGGCTTTCTGGAGGTTCTGCCACATCTTGCGGGTCACACCTCAGCCACCCTTGAGGATAGCCCTGGGCCAGGGGGTCCTGTTTCTCTGTCTAATCCTTCTGGGACCGTCAGCTCCTTTTTGCTCCTCACATGTGGGCACATCAGACCCTTCCTTTCATTCCCTCCTTCCCGGTCACGGTCCAGGCCTCAGCTGGAGAGGGAAGGGCCTGTCCTGGTGAGTGGCTGGGAGGCGGCACCGCGGGTTTGCAGCAGGCTCATGGAACATTGGAGCCCCTGGCACGCCTTCCCCCTACGCCCCTTGCCGGAGGGCCGGAGGAAGCCGCCCCCAGAACACTGTGAACACGCATGGATCGAGAGCTATGGGCCAAGGCTGAAACCATTCCATCTCTTAAAAAAGTAAACTCCCAAATGTGTATAAGAAACAAAACCTCTATGGAAAGGTAGAGACGCGGAGAACAAGAAACTGCTATCACCTGCAGTCCCTTCACTTGGAGACGCAGCATGCTAGCGCGTGGGCTTCCTTCCTCACTGCACCTGTTGCTGAGCAGGACCGTCCCCGCAAGCCACCTGGAAGAGGGCGTCTCCCATCCCTCGGTCTCACCATTGTGTCATAAGCATTTCTCACGTTGCTGTGTCATCTCCAGAATTACTGCTTCTAATGACGGCAGAACATAATGCATGGGACCCTTCCCTTATGTTGGGTGTTACGTGCAGGGTTTTAAAAAGTCACTGCTCAAAGGAAATGACTTTCAGCCATCTATTAATTTTTTTTAAGATTTTATTTATTTATTTGACAGAGAGAGAGACAGCGAGGGAGGGAACACAAGCACGGGGAGTGGGAGAGGGAGAAGCAGGCTTCCCGCGGAGCAGGGAGCTCGATGCGGGGCTCGATCCCAGGACCCTGGGATCATGACCTGAGCCGAAGGCAGACACTTAACGACTGAGCCACCCAGGAGCCCCGTCAGCCATCTATTAATTTAATTCTTCTGTCGTGTCCCTAATGGAGGACAGCTATCGACCCGCCCCTCCTCCACACGGCTAGCTTCCCAAGGCAGGAGACACGCTACTCTCCTCAGCCTCACTGTAGGGGCCCTGAAGACAGGATGGGAGCCCACTCCACTCCCAAACGCATGATGACAGCCGCCACTGTTCCTCTTGTTCCCACCAAGGAAGCACTTATCCTGGGCCCGACGGTCTCCACGCCGGCACCACACGTCCCACCCTGGGCTGAGCAAACAATGTGTCACCCCATACTTGTCTCCAGCCAGTAGGTACAGACCGGGGATTCAGATGCTGCCGAGGGCCACATAACGACCGACACCCGCCCTGGAGGAGCCACATGCAAGCAGGGGGACATCCAGCCTGAGGGCTGACACCAGTAGGAACCGGTGGCCAGTTAGAGAAACGCGGAGCTTGAAGCAGCTCCGTGACTGAGCAGATGTGGGGATGGGCCCAGGAGACGGACCCCACCCCCGGGCAGTGACCTGGACCGTCAGCATCTTCATCTGTACCAGCAGGACAATAAGGGCACCTGTGCCCCTCGATTGTTCTTAAGTGTATTTTTTTCTTTTTTAAAGATTTTATTTATTTGAGAGAAAGCATGAGAGAGAGAGAGAGAGATCAGGAGCAGGGTGGAGGTTTAGAGGGACAAGCAGATTCCCCGCTGAGCAGGGAGCCCAACGCGGGGCTCGATCCCACGACCCTGGGATCATGACCTGAGCCGAAGGGAGACGGTTAACCGACTGAGCCACCCGGGCGTCCTAAGTGTGCTTTTTTAAATTGATATTTAGTGTGCATCCAGCAAAGTGAGCCAGCTGTAAGCGCGGCGCTTGGTGACTTCACAGAGTGAACACACAGCTGTGTCACCAGTCCTCTGAATCAAGAGACAGGATGATACAGCCCCCGAGGTCCCCCGATGCCTCCTCCAGGCACCACCCCGAGGGCAAACACTGTCCAGACCCCTCACCCTATAGATGAGCGTTGCTTGTTTTAGACATCATGCGTCTGCAAATACAAAGGCTGGGCAAGAGCTGGGGCGCCCGGAACTCACACACCGTACTGCGAGCTTGGCTGTGGTCCGCATCACTATTCTCTTGACTTCCCTCTAGATCCTCCACTAAGCTGGACAGATGTTTTGATTGATTTTAGCTTTTACCATTCACGTTCCTTCACCTCTCTGAGCCTCAGCACAGAATAAAAATGAGCATGGGAGGGGCGCCTGGGGGACTCAGTCGGTGGAATATCCAACTCTTGATTTCGGCTCAGGTCTGCATCTCAGGGTCATGAGATGGAGCCCCTCGGTGGGCTCTGCGCTCAGTGTGGACTCTGCTTGTCCCTGTCCCTCTGCTCTTCTCCCCACCTGCTTGCTTGCTCTCTCTCTCAAATACATAAAATAAATAAAATCTTTTGAAAAACTGAGCATGGGGAGTGACGTGGGCTGGCCGCTCAGGGCAGTGGGGGACGCCTCTTCTGACCCTTCGTGCGCATCACCACACCCACTGTGCTGGGCCAGGCCGGGGCCGGGGGAGGCTGTGGCTCCCAGAGGTCACTGACCCGTGGAGGCCCTCCCTCGAAGGCAGGGTTTGGGTATCAGGGCTGCACTTCGCTTCTAGCTGGGACTGCAGGCCAGCTCAGGGCCTTGAACGCTTCCTTGAGGAGGAGAGGGTTTGCAGCAGGCCAGGAGGTCTGGGCGCCAGAGTGGGGGTGCTGGAGACAGGCACGAATCCCATGCCAGCCGGTGATTTGCAGTGTGGCCTCCGGGGCTGCCCTCCTCCTCCTCTCACTCCCCTCTCCCTCTCCTCCCCCCTCCCTCCTCTCCCTCCTCCCCTTCCCTCTCTCCCTCTCACTTCTTCCCTTCCTTGTCTCCACAGCCCTGCAGATTTACAGACAATAAAGTGCTGCTCAGAGAGGCCACTCAGAGAGACCTGCACCAGGTCACATGGACAGGAAGAGCAGGGGCCAGAATTCAGCCCTAATCGTCCCTCCCTCGGGCCTTCCTGGTCACCACTGGGGCCGAGGGTGGTTCTTCCCCACCGGACACAAGCTAAGCTCCTCCTGTCGGGACCTTGTCCAGCAAACCTCACCAGTTCCAGCTGCCAGAAGCCTTTTCTCTTGGTTGCTTCCCCAAAGGAGCACAAAGCCCGGGCTGCCGCCCCCGTGGGCCCACCCTAGACAGCTGGACAAGGAAAATGGCAGCAGGGCCTACCCTCTGGGCCAGGTCTCGTGTGAGACTCTGTGCAGGGGAGCCGTGCTGTCCCCGCTCTGCCCACGGGGAAGCCAGGCTCAGAGGAGGCAGGAAGAGCCTGTGCCTCGCGCTGTGGGAGAGGTGAGGCCAGATCCAGGCCAGGCCCACACGGTCCCAGCAGCCCCCTGTGGGGTGTGAGCTCCCAGAGGGGGCCGGCCGTGCAGGGGGGTTCAGCCAGGGGAGCCGCTGTCTCTGTGGATGACAACCCTAAGACAAGCATCCGTGTGGCCCCTCGGCCAGGACGCTGCTGTGATCCGTAGCTAAGGCACCTAAGCACCGGCTGGATCTTGTGTCTAGAAGAAAGGGCCGCAGCAGGTGGCAGCCTGAGAGTCATACTCTGCCCAGTGAACGGTCTCCGCCACCCAAACGCACACCCCTGTGGGGCCAGCGGGGTCCGGCCTGCCTCTCATGGGGCCTGAGCAGAGAGACAGCAGTTGGGCAGAGCGGAAGGACCCACTGTATGTATACTCAGGGGTCTCCAGACAAACAGAAGCAATGGGATATATACAGGGATCTTTAAGAGGGGATTTATTATAGGAATTGGCTCAGCTGGTTATGGAGGCTGAGAAGTCCCACAGTCAGCCGTCTCCAAGCCTGAGAATCAGGAAAGCCTGTGGTAGAATTCAATCCCAGTCCGAAGGCCTGAGAATCTGGGGGACAGTAAGTCCCAGGAGATGTAAGTCCCAGTCTGCATCCCAAAGCCCCAGAAATCAGGAGCGTAGGTAACCCAGGGCAGGAGATGATGTCCCAGCTCATAGAGCAAATTCGCCCTTCCTCCACATTTTCGTTCTATTCAGGCCCTCGGGGGGATTGGGTGGCGCCCACCCACACCGGGGAGGGCTATCTTCTCTACTCAGGCTACGGATTCAAACCCACTTC
This sequence comes from Halichoerus grypus, assembly GCF_964656455.1. Lineage (NCBI taxonomy): Eukaryota > Metazoa > Chordata > Mammalia > Carnivora > Phocidae > Halichoerus > Halichoerus grypus. Next base: position 146,533,343 of record NC_135719.1, read on the forward strand.
CTGAAACACCCTCACAGACACACCCAGAAATAACGTTTTTACCACCGATCTGGGCATCCCTTAGCCCAGCCCGGTCAACACAGGAATTCGCCATGACACCCACTAAGGTTGGGAGGGTGTCTGTGTAGGGAGGACAGAGCCATGCTCTAGACAGCCCCACCGGGGGTGTCGCTCCCTTGGCTGAAAGAACTGACACCTTTGGGAAGAATAAGAACACTTCTCAAAATGCACTGATCAATGTTAAGCCATAGACCTGTCAACACATACAATGGTGGACACCTCCTGGGGGTCCAGTTCCCAGGTGCAAGCATGAACGAGCCACTGCCCTGTATGTGAGGTGGGGTCCCCCAGAGCCGTGCTCCCGGGAGAACCAGGTGCAGAGAGGGGACAGCAGGGCAAGGAAGGAAAGAGGCCAAACAAGATGCAAGTGCATCCCTCAGGGGGCTCTGCATGTGAATGGCACCTCAGTGGGCCCCGAGGCCAAGGGCAGGCCCTTTGTGCTCACTCACTGGGCAGCTGTTGGTTAAGAGCTACGGGGTGAGGGGAGGGCGAGGGGAGAGGATGGGGGTGCGTTTCTCTTCACCTGCAGGACGTGTTAAAACTCAGATTCCTGAGCCCAGAGATTGAGTCACTGGGTGGATAATTTACATTTCTAACAAGCTCCCAGGTGCAGCTGATGCTGAGTGCCGCATTCCTGTTTTCAGAGGCTGGAGCCCAGTGGGGCACGGGGACTTGTAAACAGAGGGCAAAGAGAGCCGTGGAGGATCAGGGCAGGCTTCCCGGAGGGGACACCGGAGGTGCTGCTGGAAGGAAACGGGTTGGTGGCTGACGGAGTAAGGAAGGAGAGAGGCCCCCACCAGCCTTGCAGTCCAGGTATATAGCAGAAAAGGGAGGACGGACTACGCATGGCCATGGAAGCCGGCATGCTCGGTGAATATGCACAAAAAGTTCTTGATAGACCTTTGGCTTGGCTAGTGGTAGGTCTGTGTCAGTGTCCGGGGACCCCCAAACCTCTGCCTTACCCATTCCTCTACTGGTACTGCTTTCTTGTGATAAAATACCTGTACCAGAAAATTCACCATCTTACCCATGTTTAAGTGCACAGTTCAGGGGGGTTAAGCACATTCATACTGTTGTGCAGTCACCACCACCATTCATCTCCAGAACTCTCCATTCTGCAAAACAGAAACTCTGCATTCATTATTCATTAAGCACTAATTCTGCCTCTCCCCTCCCCCAGCCCACTGTTCTACTTTCTGTCTCTATGAATTTGACTCCTCTAGGGACATCACATAGCTGGAGTCATACAGGATTTGTCTTTTCGTGACCCGTTTAGGTGACTGTCCTTTGTTTTTTTTTGTTTTGTTTTGTTTTGTTTTTTATTCATGAAAGTCAGAGAGAGAGAGAGAGAGAGAGAGGCAGAGGAAGAGGGAGAAGCAGGCTCCCCGCCTAGCAGGGAGCCCGATGCGGGACTCGATCCCAGGACCCTGGGAACATGACCTGAGCCGAAGGCAGACGCTTAACCATCTGAGCCACCCAGGCGCCCTAGGTGACTGTCCTTTGTGATTGTCACTTATCGTAATGTCCTCAAGGTTCAACCATGTTGTAGCAGGTGTCAGAATTCCCTTACTTTTTTTTTTTCCTTAGAGGAAGAGAAGTATCTTCTTCCCTGTAAGCACCAGAATTTCCTTACTTTTTAAAAAAAGGTTTTTATTTTAATTCTAGTATAGTTAAGTGTTATATTAGTTTCAGGTGTATAATATAGTGATTCAACACTTGCATACATCACCTGGTGCTCCTCATGATAGGTGTACTTTTCATCCCTATCCCCTACTTCCCATCCCACCCCACCCCCGGCAGCTCTCCTTTGGTAACCACTAGTTTGTTCTCTGTAGTTAAGAGTCTGTTTCCTGGTTTGTCTCTCTCTTTTTTCCTTTGCTCATTTGTTTTGTTTCTTAAATTCCACCTATGAGTGAGATCATATGGTATTTGTCTTTCTCTGACTGATTTTTTCATTTAGCATTATGCTCCCTAGCTCCATCCATGTCGTTGCAAATGGCAAGACTTCATTCTTTTTTATGGCTGAGTAATATTCCATTGTGTGTGTGTGTGTGTGTGTGTGTGTGTGTGTGTGTATACATATATATATCACCGCTTTTTTTATCCATTCATCTGTCGATGGACACTTGGGCTGCTTCCATCATTTGGGTATCGTAGATAATGCTGCTAGAAGCATAGGCATGCATATATCCCTTTGAATTAGTGTTTCTGTAGAATTTCCTCATTTATTAAGGCTGAATAATATTCCATTTTATGGGTATACCATCTTTTGTTTATCCATTCACCTGTCAATGGACAGTTGGGCTGTTTCCACCTGTAGGTTCTTGTGAGTAATGCTGCTTGAACATAGGCATGCAAATATCTGCTTTCAACTATTTTGAGTAGACAGCCAGAAGTGGGATTGCTGGATCCTATGGCAATTCTATGTGCAATTATTTTGAGGAACTGAATCAGTATTTTTTATCACCCACAGATTGAGAATTTCAGGGAGGCTTAGCAACAGCGAGATGAGCCGGTCATTACGCTCTCACATTATTTAATGCTTGATTAATAGCTTCATTATCCTAGACTTAAAAGCCGGGTTTGAACTCTTCACCGTTGAAACTGCATTGGACAAGTTAAATATCCGCCCAAATCCACATCAATAATTTGTTCCAGTTGGCAAGGGAAAATGTTTAAAATGCAATGAAGCCAGCAGATACCCACAACCCTGTGTTGCCAAGCAGCGATCGTGCTCACAGACGGCCAAAGCTTTTCTTATAAAGAGGAGGAGGCCAGTGTCCGCACGGAGACAGCGGGTCTGTCGCTAATGGGGTGAGGCTGGCCGTGGAGTTTCTATAGGAGGCAAAGTGCAGTCCATCATCTTGGAGTGTTTACTTTGAAAGTGCGGCCCGTCCACTGGGAATCACAGTTTTCCAAGGTCCTCTTGCTGGTTTTGCTGATTCATATTCCCATAATTCCTTCACCGCATAATATTTTCCCATTGCCATGGCGACCATGTGAGGAGAAGGCATAGGGAGAAACTTCAGAGTTTCCTTCTTATTCCACAGAACTGAGATTCAACTTCTGCTGGAGAGTGGGCTACAGGTTTCTATTTTAAAGAGAAGGGGTAGGTTCCACCAAGCTGAGTTTTCTCGGGCTCAGAGAGAGCAGGAGTCAGGGAATGAGAACAGCTGGGCAACTGGTCCTGGTTCCAGCACTTTCTAGCTGGTTCTGGCACATTCTGGTTGTTGACCTTGGGCAAGACTCTTTGCTTCTCTGAGCCTTGGTTCCTTTCTCTATAAAATGAGATGCAGAATGGCAATTAGGGTTCTCCGTGGAATTGATCAAGAAAATGCAAGACATTTACAAATTGTAAAACTTTATTAAAAAAAAAAAATCACAAAAAATTCCCCAAATGCAAAGCCCCTTAGTCCCGGCCAAGGTGCTGCCGCAGGTGGTTTTATCTGGCATTGCTGTTGGCTGCGTTCCTTCCGACTGCCCCAACCCCCTCATTCACACACACAGCAGCCTTGACCTCCTCAAGGACAGGAACTTTACTTTGTCATCCCGATCCCTCCGATTTGCAGAGCACATGACTTTTCCTAGTGCAGGCCTCAAAGAATACTTGCATTGAGCTCAAATTTGGATCCAGTAAGTACTTGCCAAGCTCAGTCTGTACCAGGCTGTGGGGCCACGGACACAACTTGGGGGAGGGGGCTGAGTCACCCCCATTCTGAGACCTGCCTTTGATTTCACAGCAGCCTTTCCCAGGGGAGGGGGTGGTGGGGAACAGAGAGAAGCATACCTACCTTAAAAGTGCACAGTGAAATGGAAGCTTCAACCCTATTTCAGGAACCTTCCAAAGCAAAGCAGAGTTGGGAAACTGGTTAATTGCAATGCCACGTGTTGCGTGAGCTTCTCAGAACCTCCCTGTTGGCAGAGGTGGCCCAGAGAAGGGAAGGGTTCATTCTGTGTGATGGGGTGGGGGTCTCAGAGAGTTTCATGGAGCAGCTGTCCCGGCTGGAGGCTGAAGGCCAGGAGCTGCCACATGGACTGAGCTGCCGTGGAGGAAGAGACTTGGCGGGCGCCGGGAGAGCTGTGTGCAAAGGTGCACGGCAGCGGGCTGTGATGGAAGGAGCTGTCAGTAACTCCGTGCGGCCGGAGCGCAGAAGAGGAGGGAGGTGGACAGAATGCAGGCCGGCTAGGAGTGACCGTACACACTACAGCACTCAAGTAATGGGCACAAAGAGAATCTGTGCTCAGATCGTGAGTCCTGTGCACCAGACAGCTGGTCGAAGGGGAAAACTTTGAAGTGCGCTTCAACCCTCCCCCCCATGCTGGTTGTGTCTTTTTTTGTCCCCAGTTTGGGGCTCCAGAGTGAGCCTGGCATTGGTTGGAGGTTTTGGTGTGGAGTCAAGACAGCCAAGAGCTGCAGACCCCTCCACCATTGAGGGGATCCCACCAGAGGACCCTCTTCTGGTCCTCCTTTCTCTGCAGACCCCACGTGGCCAACAAGTGCCCCTCTCATTTCCGGAGATCCCTTTCTCACCCCAGCCATGCATTTAGAGCAGACAATCCAAACTTCCTTGGTTTATGTGGTCCACCTGATGTCACTGCTTTGGGGGCCTCACAACCGATGAAGGGGGAGCTCTCCACACTACCCATCCCCACCCTTTAAGACACCAGTCTGGACCAAGGACAAGGCATATGTGTTTTAGCATCTGGACAAGTGCCATGATGTCCTCTAGACATACCTGCTGTTAATGCTCAGGTTTTCTTGGGACAGTACATTGGAGACACTCAGTTTAAATGTCGAGAAAATTCCCCCCAGGCTGCATCTCCCAGAGCAGCCAGCCAAGGAGGGGCAGACGAGCAAGACTCTCAAGGCCCCTTTATTTCGTTACTCTCCCCTTTCTCCCTTCTTGCCTGGGAATAGAAACAGGGGCCCAGCGGGGCTTGATCTAGCCCCTGTCACCCCTTCAGCTCATGTCCCACCCATCCTTCCTGCCTCCTCCAAATTCTAGTCACCTGACATCCATAAATGTCACATACAGACTTTCCTGCCTCCTTCTCTTGCATCCACACGGTTCCCACGACACCTGTACTCCATCGTAATGCTATTCCCCACTTTCCTCCGAAGTGAAGGGATTGCCCTCTCTGTCTTCCTCTGGTCCTTTTGTGGGAGTCAGGGCCGCTTCTAATTCCAGTTCTGACACTAGACCAGTAATTTTACCTCCCTGGGCCTCAGGTCCCCCATCTGTAAAATGGGGATCATAATACCACCCGGCCAGGTAATGAGAATTCTGTAACTCTGTGATGTGTTGAGCACTGGCCTGGCACCTAGTACATACGGAATAAACACTAAGTCCTTCCCTTTCCTACTCTGGCCTCTAGCAACTTCCACTGTGATTATAATAATCCATGTCTGCCTTACGCACTAGATGTTGAATTTTAAAGTTCTATGATTTAGTCCTCTGTGTTTGTCCTAGCAGAGTAATTTTCTGTCTTTTTTTTAGAAGTGAGTCATAGTGAGAAATATATTTTACATCATAACTCATATGTATAAATATCAATTAGGTCAAAATGTGTTGGGATCCTCTGTCATTACTGATTTTTTTTTTAAATGGTCTAACTGTTCTATAAATTGCTGAGAGAGAGGTGTTAAAATCTCCTTGTATGATTGTGGAGTTGTCTATTTTTCCCCTTTATTTTTTTTCAAAGATTTTTTTTTTTAATTTTTAAGTCATCTTTACACCAACATGGGGCTTGAACTCACATCCCCAAAACCCAGAGGCACACATTCTACCAAATGAGTCAGTGGGGAGTCCCTATTTCTCCTCTTTAAAGCTATCAGTCTTGCTTCATGTATTTTGAGGCTCTTTTATTTGGCACATGCACCTTTATTATGGGTATGTCTTCCTGATGAATTGATCCTTTCATCATTAGGTGGTGTCTCTCTTTAGCTCAAGTGATAGTCTCTGTCCTAAAGCCCATTTTATCTGGTATTAATAGAGCCACTCCAACCTGGTCGTATGTTACATCCTTTCCAACTCATTTACTTTCTGTCAAAATGACTTTATATTTAAAGTGGGTCTCTTATAGACAGCATATATATAGTAATGTCTCACTTCTTGTCCCATTCTAGTAACCTCTGCCTTCTGATTAGAATGGTTGCCCATTACCATTTAATATAATTATTTGCTTGGATGGATATGAGTCTATCATTTTTTTTTAAAGATTTTGTTTATTTATTTGACAGAGAGAGACACAGCGAGAGAGGGAACACAAGCAGGGGGAGTGGGAGAGGGAGAAGCAGGCTTCCCGCGGAGCAGGGAGCCTGATGCAGGGCTCAATCCCAGGACCCTGGGATCATGACCTGAGCCAAAGGCAGATGCTTAACCGACTGAGCCACCCAGGCGCCCCTATCATTTTATTTTTTATTTCCCCTTTATCACCTATTTTTAATTTCTCTGTTCACCTTTCCTGCCCTTTAAAAGAAAAAGATTTGTTTATTTATTTGAGAGAGAGAGAGAGCTCGAATGAATGGGGAACAGGGGCAGAGGGAGAGAGAGAAAATCCTGAAGGAGACTCCCCCTGAGAGCAGAGCCAGAGTGGGTCTCTATCCCAGGAACCTGAGATCATGACCTGCGCTGAAATCAAGAGTTTGATGCTTAACTTACTGAGCCACCTAGACACCCATTTCCTGCCCTTTTTGGGAATTATTTGAATATTTGGGGGAATTCCATTTTAATCTACCCATTGACTTTTTAGCTATACCTCTTTGCACTGCCTTTTTAGTAATTGTTCCAGGGATTATAATATACATCTTAAATTTTCACTCATACTTAAGGTTAAAATTGGATGACTTCACATAAAATGTAGGAACTTTGCACCCATTTGGTGCATTTATCCTCATTCCCATCATCCTTACAGTACAGTTGCAATATGTATTATATCTACTGTGGATTCCACAAGACGGTGTTAAAATTTTTGCTTCAGACAGAAATGGGTAATTTTTTTTTTTTTAGATTTTTATTTATTTAGAGAGCAGGGGGAGGGGCAGAGGGGGAGAGAAAGAGAATCTCAAGCAGACTCCACACTGAGCGTGGAGCCAGACACAGGACTTGATCTCATGACCCTGAGATTATGAGCTTAGCCAAAATAGAGTCGGACACTTAACCAACTGGGCCACCCAGGCACCCCCAGAAATGGGTAATTTTTTAAGTTAAGAGGAAAATAGTCTTTTGTATTTATTATTTCTGATGCCATTCATTCATTCATGAAGATCTGAGATTTTCTCCTGCTTCCTTTGCCTTCAGACTGGAGAACTTCCTTTAGCATATCTTATAGCGCAGGTCTGGTGGGGACGAGTGACCCAAGTTTCCTTTATTTTAAAATGTCTTTATTTCATCTTTATTCTTGAAGAATACTTTTGCTGGATATAGACTTCTGGGTTGATGGTATTTTTTCTTTCAACACTTTAAAGCTGTTGTTCCACTGTCCTCTGGCCTCCATGGTTTTTGATAAGATGTCTGCAGTCACTCAAAGATTGATTCCCTTGTATGTGACGCATGGTTTTTCTCTGTCTGCTTTCCAGCTATTGCCATTATCTACTTTCCAGCAGTGTTTTACGATGTGCCCCAGACATAGCTTTCTTTATCCTCTTCAGATGTGCTGAGCCTCTTGAAATTATAATTTGTGTTTTTCTTCAAGTGTGGGAAGTTTTCAGCTATTATTTCTTCAGATAATGTTTCCTGCCCTGTTCTCTTCCCGTCCTCTGGAACTTTTAAATCTTTGATTGTTTTCCTCTCTTTGAGGCTCTGTTAATTTTATTGTCTTTATCGTCTCTCTCTCTCTCTCTCAGATTGGAAAATTTCTATTCACCCCTTTTCAAGTTTATGGATTATTTTTCCCTTGTCATTCTGAGTCCAGTGAATTTTTTTCATTTCAAATACTGTGATTTTCAGTTCAGAAATTTTCATTTGATTAATTTTAAATGTATAATTCAGAGGTTTTTTTAGTATGTGCCCAAAATTGTACAATCATCACCACTACAAAATTCCAAAACATTTCATTACTCACAAAAGACACCCAGTATTCATTGGCAATCACTCCCCATTCCCCCTTCTCTCCAGCTCCTGGCAACTACTAATCTACTTTTTGTCTTTATAGATCTTCCTATTATAGAAATTTCCTATAAATGGAATCATAAAATATGTGGTCTTTTTTTAAAGATTTTGTTCATTTCTTTGACAGAGAGAGACAGCGAGAGAGGGAACACAAGCAGGGGGAGTGGGAGAGGGAGAAGCAGTCTTCCTGCCGAGCAAGGAGCCTGATGCAAGGTTCAATCCCAGGACCCTGGGATCATGACCTGAGCCGAAGGCAGATGCTTAACTGACTGAGCCACCCGGGTGCCCCAAGATATGTGGTCTTTATGTCTGGCCTCCTTCACTTAAGAATGTTTTCAAGGTTTATTCATGTGGTAGCCAGTACCACTACTTCATTCTTTTTAATGGCTGAATAATATTCCATCACATGAATATACTGCATTCCTTAACCCATTCATCAGTTGATGGACATGGATTTTTTTTCCTACTTTTTAGCTGTTCTGAATAATGCTGTCAGTTGGTTCATTTTTATATTTTATATCTCTCGATTAAGATATTCTATCTTTTCTTTATTAGAACATACTTTTCTTTATATCATTGAATATTGTTATAATAGCTGCTTTAAAGATCTTATCTAATGATTCCAATATCGGGGTCATCTTAAGGTTGGTTTCTGTTGATTGACATTTTTCTTGAGAATAGGTTGCATTTTCCTGGCTCTGCATATGTAGAGTAATTTTGGATTGTATCCTGGACATTGTGGGTGTTCTGTTATAGAAACTCTGGATTCTGTGATATTGTTTTGAAGAGGGTTGATATTTGGAACTAACTTGGTTAGTCTCAAACACTTGTGGTGGGTGGGGACCCAGATCTTGGTTCAAGCTGCTTTTAACAAGCCACACACATGTGTGGCTTGGGGGTCAGCCAGAAATTTGGGCAGTATTTTTATGTATTTTATGTATTCCTTCTCTGGCTCTCTCTTTTATGGTTCCTCCCCACTCTCCAGCCATTTTGGTTGTCCAAGCCTCCTCCTTCTGGTTCCTCAGTCCAGGGGGACAATAGGCTTCCTACTGGAATTTAGCCACCTTGTCCTCCCACCACAAATGTACCTGCCTTCAGGGCAAAGCCACAAACATGGGAAATTGCCCCATGTGGGTTGATTCTTCTAGGTTTTTTTTTTTTAAGATTTTATTTATTTATTAGAGAGAGAGTGCACGCAAGAGAGAGCATGAGCGGGGTGAGGGGCAGAGGGAGAAGCAGACTTCCCACTGAGCAGGGAGCCTGACTCGGGGCTTGATCCCAGGACCCTGAGATCATGACCTGAGCCGAAGGCAGACGCTTAACTAACTGAGCCCCCCAGGTGCCCCTCTTCTAGGTTTTAATGCTACTCCAAAACCTGCCTGCTTATGTTTATTCTCAGAACCCTCAAGATGTTGTTTTTGCCATTTTGTCCATAGTTTGTTAATTGATAGATGTCTGTGGGAAGGTTGGTTTGTGAGGAATTTACTCCTCCATACAGTAGCAGAATATATATGTGTGTGTGTGTGTGTGTGTGTATGAATGTATGTATATATTTGAGTATTTATTAATATATATTTGAATATATATTTAAATACATGTACATTTGAATATATATTTTTAAAAAAAGGTTTATGAATTGATACTTACCCTACTCCATGTTTACACGTGATATACTCTGATATTTTCTGCTCTGCTCCACAGTATTTCATTTAAAAAATGTTGGTCTCAGTCCCCTCCTAAGTTGATTTCATGACCCAAGAATGGGTCACGACCCACAGTTTAACCCAGGGTGCTCTAATGCCTGGCAGGCAAGAGGCAGGTGCTCTTACTAGAAGAGCTCATTAAACAAAATGCAAGGGGTCCCCCCTCCCCTGCCCCAGTTTTCCTGAACATACTGGGAGCAGGGTGGTCATAATGACGCTCTCACAGATGGGTGAACATCTGTGTCCCCTCCCCCCCACCTCCCCGTCTGCCCCCGCCCCCACCCTGGGGCCTGCAATGACCAAAGTCCAAAGTAAGAGCCCTCCAGGGTCCAGGCCTTGCTGCTACACGTGATTCACAGGCTTTTGCCTGACCCCCCAAGGCAGCAACATAAGGCTGCAAACTTTTTATTTCGTTAAATAATGACCATCTACTCAAGCCATCATTTCATTAAAAAAAAAAATCACAAAAATGTCAGATGGACAATCTTAGACCAAGGCAGAGGCCTGAAATCAAATTCATTTTGTGCATCATGAAAACCCACTGCACATTTTCTCACTCCGTGGTTGGGTGTTTGGGAGCCTCCGATTCAGCCGGGGATACGGGAGCCCGGGGCTAGAAAGACACTGGGAGGTTTCAGAATCCACCTCCCTCCCTCCTGTGTCAGGCTCAGAACGGAGTGGACATTTGCCCAGGGTCCCACATCTGAGAGAGAGAGAAAATGTTTTCCAGTTTTTTCACAGAAAACGCACCAAAAATTCCAAGTAGCTCTGACTGCAAAGACGCGGCGCTTGCTCCCAGGTCCCATCTGTGCTCCACAGACTCCCAGGATCACTGAGCTCATTTCACTAACTGCCGCCAGTCCCCCGGGCTGGCTTCCTCTGCCCTACTTGCCACCACCCAGATACGCAGGGCCCTGTGGCAGAGAACAGAGGCGGGGGGTGGGAAGAGGATCCCGCCAGGCCAGGTGGGCGTGCCCCCCCACCCCCCGCAGACCCGCCCTGCTCCCAGCCGCACCGGAGGCCCAGAGCCCCTTTAGTGCCTGCATAATGGATGTCTCTCTTCTTGGAAATCACCAGCCCATCCTATTTAATGACAACGAGAGAAGTCGGATGCGGGCGCTCTGCTCCTAAGGCTGGTCTCTGCCTCCTATCCCCCTTGGAGGAGGGGCAGCCGGGTGCTCACGCCGGGAGGAACTGGCTAGGTGTCTTTCTTCTGCCTCACAAAGACTGGGTGAGCATCTTTCCCCTCCCACCCTCAGGCCGTCCTGCCGAGGGCTGGGGTACTGGGCCTCTGAACCATGCTCGGGGTGGATGGGGGGGCAGGAAGAGCCTGGGTCAGGGAAGAGCCCTTTGTAGGGCTAAGGGGGTGGCCAGGGTGGGAGGGAGGGAGGGAAGCCGAGCTCCAAGCAAAGAGCAGAGGGCTTGGAGGCCAGACGGTGGGATTCTAGGGGTGGAGGACTTTCCCTCACCCTCAGAAGGACTCTCTCTGGTCACCAGAGACAGCCACGTGGGCATGGCCTGGTGACCTCCCCACTAACACACATCCATGCTCTTCACCGCGGTGTTCTTAGGCATCTTTAGGGCCTGGCTGACCATGGTGATTGTTAAGATTCAATTATTTCTGTACTGCTCTGTAATTCTATAAGGCTGCCTCATCCCCCCCAATCCTCCCCTGAGTGCACCCTTTTGTCCTGCCACCCAGCCTCCTTCTGGGGCCCCTCCGACCTCCCCATGTCCAGCAAGGGACGGGCTCCTGCCGAACACATCAGGGGCTCCAGGCCCTTGCTGCAGTCCTGACCATGCCGGGTATTGCAGAGTTTAATTTAAAGTCCCTTGGGGCCTTCTTTATCCTGGGCTGCTGGCTGCATGGCTGCCCTCCGATTTGCAGCATACGCCATGGGCATACGCCTTGTCTGCTGTGGGGGTGAGCCAAGGATGTCAGCCTTGCTCCTGGGTGACCCGCAAGCTTAGGGGTAAGGAGCTGTCTTGGGGCATCCACGGGAAGCCTTGGGTGGGGAGAAGCTGCAGGGAGAAAGGGTTGGAAGTGGGGGGGGGGGGCACGTTCCTGGCATCCCCCTGAATGGTGAAGAAAGTTGAGAGTGAAAATTCTAATTGCGAATCCCACTGACAGCTTGAGTTTAAGGGAAAAGATGAGCTAAATTTAACCTAGCCAGTTAAAGAGCCAAAAATGCAATTTACTAATTAGCTTCAAATGGAAACGAGTCCAGTGATCATAAAGAGCTTTTCTAGTTACAAAATACAAAAAAAAAAAAAAAAAAAGAGGTTGTTCCTCTCTTCGTACTGACATGCATTTTATATTCTAATACTGTTATATAATTAGGAATATAGCCTGCTGGCACGGTGTTCAAGACAGGCAGAGAATCACAGCCCCCTTGAAAAGTTGCAGGAAGCTGTGTGTCCGCACATTTGCTAATTACAGAGCATCGGGAGGGATCCAGTCTGGGTTCTCAGGGTGTGCAGAGCCCACTTGGTGCTGAGGCAAGGTCTCACACTGAGTTCCTCTAGCCGGCACTGGGTGCTGAGGGGCTCAGAGGGGGGAGGGGGCATCTGGCAGGAAGGGAGGAGAGGGTCCCCAGAGGGGGAGGCATCTGAGATGACCCTTGAGAGGCAGTGACCGGGAAAATGCGGAGTGTATCTGTCTGTTTGGGCTGCCATAACACAATACCACAGGCCGGGGGGCTTAGACAACAGAGATTTACTTTCTCCCAGTTCTGGAGGCTGGAAGGCGAAGACTGAGGTGCTGGCAAGTCTAATTTCTGGGGAGACTCTCTCCTGTCCTGCAGATAGCCACCTTTCCATCGCATGCTTATATGGAGGAGAGGAAAGCTCTGGTGTCTTCCTTCTCTTAGAAGGACACCGGTCCTATCACATGAGGGCCCTACCCTGTGACCTCATTTAACCTTGATTCCCTCTTTCTCTCCAAATGCAGGTGCATCAAGGGTTAGGGCTCCAATATAGGAAATTGGGGGGACAAAATTCTGTCCGTAATAGGGAGCAATGGGAAGGAACAGCACAAAGTCTGAGATGGAACAGAGTGGGGGGTGTATCCAGAGAATGAAGGGGTCCATGTCACAGGTGAGCAGGCTGAGGCGTGGGCAGACGAGATAGACCCCGCACTGGAAACTCTGGCCTGACCCCGTCACAGCAGTTCCCAGGCCAGGCTTACTCTTCAGTCCTGGGCAATGGGGAGCCACTGCGAACTTCTGAGCAGGGTAGCGATCGCATTAAAGCTGCATTTTAGCAGACCAACCTGGCCACCCCGTGGGACATACATTTTCATTACTTTGGGATGCATTTTGTTGAATATCATTTTTGGACCAATTTGAAAGGTGTGCCTAAAACAGGGTCTAAATTATGAGCCTCTTCTCTTTCCCACATAATGGCAGAGTATTGGGGTAGCAACAAGGACTTTGAACACAACATTTATAGATTGATCCAGGACATTATAAATAGTCATTGCACAAAAGGTAACATTTGGAAGAAAGCGTTCTCTTAGCAAATTTGCATGATACAGTTTATGTTTCTACTCTTCCAACTAAAACAGATGGTTTTCCCAAACTATGGCTATCTTTTAAGAATATTTCCTGATGCTGTAATTTGGTGCAATAAAATGTCCTTTGGGCAAAAATAAAATCTTAGCAGGTAAAACAGCTGTTCATATATTAAATATGTAGAAAAGTGTGTCCTCGAGGTCCTCATAGATGGAGCTTAAAGGAGGAAGTTCTATCTGTTATAAATGGAGAAAGTGTAAAAACCTGTGAAATTAATTAGTGCAGAATCCTGATGACGTATAGATGAACATTTTACTATCCCATTCATCGGATATGGTTAGTTTTTAATCAGTAAATGACATCATTAAGAATGCACATAATAATGTAATTAAGGACCGCATCACAGTATATGGTATGTATATAAATGAATTCTAACTTGTTGTCATTAGTAATATTGGTCATAAATTAATCCCCCTCTTCCCAAATGGCTGTGTGTTGCCCATAAATTTGTTCTCAAACTACCTTTTCTGCCACCACCTCTATTTCTCACCGGAGTGGCCAATATATGAAAATATGAGCTTACACATTGATATATTATGGGGATATTTTTTTCCCGACAGATTTATCGTAAGGCCCTTTATATCAGAAGCTCCAGCCACATTGTCCCAAGCCTTCCACTGATTTTCAAATGCACAATTTAGAGTTATTCAGAAACCCACCTACTATACAAAATCGAAGTAAAAAGGCACATAAATCTTTAACATCCTTGAAGTTTTTCTTATTAAAAAGAAAGGTCCTTTAGCAGCAGGAACTAAGATTTTACCTTCATTGGCATGGTACCTGACTTTTAGAAGAAGGCTCACAGCAAATGTCTGTAGAATGAATGAATGAACGAACGAACTAAAGAACAAATAAATTGAAGCTCGGGAAGTTAGATTAAAATGCACATATAATTTTTAAACTTAATTTCAGTTCATTAAAGTCATACTGCACGTATTTTAAAAAATCAGGTAGTTCTACAAGGCTTAATGCAAAAAAATAGCAGTTAGCTTCCTTCACACGCCATCCCCACATTCAAACCTCCCAGACCCAACTGCTGCTTCCAAATATTGTATCTCTTCCTTTCAGTATGTATTTATCTTTCTTGAAATAGCATGGGTATACTGATTCTTCCTGATCTTCCAGGTTCAGGAATGTGTTACCTGTTAGTGTCCCACCACAGCGGATGAAGACCTAGCTCTTGTTCATGTGGCTCACTACAGACCCACACATGCACACACACTTCTCCCCCTCTTTCCAATGTAGTCATGTCATCATTTATTAGTATTATTATTCAAGTATAAAAAACATAGTGGCATATTAGTTTCAGGTGTATAATATAATGACTCAACAATTCTATACATAAATCAGTGCTCATCATGATAAGTGTATTCTTAATTCCCTTCACCTATTCCACCCATGCCCCACCCCCAGACCATCAGTTTCTCTATAGTTAAGAGTCTGGTTTTTTGCCTCTTTTTTTCTTTGTTCATTTGTTTTGTTTCTTAAATTCCACATACAAGTAAAATCATATGGTATTTTTCCTTCTCTAACTTATTTCACTTGGCATTATACCCACTAGACCCATCTGTGTTGTTGCAAATGGCAAGATTCCATTCTTTTTTATGGGTGCATCATATTCCATTATCTATCTATCTATCTATCTATCTATCTATCTATCTATCTATCATCTATCTATCTATCTATCTCACCTCTTCTTTATCCATTCATTTGTTGGTGGACACTTGGGCTGTTTCCATATCTTGGCTATTGTGAATAATACTGCAGTAAACATAGGGGCGCATATCTTTGTGAATTAGTGTTTTTGTTTTCTCTGGGTAAATAGCCAATAGTGGAATTACTGGGTCATATGGTAGTCCCATTTTTAATTTTTTTGAGGAATCTCCATACTGTTTTCCACAGTAATTGTACCAGTTTGCATTCCCACCAACCGTGCACAAAGTTTCCTTTTTCTCCATGTCCTTGGCAACACTTGTCGTTTCTCGTGTTTTTGAGTCTAGCCATTCTGACAGGTGAGAGGTGATGCCTCATTGTGGTTTTGATTTGCATTTCCCTGATGATGAATGATGTTGAACATCTTTTCACGTATCTGTTGGCTATGTCTTGTTTGGAAAAAAGTCCATTTATGTCTTCTCATTTTTTAATTGGGTTATTTGGTTTTTTGGTTTTGAGTTGTATCAGTTCTTTATATATTTCAGATATTAACCCCTTATTGAATACATCATTTGCAAGTATCTTCTCCCATTCAGTAGGTTGTCTTTTTACATTGTTGATGGTTTCCTTTGCTCTGCAGAAGATTTTTATTTTGGTGTAGTCCCAATAGTTTAATTTTGCTTTTGTTTCCCTTGCCAGAGAAGACATATTTAGAAAAATGTTTCTATGGCTGATGTCAAAGAGATTATTGCCCATGTGTTCTCTTCAAGGAATTTTATGCTTTCAGGTCTCACATTTAGGTCTTTAATCTATTTTGAGTTTATTTTTGTGTGTGGTTTTAGAAAGTGGTCCAGTTTCATTCTGCTTGTAGCTGTCCAGTTTTCCCAACATTTGTTGAAGAGACTGTCTTTTTCCCATTGCATGTTCTTGCCTCCTTTCTCATAGATTAATTGACCTTATAAGCATGGGTTTATTTCTGGACTCTCTATTCTGTTCCATTGATCTATGTGTCTACTTTTGTGCCAGTACCAAACATTTTTTAAAAGATTGATTTGTTTAGGGGCGCCTGGGTGGCTCAGTCGGTTAAGCGTCTGCCTTTGGCTCAGGTCATGATCCCAGGGTCCTGGGATCGAGCACCGCATCGGGCTCCCTACTCCACAGGAGGCCTGCTTCTCCCTCTCCCACTCCCCCTGCTTGTGTTCCATCCCTCACTGTCTTCCTCTCTCCCTCTCTCTCTGTCAAATAAATAAATAAAATCTTAAAAAAAAAAAGATCGGTTTGTTTATTTTTGAGAGAGAGAGAAAGAGAGAGAGCAAGCACGTGTGGGGGGAGGGGCAGAGGGAGAGAAAGAATACCAAGCAGACTCTCCACTGAGCACAGAGCCCCACTTGGGGCTCAATCCCAGGACCCTGAGATCATGACCTGAGCTGAAGGCAGATGCCCAACCATCTGAGCCACCCAGGCGCCCCCTCCCTGGAAGCTTTCTGAATGATTTCCTTATCCCCAGTGTTCTAAAGTGTCACAGGATAGAAATTTGGTTCTCTCTCCATTGTGTTGAGCATTTAGTAGGTCCTTTCAATCTAGGAATCTGTGTCCCTTTGTTCTGGGAATTTTTCTTGAATTATTTCTTTGATGATTTCTCTTCCTCTAATTCTGTTTTTGCTTTCTGAAACTCCTGTTTTTATACACTGAACCTCCCCATATGATTACTAGATTTTTTTTCTTCTGTATTCTATATTGTTCTTTTTGTGCTATTTTTCTGGGAGATTTCCTTAACTCTACTTAGACTCTTCTGTGGACATTTTATTTCTATGGTTATATTTTAATTTCCCAAAACTCTCTTTTATCATCTGACTTTAGCATCTTGTCCTTATCTTGTGGCTGCAATAACTTGAATCGTTGAGGATGTCGATGATTGTTTTATTTCCTTCTGTACTCTATGTTGTCTGTTTCTTCATACCCTCCTCCTTTTATCCTTTTATATTTTCTCAACTGTTTAGAGACTTCAGCTCTCCAGTCACATTTTAGAGAGGAACATTCAACAATTGTCTGAAGCTTGGAGTCCACTGATGAGGCTTGTCAACAGGAGGACCTCCCTGTGATTTCTGACCTTCCCCACCTCCATGTCTTTCCCTCAAGAAGGGTCTTCCATACTCTGCTCTAGAGAGCAGATACTTGGCTGCCAGGATTCCCGGACCTGAGCGTAGGAAGGGACTGGGGTGAAGGCTCCTCATTCAGCCTTAGGCGATCGCTTCTTTCTCATCTTCAGGATGGTGCCCCCTGGTATCCATTGGTGCAGAGAACCCCTTAGTTCCCCTGTTGCAGAGATTAAGCTTCTGATCTTCTGCAGGGAGAGGAAGGGCATCAGGAAGGGGGTCTAACTGCTTCTGTCATAGTCACCTTGGGCTGCCATAACAAAACACCTTTACAGGCAGGGGGGCTTACACAACAGAAATTTATTTGCTCCCCATCCTGGAGGCTGGAAGTCCGAGATCAGGGTGCCAGTAGCGTTGGTTCCTGGTTGGGCCCGCTTCCTGGTCTTCTTGCAGTGTCCTCACATGGTGGAGATGGAGAGGGAGGTGGGGAGAGAGAGATCTTCCTCTTATAAAGCCTCCAATCCTATCAGCTTAGGGCCCACCATTATGACCTCATTTCACCCTAATTACTTCCTAGAGCCCTATCTGCACACACAGCCGCTTTAGGGCTTCAGGAATTCAAGGACACACAGTTTTCTGTCCGTAGCAGCTTCCTAAGCATACTTTTGGCTGATTGTCCTGTTTTCAGCCTCTCCTGTGCCCCTCATTTCCGTAGGTGCTTGTGCTGTCAGTTTTTGAATCTTTTGAGGGCTCTGTGGTGACAAATGGGGTGCTTCTTGGTTTCTCCAGCCTTACTGGCCTCTGCTGCAGCTTGCTGGGGGCACACGAGCCCCGACCTGCGCTGTCCTGTTCCCCAGCTTGCGGTTCTGTGGAGGTCCTCTCCTTCCATCCTCTCTGCCTGTGGGTGTGAGGAGCTTCAGCAGAACGTGCCTGGTCTGCCACCTTTCCCGGGAAAGCCACCGTTAGATCTTTACGAGGACAATTATGTTGCCAACAAATACCTGTTGAACAAATGAAGGAAACCTCACCTTTTTTTTGTGGCTTTACACCTCTCTCATCCTTCTGACCCTTCCTCCCAGAAGACGTGCCCTCCCTCCTTCTGTCCAAGGAGACTCTCCCGCATACCATGTCCTCTGGAAACCGGTCCCAGCAGCCACCTCCCGCCTCCTTGAATCGAAACCAGCTTCCCCTCCTCGGGCTCTTTCTTCCTCCCACCAACCATGCTTGCTCTTCCCGTCCTGACAAAGTCTACCCTGGCCATGCTGCCCTGGAGGTGGGTTTTCCTGCTCTTTTCTCCTCTTCCTGTGTGACTGTCTGATCCTGGCCACCTCCAGCCCTCAGACCTTGCCACCACTCAGCTGTCCAGCTTCTGTGTCCCCAGTGGCATCCTCACTGCCAAAGCCATGGCCTTCTCCCTGCACCACCCCCCCACTTCCTGACAACCCACTCTGCCCCCGACTCCTTGTCTCTTAGAAGACATCCTCCCTCGGTGTCCCCGGAATCAGCAACCTGGTCTGACCAGCCCATTCCCCACCCACCTGGGAGGCTGGCACCCAGGCCCTCACCATCTCATTCGGAAATATGCTAGGCATCCACTAGTTGTTTTCATGTCCTCAGGGTCCCCTGAGTCTAGTTTGCATGCTCCCGCATCAGCCTTCCTGAAGCACAGCCTCAGTGTGTGGCATTCAAAGGGCTTCCTACTGCCCATGGGCCGAGTCCAACCCCTTTGTAGGTAGGGGCTCCCAGACCCTCTGCAGTGGAGCCTCCAGTTTGACCTCCTCATCCCATGTTTGACTTGAACAGAGCTGGATGACTTATCATTTCCTAGACACGCTGGGCATGCTTTGCTAACCTCTTCCCTGGATGGCTTTCCCTCCTCCTCCCACTGTCTTGTCTCCCAGGCCATCAGGGCTGGAGTTCTGGGTCCGTCTACCCGCGGTTCCTCTCCATCTGCCCCAGCCACTGGGGGTGCAGTAGTCCTCATGCCTTCACTTGTCCCAAGCAGCAAGGACTTTCTGCATGCATACTATGGGTAAGGTGCAGTGGGACCTCGGGGCTGCACCCTACAGGATGTCCGAGGTCGCACCCTATCTCGGGGTGTTCTTCTTTCCTGTGAGCAACTGGTGTCAGCTTTTATTCTTGAGTAAAGTCTTCCCTTCCTTCCCCCTCGGCTCTTATCTCATCCTCAGCTGCAGAGGGAATAGTTCAGAACAGAACAGGGAGGGTTTGGGCCTGACAGGACCAGATTTAAATCTTGTCTCCACCATTCACCAGCCCCATGACCTCAGCCAGGCACCTGCCTCTCTGCTCACAGGGGAGTTTCCCTATGTGTAAAAAAACTTTTTTAAAGATTTTATTTATTTATTTATTTTAGAGTCTGCTCAAGAGAGTGGGGGTGGGAGGTGGAGGAGGAGCAAGGGAGAGGGAGAAGCAGACTCCACGCTGAACGCAGAGCCTGATGCGGGGCTCTATCCCATGACCCTGAGATCATGACCTGAGCTGAAATCAAGAGTCAGACACTGAGCCACCTGGGCGGCCCCCTATGTGTAAAACTGAGGCAGTACTACCTACCCCACAGGCTTGTAGCTTGGGCTGGAGCTGATACACGAATGGACAAAAATGTCCCTGATGGGCTCCTGTGTGCCTTGGTCCCCTCCTGTATGTTTGCTGTGTTCCTATGCGTATGCTCTCTCCTAGACCGTGAGACCCCCAGGGGGTGGGCTGGCACCTTATTCCCCTTTGTGTCTTCTGTTCCCGGCAGAGTAGTCACTCATTGTGTGCGAGGGAGTGAACCAATGGTCAGCATCCTGTCTGTGATGAAGAGCACAGTGAACAAGCCATGATTGAGGGAGGGGCAGCACTGTCTTACCAGTGATCTCTAATCAGAAGACCCTTTAACCCTTTGCCTTAATCAGTGGGATAGCTGGAGTCGAAAGTCCAAAGGTCAATATTTTAGCAAGGCTTCAGGACCCTTGGTTAATTACAAATGAATACTGTGTATCTAGCCCACAGAGATGTGAAAGCCCATGCCAGGGGTGGTGGGAAGGAACCAGGCAAACCTCAGAAACAGGTCTTTTACTTGCCTTTCCAGATAAATATTCAGATTTCTGGCAACTTTCTTTCTTGCAACTTTGATGCCATGAGTTAGCTTAAGGTAGCACTTTCAATATACCTGTGTGAATCTCAATAATTTTTAAAACATACAATATGGATAGATTCTAAGTCTTTCCATGCTAGCTGGGATTACCATATAATTTGTAATCCAAACCAGAATACTCCAGAGTCCCAGGGGGACTACTGCTGATCACCCAGGGCACGGGCACAAATCCAGCTGCCCCAGCACTCTGGGATGAATAGTCGACCTAATACTGGTGTATTTACTCTGTGGTTAGTCGGTGATATGCCAAAAACTGCCATAAAACCTCTCGGGTAACACAATGGAGAAAATGAACACAAATTCCCGAAAATGACGTCGTTCAGTGGAGCTGTTGCAACGGAGATTTTGTTTGCAATCGGCTGCAACACCTATAGGACTCTATGAATCACAGTCACAATGCCGAGTTTCCTAAATGAAACAAAATTTTTAAAAGGGAAAATTGAATATGACTTTTAAATTTCCACTTCATTTCAGACACTTCCAAATATGTAAATTATTTCGATGGAGGCAAATCATCAAGAGCGCTTTTGAGGGAATGACCCAAGAGAAAAAAGCCATGGGTTGCTCAGATCACAAGGAGTTTTCATGTCCATCTGGACTATGAACACATTAAGTGTGGAAGGCTCAGACGTTCATGGTTCTGCGGCGCCGACAGTTCGATGATAGGGTAATGAGGCTGGAGAGGCCCCTGATAAGGCTGTGTGTGCTGTTCCGCAGCCAGCGCTTCTCACCTACCCCAGCCCGGCCAGGACAGGTGGTGCACAGGTAGTCAGGAGCCAGGTTCATCTGCGGCAGCTGACTCACCTTTGTGAGATGAGCTGTAGATCTGCTTCCAAACGTGAGGACGAGGCTCCCAGGGGCGAGGGCAGGGCGAGTGCTATGAAGGCTTCGTTTTGGCTGCTGGGGCGGCTGGTGAATGAACACAAAGAACAGCGAGAGGAACAGGGGCCACGAAGGACTCTGAAAGCCATCTGCATATTCTGGACTTTGCTTTGTGGGTTTCTTTCTCTTCCATAAGGAGAACAGTTGTAAAACTGGAAAGAGTAGAAGAAACATCCCCGGAGGGATTGTCAAGAGCCCAAAGATAGGTGAGAAGCGGCGGGGGCTCTTTAGTTACTGCAAATACATTCTCTCTGGGCCTTGACAAACCATCTCGAACCTCACCAGATGGGCATTGCAGAAAACTGAGAAGGGAAAAATATCATAATTCTCCCCAAAGCAGAAAAAGTTGGCTTCTGGAAAATATGGATGATAAATTTGATATTAATATTGGTTCTGAGCAAAAATGTTAACAGATCTTTGAGGAGCTGCTGTGCATGAACTTGGAAGGGAATGCGGTCCCTAAGAGCCAAACCAACTTTGTTCTCTCTTTTTCACGGCGTTACCAGACTGGATTTACAAAGCACTGGTAAAGATCCTTCACAAAACACGGTGCAGGATAGAGAAAAATGGGCTGGGTAAACAAACAGCTGGGACAATTTGATGTTTAGTTGGACAAACATTTAAGGTATGGGTAAATAGATCACTGGAGATGCGGAGCTCAGAGCTCCACCCCCTTCTGTGCTGTGGATGCGTTTGTCAATTACAAGGATGTTGCCCACAGTAAAGGATTTGTTACCACACACTCCTCGTCCTCAGAATGCTGATGCATTAGATGCCAGATTTCAGAGTTTAAAGATTTGGGTTGGCTAAGAGGATGGATTGGAGCAAACAACATGACATTTAACAGGGGTAAAGATAAATTTTCTTTAGATTTTTTTTTTTTAATCGATTAGCTCAATACAGGATGGAGAAGACCCAACAGCAGTTCATTTGAAAAGACTGATAGGTTTGTAATTGACCGGAAGTTCAACATGAACCAACAGTATATATCCTGACTGCTCAAAAAGAAAAAACAAATCAATATGGACTTCAGTTGCATTAACGGAATCATAATATCTAAGTTGTTAAAGGGAAAGGCCACACAGATCTGTCCTCTGAGGTTATTGTATTCAGTTCTGGGGTGCCGGGATTCAGGAGAAAAGAGCCCAGTTGAGGGAGGTGGGCATCTCTTCAGACAAGGGGTTGAGAAACTATGTCACAGGATGGCCAGGGAGGAAATGGAGGGCTTCAACCTGGAGAGCAGGAGCGCTCTCTTCAAAGCATTTGAAATCCTATTGTGTGTCATGAGCAACTGATTTTGCCTAGCGGGTTCATTCATTCATTCACTCAGCGTGTTCTCAGTGCCAACTATGTCCGGCATGAGGGGTGTTTGGGGCATCTAATCTCCTGGGAGAGATGGACACACACACACACACACACACACACACACACACAAGTTCCTACAAGGCAAGGCCACTTAACATGAGGGATACAGTAAAGTACCAGCAGATGTTGGAAGCGTAGCAGACAGGATCGCTCGGCTTCTGTGGTGGTGGGCAGGGGAAGGCAGGCATTCAGGGCTGGGGCATGGGCAGATGTCCAGAGCATTCAAGTGCATGGCATGACTCAGAGTCATGAACCGGAGCTGCCGATAGCGTGGTGCGGCCGGAGCGTGTCAGATGCCAAAGACAGCATTTGCCACAGGAACCCAGACACACTTGAAGTCTGCGCCAAGATATTTGCACTTAATGGGGCAGGCAACAGAGAATGAAATACCATCATTAACCCCTCTCTGGGCCAGTTAACCCTGAAGTCACGAAATAGAGCTGGGAAAGCAGGACACAAGCTGTGATTGCGGCGTCCCGGAACAGACAGCCTGCACCCGGACCGTGGAGATGAAATCGACCTGACAAAAGTGGAATCGCTGAAGGATGCTTTGGGGAAGGCGATTTGGGATAAAAATAACCAGCAATCTTTTCAATAATTCAAGGTCTTCAACTTTGAAATGGCCGAGGGACCATTTGTCAGGGATGTTGTAAAGAAATACAGCTGTATTGGCAGGCAGGTGGGAGACCACAGAGTTTAATGTTCTTTACTGATGCTAGGAATCTCTGATTACCTCTCGTTTTATGGAGTGACAATCTTATCATAGGAAGTGTATCTTGTATTTCAGTATCAGTAATGAATG
The DNA here is from genome assembly GCF_964656455.1 of Halichoerus grypus. Lineage (NCBI taxonomy): Eukaryota > Metazoa > Chordata > Mammalia > Carnivora > Phocidae > Halichoerus > Halichoerus grypus. The sequence goes on from NC_135719.1 coordinate 146,556,744, forward strand.
GTATCCTTGATCTACGGAATAGCCAGTTCTTGACTTTGGGATTCTTTATTAACTATGTTCATTTGCCAGGGCAGCTGTAACCAAGTTCTACACACTGGGGTAGGGCTTACGCAGCAGAAATTGACTGTCTCGTTGTTCTGGAGCCTAGAAGTCCAAAATCAAGGCGAAGGCTTGGTTGCCTCCTTCTGAGGGCCACGAGGGAAGGATCTGTCCAGGCGTCTCTTCTTGGTTTGTCTACGATTGTCTTATTCCTGTGTCGTCATGTGGTCTTCCCTCTGTGTGTGTCTGTGTCCTAATCCCTTTTTCGTATATGGACATCATCCTATTGGATGAGGACCCACCCTAACGACCTCATTTTAACTTCATTACCTCTGCAAAGACCCTGCCTCCAAAGAAGGTCACATTCCGAGGTGCTAGAGGTTAGTACTTCAACATATGAATTTGGGACCGACACAGTTTAACCCACAACACTCACCTAAGGGCAACTTTCCTTTGCTCTTAGAATATAGCAGAACCCCCATGTGAGCAGGCCACTCTTCCTGCCTGGGTGACCTTCTCAGTTCCTCAGCCGGTCCTGGGTCCTGTTCTGGTTGAGCGGCTTCCCCTGCTCTGATTTCCTCTTTTACCCTCAGTCCGGTATTCAGGCTCTCTGGAATAATCTAGCACTTATCACGATTTGTTATTATGTGCCTAAACGTCTCCTCGACTTTGTCACCTCTAGGGAGAAACACATTTTACACCACGACCCAGCACACACTCCAAGTAAAAACCAATGTTTCGAGTAAAAACTCTTGTTCTTAGTAAGTTCAGCGTATTCCAATATTTCCTATTCTATTTCATTTTTAATTGGTTTTAAAATATGCATAAAATTTGCCATTTTACCTTTTAAGTGCACAGTTCAGTGGTAGTAAGGACAGTAACCCTGTTGTGCAACCAGCACCACCATCCATCTCCAGAACTTTCTCATCATTCCAAACTGAAACTCTGTCCCCATGAAACACTCACTTCCCGTCCCCCTCAGCCCCTGGTGCCCACCATTCGACTTCTGTCTCTATGAATTTGATTCCTTTAGGGACCTCATGTAAGTACCATCATGCAGTATTTGTCTTTTTGTGACTGGCTTCTTTCACTTAGCATAAGGTCCTCAAGGTTCATCCACACTGTAGCAGATGTTAGAATGTCCTTTCTTTGTATCTTATTTATTTTAAAAAAGATTTTATTTAGGGGTGCCCGGGTGGCTCAGTTGTTAAGCATCTGCCTTCGGCTCAGGTCATGATCCCAGGGTCCTAGCATTGAGCCCCGCATCAGGCTCTCTGCTCAGTGGGAAGCCTGCTTCTCCCTCTCCCCCTGCTTGTGTTCCCTCTCTTGCTGTCTCTCTCTCTGTCAAATAAAGAAGTAAAATCTTAAAAAAAAAAGTATTCCTTTAAAAAATAAAAAATAAAAAGATTTTATTTATTTATTTATTTGAGAGACAGCATGCACACAAGCAGGGGGACAGGCAGAGGGAGAGAATCCCAAGCAGACTCTGAGCTGAGCCGGATGTGGGGCTCGATCTCACAACCCTGAACTGAAATTGAGAAATCAAGAGTAGGACACTTAACCGACTGAGCCACCCAGGCGCCCCTGTCCTTCCTTTTTAAAACTGAGTAATATTCCACTGTATGTACATATCACATCTGGTTTATCCATTCATCTTTTGATGGACACTTGGGGTGTTTCCACATTTTGGCTCTTGTGAATAATGCTGCTATGAACATGGGTGTGCAAATATCTCTTCAAGACCCTGCTTTCAATTCCTTTGGGTATATACCCAGAAGTAGAATTTTCTACTTCATTTGTTAAAGTGCACATATGACTCTTTAAAACCACTACACACGGCCACCTGCAGTTTAGAAAGTACTGTGTTCTGTGGCTATATTCCCAGCCCCAAGCACGGTGCCTGGTACCGTATAAGCTATTTTTGGAGACATGTTGAATTAAACAATAGATACACAAGCTACATTTCTGGGTAATTTTAAAAATTACTTCTCTACAAATAAAGGCTAGAGAGCTCCCATTTTCTTTTCTCTTTTTTCACATACGGTACAATTTGCTGCTCTTAATGCCACTGAATGCTATGGTTATATTGTCCTAGAGAGTGTACATCACTTATTACAATGACAACAGTTCTTGGTCTTGGGCCATAAATTATCTCAAAATGACATGGAATAACAATCTGTTAAGATGTTTGGGCGCAAAAATCACACATCATTAATTAAGTGTTCAGAGGTTTTTCTTGGACTTCCCCGCATGGATCTTTTTCAGTGTGGTGTAGATTTTACCTAATTGACTTAACATGCGTATCCTTGTAATTATCCTAAATTTTGGTTTTTTTAGAGTGAGCTTTTGCCATTGTGGGAAAAACACAGCCGTTAAGTATTCTAGGTTAAGAGTGTGATAACGATCTTTATCATCTCAAAAGCAAGTGGACTGAGTTCTTCATTGTTATTTGTAATTTTGCTCTTAGCAAAAGTAAAATCTTCTACGAAAACCTCCAGCTCAATTTCTCTCCTGCCCCACTTCTGAATTTTCTTTGTTCTTAACTCTTCTTAGCTGTGGTCCAATAGCGTACCTTGAACACGATAAATCAAGAATATTAACATTCTTAAAACGTTCTTTTAATCATTTATTCATAATCATTTCCTTTCCAGTTTGAAGAATGCCGCAGTCAGCTTTTTATAGCAATTATCCGCAAAGTGGAGTAGATGTAGCATTAGGACTGGATTCGAAGGGGAGAAGGTGGGAAATGAGAATACAAAGGCAAAGATCAAAGTGCACCTGTGTTCAGTCTTGCCCTTGGAAAGCCCCTTCTCTGCAGCAGCTGCCTCTTGCTTTAGAGGTGCAGAGGGTCCCCCTGTTTGGGTGGTGGCAGGGCTAGCTTTATGTTACCCTTCTGCCTCCACCGCCCTCTATAGTTGGCCCGCATTTCCTTTCCCTGCTGAAGTTCTCAAATGTGCATCTACGTGTGCTCTCCTTTTGATGACCGGCAGCCCGGCTCCCATCCCCCCTGCTCACCAAGATGCTCCAGGCTACCTGGCAAGCCCTCTGCCACCAGATGGAAGGGCCTTTGCCCAGCCTTGTCCTCCTTGACCCGTCCTGCAGAGAATCCTGTGAAAATGCCCACCTCTCTGCCACTTTCTGTGCTCCTAGTTTAATGAGACAATATCCTATGCAGGTTTCCTGCCTCTCTTTCCTGACACTCCTTTGGAATTTCTCTCCTCCCATCCCAAGGCTCTGCCCAACTTCTGTTGACTTACCATCCTCACCTTTAGAAAGTTCATTAACAACCTCTACTCACGCCCTCTCGAGTCTCCAATTGCTCCTAGCGTTTCTAGTGGGATGCTTGCTGTCCTCTCTTGGTTTTCCTGCCTCTCCAGCTGTCTGTCCTAGAGCGAGATTCCTCTGGCCCGTCCCTCTGACTGAGCGGTGCTCAGGCCCCGCCCCACCCTGGGCCACTCCAGCTCCGGGCCCTGGCCCCCGCTGTCCAGTCCACACACAGACTCATCTCTCTAATGCAGCTCCAGCAGCCACTGGCTGCTGTGCAAGCCTCTCACCTCCCTCCTCCACCTGCCACCAGCTGTGTTCAGCTCCCCTGCGGGCCCTTGGGGCCTCTCCTACCTGCCCCCCCTGCCCAGTGCAATCTCATTTCCCACCCGTCTGCAATACAAGCCCTTCACTGCTCTCAGAGCAGCCCTTTCGCCCGTCGCCAGACCCAGGATCACTCATGCTGTCCTTCCCACCGTCTTTCAAGTTCTGGAGCATAGTCCAACCGACCCCTGCAGCCCTTCACGGTCCCACACGCATTTTCCATGTTAACAATCCCTCTTGTCCTCTGTGCTTGGTCCCCCTGACCAGGTCTGGGGAAAGGTCTTCAACCTCCCTTCTGCCCACAGCATCCACTGCCAGTCGTGGCTGACCCACATGCCAAACGCGCCACTTGCCGTGTGGAGCCCGGGCCCTGAGCCCACACGCGTTCCTGACGGTAAATTTTTACGCATTTCACCTACAGGGTGTCCCACCCCTATCAGTGAATACCTACAACTTGAAACCATTCAGACATGTAAGTGACTTAGAACATGTAAGCGGATCACGTGTCGTTATGAGGCGGAAGTGAATTGTCAGTGTCGTGTGGCAATGGGCACAAATGTTGGCAGTCTCTTCTGCACCCGGCCAGAGGATCACCCAGCGCATGTATTCTTCTCTCCTTTCCCAGCACCCGGACTTCAGGCGGAGCGTGGTAGAACTCCAGTCATTAATGCAGCGTGTGTGTGTGTGCGTGTGTGTGTGTGTGTGTGTGTGCGCGCGCGCGTGCGCCAAAAAAGTTACAGAATGCCGGGTCTGGGTGTCTCTCCTGCTACGGAAATTCGTCGGAACTCGCTGTCTTCCTGAGAATGCACACAGCTCTCCCCGGCTCCTGGAACCAGTTAACAAGTGTGTAATGTGACAAATCTGTGCCGCAGGGGCTGATCAGAGGGGAAGGAGCGGAGCAGATGCCGCTCGCTCCCAGGCCTCCCAGACTCTGCGGCCCGATGTGGCTGAGCCGCGGCCTCTGTTTGAAGTGGGAGGCCGCATCCCTCTCCGCCCCTGAGCAGAGGGCCAAGCGGAGTCACCACCCCGTGCTAACCCTCCCTCGGGGCAGGGCCTCGCCGCCGCGGAGGGCGTGCGGGGAGAGGGGCGCGCCGCGGCCGGGGGACGTGGCCAAAAGTGGAGCTGCTCCAGGGGGCCACGCGGCCGAAACGGGCTCGCGCGCTGTCCATGTTTGGTCCTGGAGCCGCCGGCGGGCGCGGGGATGGAGCCTCCGGGGAGCGCGGGCCTCGGCGCCCGCAGGGGAGGGCTCCCCCCGCCGGGGCGGCGCCCCGCTCCCTTCGCGCCCGCCCCGCCGCTCCCTTTGTCCCCGCGCGCCCCCTCCACCCCCCACCGCGTCCCGCCCTCCCGGGGGCGCACCGGCCGCGCGAGGAGGCGGGGCCCGGCAGCGGCGCCCCCCCCCCGCGCAGGCCTCCCGCGCGCCCTGACCGGGCGGGCCGGCCGCGCCCCCGGCTCCAGTCTACCGGCCCCCGGCCCCGCCCCTCCGCCCCGCCGAGGCCGCCCCCTGGCGGGCAGCGCGGGCAGTGCCGGCGTCGGGCCCGCGCGGCGGCGGCAGGCCCGGGGTTGCCGTGGTAACCGGCCGCGGCCGCCGCCACAGCAGGGCCGGCCCCAGCGCCAGCGCCGGCCGCGGCTCGGCTCGGCTCAGTGTGGGGGTGAGCGGCGGCGGCGCGGCCGGGCCGGGGGAGCGGGCGCGGCCCGGCGGCCTCAGCATGGAGGACGGCTTCTCGAGCTACAGCAGCCTGTACGACACGTCCTCGCTGCTCCAGTTCTGCAATGGTGAGGGGCGGCGGCCGCGAGGGCGGGGGCCGCGGGCGAGGCCGGGCCGGGAGGCCGCGCAAAGTTGCGGCGGAGGCGCGCGGTTCCCGCCGCCGCGGGCGCATTGTGCAGGCCCGCGGGCCGCGCCTGGCTCGCCCCCGCCGCCCGCGCCCCGCGCCCTCCCGGCCCCGCGTCCGCGTCCGCGCCCGGCCCGCCGGTGCGCGCGGGCGGCTGGTGCCGGGGACCCGCGGAGCGAGCGCACGGGGCCGGGCGGCGCGTGGGGAGGCCGGGCGGCCGCGGGCGCGGGGACGTGTTGCTCGCCCGCTGCCCAGCTCGGGTGCGCCTGCAAGGCGCTGCGGGAGGAACTCGGAGAACAGATCACTTAGGAGCAGGACATTCTTTGGCGATGTGCGCGGTGTTTGTGGCAGCTGGACCCTCAGGAGCCGTTCCGTGCTACTTTGGTGAAATCACCCCCGTGCAACGCAGTGCACAGGCGGAGTGAACCTGGCTGGAAAGTGATTGCACTATTTTGTTTATGGGATGGTAGTTTGTTTTTTTTTTTTTTTTTACAGGAAGGAGACAGTAGTAACTGGCAATATGGCATCTTTTACAAAATATAAAATCCTACGTGCTTGAAAGATTTTAGTCTCACTAGCGGGGTTGAAAAAGATTTTCACATCACACAGCATATTTTATGAGAACACGATGTATGATAATTCATGCACAAAAGTTAACCGGTTTTTTTTTTCTACGTTGGATTTGTTGCTTTATCAGAGGATCCCAAAAGTTTGTTAAAGAAGAAACAATGTGTATTTTATAGAATTTGCCTATAGTGCGATCGGAATAATTTGGAATTCTAGAGGCATTGACAACTTGAGCAATTTATTATGCAATTGTAATTGTGATTTAGGGGAACTTTTCTAGCTCTTCGACACCTGTTTGCAAATAGGAGGTATTTGCTGTAGCAATAAAGATGACTGAGTGTGTCGATTCTTCCTCTCTAACGATATTTTAATCTCGGATGGAATTGATCATTGTCTTTTTTCATGGAAGAGTTTTTCTGATAGTTTTAGCAGTGATTAATTTTCATGTTAATCACATGCAAGCCTTCGTTAAATTGGTAATGCTCTCTTCAGTGGAATGAGAGAAAGTTTTGACTCTCCAGATGTAACAGCAGTTTCCCAGAGCAGAGCCCCTGTGTTTTTGGTTCTCTGAACGTGTTGAAGGCAGATAGAATGTATTTGGTTCACTATGGGCCACTGGAATCCCTTATAGTTTAGAGTCATGGGAGCATTTTGCTCTCCCCACTGGTGAATAGAGTTCCCAATTAAATTTTGAATGGTTTCCTTAAATGCCTTACAATCAATCCTATTTGAATTACTATTTTTGGGGTAAAGGTATTACAGCCTCCTGCGTGTTTATGATAGAATTCCCTTTGTGTTAGTTTTGAAAGGCATGTGGCTGAAAAATTATATTAAATGAATTCCAGGCATGAAGGATTTTTAAAAATTAATATGTGGCATATATGTTGACAGTTGGATTTAGGTTATGGAAATGAGCCTAGATATTTTTATTTGAGCAGTTGTTTGGGGGCCTGGTCATGTCATTCCTAAATAGAAGTTCATTCGTCAAGTTGACCTATACATCTATTCGTGAGTGTTTTGGTTTTCTGCCTTTTTTTGTTAATTGCTAGTTTAGAGATATTGGTAAAGTATCTTCCTGGTAATGATGTCTAGAAGAAAGTAACGGCCAGCTCTTATATATTGTATGGGTAACAGTTTAAGCAAAATCACTTTAAAATAGCTAGAATCAAACTGTAAGATCACTTCAAAACACAATTGAATGAATCATAGCTGTTGAATTTCTTTTCTCAGACAGTTCTTAGCTCTGTTTTTATTATGTTTTGGTTACCATATGAATAAACTTTACAGCAAGAGTAGTTTATGGGACAGAATGGGCGTTAACTAATGATGTCTCAAGCAACAGATGTTTTGATGTGAAATTATTCATTTTAAGAGGCTTCCATTAAGTAAAAGTATAAATGAATACAATTTAGCTAATTACTATGATGATTCCATTAAAGCAGCGGATCACAGAAGCACCGCTTCACCAAGAGTGAAATTAAACATGTGAGTATTTCATTAGCTGCACTGAGAAAAATTTTTTTTCTTTTTAAATTAGAGATTTACATGACAATGGCCCAGACTACAACAGCATAATATATGAACTCCTCCATTTTCATATGGTGATGAAGCCTCATGCTTTTGTTAATGACAGGAGCTAAAAAGTCATAGTTCTATATTAGCTTCAGCAAATACAACCCATACTTATTAGTTGGATGACTGTCACAGTCAGCGTCCTCCTGGGGAGGAAGCGAATATCTAAATGAGAAGGAAGAGAAAACTGTTCAAATGAATGAACTCTTCGTCTTCCTCTCCTCCTTTTTTCCCTTGCTCTGTCTCCTACCTAATTTGCAGTGGATCCTAAATGTAAAGTCAGGTGGTGTCTAGCCTCCCAAAAAGACTATTCATTCTCATCTTTCAGATACTGGTGCTCTCGTTTCAGGAGAAAACTCGTGCAGCACTTTTTCCCCAAAATATTTAGAACTCTGGTCAAAGAGCGAGAAACCACAAACTTCTTTTGTTGCTCCAAGAAAAACCACCATAGTTGAAAAGTGAAGAAAAGTTATCATTTTTAAGCCAATTCATGATTTGGGAAATACTTACCATTCTTTACTCCATATTTCTTCAAAGCCTCCCTTTGAGGTAAATCATATTACATATGAGAAAACTGAGGCTCAAAGAGATTTGGGGATGGGGCACCTGGGTGGCGCAGTCGGTTAAGCGTCCACCTCTTGATTTCAGCTCAGGTCATGATCTCAGGGTTGTTAGATGGAGAGCTACTGAGTAGGCTCTGTGCTCAGCAGAGAGTCTACTTCTCTCCTTCTCCCTGTCCCTCTGCCCTCCCCCCTCCAAAATAAATAAATAAATCTTTTAAAAAAAAAGAGAGAGAGAGAGGGGCACCTGGGTGGCTCAGTCGTTAAGCATCTGCCTTTGGCTCAGGTCATGATCACAGGGTCCTGGGATCGAGCCCCCACTGGGCTCCCTGCTCCACGGGAAGCCTGCTTCTCCCTCTCCCACTCCCCCTGCTTGTATTCCCTCTCTCACTGTGCCTCTCTCTGTCAAATAAATAAAATCTTTTTAAAAAAAAGAGAGAGGGAGAGAGACTTGGTGACTTTATAAGACCACACAACCATTAAGGCGTGGATGCCAGTCTGAATCTTTTTGTTTGTTTTAATAACAGCTTTTTTGAGATATTATTGACATCCCATAAAAACTCACCCTTTTAAAGTGTACAGCTGAGTGTTTTTTGATATATTGACAGAATTGTGCCAGCATCACCGATGTCTAATTTTAGAACATTTTCACTACCCCAGAAGAAACCCCTAGTAGCAGTTCCTGCCATTCTCCTATCGCTCTAGACCCTGATGACCACTAGGCTGCATTCTGTCTCTCTATTGGTTCTGGATGTTTTAATGTAAATGGAATCATCCTAATATTTGACCTTTTGCGTTGGGCTTCTTTCACTTAGCATAATGTTTTAAGGTTTGCCCAAAGTTGTAGCATGTGTCAATACTTTGTTCCTTTTTATGGACAAATAATATTCCATTTTATGGATATACCACATTTTATGTATCCATTCTCCTGTTGATGAGCATTTGGATTGTTTCCGCTTTTTGACTATTCTGAATAATGATCCCATGAACATTCATGTACAAGCTTTTGTGTAGACGTATGTTTTCATCTTTCTTGGGTAGATACCTAGGAGTAGGATTGCTGGGTCATATGGTAACTCTGGCTTTTGATATTTTTAAGGAACCAGCCTGAATCTTTTGAAATCTAAATATCAATCTCTTTTTACATTACACCAGGGGATGAAAGAACAGGGAGTTGAGCTTGATCAAAGAGGGAAAGAAGTGGGAGCAAATTATAAAATGTTGCTATTTCATTTCTGTGAGTCACTTTGGATACTTTTCATCAATTGCAGCTCACCAAAAGGAGTCTGCACGCACCCTTGCTCAGATGCCATAGGTTAGAAGGATCTTGGTGTTTGAGGGGACCTAACAGGCATTTCATCTTGTGGTTTCCTTTCTTAAGCCTTTGAGCTGTTTCTTCAAAGTACCGCTTACCCAGGAACCCAAATGTAAAGCAGATGAACATGGAGCTACTTCAGCTGAAGTAGGAAGAGGACAGCGTGCTGGCCCTCCTCGCCTGCCCCTACCCTTACACTGATCCAGACCACCCATCCCTCCAAGGCTTGAAATCTCGGGTGTATGGGAGGATGATCCAAACGTTATTCAGCTCCTGCTTGAGCAGTTCCAAGGGACTGGAAACTCACTATCTCTCCACACAAGCCATTTCTTCTGTGGACAGTTCAGACTGTCGGTTCCTGTGTGCACTCAAAATTTGGCCCAAGTTCTGCCTCTTGGGTCCAAAGAGAATAGGTTTAATCTCTTTTCCATATGCTAGGTTGTCACATGTTTGAAAACAATTATGATAGCTCTTTCTGAAGTCTTCTTCTAGCTAAACATTACCTTTGGAAAAAAATAATTCCTTATAAGATACAATTTTAGGCTCCTAATCATTTTTGGATTGGTTTTTAAACAGAGCAGAATAGAGCAGGATACTTCACCTCCCTTATTCTAAAGTTTATACTTCTTATAATGCAGCCTAAGATGACATTAGCCCTTTTGCTTATCACTTCACATTGTTACCTCTTACTGATTTTCACTTAAAATTCTTATCTGTTTTATATGTATGATGGATAAGCCCTTTCTTTTCTTCCTTATACCTTTCCTTTTTGAGGGGGAGTTTCTTCCAGCAGGCAGAGCCCTGTCAAGTTACAACACAATTGTAATCTGCGTTGCGAGGCTGTAAATAATCCTGGCGCTCATATAAAATACTTCAACATTATCATAATGTGGAAATTGGTCATCGTCTTAAAGGATTATGATTCTGGATAGCAGCCTTTTCTCCATCTTCCTTTGGAAGATGTCATGAGAGACTATCAAATTCCTTCTAGAGCCTATACGTAGTTTACCCGTTCCCTGATCTTCTTCTCCTGCAGGTGTGACTTTTTAATGACCATGGCAGGTCAAGTCTATGGTACTCGCTACTCCCAGTCACGTTTTGAAATCACTATAATCTTTTGAGCTACTGCTATTTATTTTTTCTAGTTTTGAAATGGAAAATCTTTTTAATTTCTAGGGATTTATATCTTGAAAATTAAGAATAATTTATTTAAATCTTGAACATCTTTTGGCATCTGTAACACCAATGACTTTCTCCTAACTAGGATTATGCTAGACTTTTCAAGTTGGCACCTAATTGGGTGTGCAACAGGATCGAGGAGCTCCTGTGAGGAAATCATCCGAACTCAACACTATGACGTATTTTCAGACCTCTTCTGCATTCTCGTGTGGTGACCAGGCACTGACTTAGGTTTTCTGTGATAGCAAAATCAAAAGAAAATGCTTTCATGGAAAGTGCAAAGCAAGCCCCCGTGCTAAGTGAGAACTTCTTGGTACACTTGGTACTCCACCCAGCAAGGGATTTATTTTATAGCCAAACCACGAGCATTTATGACGTTATAAACAAACCCAAGCATTTTGGTGGGAAATTCACAAAACTGTGTTTAAAAAGTAACCATTATTGTTAATTTCTGAGATAGCATAAGCCTTTTCATATACTGTCTTAAGAAATAAACACTTCAGTTGAGTGGACGGTAGGATAAGGAAAGAGAAACAACATCTTGGTTTCTAGTGTTACAATCTGTTCAGGCCATAAAACTGGTAGCGTGAAAAACTTAGTCACGATGGCGTTGAAAATTCTACGTTAAAGCATTGTTTTTTATTAGTAAGGACTTGAAATCAGTGGTATTTTGTACTACTAAAAATCTTCCAGGAAAAATATTTTTATTCATCTTTAGAATCCTAGCTTATTAATAGAGGGTTTCTAATAGTAGCAAAATGTTTTAAATGCCAGCAGAAACATTAGTAATCAAAAAAACTATGCTGGAAACTCTAAATGCTATGTAACTATTTATCTATACAGCCCCCTCCCCCCAGAAGCTTGATGGTTTTCTCACTAGATGTTTGACACATACATTTAATATTCTGCTGGAAGCAGCATATTTGTTTGAAAGCAGTCCAGGCCTGGGGGTGTCCTGGGGACAAGCAGCAACCGGTGCACATCCTCTTTGGTTTACTATAAAGAAATAGCTGTTTCAAAGAGTTTATCCTTCTTTAAAGTACTAATTTTTAAATGAAGAGTTAGGTAGACGCACTTCCAATTTTGTTTCCTCTAAAGTTGTATCTTTATTGGAAAATACTCTTGGTGTGGAAAACCCCATTTTTGCAGAATACTTAGTCGTGTCTCAAAATGCAGTATTTATTCTGCCAGCTTTCTGGAAAAGATTTGAACTCTCTGGGTTTAATAAACTACCCTAGATTTCCCTAAGAATCATCGTAGACTTTTCTGTGCCCCATCCTCCCGTCTCAATCAGCCCGGTGGATTCTGCTCCTGATAACCCAACCCTTCTGCTCAGTTCAGACGCTCATCACTTCTCAGCTGTGGTTTCATTTGTGTTTTTGAAAATGGCAGCCCCAAACTAGTCTTTCTGCCTCCAGTCTCAGCCCCCTTCAACGTGTTCCTTTTTTATTAAACAAGTAGAATATCCACCGTGCTCATTATTACACTGATGGGGGGGGGGGGTGCGTTCCAAGGACGCACATGGTCGATGTGGCCCTTGTCTTCAGGAAGCCTGAGCTGCTCGTCGGGAGCTAGACATTCAGTGCTTCCCTCATGATGAGTTACTTGATGACCCCGGGGATGGACGGTACTAACGAATATAAGGAACAGTGTAGAGTGTTGCAGGACACTGGACTCAAGGGATGTGTATTGGGGTTTCTTTCCAGGATGAGTGGAAGTCAAACACTGCGGAGGGGGGGGGCGGGCGGGGAGTGGGCAGGGTTGGGGGAGAAGAGCAGTCCAGACCAGGGAAAGCGATGAGGAAGTAGAGGGTGGGAGCACCTTTTGGAAATGGAAAGTTCTCATATGGGGAAAGAGGAAGGGGCAGAGTGGCTTAAAATGAAGTTGGGAGGGTCTGTGGGGCTTCTCGGCCACATTAAGGCATTTGATCTTATTCTGAGGAGCAGAGAGAATGTGGCAGAGGATTTTGAGGCAAGGGAGTGACGTGGCCAGATTCTCAGGGATTTTTTGAAAGAGGGCACCCCTGCAGTGTGGAGGGGAGGCTAGTGGAGTAGGGGAGGGTGGTGGTGGGAGTCCATTGTGTGAAGCCAGGGGACAGTGGTGGTGATTTCCACTTGAGGGGTGCTTAGGGCCCACCTCACCAGGACTTGTGTCATCAAGGGACAGGGAGAGGAGGAAGCCAAGGAAGACACCCAGGCTTCTGGCTCATCTGACTGAGTGCCACTTGCAGAGGTAGAAGGAGCTAGAAGAATGGGCAGACAGATGATGGTTCCGCTGTGGCTTGTGGGTGTGAGGGACTGTGGAACATGCCAACTGAAGAGCCGAGTGGGCTGTGGGCTGTGGGGTCTGGAGCCGGGGAGATGTCTGGAGTAGGCGTAAAAAATTCGAGAGCAATCAGGAAATAGCAGCTGAATCCATGGCACAGATGAGCTCACCTAAGAAGAAACGTGACGTTTTTGGAATGCTCTTTCTGGAAGACAGATCTGATCATAACAGGCTCCTGATTGAAAGTCTCTAGTGCGCCCCCCTCCCTCCCTGGGCACCCAGCAGGCTTAGCCAGCTCCTGGCTCCCACCTGCCTGAGTAGAGTGAGGTCTTTCCCTGGTGGCCCTGTGGTTATCTAGCATAAATCTCCGTTACCACGATTATCCCAGAGGCCTGTCACTGCAGCTTAGTTTCACATCTCTCATTAGGCTGTCACCACCTTCCGGGCAGAGTCTCCTGGTGAGCCTCTCAGGGTCCATGCTTCAGCAATGCCTGGTACCTAACGGGTCTCCTGCCGAACACTGGTTGAGTGGGATCAGGGACCACCCTCCTTATCCCAGAGCGCCTTCTCAAACACACACGCCAGCGAAATGGCTCACATGTAACAGGTGTATGCTGAATTGTGGTTGGAGAAAGCACTCACGCCACTTCTCCGTATGCTTGAAATAACACGTATATGTATATGTTACGCATCACATATGTGTATAGCTACACGTACACATGTATGAACACACATCACATGGGTGTGCATACGTGCATACATCGCATGACATTTAACTCTTCCCCCTCAATCAAAGAACCAGTGGACTTAGGCATTCGGAAGAGAAGGCATGGCAGGCGAGGGGACCTCATCGGGAAAAACCAGAAGCAGGTGAATGTGTGACCATGAGGAGCCGGGCCGCATCTGCACAAACATCACAGAATGCCTCGAGCTGGACGCTGGCTCTTGAATCAATAAGGAGAAACATTTGCAAAAAGCACTTGGCGGTTCAACAGGCTTAAAACACATTATTTTCAGCCAAAGTAATTGACACAATGAAGTAGTTCTTGGCAAAGCCAGCATTTTTAACATTAAAAGAGATTTGGCTGTTAAATCAGCCCCCCAAAAAGTTGTTTTATGTAACAAGAATTTTTACCATTCTTAGAAAAATATGCTCCAGTCGAGAAACAGTTGGGTGGACTTAGGACTCGCTTATGCTAGAGCATCGTTACACATTTTAGCCCCAATTATAGTGCCATAAACAGCTGAAAATCCTTAGGAGGAGAACTGAGTGATGATACTTCATCTGTTATGGAGTCCCTCGCAATGCCGAACCGTTCCTCGTAAGCCGTGGAGACTGCTCCTCGGGGACCGTATGGGAAATCTAATAAAGATAATGATCTGTTAGCATGGCTCCACCAAATTAGTCCTTTAGAAAGTAATTAAGCAGGACTGCCCACACTCCAGTGCTCTCAAAGACTAAAATCTGGCTCCGTGCGTAGTATCTTCACCTTCCATGAAAATGGCCTTGTATTGAGTCGATATAATTTAATTATATAAAAATATGTGTTCGTACCGCATGCCATACTGACTGATGATGCTCTCACCGCAGAGTCATGTCCGGACTGGAGCTTGTGCTTTCTGAGGCAGGGCTGACCCCTGTTGTACTGTGGGGGCTGCAGGGGAGGAGAGGGAAGGGGGTGGTGCTCTCAGCAATCAGGGGCAGGTGGCCCAGGACTGAGTGTTTTACGGGTACCCCCCCCTTAATCCTCACTACACCCCTTTGAGGTGATGCCTGTTATCATCTCTGTTTTGACTGCTGGGGCAGCAGAGGCCCAAAAGTTTGGGTGACTTGCTCAAGGTCCCCTGGCCAGTGCTTCTCAGAGCTGGGATTTGAACCCAGGCACTCAGCTCTGCTGTCCACAGCATGCTGAGTGCTCAGTTATGCTCGATGAGCGAGTGATGGGTCAGAGGTGGGGGTGATCATGGACGCGGAGGGGGCTTAGGGGATGGGTGGTTCAGTCTGTGCCTTGCATCTCTGGGGGGGCCACGTGCCACATACCGGCTCAGACCTGTGGGCCTTTCACTGGCTCGCTGTGGGGGCTCCAGACACACTTCCTTGTCTTCACCCCGTTTCCCTTCCCGTCATCCCACTATAGCACTTTCTGAGGCGGAAATCCCATTTATCTCTGAGTTGCTCAAAGTCCCACAGAAGTTCCCCATAGCTCAGAGGACAGGGGCTGGGTCTGGAACCACCTCCCCCCTGCCTCCCTGGCCCAGGGGCCTCCTCTCCCCGCACGTGCCCTTGGGTTCTGCCACCCTGGCTTCTTCTAGCAGCGTCTGAAGGCGCCACCTGCTTGACGTGCGTCCTCACGTGTTGGGGCCCTGCCTTCCCGGTCCTTCTTCACCTGACCGCTCCTCGTTCTTTAGGGAAGCCTCCCCAGCTCAGAGCTGCTGGAGGCCAGCTCCCCCGGTGACCCGAGCCTCCTGTCTGAGTCTCACTGCAAACCTTGGTGTCCCTCCAGACCAGCAGCTCCTAGAGGACCACACTGCGGGCCCTCTGTACCTACGCACGGACCCAAAGAGCGAGCCGTTTCAGTCTGGTAACCGCCTGCCGAGGAAGCTTTAGCATTCTCTCCGAGTGGCCCCTGTGACTGCTGTCACCAGCCTTCGTGACGCTGGTCAGTCTTCCTGTGAACAGCTCTGGTGCTTTCGGTTCTTCTCCAGCACCTTGTACTCTCAGTATTCCCTTGCTTTTCTTAGAACCCTTTTAAAAAATGTTTAATTGTGGGGAAACGCACAGAGCATAAAATGCACCGTTTTAACCGTGTGGAGCCTGCAGTCGGGTAGCGCTGAGCATATTGACGTCACCACCATCCATCCCCAGAACACCTGTCTTCATGCGGACTGAAACTCCCTTAAACCCAGACTCCCCTGCCCCGCCCCCAGCCCCTGGCGCCCCCCCGTTCAGTCTCTGTCGCTGTGAGTTTGACTACCCTACAGACCTCGTATAAGTGGAATCATGAAGGATTTGACCTTTTGTTACTGGCTTATTTCACTTGCTGAACCTTTTAAAAACTATTGTTTCATGAAGTTCTAGAATCCCAAACTGAACAACGTCTAACTAAGGGTTCAAAGCCGGGCATAAAGAGTGGGATAATTACCTCAAAGTTCAAGGCTGTCAGAGCCCCTGCTGGGTGTCACCTGATCACACCCACATGCCATCCAGCAGCTCTGCTCAGCCTATGTAAAGTCTAAGCTGCTTATCTCTGGAATCCCTGTAATAAAAAGTGTGTTCTTTCCCCCAAGCTAGCCTCACTAAGAGGCCAGGCTCCAGAAGGGCGGTGCAGAGTTCTAGAAACTAGGCTCAGGCTCGGAACTGTCCTTAAACCCATCGAACATCAACAGAGGCCCCTCTGACAATCAGAGCAGGGTCACAAGTGTCTAAGCTCTCTTAGGAATGGAGGAGGTGGGAAAGAAATGTTAGAGCAGTTTAGAAAAATGATGAGGGGCATATGTTTGCTAAAGAAATTCCGTGACACATGCCTTCTGATCACCAATAGCATGCATTCTCTCACAACTAGCTAAGAACCTAAGAAAGGAAACAGCAGATGGGAGACCCATGATCTAGGAAGGATCTGGGTGGGAGTCTTGGAATATCTCCTGAGTTTCTTTCTTTTTTAGAGATCGCGGTTACACATTTGGCATAATCTATGACATGACTGTCTGATCGGAGCATCTCATTTGCAGGACTGTTTTAAAAAATAAGCAAGCAGAGGCGTCCTACGTGCAAAATGAGTCATTCGCTCTTGAGAATTAGCACAAAAGATTATGTGCATCTCTTTCAAGACCCTCTGTGGTCTATCAACAAATCACTTTTTCCAAGGTTCAGAGCATGGGCTTTGGAGAAGGATAGGTCTGCGTTGGAATCTTAATTCTGCCACCTATGAAAAAGCTGGGGGAATGGACACCCTGACCCCACTGTCCTCCCTCCCTCCCATCTGCTGCTCTGTGCCCCGCTGGGCAGACGCAAAGGGAGCCAGAGAACAAAGGAGCATGTTGCAACACCCCCAACCCCAGCAGCCTCCCAGCGCAGAGGATAGGACAGAGAGTGGAGGGAGGATCCGGAGGGCCAGTGCGAGAGGTCCAGCAGTGTGGTCTACAATGGAGAGGTTCGTGTCGAGTAGTGCGTGTTGCCCTCCTGCTGTCTTGATGGTTGCAACCATGTTGACCTACCCTGCTTCCTGATGCCAAGTAGGCATCCCATCGATGTTGGATGTGGGGTCTTAGCACATCCCTCTGCCTACTGTGTGCATTGTTCCTCCAGTGCGCCAGGAGTTGCCATGGCTCTGTGGTCGTGCTTTATGCACCCTTACCCCCTCCTGTTCCCACACTGAGATGCAGTTCACCCTGGGGCCTCGCTGTGTTCTAGTGAACTCCTCCGCATCTACCCAGAGCCACTTCATCTTTCCTCTCTGCGCTTCCAGAATATGATACGTACACCTCTGATTGGCACGTGGTTCACTCCGTCACTGCATTATGGTTAGCTCCCCAGCCTTTGTTTTCACCACCAGCTAGTGAGTTCCCTCAGGGCAGGGACCTTATATTGTCTTTCTACTTCGCTTCCTTCCCTTGCTCTGCAAGGTGCTTTGCACGTCAAGTATGTTTAATAAATGCTTGTTGAATGAAAAGTAAAGAGTAAAATTTTAGAAAGAGCCACGCTATCTTTAAATCATCCCGAAAGGCCAAGGGAGAACTTCCTGACCCTGAAGAGCTTGTCATTACTGCCAAAAGCGCTTCTTCGTTGTTTACAGTAGTGAGATAGCTCAGCCGTAGGTGGCAAAGCCCCCTAACGAGTGTGGGATGGGATCAGCGCACAGACTTCCAACACACATGGACGACACATATTTGTGCACGTAGTTGGTGGAAAACTAGATCTATGAATAAAACCATATGTACACTTTTATTTTGTTTTATTTACCTGATTTCTGTTCACCATGGCCTCTAAACAGAGTCCAACCACTGTCATCTGGTCCAACATCAGAGGGATTTATGGAGAGATGGGACAGTTTTACACAAAACCCCATACGCTGTGCACTGTGGACTAAGGGCATTTTCAAGAGTAGTTTTGATGCGATTTTCATCCCCTTTATGGACCCAAAAACATAACCCCAATATAAAACAATCTCCTCTCTAGTATCTTAGAGTTCTAAAAGCTCCTTCAGATCTGTTTCTCAGCTACTTCTCCCAAGTAGACTCTGAGGTGAGTGAAACACTATTCATGACACTCATTTTACAGAGGGCCTGGCAGATGGATGGATGCCGCCAGCTTCCCACGGCCACGCGGGTGAGGGATGGGCCCCAAGGACAGGTCTCCATCCAGGGCCCTTGGAGCTGTGCTTCTCTTCCTTGTCCTCGCGTCAGCAATTACTTCCATCTGGTAATCTACCTTTAGCAGAGCACTCTGCTTAAAAAGAGAATATGGTCTAGATAATTGCATCTGTTATTCTGCACGTTTTGTTGTTGTTGTGCTGGATCTTGAAAATTATTAATGCACTCTGCTTTAGGAAAAGCTGACATTTAGAAACCTGGATGCATAACACATAAGCCGTTAGAAGATTATTTACAGGATTCCATAGCATTTTCTTAAAAGTGTGAATTTTCTTATCTTCTTAAATATCGTACTTACTGAACGTTGATCTTATTCTTCAGGACCACATTCTAGGTAGAGTGCTTTGCCTTTTTTTTTTTTTTTAAACCCCTGTTCTCCCTGAAATCACCATCTGATGTTTCTTACAGGGATGGAGAAACTGCCGATGTCCCAGGAGTACATCCTTATGCGTGTGGCCAGGAGTGTGTCCGGCGCACGGACAGGTGCCTCGGAGCCCAGGCTGGGGCTTGGCCTGTTTGCTAGATCCACCCTAGCACGGGCTTTGTCTCAGGTGCCCTGACACCGAGCAGCCCCAAGGGAGAAGTAGCTGCTAAGTCAGCCCATATCCCTTATCTGTGATTTCAAAATCCAGAAGGCTCTGAGCACCAAATGTTTTTTGGTAACTCGTTTGTTAGTTAGTCTTGGCCTGCTCTGAAATCACTTGGTGAGGAAAAAAACAGCTTATCTGAATTGAAGCATGTGGTTTTAATGGTTTATATTTATTTCTTTTGAGATGAGAGTTCAGCTTTCCTGTATTTTTGAGTGTGTTTTTATGGATGCTGCCCCGGGGGCTTCTGGGGCTATTGGATAATAGATGTGTGTTCTGTGCTTCCGTTCTGAAGTCAGAATCTGAATTCAGAAGCGTATCAGGCCCCGGGGGCTTGGGGGGGAAGGGGTTGTGCACCAGTGGGACCCGATAGTCAAGCTGGCCCTGTGCCCCCGGGATGGTTCCTGCTGAGACTCTGCACGGGTCTCCCCACTGTCCTGGATGCTGGCCTGATGCCAGGCCGACATGCAGGGGAAAGCCTGGCTTGTGGGTGAAGGGTTCCCCTGGAGGGAACCATAAAGCTGCGATCGGGCAGCCACCTGTCACAGAGTCCTCCAGAGCCAGGCGGCCAACTGTGCCCGGTTTTGTGCCGAATTTTTGTCCCGAGAAAGCAAAGCTCAGGGAGAAGGTACTGACTTTGCCGTATTCCTCCTTCCTACCTGCCCTCCCTTGCTTCCATCCTCAGGAATTTGTGTGTCTCCTATTAACAAGGCCTGGCACTTGCCTTGCAAAAAGTAACAGTGACACTTCACATCTGCTCGCTGTCTCCAGCTGGTAGACTGTTTGGAGTTCCTCGCCCTGGGCTCACACTGTTCGGCAGCGGGACTGGGACTGGCCTTTTCCATAAGCCAAGCAACAGGGTTGCGTGGTTCGGCGACACCCAGCTCTCTAGCCACAGACCGCATGCTTCGTGCTTTCCCTGGTCTGCCGCCTTCGGAGGCCCCCACAATTATTTGTTGGTTTGGACCAAATTTCTACCTTCTGAGACCCGTCTTTTCAAAGCCCAAGCCAAATGGAGTGGTGGCTCTTTTCAGATTCCTGGGACAAAGCCGCCAGCTTTGGTGGGCCTCGGTTTTCTGTGCTATGAAGTGGGCTTCCTGATCCCTGCCAGTGGAACGGTCTGTGTGGTTGTGCTTTGTGAAAACCGGCACTCTCCCTGCCCAGATGGGGGAGGGGTGATGCTCTTCCACCCCTGCAGGCAGACACGTCTGTGGGGTGTGCCCCCATGCCTTGTGGGGTTCACCTCCTATACTCCTGACATCCTCAAGAGTGTTGCCTAGCTTCCTAAGTGAACGATAAATGTGAGTGGAGTTTATATAGCAGAGAATGATCTTGGTGGTTTGGGCTTGCTGACATTGTCAGGGGCGCCTTGGCAGGTGTGGGGCGTCCGCCGCCTTAGTGACATGTGCCTGAGGGCACTCACTAGGCCATATCTTTAGGACACCAGAGCCTCTGGGGATCGACCAGGGAAAGTCAATCAAATGAATGTTGTTTAACTAAAAATACGGATTTTAGGCAATATCCACACGATGATTCATTCCTTTTATGATCTACTATAACTAGAAATAGTAACTAGGAGGCTGGGGAATTAGCATCTGAACCTAGTGGTCTTTTGGAAGAATCAAGTAGCATTCAGGTGTTCCTGGGAGTTTCTCCCCTGCTAGGAGCCTCTCGGTGACCTTTTCTGGTTGATTATGCACTCCCAGGGTGCATGGCCCTCTTCCCTCCCCAGACAATGGGTTCTACCAATTTGTCTGGCTCAGAGGTTTTCTCCATACCAACGAGACTCAGAGTGTTAAGATTTAGGGCCCTTTTGAAGTGTGGGTGGGGGGGAACACAGGCTTCTCGGCAGGGTTGCTGAAAGTTTCAGGGGTCAAGGAAATAATATAAACCTTTGAATAGAGGCTCCGAATAGTTTGTTTGGAGTTCCCAGTGACTAGCATCTCAGTTACCAACTGCTTTGTTACAATTTGCTTTTCTTTAGCTAAACATTCTCACATGGTTTTAAAAGCAAGGGAAGGGATGAAGGTTTTCTAAGTGTAATGATTCTCTTCCCTGATCCACTGCTAGCAAGGGGAGAGCGGGCAGAGGGCCCTTCAGCCAAAGGATCTCTAATTCACTCTGCCAAAAAATCCGTTCCACACTGTCAGCCCCACGTCTTTCTCCTCAAGGCCGAATAAATTAGGTGCCGCCTTTGGAAACGAAGTGCTCTGTTTGGCCCGGGAATCTTCACTAGCTACCTTTCTTGAGGAAAGATGATTAATCTTATTATGCCCAGCCAAGAGGGTTACGGGTATGGCTGAACCAGTTTTGTGTGCTTTGAAATACCAACCCTGTCAATTTCATGTTTCTCGGTGAGCGAGCAACAAATGACAGATTCGTGCAAGAGAAATACTGGCTTTGATTTAAGGCAAAAAAATACAACAGTTGCTTAGCTTTAAAAAAAAATCTTCAAGGCAAAAATTCAAATGCTGTAGCATGTACATTTATCTGGGTTTTGGTTGTAGAAAGGACAATCTAGTAGATTAATCAGGACTGACAGAAGTAACTACCTGTTAATAAAATATAGAGATATAAAAAAACAGTAAACTTTGCATATAATTATACTAATCCAGGTCAATAACAAGTTATCAACTAAAGTTAATGAAACCTTGGACAACGTGGATGCTTAGGTTTATGCTCTGGAACATCTGACCCAGAGTCCCTTTTGCACAGAGCATGGAGGTGCTGATGGGCTTTGAGGCTCTGCGGACCGCCAGCCTGGGAGCCGGCCGGGGTCCATGGGGGACCCACGGGGGCCACGGACCTGTAGCCTTCTGCAGTGTTTGGTGTTCTTGTAACTCCTAAGAGACCACACTGTTCTCCCGCACACACAGTAAAGAATGCAAAGGGAAGATGGAGCCATTGTCCATTTTTCTGTAAACCTAGAGATGGAGAGGACCTGCAAGGATTCAGCAGAAATTCACCTTTAAATAAGAACCCCAAAAGAAGGTCACAGGAACCAAGTTTATTATAAAGCAGTTTTTAAATTAATAGGTCATAAAGCAAAGAGTGGAGTTTGTTTAAATACAAGTTAAGGCTGTTTGACAGAACACAGAGGGAGGCTTGCATCATAGCCCAATGGAGTCTGTTGAAGCCGGTCCA
The DNA here is from genome assembly GCF_964656455.1 of Halichoerus grypus. NCBI lineage: Eukaryota > Metazoa > Chordata > Mammalia > Carnivora > Phocidae > Halichoerus > Halichoerus grypus. The sequence goes on from NC_135719.1 coordinate 146,578,759, forward strand.
ACTGCCCTCCCCTCCTTCCCTTTCCCCTTCCTTCTCTCCTCCCCCCTCCGTGAATCCTACGGCACGTGGACCAGTCAGCTCCCAGCCATGAAGACGCCTCTTCCCACATTCCTAGGCCACGACTACTCCCCTGCAGAGTGTCCATCAAGCAGGCGGGTCTCAGCGGTCCTTACTCGAGCAAAGACAAACTCCAAGTGAGTTTGGGCTAGACACTGGGCTAGGTCAATGTGCTCTCTACTCTCCCAGCAATCCTGTGGTGGGCAGGCTGAGTTAGCTCAGGTTTGTGGATGGAACAGCTGAGACCCAACGAGGCAGAGTAATTTGCTCAAGGTCACGCAGCTAAGGGAGTGGCAGAACCAGCATTCAAACTCTGGTTGGTTTGATTCCAGAACTTTCCTGTACAACCCACAGCTCGGGGTTTGGGGCACTGCCTCTTCATTTTGAAAACTGTGAGCTTGAATTTTCCCCGGTGCTTAAACAGATCCGTGAGGCTTTGTTTTAGAAACAAACTGTAAAATCTTCTACTACAGTAACGATGCATCCCTTGTTGTGTTGTGGTTAACACTGATTTATTTTAGAGAAAATTGCAATGATCTCTTTTTCGTCTATAAACAATGGTTTCTTTTTGTTTGCCTTTGTTAAAATGGGAATGAATAGATATTTATTTTCAATAGTCAAATTGAAGCAGCTCTTTGTAATACTTTCTGCAGTCTGGGAGAACAGTTTTGATTGGATGGCAGAATTAGAGATTCGTAGAATAACTCCTAAGTGATCAATGGAGGAACATTTCTGAGTTGCTTTTTGTTGGGTTTTCATAAACTAAGGGGATTTTTAGGGTGTTGGTGATTTTTCTTCTGTCTCTTCTTTATGAGTTAAAAGATAAACCATGTTGGTGACCCTTGAATAGCTTCTCTCCTGGAGATGAGCGTTTTGTGTGTTTTTATTCTCATTCAAATATAATTAACATACAGTGTTAATTTGTTTCAGGTATACAATATAGTGATTCAATAATTCCATACATTACACAGTGCTCATTACAATAAGTGGATTCTTCATCTCCTTCACCTATTTCCCCCATCCAGCACCCACCTCCCCTCTGGCAATCATCAGTTTGTTCTCCATAGTTAAGAGTCTGTATTTTGTCTCTTTTTTTCTTTGTTCATTTGTTTCTTAAACTCCACATATGAGTGAAATCATAGGTATTTGTCTTTCTCTGACTGACTTATTTCACTTAGCATTATACCCTCTAGATCCAGCCATGCTGTTGCAAATGGCAAGATCTCATACTTTTTTTTTTTTTTTTAAGATTTTATTTATTTGAGAGAGAGACACACAGCGAGAGAGGGAACACAAGCAGGGGGAGCGGGAGAGGGAGAAGCAGGCTTCCCCTGGAGCAGGGAGCCCGATGTGGGGCTCGATCCCAGGACCCTGGGATCACGACCTGAGCCGAAGGCAGACACTTAACAACTGAGCCACCCAGGCACTCCAAGATTTCATTCTTTTTTATGGCTGAGTAACATTCCATAGTGTGTGTGTGTGTGTGTGTGTGTGTGTGTGTGTGTGTAATGCCACATCTTCTTTATTCATTCATCTATCAGTGCACACTTGGGCTGCTTCCACAATTTGGCTATTGTAAATAATGCTGCTATAAACATAAGGGTGCATATATCTTTTTGAATTAGTGTTTTTGTTTTCTTTGGGTAAATACCCAGTAGTTGAATTACTAGGTGATATGGTAGACCAATTTTTAACTTTTTGAAAAACCTCCATACTGTTTTCCACAGTGATTGTACCAGTTTGCATTCCCATCAACAGTATACTGAGTTTTTTTCCCCACATCCTCATCAACACTTGTTGTTTCTTACTTTTGATTTGGTTTTGATTTTAGCCATTTTGACAGAGGTGAGGTGATATCTCATTGCTGTTCTTTTTTTTTTTCATTGTGGTTTTCATTTGCATTTCCCTGGTGATAAGTGATGTTGAGCATCTTTTCATGTGTCTGTTGGCCATCTGGATGTCTTCTCTGGAAAAATGTCTATTCATGTCCTCTGCCCATTTTTTAATTGGATTTTTTGGGGGGAGGTGTGTTGTATCCGTTCTTTATATATTTTGGACATTAACCCCTTATCAGATATGTCATTTGCAAATTCTCCCATTCCACAGGTTGCCTTTCTGTTTTGTTGACTGTTTCTTTAGCTGTGTGAAAGCTTTTTATTTTAATGTAGTCCAGTAGTTTAATTTTGCTTTTGTTTCTCTTGTCAGAGCAGACATATCTAGAAAGAAGTTGCTATGGCCCATGTCTGAGAAATTAGTGCCTATGTTTTCTATTAATTTTATGGTTTCAGGTCTCACATTTAGGTCTTTAATCCATTTTGAGTTTATTTTTGTGTATGGTGTAAGAAAGTGGCCCAGTTGCATTCTTCTGCATGTTGCTGTCCAGTTTTCCCAACACCATTTGTTAAAGAGATTGTCTTTTTCCCATTGGATATTCTTGCCTCCTTTGTCGTAGATTAATTGACCGTATGAACATGGATTTATTTCTGGGCTCTCTATTCTGTTCTCTATGTGCCTATTTTTGTGCCAGGACCATACTGTCTTGATGCCTACAACTTAGTAGTATATCTTGAAATCTGGGCTTGTGATGCCTCCAGCTCTGCTTTTCTTTTTCAAGATTGCTTTGGCTCTTCGGGGTCTTTGGGGGTTCCACACAAATTTTAGGATTATTTGTTCTAGCTCTTGTGAAAGATGGCTGTTGGTACTTTGGGAGGGATTACATTAAATCTGTAGATTACTTTGGGTGGTATGGACATTTTAACAGTATTGGTTTTCCCGATCCATGGGCATGGAATAGCTTTCCATTTGTTTGTGTCGTCTTCGATTTCTTCTGGCAGTGTTACGTAGTTTTCAAGAGTACAGGCCTTTCGCCTCCTTGGGTAAATTTATTCCTAGGTATCTTATTCTTTTTGGTGCAGTTGTAAATGGTGTTATTTTCTTAATTTCTCTTTCTGCTACTTCATTATTAGTGTATAGGAATGCAAGAGATCTCCGTATGTTAATTTTATACCCTGTGACTTCACTGAATTCATTTTGTATTTGCTCGGAGGTAAAAGGTGGCTCCTGCAAGATAGAGATCTCAAGGAGGGAGAATGTGGGGATTCCTGTGTAGTGAGTACTTCTCATGGGATGTCTGCTGATACTTCAGAGCATTAAGGTTTACACGTTGTTTTACTTTTCCCTCATTCTGGCCTTTTCCCCTTTCTTTCTTTCTTAATACCGTGTTTGTCCCATTGATCTTCTTTACACCCCTTCCCTTCAGAGGGTGATTTTTGATACCAAATGCTGTCGATGAGATGTGCAGTGTGGCCTGGGTCTCCCGTGGTCAGAGATCCGACTGGAAGTACTTTATCTGTGTTTTACTGGATTCCCACAACGCACTCTGTGTAGGCAGCCGGTACTCTAAGGACCTGCAGACACAGACACGGGGGTCCCAACGCTGGATGCTCTGCTCAGCTCACCTGGTGCTCCTGGTGACATCTGGGGTCCAGTTCCTGTGCTTCCTGTTCCCCAGGCTTTCTCCATATCACCTCTCAGTTTGGTCCAGCTTTGAAAATTGTAGATTCTGTTTGAAATGAGGAAAGCCTGGGTTGAAATGGTGCAATTGTCAGATGCAAGTACAAAACACACTTCTCACTGTGAGGCCGCACCAGCCAATTCCTAAGGAAAGAAGGGAGCCCATTGTCATGGAGATGTATGTGTCTGCCTTTCCAGTCTGGGTCCTTCAGTTTGACACTGGGGGTCAGAGGTCACACCTTCCAGTCCATCTGGCGTTTGAATGGCCCTTGGACCTATGCGTGGTTTTGATCACTCGAAAAATATTGATGCACTGGATTGTGCTGATGGTCCAAATGTTGACACATCTCATTGTATAGTACCAACAAAACCACATGGGTTAATATCACCACCAATTCCGCCAGAAAAGCCTGTAAGTATTGGGAAGTTATCAAGCTCACAGACGCTGGTACAAGTTTTCCAAAGTTCTATCTTGTTCTCGAAAGCTCCAATTTTTATCATTGGCAAAAAATACTACAATTGTCATTCTTGAAGGGACAAGCTCACTCCACTCATTTTTGAGAAAATGATTCCAAACACTTATGTCCAATTAGGCACACAGTCCGTCTCTGAGCTGCTCCTGCCGGTGGAAATGCTGAGTCCTGAAGAAAGCTCCCAGCTCAGGTGCACAGAGCTTTGCCTCAAGACAACCAGTGTATTTTGGTCAACGTAGCAAAAGTGCTTTATGTGTACTTGCCGTTTGTCACTCAGAATATTAAAGAGACGTGTTCTTAAGGGAGTGAGTTTTAATAAAATTACTATTGTTTGCAGCTCCAGCAAAGACATCCCTACATGCACTTGGTATTTTTACTCTAAGTGGCAGCAAAGAGCCCAGTGACCTGGTGCCACCACTTCGATTGGGCCAAGGCGCCCCCGGTTTTACCCGCTGCTGCTTCCGCACACATCAACACCGTGACAAAGGCAGATAAAATCTTGGGATTATGATGAAAATAGTTTTGATCTCATGACTTCCTAAAGGGGCTCTGGGGCTCTCAGGGGTCTTGGACCTTCCTTTTAGAATCACCATTCTCAGTATTGGAAACAGCTCTTCACGCGGCACCGCCACGGAGGGCTGGCTTTGTGCCAGGTGATGCGCTAGGGGCTGGAGAGACCAACAAGGACCGTCATGGTCTCTGTTTGCAAGGAGATCACGGTCTGATGGAGAAGGGGTTAAGTCAGCATGGTGATAACGGTCAGCTGAGGGGATGCCTTGCAGATATGGAGAAGAATCACCCAAACAGCTCACGGATCTAGCGGTGGTAATGAGGGGTGTTTCTTGGAGGCAATAGCAATGATCTGATGAGCTTTGGAGAGTAGAAGTAAGCCAGGTAAAGAACAGGGGAAGGGGTTCCATGAAGATCGAGTGGCTTGGGAAAAGGCTTGGAAGCAGCAGAGAGTTTGAAGTCCTTGGGGGAACTTGGAGCCCAGGAGCTGGGGGGGGTCACGGGGGGCAATAGTGTATGCAGAAGCTGGACTCCAATGCTAAGTATTTCGTCCCAAAGACATGGAGACCGCAACAGGATTTGGGCGGGGCTCTGAGGTAGTCAGATCACTCTGATGTAATGACAAATGGGAGGGCGGCTGGTAAGACTGTTGGTAGGTGAGCCAGTTGGGGCGCCCCCAGGAGCCCAGAGAGCAAACCCCAAGACCCAACCAGGCAGGGATAACAGAGATGGGATCCATAGACAATTGAACAGCTATTTCGTAGTCTAAATATTGAGAAATTTAGAGTGGGCAGGATTTGACGATTGATTTGACATTGAGGGTAAGAAATATGGAAACAGTTAAGGACATGCTGAGATTGTAGATTAATGACTGGCTGTCAGTGGTGCATTCAGAGGTGAAGGAGCAAGGAAGGTGATGACAGGCAAGACAGCGACCTTAACTTCACGGATTATATTCATCTGCACACACACACGTATATACATGTATGTGTGTGTCTGTGTCTCCAGGTGAAGATATCAGTGGGCTAATGGAGTCAGGTCTGGAAACAGGGACGGTTTGGGCCAGAGACGTCAATTGAGGATCATCCATAGAGGACAGAGGACATGGCTGAAGCCCCAAGAGTTGGCGAGACCACCTGGGAGGAGAAAGGCTCTAGTGCAGAGAGGAGTCAGGGTGGGTTAGCAGGTGGGGGAGGAAGGCAACCCAAGATCTGGGTCTTCCTGGTCCTGGCATCTCTAGAAGAGAGGAGAGAAAATGGAAAAAGCAGCCACTCTTCCACTAAATGCTGCATTATGATCTGAGCATGCTTCTAAATGTAACGTGCTGAACAGGATCCTTTATGAGCAACACGGCCTATAGAACACATATTTTTGTTCCTCAACTAAACACAGACTTTAAGTCTGGGAAGGATGATTAAAAATACCAGTTACAGTTTACATTCCACCTCTACTCCCCCAGCCCGACTATTTTTCTTTTATAAATAGGGTGGCTTTTTTCCCCATCTATGGTTTCATAGTTTGCAGACATTTTACCCTTTTCTCTTTATACTCATGACATTTTGAAAGTTAGGATTTTCATTCCGTCCGATGGCCAGAGAGGGAATTGTAATGTTGGAAATGCTGTCTTTCCCGCGTGGCTCAGGCGAGGTCTGGTCCTTGGCATTGCGGGTCAGGAGGGGCAGGTCAGAGGGATGTGTGCTCATCTCAGAGCTAAAGTAGCCTGTCGTGTCAGGAACATTTTCTAGCGGTTTCCCTCTGCAGCAGTAGGTGTGAAGTAGACATGGGTGGGAAGAAGGGGGAGTCTGGAAGGGGGCAGCTCAGCCCCTCCCCGCTTGGCATCCCCGGCAATGCCCAGACCCACCCTGAACGATGGCTGGGCACCAGGCAACCAGTCTGATGATTACTATTTTGCATTTCTCCTTACATTTAAAAATGTTTTTCTAATGTGATTCTGTACTTCTAAAATCAAAATGGATTAAAGATCAAAAGGGGGCACGTGGGTGGCTGAGTCGGTTGGGCATCCATCCAACTCTTGGTTTTGGCTTGGGTCATGATCTGAGATCCCTGATGTGAAGGTTGTGGAATCGAGCCCCACGTCGGGCTCCACACTCAGCGGGGAGTCTGCTTCTCCCTGTCCCTCTGCCCCTCCCCCAACTCACGTGCTCTCTCTCTAAAATAAATAAACAAATCATAAAAAAAAAAGAAGAAGAAGAATCAAAAGAATCTCCTAATTCCAAACTTGCGGCACACAGACAATTCACTAATAACCCCCAGCCGTCTATTAAAGGTGCTCCCCCATCAGTCAGCATCCAGGAGGGGTTGTGCTGGAAGAACCAGCTGTAAGTGTTGCTGACTGGCAACTTGGCAGCAAGGGTTTTAGCAGCCACCTAGAGGTGGGTGTGCAAGTTGATCTCTCTTGAAATATATTTTCATTTAAAGCTTTTTAGCTCTGCCTATACACTGTGTCTTTTGAAGGCAGAGGGAGGTTAACACAGTATTTTATTTTACTGATATATTATTCTCAGTTTTGTGTCTACTGAAAATCAATTGTAGGGTGTGTTACTCTTGCTGTGATCAATGCTGACGCGTCGTCGAAAGCCAGTCGCTCACCACGTTGCCGGTAGAGGTACCTTCAGAAGGAGACTTCAGTCCGTCTTGGTTCTTGCGGGTAGCTGTCAGAGCTCAGGACGGGGCAGCTTGCAGGGAGAGGGTTCTCGGGGATGAGAGGAGCGCCTTTCCAGACTTCCTTTCTGCATCAGGGTTTTACTCTTTAGTTTGAAATGACTTCTTAGCAAACCAGTCCTACACATATCCAGACAGACAGGGAGAGCGTCCGATCAAAGAGACAGACTCATCATTTCCCCATGAACCTAATGCACTTCCTATGAGCAAACTCATTCCTCCGTGCAACTCACACAGGCTACCCTAACATCCGATGAGGATCCGCAGGAGCCGCGGGGTCCGCGGCTCAGAATCGAAGCCATGGTTTTCTTGGGTTCGGCTCCGGGTAACGGCTGTGTTGAGGTGTCCTGTCGCAGCCGTGGCCGGAAAGCGACCCGAAGCACACTGCTAACAGGGAGATGGGGGGAGCCTGAAAGGGGGCGGCCGTGCTGGGAAGGCACAGAGAGCCCGGGGCAGGGTTCGGCTGTGATTTTTACAAAGCCAGCGCACTTCCTAACTGTGGAATCACCTGCTTTAGGAAAGTACTGTCCCCCAAAATCGTTGGCAGGCAGAGGCCGAGGCTGGGTGCTAGCTAACATTACTGCTGGATGGATTCTTGCACAAGCTTCTACATCTGTCCTGCTTTTATATAAAGCTCTTTAAATTTGAGTGTCTCAGCATTGTGACCCCTTGAAATAGGGTCATTATCCCTATGGTATGGATGAGGACATTGAGTCTAGGGTTAAATGGTCTGTTCGGGGTAACACGCCCCTAGCGTGGGTCTTTCAAGGGCTCTTACTGTTTGTTGCACCTGCTATCTTCTGCGTCAGGAGGAAGGGGACATTTATCTCTTCCAACTCGAGAGATTCTCCCCCATGTGACAACAAATGATGAAATGGAATCGGAGCAGATCTAAAAATCACTTAGATTAGGATCGACAGTTACATTTCTATGTGCTCCTGTGTGTGTTCTATAATACACTTCTGTGGCTAACCACAGACCATTAACAGTAAGCATATCTGCGGTCAGATAGCCGCAGTGTTCACTCCGTATCAGCAGGGTTGTGGATCAGGGGGACAGGATGAAGCGGCGGCTTCAGATGATGGCACATCACTGTGGAGCACTGAGTAATAGGAGCAGACAGACAGCCTGGTGTGCAGAAATGAGAGATTGGGTTGCTCTTTTCTGAACAAAGGCATTTTGCAGCCTGAGAGGTGGTTGCAAATGATTGCAAATAGGAGCTCTGGCATCCAACCAGAGGGCAGACATGTCTCTTCAGTACAGTTAGGACTACTTATCATTCTAGGGTTCTTTTTCCAAAAAAAATTCCACTTTTTTTTAGACCATGGCACTGTCGTTAATGGTATTTTGGAGTACCAAATGCCGGAGCTGTCTAGGAGAATATGTGTGCATGCGTGTGTGTGCGTGCGTGTAAGGGGGGACCTAGTAACCAACGAATAATCATGGAACAACACTCAGTTGTTTGAATAACACCAGCAATAATAACCTCTTACATGTAGAAGGTACAGTGACATTTTCGAAGTACTTTCCACAGGTGTCATTTGAATGATAGTTTAGTGAGGTCGTTGTGCTCCCGCCAGCTCTGCCCTCCCCACCCCTTCTCTGCTTCATGCTCTGAGTCCTTTCTTCATCCCTCCACATCAATTGTCTATAGCCTCTCCTGTACGACACCTCTTGGACGGGGACTTGCAGAACCCGTCACCTTTGTCTGCCTTACTTTAAAACGTCATTGATTTTCCTTTTGTGATGATGCGGGTCCCCCATGGGGGGCATTGGACTCGAACTTGCCCACACGGGTTAGCGGCAGAGGAAGCTCCGTTGGAGTGACTTGCTAGCCCGCCGTGCTCTCCTGTGTTCGGCCGTGTTCCTGATTTCCATTCCTCGGTCCCCATTTCAGCCGGCTGAAACCTCCCTCCAGCCTCCTCATATGTTAACACTCCCTCTTCTTGGCCCAGTTTGCTCCACCAGACATGCTGGTTGTCAGCGGTCCAGTCCATCTGTGTCTTCTGGATTCGCACCGGAGTGTCAAAGCCTTGACAGGCTGGGCTCCCGCCTGCCTAAGTGCCGGGCCCTCCAGAAGCCACCTCCTCCGGGAAGAAGACCAAGGCCCCCCTCTGCCTTTCCAGCTTGAGACTCACCATCCGCCAGGCCTGTCAGTTCCAGGGGGCGGTGGGGGAGGCTGCCTTCGCATGCGTGGCTCGCGTCTTTTTATACCTACTCGATTTCTTTTTATAAAATCGCCGCTCTGGGGACCATGCTGCCAGCAGGATAGCTGCGTCTCTCACGCCTGTGCTGGCTCCCGGCTCCCAGCAGCGTCTGCCGCGTACGTGGGCCTCCTTGGCTGCCGTGGGTGTCGATCCTGTCCTGGCCTCACCAGAGCTGTGTCCCAGCGTAGCCATCAGAGCTGGGGCCCTTCCCGGTGGCGGGGGCTGTGGCAGAGAGTCACGGGTCTTGGCATCACAAGGCCTGGAGGAGACCTTGGGTCTGAGCCTGAATTTCTATCATCTGCAAAATTGGATCAAGTGATCGCGCAGTACCTATCCCAACACCTTGCTCATTGCTCAGACAAATGAAACAGCCTGTGCGGAAAGACTGCAGGCTCCAACGGCGCTAGAGGAGAGCTAGTTTGCTGTTTCTTCCAGCGTGTATTTATCGAGTGCCTCTGGCATGCCAAGCCAAGCCCACGTCTAGGCTCTAGAGAAAGAGCAGTGAGAACAGGAAAAGGTCCTTATGGCCTAATAGGGAAGAGACCACAAGCAAGGAAGCAAATCAGTGAGAAAGGTAATTTCCTAAAGTAGTAGGTACCCTGAAGAAAGTGAACTAGTGACTGAAATGACTGGGATTGGGTAGTCCAGATGTCACTCTGTATCACTCAGCGTTCAGCACCATTTCCTCCAGGAAGCTCTCCCTGCTTGCTCCAGGCTAAAACAAGAATAGCTGTGTTTTGTTAGGAGGACTTTACTAGGCATTGTTTCTAATCTTCACTCTTCCCTGTAACACAGAGCACTTATATATAACACTTTACAATCAGGAGACCCAGGCTCAGGGAGATCAAGCAATTGCCAACATCTCATAGCTAGAACGCGGCAGAGCTGAGCGCCTGCCTTCAGTGTCTGCCCTTTGTACCACGTCTCTGATCCTCCCAGTTCCCCCGGGCCCTTATGTCCACCTCTGTTCCATCACTCCCTGTAGCCTGTGGACTGATGGTTTCATGTGGTTTTCCCTGTTAGCTCCTGAGCTCCTGAAGGATGGGAGCTGTTACCCTTAGCACCTGGAGCAAGGCTGAGCCCTTCCTGGGAGCTCCTCCCGAGTTCACTGAATTCATCACAGCTCCAGCCAGCCCCTTGCCTGTGCAGGGCACCATGGATTTTCACTTACACGTTCCAGAATTCTGCCCTGCAGACGGCGGTGGGAACGGTCAGATGGGGTATGTTTGGAGAGAAAACATGGGGCATGAAGTCTCTTTTAGCTCAGAGTCATCTCTGTTCACAGGAGCTATGACTTTTTTGACAGTCTGGCCTCTCAGCTTTGCGGTGAGTGAGCGGAGATCTGTCCCTACAGCAGCTGAAAGCCCTTGGCACACTTAAATCGTAACAGGTGATGGTGCCCGCTTCCATGAGTGTTCGTTCTTGCGAGGGCTGACAGTGTGCAGCATGTCAAAGGGCTTGCCTGCGTTGATTTTGAGCAGGGATAGGATGCAGCTAAGTGGTGGGGGTGCACTGAGCAGCAGGCAGTGAGGGCTGGGCTTCTGGTCGTGACCACTCCCTCCACCGAATCCAGTTGCCCAGAGCATCCTTATGCAAGCAGCACATCATGGCCTCTCCCCGGGTTCCCACCGGTCTGTGAAAATGCTCGTGCCCCACCACGCCTGGACACTCGCCTTTGTTCACCGACTGGAGCAAGACCACCACCACATAGCCCAGTGCTGGTGTCCCAGGGTCACATTGCCCTGCTCCTCGAAAAACTTCTTAGGGCAAAGAAGAAAAAAAATGACTGTTTATTTGAGAATTCTGTGAGCGCTACAAACGTGATCGCATTTTGGAGGGAAAAAAGCTGACGTGCACACTGAGGCCAAAGAGTGAAAGTAAGTCAGGAACAGAAGGCGTGTGAGAACATTGTTGTGACCAGAGATGTTCCGCAAAACAAAGCACTGTGTATTGACCAGGAATAGCATGTGATTGTGGCTCAGAACACTGCAGAAGGCTATTCGAGGTGATTCCAGATACGGATGTAGTGAGTTTTTTATTCATTTGGAGCCAGGCATCGTACACTATTAGGTGCAAAATCAGTGCCTCCGTGCAGAATGTGGTCTTGGTCCTGCTGCACAGAGAGCCCCATAGCAGGCTCTAAATACCTGGGCAGAGCAGCCGGACCTGGTGGGGACTAGTGCTGTGTAAATACCCTTGTATGTTGAAGTCCTAACCCCCAGCACCTCAGAAGGTGACTGTAGTTGGAGATAGGTCTTTAAAGAGGTAATTGAGATTCAATGAGGTCCTTAGGATGGGCCCTGATCGATATGACTGGCATCCTATAAGAGGGGGGATTGGGGCGCAGATGTGTACAGAGACGACCATGTGAGGACACGGGGACAAGGGGGTGTCTGCTCGCCAAAGGAGAGGCCTCAGGAGAAACCAGCCCTACCAGCACCTTGATGTTGGGCTTCCAGCCTCCAGAACACTGAGGAAATATGTTTCTATTGTTGAAGCCCCCCAGATGTGGGACGTCGCTATGACAGCCCCAGGAAACACAGCTCTTAAGGCTGCTGGACCGCATTGGCAGGAGTACTGCACATACCCTAGCAGAGAGCCTGGACCCAGGGGCTCGCAGCGCACGTGTGTTGTGCGAACATGACCGAGCACTCTCCCTCCGCAGGGTCCTCGCCCGGAAAGAGGAAGGCAGGAGTTGGAAGTTGCTGGTGTGCTTGCAGGCTGGGTATTGATCTCTGGGTTCATTTCCTAGATGGCTGATAGTTAAGTTCTTTTTCCTTCTGGATCCAAATCATCATGTGCTCCTTATCCCCCAGTATTTGTTCCATTTTTGTAATTTAAAGAATGGGGGTGCGAGCTCGTCACCTGCTGTTTGAACCAGGCACTTCTTTGGATGCCTCCTTTTTTTCTATTTGGCAAACTCCTTTTGGTCCTTTAAAACTCAGCCACCACTGTCTTCAGCGCCAGGAAGCCTTCTAGACGCACCGAGCTCGCCTGAGGGCCCTGTCCGTGCCTCTTGGGGACATCGGCTTGTATTCTTGCCCTTACACTTTTGTTAGTACCATTGTCTGTGCCCACGAGGCTTGCACTTTGCATCTCCACCACCCAGTGCTGCCTCTAGCAGAGAGAGCGGGTGGGTGCATGAAAGCATGAATACGGGTGACCCCTGAACAGCACAATGTGGGTTTGAATGGTACGGGTCTACTTATATGCAGGGTTTTGTCAATAAATACAGTCCTGTAGATGTATTTTCTCTTCCTTATGATTTTCTTAATAGCATTTTCTTTTCTCTAGCTCACTTTATTGTAAGAATGCAATGTGTAATACATACAGCATACAGAATATCTGTGAATCGACTGTTTGTTATCGGTGAGGCTTCCCGTCAACAGCAGATAATCAGTAGCTAGGCTGTTGGGGAGTCAAGTTATATGTGGATTTTTGACGGTGGTGGGGGGCTCAGCATCCCTAACCCTATGTTGTTCAGGGGCAAACTGTATATCATTTTATTGAAAGCCAGTCATTCAAAATGGTTGAAGAAAGATTGGGGTACCTACTTAATGTCATAAAATATATATAACAAAATTGGCTATTTGAACCGTCTTAAAATGTACAAATCTGATGACGTGAATTACATTCACAAAGTTTGCAGCCATCACCACCATCTATTTCCAGGATTTTTCCATAACCCCAGACAGAAACTCGGTCCCCACAAATCAGTAACCTCATTCTCCCCTGCACCAGCCCAGCAGCCCCTGGCAACCTCCGATCTGCTGTCTGCATTTATGAATTTTCCCAGGCTAGATATTTCATATAAGTGGGATCATGTAATATTTTTCTTTTTATGACTGGCTTGTTTCACTTGGCATAATATTTTCAAGTTCCATCCACATAGTAGCAGGTTTCCGAACTTTATTTGTTTTCGTTGCTGAATACTATCCATTGTATGATGCACCATATCTTCTTTATCCGTTCATTGGCCAGTGGACACGTGGGGTGTTTCCATCTTTAGGCTATTGTGAATAACACTGCTCTGGATGTGAGCGTGCAAATATCTGTTCAAGTCCCTGTTTCCAGTTCTTTGGAATGTATACCCCAGGAGTGGAATGGTGATTCTATGTTTAACTCTTGGAGGAACCACCATGCTCTTCTCCAAAGGGGCGGTGCCTGAGGGTCAGTCTCCCCACATCCTTGCCAAGGCTTGATACTTCCAGTTTTGTTGCTTCTCACCATCCTAGTGTGTGTGCAGGGCTGTCTCATTGTGGTTTTGATGTACAATTTCCTAATGACCAAAATAATGTTAAACATCTTTTCATGCGCTTATTGGCCATTTGTGCATCTTCTTTGGAGAAATGTCTATTCAAGTCCCTTGCCCATTTTTTTTTGTTGGGTGGTTTCTTTTTGTTATTGAACAAAATGGTCAAAACTTTAAAAAGTGTACTCCTAGAAAATGTGTACACCTCTTAATACGTGGCTTTCTAGGAAGCTTATTCTCTGAGCATCTAGATTGACAAAGTTATTTTAATCATCTCCTGTCCCTCCCCACTCCCAAGTCTCTTGGCTTTCTCCCACTTTTTTCTAGTATTCACGTTTCAGATTGAACTTTAAATAGATCTCAAATAAAGAATCAAACTGCAAAGTTTCACTTTGGAAAATGCTACAGCTCAAATGCACAAGTATCCTTTTCACATGCATTTAAGAAATTGGAGAACTAGATTGTCAATTCCTATTACTCAAAAACACTCTGTAAAAGTGATAACATTATGGAAATGTACTCTGAGCTGTATTTCCCGATGTTTTTGGTTGGGGTTGGAAGCAGGGTTTTGAATGTAGAGAGGCAGATGTCTTCTTGGCTAGATCTGAATACGCAGCTCCATGGTTTAGTAAGGTGTTCAAGGTCAGTATCCCCCTCTGTAGAGGGGGAGCCAGGGGTGGGAAGGTACAGCAGCCCCCAAGGATGGGTGCTGCAGAATGCATCCTGCATCCCAGCCCCGAGGCACTGCTCCCGTGGGACCATCAGCAGCTGTGCGCCGGGGGCTTGTATCTTTTGTGGAATTTGGAATGAGGAATTCCCAGTGGGATTTTCAAAGCTAGTCTAAGAGGGTAGAATTGGGGGTGGGTGGGAGGTGGGAGAAATACAGTTGCACTGTGACTGCTGGAATATGTAATTCCTTGCTTTGATTAAAAATCTTTTCCTTTTTTTTTTTAAGAAAAAATCTGCTATAATTTTTAGGTCCAGAACAGTCCAATTTATCTTTTTCCCTTTCTTAGTTCAAACTGAATATTTTCTTCTTCTCCTTCTTCTTTCTTCTTCATTTTTTGCATCCTGCCTCATTCCATGAAGATTCTGATATCTTGTAACACATGAGTAAGTTTTCTAGATTCATTAAAATATATATGATTTTTTTCCTCTTCTTTTTTTACCGAAAGACGGAAGGGTTTTTTGTTTGTTTGTTTTTGCTGCTTCCCTCCCCTTAAAAAAAGAAACTTTCTGGAAATATCATTGATGTGCAGTAATCTGAACATATTTAAATGAACAATTTGGCGAACTTTTACATATGCATGTATCTGTGAAACCATAACCACAATAAAGAGGATGCACATCATCATCCCTTAAAGTTTTTTGTGCCCCTTCATCATCCCCCCCTGCATCCCCCTACCTTCCAACCAATGACCTTCTGTCCCTGTAGCTTAGTTTGCATCTTGTGTAATTTTATATAAATGGAATCATTCAGCATGTACTCTATTTTCTGGCTTCTTTTACTAAGCATAATTATTTTGAGATTCATCCATATTGTTGCTTCTATCAATGTTAAAATGTTTTATTACCGAGTAGTATATCCGTTCTGCAGACACACTACAGTTTGTCTGTGCATTCATTGGGTGATGGACATTTGGGGTGTTTCCAGTTTTTGGCTATTACAGACCAAGCTGCTCTGAACTTTTCTGTCCAAGTCTTCGTATGGACGCATGCTTTGCTTTCTCTTGGGTGAACACCTAGGAGTGGAATGGTTGGACCAGACACAGTGGGTATGGGTTTAACCGTTTTCCAAAGTGGTCGTACCATTTTGCATTCCCACAGCAGAGCATCAGAGATCCAGTTGCTCCACATACTAACCCACACTTTTTGGTAATGTATCTGATTTTGACGTTAGAGTCATGCTGGCATATAGATTAATTGAGAAATAGTCTCTCTCTTCAGTTGTCTGTAAGACTTTGTATAAAGTTGGTATTATTTCTTCCTGAAATATCTGGTAGAATCCGCCAGTGACGTTATCTGGGTATAGGGTTTTCTTCGTGGAAAGGTTTTTAACTATAAATTCAGTTTCTTTAATAAAGCTATTTAGATTATTTGTGTATTCTCTCATGAGCTTTCGTGGTTTTATCTTTCAAAGAACTTGTACATTTCATCTAAGTTATTGAATTTATTGGTATAAAGTTCTTAATATTCCCTTCGTACAGATACTTTTAGTATCTGTAGATCTGTAATGATGTTACCACTTACTCGGATACTAATATTTTGTGCCCTTTCCCTTTTTATCCTGACTAATTTGGCTACAGGTTTGTCAATTTTATTTATTGTCTCCAAGAACGAGCTTTTCGTTTGATTGATTTTCCCTATTGTTTTTTGTCCTAGTTCATTGATTTCTGCTCTGAAGTGTATCACTTCCTTTCTTCTGCTTCCTTTGGGTTTCTTCAGTAGCTGAGGTCATTTTCCTTCACCTCCTCATCTCCTTTTTCTTTTAAAGATTTATTTATTTATTTTAGAGAGAGGGAAAGAGAGAGCACGGGTGGGAGGGACAGAAGGAGAGGGAGAGAGAATCTGAGTAGACTCTGCACTGAGCGTAGAGTCCGACACAGGGCTCCATCTCACGACACTGAGATCACAACCTGAGGGGAACCCAAGAGTCGGCCAATTAACTGACTGCTCTGCCCAGGCGTGCTAGACCTTATGTCTATTCCTTTACCAGTGACACGATGTTTTGATTACTGTAGCTTTATAATAAGTCATAAAGTCAGGGAGTATCAGTTCTCTAACATTGTTGCCCTTCTTCAGTATCCTGTTGGCTATTCTGGGTCTTTTTCCTTTCCATATATACTTTAGAATCAGTTTGTCAGGATTCACAAAATAGCTTGCTGGGATTATGGGTGGGATTGTGTTGAATCTGTAAATCAATTTGGGAAAAATTGACATTCTAACAATATTGGGACTTCTAATCCATGAACATGAAGCGTCGCTGTATTTCTTTAGATCTTTTTAAAATTTCTTTATAGTAATTTTACATATAAATCCTATATACATATTTTGCTAGATTTATACCTAAGTGTTTTATTTGGGGAGCACTATAATAAATGGCATCATATTTTTAATTTCAAATTCCACTTGTTCATTGCTAGTATATAGGAGAGCAATTGACTTTTATATATTAACCTTGTATCCTGCAACCTTGTTATAATCACTTACTAGGTCTAGGAGTTTTTGTTGCTTCTTTGGAGTTTTCTATATAGACAGTCATGTCATCTGCAGTTTTATGTCTTCTTTCCCAATTTGTGTACCTTTTACTTCCTTTTCTTGTCTTCTTGCACTCACTAGGACTTTCAGTGTGATGTCCAATGGGAGTGGTAAGAGGGATGTCTTTACCTTGTTCCCACTCTGAGGGAGAAAAGCATCCAGTTTCTTACCATTAAGTGTAGTGTAGCTGTAGGTTTTTTTTGTAGATGCTCTTTATCAAGTCGAGGAACTTCTGTATTCCTAGTTTGCCAGATTTTCTCTTTATCACTGGTCTTAATTTGATTTTGCTCTGCTGTGGTGTGATTTCCTTCATGTTTGTTGTGCTTCGGATTTATTGAGCTTATTGATCTGTGGATTTATAATTTTCATCAAATCTGGAAAAATTTCAGCCATTATTTCTCCAATTATTTTTTTCCCTACCCCCCCTCATTCCTTTGGGGACTTGAGTTACATATATCAGGACACTTGAGGTTGTCTTACAAAATCCCTGGTGTTCTATTCTCATATTCTCTCCCTCCCTCTCTTCCTCCCTCTCTTCCAACCTCATTCCAGTCTGTTTTCTCTCTGTATTTCATTTTGGATTGTTTCTATTGCTATTTCTTCATGTTTACTAATTTTTTCAGTTAATCTCATCTAGCAGATTGTAGTTTTCATCTCTAGAAGTTTGATTTTTATTTTATCTTTATTTTTTAAATATTTATTTATTTATTTGGGGGGGGGCAGAAGGAGCAAATATCCAAGCAGACTCCCGCTGAGTGTAGAGCCTAATGCAGGGCTCAATCTCGTGACCCATGGGATCAGGACCTGAGCTGAAACCAAGAGTCAGATGCTTAACCAACTGAGCCACTCAGGCATCCCTAGAAGTTTAACTTTTTAAAAAATATATATATCTTCCATGCCTATATCTAACATATTCAGTCTTTCATTTGGCTCTCATATATATAATACAGTTATAATAACTATATAATTTTCCTTGTCTACTAATTGTATCATTGCTATCATTTCTGGGTTAGTTTGCTTGGTTGATTCTTTCCCTTATTATGGGTCATGTTTTCCTGCTTCTTGCAATGCCTGGTCATCGTTTTTTCTTGGATACCAGACATTATGAATTTTACCTTGTTGGGAGCTAGATATTTTTATATTCCCATAAACACTTTTAAGCTTTGTTCTGGGATGTGGTTAAGTTACTTGGAAATAGTTTGATCCTTTTGAGTCTTGCTCTTAAGCCTTGTTGGGGGGCAACCAGCATTTTAGTCTAGGGCAAAATCCTCTGAGTTCTCCACCCAGTGCCCTGTGGATTATATGGTTTTCCACCCTCGCTGATGATGATCCCTGTGTAGGCTCTGGTGGTTGTTCTTTCTATTCTTTTTGGGTGGTTCTTGCCCCAGCCTGGGGTAATTTCCTCACATGTAAGTGCTGATCCATACCCGGCAGAAGACTCAGGGGTCTTCTCTGCAAGATTTCCAAAATGTTCTCTCCTTGTGGCTCTCTCCTCTTCAGTGTTCTGCCCTGTGAACTCATGGATTTTCTGGACTTCCAGCTCTGTCTCCCCAACTTAGGGAGACCTTCAGGCTTTACCTCTGTTCCCTGCCTGCGTCACTTCTGGGAAACTCCAGGCTATATGTGGGACAGTTATAGGGTCTGCCTCACTTCTGGGAAACTCCAGGCTATATGTGGGACAGTTATAGGGTCTGCCTCACTTCCGGGAAACTCCAGGCTGTAGGCAGGGCAATTGTAGGGTCACCTCTTTTGCTTAGCATTTCTGAATGATCACTGTCCCTCATTGTCTGATGTCCAATGTCTTCAAAGGCCACGTATAATATATTTTGTCTCCATCTTGGCTGGAAGTAGAAGTTGATGGCACTTGAGAAAAAAAGTAGTTACATAATATCAATAAAAAAGGGCAGAGAAAGCATTTTATAGTAATAGCAGTGATCAGCAAAAGAATGTGGGTAGTGGTTAGGACTCAGATGTCCTTTGGATTCTGACCTCAGAATGTTGTGGCCCCACTGTTTGATAGGAACCTAAAAGAGAAGTCCTACTGTGAGAACCTAAGCATTTTCAGTTTTAATGTCTTCCATGAGCCAAACCCCTCTACTGAATTATCCTGAAGACAGACTGCTACCGTGAGTGTGTTTTAGGAGGTTTTATCTTGGAGAACCAATTACATGGCTTTTGCCCCATTTGTGGATTTTCAACCATTTAAACTTTGTTTTTCTGACTTTCATCCTAACAGTTGAAGGACAGGCTCCCATGCAGGGGAATATTGTCTGAAACTAATGGAAACAATCCAGTCTCAAAGATGACCGGTGTTATGGGGAATGGAGCCCAAAGTACTTTAAATAGAAACATGTTATAATGGAAATTATATGGAATTTAATGGAAATTAATAGAAAAATAGTAAGATAAGGTTAGCTTTTATTTTATTCTTTTTGCTAAATGTTTTAAAACCATCATATCAAATAAAAAAATTTTTTTAAGCTTTTATTTATTTATTTGACACAGAGAGAGAGAGCACAATCAGGGGGAGAGGGAGAAGCAGGTTCCCCACGGAGCAGGGAGCCGGATGTGGGGCTCGATCCCAGGACCCTGGGATCATGACCTGAGCCGAAGGCAGCTGCTTAACTGACTGAGCCACCCAGGCGCCCCTCAAATAAAAATTTATTGAAGCTACCTTTTTAGATACTTTTTTGTTAAGTCCGTTTAGGACCTGACCACATGGTATCTAGATGTGGACAACAAATGTGACAAGTGAATATTGCAATAGTTTCCTTGTAAAATAAAATTTAGATGACAGCTGTAGATCTCTTTCAAGTTCTATGCTATGCTCATTATTTTGTCTGCCCTCCCCTTCCCCACCTCCATATTTTTAATCTTTCCTTTTGAGGTTGGGATTGGCAATCCTGTGTGATTTCCTTTGGTCCTTTTCTTCCTCCTCCCCCAGCCCAGCTGTCCCGGGGACTGGCTACACCCTCCTGCCCTCAGTGCTCCTCACACTGCTGGACTTCGGAGCAAAGGCCAAGTTTTAAAGCACATTGCTTCACATGTTATTGGGGGTTTCTTTTCTGCTCAATTGCAGGATCTCTTGTTTGCTTTAAAAGTGTAAAGTGGAGGGGCGCCTGGGTGGCTCAGTCGGTTGAGCGGCTGCCTTCGGCTCGGGTCGTGATCCTGGGGTCCTGGGATCGAGTCCCACGTCGGGCTCCCTGCTCAGCGGAGAGCTTGCTTCTCCCTCTCCCTCTGCTGCTCCCCCTGCTTGTGCTATCTCTGTCAAATAAATGAATAAAATCTTTAAAAAAAAAATAAAATAAAAAATAAAAGTGGAAAGTGGAAAAAAAAGAATTAACAACCTTAACGTATCTAGGTCTTTTAGTTTCTGGCAGAAACAAGAAACAAAATTACTTGCAAAGGTAGGGGTGTGTATGTGTGTGTGTGTGTGTGCACGTGCATGGGTGTTAGGGGGCACATGTGTGTATGTGCATGCATGTGGAGGGGGCATCGGTATGTGGGTGTGTGTGTGTTTGGGCTCATTGTGGTGTATATGCACATGAGTGCATGTGTGTGTGGAGAACATGTGTGTGTGTTGTGTGCGTGTGTGTGTGTGTGTGTACTGTTAATCCTTTCAGAGATTTTAGGGAATCTCAGAGCTTCATGGGAAGTCTTTGTTGGCTTGATAACTCTGGTTAGGCAAAATGAAATTAGAGTATATTTCAAGATAAAGTAATTAACCCATTTTCTAAATGCTCAACTAGAGAATTCCAAGGCTGTTCTCCTCTAAGTGATTGTTCTTATTCATCCTCTTTGCTTCATTCGTTATTCGTAGTTGCAGCCCAGCAGCTCACCTGAAGTCCTGCCCTTCCTCCCTCACCTGTGTTTCGCTGCAGGTGTGTTTGGTCCTCACATTACATCTCCAGCTGGGCTTTTTGCCAAGTTTGGGGTTGGGGGGGATGGAGCAGGGACTATTTAATTGCTCTCTCATCTGTGTGCCTTTATTTCTGCAATGGTTATTTGTGGCTCAGTCACCTCCGCTAGACTGAGCGGGCTACATTTGGGAAGGTTGTGGTGTTCATTACACTAGAAGGATGCTCAGGAACACTTATTGAACTGGATGGAAAGTCTGTTAGCTTTAAGCTCCGTGTCACTGAAATTCCAACCCCGTCACATGGTGCTTCTTAGGGTATTAGGTCTTACATGTGTTTTTCTGGTCTCCAACACCACTCTTTCACAACTGAAGACTCATCAAAGACCTTTATGCCGTTGCTCTCCAGATTTCGGAGGCTCTTTAATCAATAGGCAGTGGCCACATTTTTCTATCAGTCAAGGACAGCTGTAGAATTCTTTCAAAGTCAAGGATACGAATAGCATGAGCATCCATCGAGACAGGTTTATTGACAGAGAGGGTCAGTTCTTGTAATTTTCTAGGAAGTGGTGAATTTCAGAGTCGGAGCTTAGGTGGTAGGTCCAGCCCAGAGATGAGCAAGACTCGGACTGCCTGACAGACCCAGGCGATCACAGGAGAACCGGGGGTCTGAGAGCAGAAATAAAGCTGGTGCACTTCAGCCAGGAGTGGTGGACAGGGCTGCGAATCTGACAGCAGAGCTGGAATCCACACCTGAAACTGACAGAGGGCACGTGGCTTCTTATACTGACTGTCTATGTTGCTTTTGCGATTGGATGCTCTAGAATGGTTCAGAGTATGACGGTCAGTCTAACATAATATGGAGAGCCAGCTTTTATAGGAAATGTCTGCCTGCAAATTATTGTGTGCAAGACTGTTATTCCTTACTGCTTACATGATCTAAAATGCTAAAACCTGATGAGATATTTTTCTCATCAGTCCCCCTGGAATTAATGCTTGTCATTTAGATGGACAGCACATGTGGGGCAAAAAGTAGATGCCTTCCAGCTCGCCTTGGTGTGCCACTTTCTATCTTTAGAAGATTTAGAAGAGATGGGTGAGAAACATAACTTCTTCCACCTCTTCTATGGAATGGCGACGACACCTAAGTGGGGGAGTATTGTGTGGACTGGAGATCATGCACCCAAGGCAGAGCGTCTGACAGTACCGAGTGGGCGAGGAAGGGCAGGCGTTATTGTTTTGGTGTTCTCCTTATTGTTTTAAATAATAAAAGAAAAGAGGGGTGCCCGGGTGGCTCAGTTGGTTAAGCGTCTGCCTTTGCCTCAGGTCATGATCCCAGGGTCCTGGGATCGAGCCCCGCATCGGGCTGTCTGCTCAGCGGCGAGCCTGCTTCTCCCTCTTCCTCTGCCTCTCCCCCCGGCTTGTGCTCTCTCTCTCAAATAAATAAATAAAATCTTAAAAAGAAAAGATTTAAAAAACAAAGAAAAGAGAGAACATCTCAAGATAAAGGGGACAGATTCTAAGTTAGCCTTTTAAAATTAATAGTCCCCCTTTGACCTCCAGGAGCATTACTCAGACACCAACATTTCAGAGTCAAGAGACTGTTTCTCTCTACATAATGAGAGAATCCCAAGAACAAGCGACTAAGTGTACTTCCTTTGCCTTTTAAAACAGACAAGTTACTTGATCTTTTTATGCCACTTTTTACTGTAAAACGGTAATTAAACCTAAAAGTCACATCCACAAATGGCTACATGAAGATCTAGGGTAAGGGCAGGGCCACAGGGTCATCTTCCTGCCTCTGGAGCCAGGGATGATGTAGGACCTACTTGGACCTGTGACCTCTCTCAAAACTCAGAAGCTGGCGTGAGGTGAGGTTCTCATGAGAGTCAAGTCAGAGACGGGGCTGCGGATGTAATGCTCGGTCCATCCTCTGGCCACTCATTGTGGGCTGTCCTGGGAGAGCTCGTACGGGACTCTGCCTGACCTTAAGGTCAACGTCGTATTTCCTCAGCTTGACCCGAGGTGCTCCAGAGGCGGAAATGGTCCCTTTCACTCTAGTGCAGGCCTCTCTCGTGGACCAAGCACACGTGCACAGTACTTGCAAAAATTGCACAGTAACTGTTGTCAATGCTGACTTCACTGAAGGTCTGTGTTTGCTTTTGCTATTATAAGCAGTAGTACTAACAGCAATGAACTGTAGTGATACTAAACTACCATTCGTGTTGAGCATATGTTTGCCATCGTTGTGTTAGATGTTGGTATACGTCAACATTTATCCTCACAAGAACTTCAGAAGACAGGTGCTGTTACTGCTGGAGCGACCAAGTCCTTTGCCAGGACTACACAGCTAGTAAGTGGCACACCCGGGCATTGAACCCTGCCCGATTTGAACTCCAAAGCAGTGCTCTTTCTCAGGTCCCGGGGCCCAGGCAGTCCAGAGCAGGGTTCCCTGAGCGTCAGCCTCCCCGAGGACTAGTTTTCTGAGCCGTGTTTGGACCTTGACAGAACGCCGACACGAGGCTGGGATCCGTGGCCCCGAGGAGGTCTGCTCTGGCCGAGGATGCAGGGTGTCTTTTAGAGCAGTTGGCCCACTAAGACGTCTGCGCTACGGGCCTCACACCACCGTGGGCTGGGTTCTACCTCTGATTACATCTTGTCTGTCCCTTTGCCCATCCCGTCAGTTTGTGCAGCCTGATCACTGATGGTTTCCTGATGCCGAGATAAAGGGACTCTCTACTTGTCCTGTGTAAACTGATCCCCGGGCCTTCCTAAGGACATGAGCAGGTGCCACGGCCCCAGATGCTAGCTCCAGTTCATACAGAAGTTTAAAAAAAACCCCAGAGGGGAAAATATAAAGAAGATGGTCTTTTTCGACGCCCCCCCCCCCCCGCCCCCAAACTCCACACAGTGCAATGATGCTGGACAAGAATGCAAAAATTCTGAAAAAAAGATAAAGCCATTCTGTTGTTAACACTGTTTTAATGACATCCATGGGTAGATTTTAGAGCTACAGGAACAAACCTTATTTTAGAATTCATAACTCGCTAAGGTGTTACTCATGCTGGATTCCCAATCGAATAAGTTTTCTCTGATGGAATTTAGAGGCACTCTCTCATCTTGCGCTATGGAATCCTGTGAGTTTTCCGAGGCTGGAAATGGTTTGTGTTGGTTAGACCAGGCTTTGTGTTTTGTTTTTCATTATGCCAATCCGTTTTTTTGCCAGCTGAATTTGAATTTGTAGAGTCATGTGAACAACGCTGGCCTTTTCTATATGCAGGAAGGTTAAGAACTACAGACAGCTCACGCTGCTGCCAAGAAGCCTTCCAGTCTGTTCTTGAGAGTAACGAACCGAGGAGCAGAAGTAGGAGAATCCATTGCAGGTTAGGGCAGGATTTGCAAAGCACGGGGATGATGTCACAGGGACAACTTCAGCAAGTCTTGCAAATAGAGGTTCTCTTAAGCCGACGAGACTTTTCTGTTTTTAATCGCTTGTATTTGAAGGCAGACATTGAGGCGGTTGGGGTTTTGTGCTTTGAGTTTTGGGGTTTTTTGGTAAAATATTAAAAAACGATTTTTTTTTCTTATACAAATTTGGCAGTATAATTAAAATAGAGTCTGGCCTATGCACTTTTATGAAAGGCATCTCTAGAGCCAACCAAGGCCATAGTGATGCTATTTTGCACTGTAAGTTTTTAGACCATGGAGCAGGCCTGCCTTGCCTTACTTCGTATGCTGTTATAATATTTGCTTGACAACGCAAGGTGTGTGATTCCAGCCGACTTACTCCTTTTCAGTGCCGTGCTGGCCCCCACAATCAGTGCGCACCCTTTCTCACAGCTGCTGTCCGCTTCAACAATCCCCAAATCCTAGAAGTGCACGATTCTATTTGCCAGATTCTTTTATGACTTAGAAAACACATACTACTAATCAAACACTAATTTCTAATTAATTTTCCAGTGCTATTTTGCATAACAGCATTCAGACAACACACATAGGAATTTTGAAGGAAATGTTAAACTCAACTTTGGTGATTTTTATCAGTAATTATAATTAACACTAACAGTGACAGTAGCCCAATTGTACCTTGCATTTATAAAGCATTTACCAGGGGCGCCTGGGTGGCTCAGATGGTTAGGCATGTGCCTTCGGCTCAGGTCATGATCTCAGGGTCCTGGGATCGAGTCCCGCATTGGGCTCCCTGCTCCTTGGGAGCCTGCTTCTCCCTCTGCCTCTCTCTCTCTCTCTCTCTCTCTGTCTCTCATGAATAAATAAATAAAATCTTTAAAAAAAATATATAAAGCATTTACCATATGCAAAAATATATCCTAAGTGCTCTACATACATTAACTAGTTGAATATAACTACCTGCTGAGGTAGATAACTGTTGTTGTCCCTGTTTTACAAATGGGGAAACTGAGGCACATGTAGATTAAATAATTTGCTCTAGATCATACAGCTAGTAAGTAGCAAGGCTGGGATTTGAACCCAGCAACCTGACTGTCCAGAGTCCACACTCTCCGTGACTAGAGTATATCCCCCCAGCTAACTTAGTTCTACGATGGCTTCTCCCAATCCATAGATCTCTCCCTGCCTTCTTCCTGGGGCCGGAGACCTTCCCAGGTAGGTCTGCCATGGCCCGGGCCCCCAGGCAACAGCTGCTACCCAGGCTTGCCCTCCTTCCTTTCATTCACGTGTTAAAAGATTTTATTCAGCTGTTTCCCTGCTTCTCTGGAGGAGGATACCTTTGTATCTCCCCCCTCCTCCCCTCCATTTGGCTTGACCTGGTCAAGTGGGGCTTTCTTGCTTTCCTATCCAGGTCAAAGGACAAATGGAGAAATCACACAGAACTGCTGTCTATTCACAAGAAGTTATGTAGAACTTAAGGACGGTCTCTTTCCAGTGAGCAACAAGTATTCAGTTTGGAATATTTCTTTGCTGAGATCTCAAGGTATAATGGCAACCAACCTCCGCAAGCCAAATACCAGCAAAGCCAAGGGGCAGACCTTATCTCCCTTGGACTCTCAAAAAGTTATTTTATTTTTTTATGTTAGCATTCAACAAATCTGCTTTTTGGAGACAATTCTATGTATTTTATTTTTTAAAGAATTTTTTTTAAATTTATTTGAGACAGAGAGATACAGAGAGAGAGAGTAGGAGCAGTGGGGAGAGGCAGAGGGAGAGGGAGAAGCAGACTCCCTGCTGAGCAGGGAGCCTGATGAGGGGCTCAATCCCAGGACCTGGAGATCATGACCTGAACCAAAGGCAGACGCTTAACGACTGATCCACCCAGGTGCCCCCAATTCTATGTATTTTGATACAGTGTGGATTTGTGTAATTATCACCACCGTCAGGATCAAGAACATTTCCATCTTTCCCCAAAACTCCCTAGTGCTGGGCCCCCACCCCAAGCCGTGGCAGCCCCTGATCTGTGCTCCTTTCACTATAGTTTTGTCTTTTGTAGAATGTCACATCAGTGCAGTGACACAGTGTGTCACCTTCGGAGACTGGCTTCCTTCACTCAGCAGAGTGAGTGATCCACCCAAACCGCGGTATCAATAATTCCTTCCTGTTTATCACTCTGTGGACGCAGCCTATCCGTTCACCAGTCAAAGGACGTTTGCGTTGTTTCCAGTTTTTACCAAGTATGAATAGAGCTGCCCCCAACTTTGGTGTACAGGCTTTTTATGAACATGGGTGTTCATTTCTCTAGCAAGTACTCAGGATTGCTAGGTCGCAGCTATGTGTGTGTTTAACTTTGTAAGAAACTGCCAAACGGCTTTCCCGAGTGAGCCTACCATCTTATGTGTCCCCCAGAGGCATAAGAGAGTTTCTGTGCCTTATATTCTGGCTGCATCTTGTTTTGTTGGTATTTTGGGTTTTAGCCATTGTAGGAGCTGTGTAGTGATATCTCACAGTGGTTTGAATTTGCATTCCTCCAATGGCCAGTGAACCGAGCATCATTTTCCTGTGCCTGTTTGCCATTTGGCGAAATGTCTATTCAACTCTTTTGCCTATTTTTAAATTGGCAATTTAAATCTCGCTTTTAAATCTCGCTGCTGGGTTTTAAAAGTTGTTTATATGTCTCCATCCACAGGGAGAGACCAGAAGAAAAAAGATACACTCACCAGTATTCCCAACTGAAACAGAATGAATCCTCCATTTTAGGGGCATAGAGATTGTAGTTGGTAGTTCTTGGAAGATGAGGGGTGCATGAAAGGTCATTTGCAAATTCGTACCTCAAGTCTGATTTCTTTAGAGAGATAGGTCTGTGAAATATTTTTAAAGAGTTATACAATGTTTTCTTCGTACGATCGTAGCAGTTTTACACGCACGTGAATGCTTGATGAGTTCTCTGGGTTGTCGGGAACTCTCTCGGAAGTGCCGTGGACACACTTGAGTAGTATTTCTGTGTATGAAACAATGATCTATTACCTAGAATGTTGACAGAACCTGTATTTAGGGGCACGGCAGATTTATATCCAGTAAGCAGACATTACAAAATGGTAGATTTCAATTTCAAAGGCCATGATTATCTGACTACTCGTTATGCTTCCCTGTTTCCATGTTTTTGTTTCAAGTGTTTCCATTGCCTGAACACTTATTCTTCCTGTTTTTCTACTTAGATGATTTTGTCCATCAAGGCCAACCCCTCCTGGCTTCTGTTTTGCCAAATAGAATCAATATCCCCTTCTCTATGTTCACTAACCACTTTATGTATTTCTCAATTATATAACTTACCAATTGTCTTAGAAATTTGTGGACCTGTGTCTTCTTTACTACACAGAGAGCTTTTGAAGGATAATAACTGTGTTAATACAATCATCGTTATATCCCCAGCAACTAATTTGATGCTTGCTTCGTAAGAGATACCCACTTACCCATCTATTCATTCATTTACCAAATATATATTGAGTTCCTAAGAGGTGTTACATAGTGGGAAGGTAGAGCAGTAGACCAGCAGAAAAAATTTCTGCTGTCATGGAGCTTATGTTTTATTGACGTTTTCAGAGAGCTGGCTTCTGATTTCATTTATTTTCTTCATTGTTTGTCTATATTTTATCCCATTGATTTCATCTCCTTGTTATTTCCCTTCTTCTGGATTTTGTTTTAATTTGCTCATCTTTTTCTAGTTACTTAATGTGGAAGCTGAGAATCATTGATTTGAGAATTCTCTCCTTTCCTAATAAAGAGATTTTAAAGCTATGAATTTTCCTCAAAGACCTGCTTTGCTGCAACCCAACACATTTTGATATGTTACATTTTCACTATCATACAATTAAAAATATTTTCTAATTTCTCCTGTGATATTGTCTTTGACTTAATGATTATTTAGAAGTGTGTTGCTCAGGGTACCTGGGTGGCTTAGTCAGTTGGGCATCCAACTCTTGATTTCAGCTCAGGTCATGATCCCAGGGTTGTGGGATAGAGTCCTGTGTCGGGCTCCTCACTCAGCACAGAGTCTGCTTGTCCCTCTCCCTCTGCTCCTTCCCTGCTCATGCTCTCTCTGTCTTTCTCTCTCTCAAATAAGTAAATGAATGAATAAAATCTTATTAAAAAAGAAGTGTGTTGTTTAATTTATAAGTAGTAGGGATTTTCCTGGTTCTCTTACTGTTTTCGATTTCTAATTTAATGCCACTGTGGTCAGAGAACATACTCTTTTAGTTTTAACTTCATTCAGGTCTGTTTTTTGGGTCCAGAACACGATGTGCCCTGGTAAATGTACCATGGGTACTGCCATTGTTGGGTGTAGCTTTCCATACATATCCAGGAAGTCAAAGTGGTTTATAATGCTGTTCCAACTTTCTATTTCTTTACTGATTTCTTAAATTAATTGTCCTATCAGTTGCTGAGAGAGGAGTGATAAAATCTTCAGGAATAATTGTGGAATTGGCTATTTCCCATTTTAATTCTATTTTTGCTTCATGTATTTTAAACCTCTATTATTATGATTGTCTTGTCTTTCTGATAAATTGATCCTTTTTTCATTATGAAATATTCCTCTTTATCTCTGGTAGTATATTTTATTTGATATTTATTTTATCTGATTATTAATATTGGCATTCTAGCCTTATGCTTACTGTCTGCATGCTATGTCTTTTTCTCCATTCATTTACTTTCAACCTGTGTCTTTGTATTTAAAGTGTGTATCTTGTAGATAGCATATTGTTGGGTCTTGCTTTTTTTTCCCCTGATATTCTTGGACTTTTAATTGATGTGTTGGTTTTCTTTCTTTTTTTTTTTTTTTAAGATTTATTTATTTATTTATTTTAGAGAGAGATGAACACGAGGGAGGGGGAAAGGGCAGAAGGAGAGGGAGAGAGAATCTCAAGCAGACTCCCCGCTGAGCATGGAGCCTGACACAGGGCTCAATCTCAGGAGCCTGAGATCATGACCTGAGCCAAAATCAAGAGTTGGACTCAACCAACTGAGTCACCCCGGCACCCCTTAATTGATTTTTTAATGCAATTATTGCTTTACTGTAACATTTAATGTAATTATTGCTATGATAAGTTTATATTTATCATTCTATTTTTTCCTATTTGTTTATTTTCTGTTCCTCTCTCCCTCTTTTCCCTCCTTCTTTTGGATTATTTGAATATAGAATTTCAATTTAGTATTTCTCTTGTTTTTTTTTTAGCTATTCTTGTTTGCATTATTCTCTGGTAGTTCTGTAGGGATTACAATACACATCTTTAACTTTTCACAGGTCCCTTATTGTTGATAATGTATAATATTAAAATCTTATGTAAAATATTAAAGCCTTATAGATCCATATCTTCCCCATCCTTTATGTTATGGTAGTTACATGTCTTATATATACACACTTATGAATTCTATCAGGCAATGTTATAACTTTCATCTTCAATGGTTTAAAGGTTTATAAGAACATTAACAGGAAAATGCAAAAAAAAAAAAATAAGTTTTGAACTCACTCAGATATTTATCATTTCCAGGCCTCTTCATTCTTTCCTGAGTGTCTGAGTTTCCATCTTATATAATCTCCCTTTACCCTGAAGAACTTCCTTTGGTACTTCTTGTAATGTTGATCTGCTGGCAATGAATTCTTTCAGTTTTCATTTATTTTTATTTTTTTTTTCTTTGCCTTCGCTGTTGGAGGATATTTTTGCTGGATATAGAATTCTGGATTGAATTTTCTTCATTCAGTACTTTATTTTTTTTAAAAGATTTTATTTATTTATTTCAGACAGAGAGAGAGTGCACGCACACAAGCAGGGGGGAGGGGCAGAGGGAGAGGGAGAAGCAGACTCCCCACTGAGCGGAGAGCCCAATGTAGGGCTTGATCCCAGGACCCTGGGATCATGACCTGAGCTGAAGGCAGACGCTTAACCGACTGAGCCACCCAGGCACCCCCATTTAATACTTTAGAGATGTTCTGCTGTCTTCTAGTCTTCATGGTCCTTTCCCAGTATATACTATGTCCATTTGCTCTTGCTGCTTTCAATAAGTGCACTTCATCTGATTTTCAGCAGTTTGATCGTGATATGCCTTGGGGTGGGGTTCTTCGTGTTTATTTTGCTTGGTGTTTGTGTAGCATTTTGTTGTTTTACATTTCTCTCCTTCACCAAATTTAGGATATTTGGGGCCTTTATATATATATATATATTTAAAGATTTTATTTATTTATTTGACAGAGAGAGAGAGAAGAGCAGGGGGAGAGGGAGAAACAAGCTCTCTGCAGAGCAGAGACCCCAATGCAGGACTTGATACCAGGACCCTGAGATCATGACCTGAGCCAAAGGCAGACGCTTAACTGACTGAGCCATCCAAGCACCCCTTGGGGCCTTTATATTTTAGATAATTTTTTCTGCCTCATTCTCTTTCTTTTTATATTCCAGTGTAATGTGTGTTGGAC
This sequence comes from Halichoerus grypus, assembly GCF_964656455.1. Taxonomy (NCBI): domain Eukaryota; kingdom Metazoa; phylum Chordata; class Mammalia; order Carnivora; family Phocidae; genus Halichoerus; species Halichoerus grypus. The sequence goes on from NC_135719.1 coordinate 146,609,444, forward strand.
TGTTTGAGATCATCTAACAAATCCCCATCTGACTTGGTTAATTTTTTTTTCTCAGTTCTTTTCTCTGTGTTCTTCACCCTGGAGACGTCCTCTGCTAAATCTCAGTTTTACTTGTCTTTCCTCCATCACATCCATGCAGCTGCATCCAGTCAGTGAATTCTTTACTCCTAACATTGTATTTTTCAGTTCTAGAACTTCCATTTGGTTCATTTTTATTGTTTCTGTTTCTCTGCCAATGCTTCCCACTTCTCTGTTGAAATTTTCATTCATTGGAAATATCTCATTTTCCTTATCTGTTAGTTCCAATATTTTGTTCATTTTGGAGTTGGACTCAGTGTATTTCCTTTTCTCTTGAGACTCTGTTCCATTTCTTGATTCTTAGAACGTTGAGCAATTTTGGATTATATCCTGGACATTACGAGTCTTAAGTTGTGGGGATTTTGTCTTCTATTATTTTCCTCTGAGAAGCGTCCTTTCCTTTGTCTTGGTGGCTGCGTTCCTTGGCTGGACTTGAACTGCAAACTGCTTCTTGGGCAGAGCCTCTAATCTGAGTTCCACTCCTCTGCTGTTAGCGGCGGTACTTGAGTCTGTTCCATGCAGATGCGATTCTTGGGTCAGCCAGAGCTGGGACAGGCAGAATTTGGGAATCCCCCTCTGGCATCTTCCCTTCTGGAATTTCCCCACTCTCCTCAGTGTTCACAGTTTTTGGACTTCACTTCGTGGTTTTCTTCAGACAAAATGGCTACAGGGTTTCCCACATGTACCCTCACCCGCTCCGTGTACCACTTAGATGTGGCTAGAAGCCACGCAAAAGGGATTTACTTTGATATTTTTCCAAGTGAGTGTAAACTACCCCCCAGAGTCTATATACCTGTGTCTCCTCTCCAGTACTTTCAAGTAGTTGGGGTTTTTTGGTATAATTTCCAGGCTTAAAATTGCCTTCTGTGGGCAGGAGTGGGGGTGGTGCTTTCTAGAAGGGGTCTGTTATACCTGGAAGCAGAAGCAACTCCACGATGCTTACATTGTAGTTGGGAGATAGCAGATAAGCTAACAAGAGCACAGTAATGCTGTGGAAGAAATAAATAAGGTTGAGGTGATCCAAGTACTGGCCTTGGGTTAGGTTGTTAGGAAGGGACTCTGAAGAGCTCTGGTTGATTTGACACCTAAAGAACAGAAGAATTTGGTCATGCAAAAAGCTTGTTGAAAAATGTTTCAAGAAGGGGCGCCTGAGTGGCTCAGTCCATTGAGCATCCGACTCTTGATTTTGGCTCAGGTCGTGGTCTCAGGGTTGTGAGATTGAGCCCTGCATCGAGCTCCTTGCTGGGCATAGAGACTGCTTAAGATTCTCTCTCTCCCTCTCCCTCTGCCCCTCCCCTGCCTCTCTCTCAAAAAAAATAAAAATGAAAATAAAAAAGGAGATGTTTCAAGTAAAAGCAACAGCAGATACCAAAACTCTTAGGGCAGTTGTGAAAGGTCAGTGTGACCAAAGCACAGAGAGTGAAAGGAGGAATGACATGAAATGAGTTTCAGAGGCAAGGAGACTGTGTGGGACCTGGGAGACCTTGATAAGGAATTGGCGATTAACGGCTCTATACAAGAGACTAGGCTTGCCTTTGCTGTAAGGGGATGCTTACCAAACAGATTTGATGACTAATGTTGCTTTGTCCGAGTAGCCAGACCTTAGCAGGCATGACTGATACATAGTGTAGTCTTGTTTGTTTGTTTTTAATGAAATAAAAAATTTTATTTGTATGGTCTTAGATTCTGCATTGACGCTAACTTTTATAACGTTACCATCTATCATGTTTTGACTGAATAACAAGATTATCCATAATTATCTGAAGAGGCTATTAAAATACTTCTTCCTTTTCTTCCTTTTCCTACTACATGTCAGCATGAGGTCAAATTTTCTTCATATATTCCAACCAAAATAACATATCACAGCAGATTGAATGCAGGAACAAATTCAGTTATTTTCTAATAAGTCAGACATTAAAGAAAAATTTTAAATACTCAAAATGTCAATCTTTTCACAAAACTATTTTTGTCTTGAAAAACAGCAATTTTCCATAAAAATGTGTTATTGAACATGTCATGCTTTGCTATTTTTAAATAGGTCATGATTAAATATTTATAAATTGCCTGTTTTAATTTTCAGTACAATAGATATTGATGGACATAATTCACAAATAAGCTATTTGTGGTCCTCAATAATTGTTACTAATATAAAGGAGTCCTGAGACCAAAACATTTGATAACTGCTATGTTAAAGCTATTGTACATGGAAAAGATGATACATTAACTTTAAGTACATAGTGAAATCATGCAAAAAGTTTTTTTTTCAAATTTTTATTTAAGTTCTAGGTAGTTAGCATATAGTGCATAATATTGGTTTCAGGAGATAGTGTAGTCGTATGATTATCTGACCACCCTGTCAGTTAGCATCGATAGCACGAAAGCTAGAAGGCCATGCGGTGGATTTCTGCAGTGTGTGTGAAGTTGAAGTGGGTACCTCCTAGCCCCCCCCACCTCTGAGGTCTCTGACGTCATAGGGAAGAAAATAAAATACGTTGCCTTGTGTTAGAATAATATAATGACAAATAAAACCACAGCTAAGGGTGCCTGGGTGGCTCAGTAGTTAAGCTTCTGCCTTCGGCTCAGGTCATGATCCCAGGGTCTTGGGATCGAGCCCCGCATCGGGCTCCCTGCTCCGCGGGAGGCCTGCTTCTCCCTCTGCCCCTCCCCACTACTCATGCTCTGTCTCTCCCTCTCTGTCTCAAATAAATAAATAAAATCTTTAAAAAAAAAAACCCTCATAGCTAACAAGAAGTGAAAAGCACAAGCAGCATGAGAAAGACTGTAGCAGAATGAGGTGTAGTGGTTCTGGGTAGTAAGTGCTGTCCCACATGGTTTCTGCCTAAGAGCGGTTGCCTTCCGTTGATAAATGCTGTTACGTTTTAGCCATGTGCGCGTGCACGGGTGTTGGTCTGGTTTCTCTGGGGAGTGCTAAAGAGTCACGGGTTCCTCTCCTTTGGTTCAGATGACAGCGCTTCGGCTGCCAGTAGCATGGAGGTGACAGACCGCATTGCCTCCCTGGAGCAGCGTGTCCAGATGCAAGAGGATGACATCCAGCTGCTCAAATCGGCGCTGGCGGACGTGGTTCGGCGGCTGAACATCACGGAGGAGCAGCAGGCTGTGCTGAACAGGAAAGGACCTACCAAAGGTGGGCGTCTTAGATGTGCAGGAACGGCGGACAGCTTGGTCTCGTAGCAGGTGTTTGCCCCTAGTGCGTACACGCGCTCCTCAGAGCTGACAGAGACCGGAGACTCAGAGCATCGATGAGCTGGTCTCGGCGTTGCCAGAATCATCACACAAAGCGGGACGGGGTTTTTTCGGCTTGATGTTAGTGAGTTGTTCAGCCCGAGGGTGTACACGTGTAGGTGATCAGTAAATGCTCAGAACCACCCGCGGTGGACTGTTGGGAACAATTGTTTATCATAGGATGGAAGGAGCTTGCGAGGCAGAACCTAGAACCAAAACCCCACGATCCTTTGGGCGTCCTGGAGGCTGTTCCAAACTTCTTGATAACTCTCCTCTCTTTCTCTATACTCAGCTTGTCTGCTACCATTCAGTTCAGCACAGCCAACACTTAATTATCTTATGCCACAGCGAAGCTCGGAGCCAAGAACTGGGGGCCCAGAGGACAGGCCCTTCCCTGAGGAGCTCAGAACCCACAAGTTCATCACTCACTGCCCCCCCCCCCCCTTGTAGCTAGTAAGCTCCTCCTGGGCATAGACTCCTGTTTCTTTCGAATCTCCTGCTCTGCTGTCCAGGAGAACGTAGTCTACTGCAGAATTCCGTACCTAGTGGGTTTCCGGCAAATTTAAATCATTTCATTTCCCTGTGGTGCCTATGTGTGAAACATAAAAAAAGCAATATTTGTGTTTGAAGTAACTTTGTAGTGACCCTCTTCTTAAAATTTGGAAGTACAACGCCTCGTTAAAACTTCTGTCCTACTAGTCATAGTCAGTCCCCTGATGTCTGCTTTCAGCCCGTATACATTGCTCATCATTTGCCAGGATTTCTGTTCCTTGTGGCTAGCTTTAGAAAACAGAACTCATCTTGGCTGTTAAATTCCTTTGATTAAAACATTTGAGATCACACTGGCATGTAAATGTCCCTTTAAAATTAGCTTTTTTTTTTTTTTTTTGGTTTGGATTTAACAAATTATTTCACAGTTACCATGTTTTTCTTGGAGTCAGGAGAGCGTACTGTCTGATGTTGCATATGTTACTTTTTTCTCAAGTACTTGGCTACATTTTCGCATATCCGTGGAGAGAAATCTATTTCTTTGTCCTTCTGGGTAATTATCGCCAGCTCCATGTAAGAGATACATGCTGGGCAATGTCTATATATTTTTGTAGTTTTTTTTTATCTGAGTATAGTTGATACACAATGTTACATTAGTTTCAGGTGTACCACTTAGTGATTTTGGTGAGCAGTGATGCCCTGCTCACCACAAGTGTGGCTGCCATCTGTTACCGCATAACGCTACCTCTTGAATAATCCTTTTATTTATTTATTTACAAGGTTTTATTTATTTAGTTGAGAGAGCACAAAGAGGGAGAGGGAGAAGCAGGCTCCCTGCTCGGCGGCCTGCTGAGGGGCTTGATCAGGACCTGAGCCTAAGTCACATGCTTAACCAAATGAGCCACCCAGGTGCCCCTTGAATAATCCTTTTAAATCATGTTTTTTCCTCCTCCTAAGTTACAGAATGATTAGGGTATTTTAAATAGAAACCAGGTAATTTAGGTATTCTTGACCTGCTCAGCTTTCCAAAAATAAAACCGATGACTACTCTACCCTAAAGGGTACTTTCGAAGTTGTTGCTTCGTATAAAACATGAGACTTCCAAAACTTCTGTTTTTAAAAAAATTAGGGAAAAAATAATACAAGAGACCTACCAAGGATTTCTTCTCTTGATTAAGAGTAAAGTTTGGTTTTTATAAAACTTCGTCAAAGAGAAAAATTTGTTTTCATAGTGAGCTCTATTTCTGTATAATATTCTTTTCATAAGTAAAAGTTAATCAGAACATAATAGCAGGGGGTCACCCCAAGAAACAGAACGAAGGTCAGAAGAAAGCTGGTGAGTGGGGTGGCATCCCCTGGATGCAATGGGCCACGGTTTCCCCCAAGCAGTTAATTACAGGACAGTGGAAGCGGAGGTGGGGAGGGGGAGGGGGGGCCTGTCAGAAGCTCTGGGTCGCTGCTTCCCTTCTGGGGAGAGTCGTGTGGGTGCACAGGCACCTCTAGCTGGAGAGCTGTACTCAGTACCGCAGCTCAGTTGGGGGATCTTTCAGACAAGATGGATCAGGGGCAAAGTTCCTTTGGTTGTAAAAGGCCACATTATTATTACGATCACACTTTACATTATTTTGGCCTGATCCAGACTTGAAGAAGACGGGACACACGGCATTCTAATTGTTAAACATTAAGTGTTGTCAAAAGCTTAGGGTTCAGTGTTTCGAGCTTTGGGTGCACATCGAGCTTTGGGTGCACATCGAGCTTTGGGTGCACACCTGCCCAGTGACAGGGTTGGCTGTGCCGCCATGAAACAGGCCACACTGGTGGGCAGTGAGCTGTCAAAGCGCTCAGCGTGGTTCAGCTCAGAGACGGTGCGTGGGGGCTGCTGTGTCTATGCCGCAGTCACCCCAGGCTGGTAGACGGCGGGGGCCACACAGCAGCCCCAGTGTTGCCTGTGAGGCCGTCCATCATGATTCTAATCCCTTTCCATGACGGAACTTCGCTTATGTGTAGGAAGTTATCGTGACCTCTCAGCTTTGACTTACTTTATTATTCTTTGTATGACTCACTAGCATAACAATGAGAACTGCAGTCTCGGGAAAATAATTCACTGACAGATCGAGTTCATGGCTTCCTGAGACACGGGGCAGATTGTGGCCGACCCATCCGACGCTGGGCCTGTGGATGTAGAGTTCATGTAGAGGGAGCTCCGTCTCAGACCACTGTTCCTTGGCAACATTCTCCTGTCCCTGGGTTTTTAACCAGTGATACCGCCCTGGGTCTTAGGAGTTACTCAGTCTCTACCTAAGCTCCCCAGACTTTGTTATTGTTTCCTTTTGCCTTTGGTATTTTTTTCTAAGTATTAAGAACTGGTTGCCCTGTCATGCATCTTAACTCAAGAGAACCTCAGCCTGCAGAATTTGCTTTGTTTGTGTTAGATTGACTCTCAGATGGGGAGATTTGGCATTTTTTTAAATTATGCTGAGCTTGGGTTACCATAGAGTGGAGAAAAGAGAATCAAATTGTTTGTGGAGGCACATATTGAAAAAATTCTTGGTAATAAAGTTTTTTCGGTGTTGTGGATGGAGCAGGGCAGTCCTCACTGGCCACTAGCAGAATTCAGGGACAAGACCCCCTTATAGATCGCTGTTGTGAGTATAAATACAGAAGAGCGCATCACAAATAAGAGCTCACTTCCACATCATGCGTGGTGCAGGATAAATGGATAGAAAGGAATGGAAGGAATGCAAGCTATAGGGGCATGGCTAGAGAACCGCAGCCCTTCGTAGGCTTGAGTACGGTGTCATCTGTAAAAATGTCTGTGTTACTTGTAACAACAGGGAAAGTGCTGTACATTGCATTAAGAGTCAAGAGCAAGACATAAAACTGTATATATGGCATAATTCAAGTAAATAGACAAAATCTGTGCAAAAAGATGGGAAAGAGCTATACCAAGAGTTGTCATTGATGGTTTGTTTTTTTTTTTTCCTGAGTGGTAGGATTGTGATTGCGTTTCTTCTTGTATACTTTTTAGTTGGTTTCTAAATATTCTTTGGTGTCATAAGCAGAAGAAATTTGTGTTTTAAAAATGACTCCTTTCTTGGGTGCCTGGGTGGCTCAGTCTGTTAAACGTTTCCCTTCGGCTCGGGGTCATGATCCTGGGGTCCTGGGATCGAGCCCCGCATCAGGCTTCCTGCTCAGCAGGGAGTCTGCTTCTCCCTCTGTCCCTTCCCCCGCTTGTGTGCTCTCTCTCTCTCTCAAATAAATAAATAAAATCTTTTAAAAATTTTTTTTAATTAAAAAATAAAAATTATTCCTTTCTTACCCTGAATCTGATCTTCATTGCACTGAGAACAACAGCAGGGCTCAGAGCAAATGTCTGGAGGCTGGAGTTGGCTCACGCGTGTTCTCAAGAAGACAAGGAATCATGGTTTGGAGTTAAATTCATAATAGGCCCATTGTGTACATGCATGGCTAGGGGAGTGCTATAAGATTTTACTGTAAAATGTAGATTAAAATATTGTCATTGTCCCATGTATCTGGGATTGTCTGCTTTGTTATGCCTTAACGAGCAAGTAATTCCTATTCATCATTTTAAATTTTGCTTGTGTGTTCAGACCGTAATTCAGCAGCTTGCCTTTTGTAAACTTTAATATACCTTTTGCAGACTTTTTTATTGGTTATATTCAGAGCCCCATTAATTAACAGATCAGAGAATTACTAAATATAACCAAAACTTTCTAGTAGAGATGCTTATATGCAAGTGGGTCCTGCTGTTCTGGGCCATCAAAACCTTCCAGTATCAGGACTTAGCCTCCGAGACTGCTGATGAAAGCAGACTACAGATAACCTTTCAATGGTCTCTGCTATGTTGACACTTACTCCTAATGTTTAGAATGATACTCATAGCTACCATTTATTGATTGGCTGGGTGCTGGACATTGCAATAGATATTTTGGATAAATGAGCCCATTTCCCCTCTCCACAGTTCTTTGAGGTAGGTGCTATCATGCCCATTTTACAGATGAGGAAACAGCCTCTAGGAGATTGGATAATTGACCCCAGGTCACACAAATCTGGGACTGGCCCCCAGGGCCTGGCTGGACATACCTTCTTTCTACCATCTATGTTGATTTGCTTAGCAGTATTATTTAAATTCGCATTATTCAAATCAAACCAAGTATTTAGGAAATGAGTAACCAAAGGACTTGAAATGAGGGCTCTCTTCTCAAGGTTTAACTTGATTTGCAAAGTGTCCCAAATAGCATAAATCATATTTGGCACATGATTGTGTGAAATATTATGTATGGTCCCTTCACAAATTTTATTAGAGAGGGACAAATAACAAATTAAAATTTTAAGCTCTCTGCAATGAATGAAAGTAACAAATAATTAGTTCTTTATCCTGTCTAACTGCAGTTAGCAGTTTGTGTCCCTCTCTCTCTTACACTGTGTTTTCTCCTTGTCTTTCGCCTTACAGATGGCTCTATTACAGAACATAACTTCTGGGGTTTTTTTTAAGACGGAACACACTGTAGTCTCTCCCATTTTTCCCATTAATCGCCCTCCCTTGTTTAGACAGGCATTATTTAGTGAATTATGGAGAAGGTTTAGTAGATTTATTCAGTTTCCCAGAGACTAAGGATTGTATTCAAACTTTATATTATGATGGGGCGCCTGGGTGGCTCAGTCGGTTAAGCGTCCAACTCTTGATTTTCGCTCAGGTCATGATCTCAGGGTCGTGAGATCAAGCCCCACATCAGGCTCTGCGTGGAATCTGCTTGAGATTTTCTCTCCCTTTCCCTCTGCCCCTCCCCCATTCTCTCTCTCTCTAAAATAAATAAAATCTTTTTTTTTTAAAGATTTTATTTATTTATTTGACAGAGAGAGAGACAGCGAGAGAGGGAACACAAGCAGGGGGAGTGGGAGAGGGAGAAGCAGGCTTCCGGCTGAGCAGGGAGCCTGATGCGGGGCTCGATCCCAGGACCCTGGGATGACGACCCGAGCTGAAGGCAGATGCCCAATGACTGAGCCACCCAGGCGCCCCAATAAATAAAATCTTTAAAAAAAAACTTTATATTATGAAATGTTCCAATGTATATAAAAGTAGAAAGAAAAATACCTTTTATTTTTTACCTGGCTTCATTATTTATCAACATGTTGCCAGTTTTATTATCCCCCCTATGACTTACTTCCCTCACCCCATTAGGATTATTTTAAGGCAAATCCAAGACATTGTATCATTTTATCTATAAATATGTCAGTATATATTTCTAAGATATAAGGATTCTCTTTTTAAAAAATCCATAATACCCTTATCACAAATTTATTATTAAAAAGTAATTCCTTAATATCAAGTCAGCATTCAGATTTTTCCAGTTTTCTAATGAATGACTTTTTTATGGCAGCCTATTGAGATATAATTCACAGAACATAAAATTCAACCTTTTAAACTGTTTTTAGTATGGTTCACAAAGTTGTACAGCCATCCCTACTCTCTAATTTCAGAACATTGTCATCACCCCAGAAGTTACCCCCTTTCATGCCCCCCCGCCCTCCCTCGCTAGCAACCACCAGTCCACTGTCTCTGCGGATGTGACTGTTGGGGACATTTTGTATAAAAGGAATCACGCGGTATGTGGTCTTTGCCGCTGTCTTCTCTCACTTAGCAGGTCTTCGAGGTACATCGTGTCAGAGCAGGTGTCAACACCTTATTTCTTCTGATGGCTGAATAATACTCTGGTGCACAGAGATGCAATACACTGCTTATTTGTTCATCAGCTGACGGACATTCGGGTTGCTAATAAATGACTTTCCATAATCAGTTCATTAATGTCTTTTTTGCCCATACATATTTCCATTATATTGACTATTCAGCATTAGAGGATTCTTATATTACCAGACCCATGCCCAGGAATTCAAATAACCCGTGATACCAGAGAGAGCCTCATCTGCCCACCAACACTATGTTAAAACTTGATTCATGTGTAGTCTGATCATTTAAAAAGCTTTTTAAAACCATATAAGAAGAGGGGTGCCTGGGTGGCTCAGTTGGTTAAGTGTCTGCCTTTGGCTCAGGTCATGGTCCCAGGGTCCCGGGATCGAGCCCCACATCGGGCTCCTTACTCAGCGGGGAGCCTGCTTCTCCCTCTCTCTCTGCCCCTCCCCCCGCTGTGCTCTCGCGCTCTCTCTCCCTCTTAAATAAATAAAATCTTTTAAAAAAATCATATAAGAAGAGTTAAGATTTTAAATCTGCTGAAAGTCCTCAGGCTTCTGCAGAGCAGATAAAGCAGTTCTGTACTTGCTCTTTCCACCGCAGGGTAGAGAGATCTTCCCTACTACTCTTACAGCGCACGCCAGGGTGGGGATGCCCTGCAGTTGACTCCAGCATCCCCTGTGGGTGGTCTTTTGTTTTACAGGTAATGCCGCAGTGGTTGACCTTGTGCGTGTGGCATTTTGCATTGTTGCCAGTATGTCTTTAGGACAGATTCCTAGAAGCGGGATTGCCCATCAGAGGATGAGAGCGCATGTGACTTTGCCGGGCGTCAGCAGCGGGATTTTCCACAGAACTTAAGTAATTATTACCCACTTGTCTCACAGTGTAGCGGACACAGTTTGCCTCTTCCAGTTCCAAACGTGGACATCTCATAAATTTTGAAATGGATAATTAGGGGGGTCTCAAGCTCAAGTCCCGCATTGGGGTCCACACTGGGTGTGGAGCCTACTTAAAAAAAGTAAAAAATAAATGAAGCCTATAAATAGATTCCTTCCAGTTTGGGGCATCTGGGTGGCTCAGTCAGTTAAGCATCCAACTCTTGATCTCAGCTCAGGTCATGATCTCAGGGTCGTGAGATGGAGCCCCGTGGTGGGCTCTGCGCAGGACATGGAGCCTGCTTGGGATTCTCTCTCTCTCTCCCTCTCTCTAAAAAAATAAATAAATAAAATAGATGGATAATTAGGAATTCTAGATTCATAGTGGTCAGATATACTAAAATTAAACTTTGGATTTCTACACATAACCACATACATAGTCACGCTTTGCATAATTAAGTTTATTTCAAAACCTAATGGGATGTTTTACTTATCAAATATTGCACATTGAGTTATTACTATGATGTGAGTGAAAAGGGTTTCTTGGTCTTTAGGTTGTAACAGCTCATAATAATAAGCATTGGTAGGTTCAGCTAGCTATACTCGAATTTCTGTATTTATATCAACTCTAGTTTTGAAAATATGTCATCACAGTTCTTAAAGTCTGGATATTCCAATCCTACCACCTAGAAAGATTGAAAAAAATTTATTTCAGGTTTAATTGTGAATGTTTTAGACCCGAGATTGCGAATACTTTTGTTAGAGCCAGAGATTTTCAGCTACCATGTTGTGGAGTCATTTTGCAGGAAATTTAACTCCTGGTAGTTTATTGAGGACCTTCTATGGAAGAGTATGCCAGGTAACTACTAGTCATCAGTCCTGCACGTGTGGCTGGACCAAGGGCCTGTCCCCTTCAGCCTCGTGGCTCAGCTCCCTGGTGGACTGTCGAGTCTGTCTACGAACTGACTCGGGGTGGCGAAGTCATAGAAACTCAGGACACTCTTCCCGCATGAATTAGGATCCGATTTCAGGGTGGGAAGAGACATCCTTAGAGTGCATTTGGACTAAAAATGGGGCCTAAGGTCACACTGCCAGTTGGGGACACACTGGGCCTAGAGCTCTGGCCTTCACGCCCAGACCTGAGGTCCTGCCCCTACCCACACTCCCCTGCCGCCCTCACTTTGCCAGGCGTCTGCCTCTGCCCGTCCCTGGGTGTGCTGGATGCGGCTGAGGACACTCGCGTGGGTCTGATTCCGCCGTAGGTGCCTGTGAACGTAACTGACACGCTACGCTAATTCTACTCACATCGTGTTCCGGGGGCTCGATTGCACCCTGATATCCAAAAGCATTTCATCATCTGGATGTAGCCATAGGGTAAGAGCCCCCACTTCTCGTGTGCCTGCAGCATCCTGGACACGCCGCTAACAACTCCCACTGCTCATTCCTGATCCTCGCAGCGCCCTGCAGGCTGGCCGCTGTTACCCGTATTTCACAAAGAAGCTGGGGCTTGGAAAGGTGGTGACTTCTCCGAGGCTCCGTAAGTAAGCCGAACTGAGAGTGAGGCCAGTCCTGTCTGAGCCTTCAGTCCTCTGTGCTTCTCAGTCTCCCTTGAGATTTGAGATTCCGACCGTCCTGATACCGCTCCCATGAATGCATTCTAAACACACACCATTTATCATTCATTCTCCTTTTATTTGAGAAATCCTTCTTTCGTGCCGTGGGTCTACATTTTGCCCCTAGGAACAATTAAAATGTTATTTTAAAAATCCCTTTTATGAACCAGAAGAATGTCTCATCTCTTAGTGTCATGTGGAGGCAAAGGAGTCATTTATCTTTGCACCTGATGAGCGGGAAATTGTGTTTGAACCTTTCCCTGTGCTATTTCTCTTCCACGGTTTTAAAGATCGCTTGTCTGAAAATGACTCATTGTAGCGGCTCTTGTGTCCTCCCGTCCTCCCAATCCAGGCTGGTACTCGTTCACACTGGACACCAGGAGGCATTTTTTTCTTCCAGAACTTTCCCTTTATGGTGGCCGCCTTTTTTCCTTGAGTAGCTAATCACATCTAGATGGGGAAACATGGAAGCAACCTGCTGAGGTGTCATGTACACAATGGGCACTTAGTTAAAGGCATTTTGGTGGCAGTTGCTGTGCTATTGACAAAGTCAGTGGTGAGGAACCCCGGGGGATGTTACCCAGATCCGCGTGTAGCCCTAACGGATCTCTCCACCTTCTCCGTCACTCCGAGGGCAGTCACCATGCCCCCGCCCCATCTTCGGTTTTTCTTTCATGATTTCTCATCAGAACTTTAAGGATTCTTTTCGCTTCTGATGATGCTCTGTCACGACTTATTTTTTTTTTAAGATTTTATTTGTTTGTCAGAGAGAGAGAACAGAGAGAGCACAAGCAGGGGGAGCAGCAGAGGAAAAGGGAGAAGCAGGGTCCCCGCCGAGCAGGGAGCCCGATGCGGGACTCGATCCCAGGACCCTGGAATCACGACCTGAGCCGAAGGCAGACGCTTAACGACTGAGCCGCCCAGGGGCCCTCTGTCATAGCTTAACATACAGGATCTGTTACCCCCGGTCAGAGAGCCTGCCGCACGCAGCTGATCTTTCATGGGCTTCTACAGTCCTAGTTCCCCTTCTGGGAGAAGGACAGAAGTAGGTTATTAGGAGGCTGAACTTTGAAATTATGACTCAAGAAAAAAATAAAAATTTCACGATGGCCCAGAAATGGTACCATAATGCCTTGTCTTGGAAGCAGGGCTTTTGTTCTTGAAATTCAGTGCGGTGTGACCCACAGATCCCGGTTGAACACCTGCCGCGGAGGCACGCCGCCTTCAGGGGGCCTCCCGTCGTCCATGCAGGGGCAGGCGAATAAACAGACAGTTGCCATGCGGTGTTCTGGGGATGGCAGCACAGGCCAGGGCTGTGGGAGCAGGGAGGAGGTCACCCAGCCTGGTTTGGTGGCAAGCGTGGGGGTGGGGGGGCGGTCCTGGGTCAGGGGCCCGAGAGGAGCCGACATCGTCCGTGAGCCCCTCTGGGTCCTTTGTTTCCCGTCCTCCAGGCTCTGCCCTGCAGGCTGACCTATGGGGACCGCACCAGCAGGCCCTTGCCCTCCACCTCCCAGTTAGCTTTGGGCATCGGGAGCCCTCGCTGGGGACTGGAAGAAGGGGAGAGAGGGAGGTCGGAGTATTTACTTCCTTGGCTCCTTCCAAGTCCGTGGGGCCTGGGAGGGATGACAGCTGCTCTGCTCTCAGCCCAGAGAGACAGAGCCGTCCACCCGGACTGGCCACCTCTGGAGCTAGGCATGCAGAGCACATGGACAGATGGCACCCCTCCCCGCACCAGTGTCTGCCGCCCACTGTTACTCTGGAAGGTGAGATTAGCCCACCTGGAACAGCAGTGATAAGCAAGGGCTAAACTGTAAGGTACAAACTGGCATGGGGTAGGAGCTCCGAGAGGCCATCCGGGAGGGCAGGAATGACAAGGAGGGGACAGTGGCACAGCCTGTGGGTCTCAAAGTGCGGTCCCCAGAGCAGTGGCAGCATGACCTGAGGGCTTGTTAGAAAGGCAGATTCTCAGGCTGCACCCAGACCCAGCATCGGAAACACTGGGGCTGGAGCCCGGAGGTCTGTATTGTAACACGCCCTCCGGGTGAGGCTGTGCACACTCAGATTTGTGAGCCCGACAGAGGCAAGGCTAAGGAGGTGGCATCGTTTTGCTTGTTGGTTTGTGTGTGGGGGGGGCGCAATGAGGAGTCTGGGCACATAGTGGGAGAAATAAAGCCGTATGGACAGAATGAGAGCAGCTTAAACGTTATAAAAGACCAGATCCTGACGGGCCTGGTGGCGGGGAGGCGGGCTAACCCAGGGGTCGGACCGTGTCCTCTCCTCTCTGGGCTGGTTGTGAAGTAGGAGCCCCCCACATGTGCAGGTCCCAGTAGGCCGAGACAGCACCCTTCCAGTTGTCCCACTCTGCCCAACAGCGAGTATGTGTAACACTGTGTGGCAGCGCCCAGGCACCGTTGGAGATGGTGGTGAGGGACATCAAGGTGAGGGCCACGGGGAGACGAGCCTGGACAGGTCTGACCAAACGCCCAGGAGACCCACCCTCGGGTCTAGGAGTCATGCTTCAGAGACCGGCTGGACAGGCAGGAATAGCAGGAATGGAAGGGACAGCCGGGCTGACATGAGTCATTCTCACCTCCTAGGGCTGCTGTGACCGATGACCACAAACTGGGGACTGGGGGGCCTGAGACAGCAGACTTACTCTCTCACGCTGCTGGAGGCCGGCAGTCCGAGACCAGCACACTGGACTGAAGTCAAGGTGTGGGCAGGGTCGGTTCCTGCTGGAGGCTCTAAGCGAGACTGTTCCAGGCCTCTCTCCCAGCTTCTGTGGCTGCCGGCCATCCTTGGCATTCCCTGGCTTCTAGATGCTTCGCTCCCAGCTCTGCATCCGCCGTCGCCTGGCCTTCTCTCCCGGGGCCTCTGTGTCTCTTCTCTGCTCCTCACAAGGACACCATCACTGGGTTCAGGGCCCACCCTCATACTGTATGACCTCATCTTAACTAATTACATCGACAAAGACCCTATTTCCAAAAAAGGTCATGTCCCCAGGTTCTGGGTGGGTGGGAACATTGAGGGTCCATGTATTTAAAAAACAAAACAAAACCAGAATGGGAACAGAAATGGTGGACGAAGCAGAGAGAGAAGGTAGAGTAGTGAAAATGACGGTGACGATGCATGTCGTCCTGGGGGGAGAAGGGTCCCGTCCGGGAGGCACGGCAGACGTACACGAGAGAAGATGGGGAGTCCCGGTTCGGGAGCCGCGGTGCCTCACTGAGGAATGCTGGCTCCCAGCACGCTAAGCCCTCGGGTGGGCAGGTGCTCAGGAGGTGAGGCAAGAGTGCGTGGAGGGTGGTGGAGGGAGGGGTTGGTGCTCTGGCTGGGGCATCGCCTCTGCCTTTTGCCATTTTCTGTCACGTTTGAAAAGAGAAGGAAGCCTGGCCCCCTGCCTTAGGGACCAAAAAGTTTCGGTGTGTTAAAAACATTCTATGCAGTTTTGTCATTGTTTTTAAGAACCCCAGTCAAGGCGGGTTTAATTCTGTGATGCGCGAAATAAATTCTGCTAGCATTTCAAATCAATTTTTTTATTTCAGAGTAGTGTTAGATTTCTAGAAAAGTTGCAAGGACCGGGGCACCTGGGTGGCTCAGTCGTTGGGCGTCTGCCTTCGGCTCAGGTCATGGTTCCAGGGTCCTGGGATCGAGTCCTGCATCGGGCTCCCTGCTCCGCGGGAAGCCTGCTTCTCCCTCTCCCACTCCCCCTGCTTGTGTTCCCTCTCTCGCTGTGTCTCTCTCTGTCAGGTAAATAAATAAAATCTTTAAAAAAAAAAAAAAAGAAAGGAAAGTTGCAAGGGCGGTACAGACAGTTGCCATCTACCCCGCACCCAGCTTCGCCAGCGATTAACATTTTACATTAGTATGCCACAATGATGATACTTTTTTTATTTTTTATTTTACCTCTTTTAAAAAAAGATTTATTTATTTGAAAGAGAGTGCACGCGTGGTGGGGAGGGGCAGAGGGAGAGGGAGAAAGAATCCCAAGTGGACTCCACACTGAGCGCAAAGCCCGATGCAGGGCTCAGCCTCACCCACAAGATCATGACCTGAGCCGAAATCAAGAGTCACACGCTTAACTGACTGTGCCACCCAGGTGCCCTAGTGATACATTTTTTATTAATTAGAGGCACACTTTATCTGGATTTCCTTAGTTTATCCCTAACATCCTTTTTATGTTGTTCCAGGATCCCATCTGGGATTATATTTGGCCATCATATCTCCTGAGGCTCTTCTAGACTGACAGTTTCTCAGATTTTCCTTGTTTCTGATGACCTTGACAGTTTTGAGGAGCCCTGGTCAGATAGTTCATTGTCTTTCGACTTGGGTTTGTCCGGTAGGTCCTGGGTTTTAGGGAGGAAGACCGTAGAGGTAAAGAGCATTGCTGTCACATCCTGCCCGGGGTACATACTCTCGACGTGACTTGTCACTGTGACGCTGGCCAGGATGGAGTTCGCCAGGTTTGTCCACAGCAAAGTGACTCCCCACCCTGCCTCCGCCCTGCGCTGTGCAGAAGGCAGTCACTATGCCACCCGCACTTATGGAGCAGAGGACCGTGTTTCACCTGCTTGAGGATGAAGCATCTACGTAAATGATCTGAAATTCTGCACGGGAGAAATGATCTTTTCTTGCCCATTTAATCATTTACTCAGTGATTCTATCAGTCTGGACTCCTGGATATTTGTTTCATACTTCGGGCTATAATCCAATGCTACTGTCTATATTTTGTTGCTGAAATTGTCCCGGCTCTTTCAGTTGACTCCTGGGTCCCTGTGACCTCACCCCATCAGTATAGGGTTTGGGGTTTTATTACTGCTTTTGAGCACTTCCTTACTCTCTGGCAGTACAGGAAGCCCCAGGCTCATGTTGTATGTGCCCTGCCCCAGCCCCGGATTTGGGCATTTCCCCAAGGAGTCCTGGTTCTTTGTTGTTGAGGAATCGTGTTAGAAACCAGGGTTTGGGTGCTGGGTGTCCTTGCTTTCAGTACTCTCAGCAGGCAGAGCTAAGGAATGTGTTTATATTGGGGCGCCTGGGTGACTTGGTCAGTTAAGTGTCCAACTCTTGGTTTCAGCTCAGGTCATGATCTCGTGGGTTGTAGGATTGAGCCCCATATCAGGGTCCACGCTTGTGGAGAATCTGCTCGAAGATTCTCTCCCTCTGTCCCTCCCCCAACTCGCATGCTCACTCTCTCTCAAATAAATAAATAAATCTTAAAAAAAAAAAGAAGTGTGTTTATGCTAATCCATGTTTACATACATAGGTATAATTTGTATCTGTAGCTATATCAGGCTAAACATGGCTTCATACGGAGACCTACCCCCTGGCTCATTCAACGCTTGTCTGTAGCCTCCCTCTGCAACAGTGAGAAGCCTGGTTCCCACCATCCTCCTTGCGGTTCCTTAATTGTTCACTGCTAGGGCTCATGATAGTGGTTTCAGAGGTGTTGACCATGCCCTGTGGGAAACAATGTTACTGACCCGAGCACAGTGCTTAGGTGTGCTCCTCAGTCTCTCCCCATTTTCACGGCACCTTCCTGTCCTCCTCCTTCCATGAGGTTAGAGCCCATACTTGAAGTATATATTTGATTCTTGTATCCGTCATGGGTTCCCCATCTCCTAACTGATTTTGATCTGCATACATTAAAGTTCGTTCTTTGTGCCTTAAGAGTCTGGAGGTTTTAGGGCGCCTGGGTGGCTCAGTTGGTTAAGCAACTGCCTTTGGCTCAGGTCATGATCCTGGAGTCCCGGGATTGAGTCCCGCAAGGGGCTCCCTGCTCGGCAGGGAGTCTGCTTCTCCCTCTGACCCCCCCCCCATCTCATGTGCTCTCTCTCTCATTCTCTTTCTCTCAAATAAATAAATAAAATCTTTTTAAAAAAAGAGAGCCTGGAGGTTTTGACAGATGCACGGTGTCACATAGCATGATCGGCATCATACAGAATCATTTTACCACCTTAACATGCTCTTGCGCCTTACCTGTTCAGCCCCCCCTCCGCTGGCCGACCTCCGGCAACCACTGATCTGGTTTTTGTCTCTGTAGTTTTGCCTTAAATGGAATCATAGAGAATGTAGCCTTTCAGCTTGGCTGCTTTCACTGCGCAGCCTGGATTTAAGACTCATCCCTGTCCTTGCGTGGATGGCTTCCTTGCTTTCTTTTTTTTTTTTTTTGCTGAATCATATTCCATTGTCTGGATGGACCGCAGTTTGTTTATCCACTATCCAATTGAAGGACAACTTGGTTGCTTCCAGTTTTTGACAATTATGAATAAAACTGCTATAAATAGTAAATGCAGGTTTTATATAGACATAAGTTTTCCAATCAGTTGAGTAAATACCTAATGTCACACAATGACTGGATCATAATGTAAGACTACATTTAGCAACCGCCAAACCGTCTTCCAAAGTGGCTGTACCATTTTGCATTCTCACCAGCAATGAATGAGAGTCCCTGTTGCTCTGGTCCTGGCCAGCAATTGCAATTTTGTTTGTTTTTTGGATTTTAGCCACCCTAATAGGTGTATAGAGATATCTCATTATTGTTTTAATTTGCATTTCCCTAATGACAAAAGATGTTGAGCATCTTTTCATATGCTTATTTGCCATCTGTAGATCTTCTTTGGTGAAGTGTCTGTTCAGATCTTTTGCCCATTTTTTTAATTGGGCTGCTTGTGTTCTGACTGGGGAGTCTTAAGCATTCTTTTTTATATTCTGTATACAAGTCCTTTATCAGATACGTGATTTGCAAGTATCTTCTCCCAGTTTGTGGCTCGTCTTTTCATCCTCGTAACATTGTCTTTCACGGAGCAAACATTTTTATAATTTTAATGAAGTCCAGACAATCATTTTTTTCTTTCATGGGTTGTGCTTTTGTTGTTGTATCTAAAAAGTCACCAAACCCAAGGTCACACAGAGTTTTCTTCTGCGTTTTCATCTAGAAGTTTTATAGTTTTGCATTTTACGCTCGGGTCTTCGGTCCATTTTGAGTTCATTTCTGCATAAGGGGAGAGATTTTGTCTAGGCCCATTGTTCCAGCATCCTTAGTTGAAAATCTCCACTGAATTCTCTTGACACCTTTTTCAGTTTTGCCAGCATTTTAAAATTGATGTCCTTTGCTGTCCTTCCCGTCTTAAGTTCTGTAAAAAGTCACCTTGACAGAGGGGAAAGCTCTGATTGCGTTTTCTGCTTATCTCACAGCAAGACCACTGGTGCAGACCCTGCCTTTAAGGACCACTGTTAACAACGGCACTGTGTTACCAAAGAAACCTAGTGGCTCTCTACCATCCCCCTCAGGGGCCAGGAAAGAAACAGCTGTGCCCGCCACAACCAAAAGGTAGGTACAGAGTGCCTTAACCCACCTCGAAAAAGAGTTCCATCTCAGGTTTAAAATAAATATTGCCTTTTTATGTGACACCTCTTAATTTCTTGTCTGAATTAAAACTCATGAAAGTACGATATTTGGTGTGTTGCCGTATCAGGACCTATATACATTTATTATTCTGCTTTTTTAGACTTTTTCTTACTGTCTTTGAAATCTCATTGGCTAACACCACGGTGTGCTATTTTGTATTTTTGCTTGAGGGTCTCTTGAAAACACAAAAGGGAGTGTAACCTGTGTTAAAACGAATATGCTCTAAAAAAAAAAAATGAAGGGGTGCCTGGGAGGTCCAGTCAGTTAAGCGCCTTTGGCTCAGGTCATGATTGCAGGGTCCCGGGATTGAGCCCCGCATCGGGCTCCCTGCTCAGCTTCTCCCCCTGCTTGTGCTCTCTCTCTCAAATTAATAAATAAAATCTTAAAAAAAAAAAAAAAAAGAATATGCTCTTCCCAGCTTCATACTCGGCATAGAGCAAAATTCAGATTGCCATACCAACATTAACTTTTTATCTATAAAATTTGGATAAGCTCATACCTTTAAATTGTGCCTAACAGTGAAGTTCTAGATATTGATGTTGTCTGTCAGAGCATAGTTTGCTCCTAATATTTCTATAATTTCATGATTGTCATATTAAAATTTCATACATTATATGCCAGGCCACTTGCCTTAGCTTTTAGGCTCTAGAAAATTAAATACATGATGGTAATATAGTCTAGAAAACCTTAAAGAAATTCTTGTGCGGTGATACCCCCCCGGCTTGTTACAAGCCCACCGTAGAAGCTCTTAGGGCTCATTACAATACTGACTGCCCAGCAGGTGCCAGGTCAGGGAGCGTGAGTGTGCTCTGCGTCCTGCTGGGGCCACCAGTGGGCTCTCAGGTGTTGGATCAGATGCTGGGCTGTGACTTGGAGGAAAACGTAGCGATCCTATCTTCTCTTTCAAATATGTAGTGTTTATACTCTCCCTCAACAAGCAAATTTTCATTGTGTTTTTATCAGATAGTTTCATGTACTTATTGTTTGCGAATTTTAAGAAAATTGATTTTGCAGGGCTTTTTAAAACTTAAAAAATGACATTCTTAACCTTATGTCGTATCTGTTTAATACTTACCTGAATCATTTATTTCTAATCAACGTAAAGTGACCTTCTGCATTCTAAATGGCAGCAGTCGATCTGGACTATCTTTTTTTTTCATCTAGATGTCGAAGATTGCCAAGGCTGACTTTATTTGAGGATTCAGATTGCTATCTGTTATAAAACACATAACATGGGCGCCTGGGTGGCTCAGTTGGTTAAGCAACTGCCTTCGGCTCAGGTCATGATCCCGGAGTCCTGGGATCGAGTCCCACATCGGGCTCCCGGCTCAGCGGGGAGCCTGCTTCTCCCTCTGATCCTCTCCCCTCTCATGCTGTTTCTCTGTCTCTCTCTCTTTCTCTCAAATAAATAAATAAATAAAATCTTTAAAAAAATAAAATAAAACACATAACATTAAATTTATCATCTCAACCATTTTTAAGTGTACGGTTCGGTAGTGTTAAGTATGTTGGACATTGTTGTTGTGCAGCAGATCTCAAGAAACTTTTCATCTTTTCTTTCTGTTTCCTTTTAAAATTATTTATTTATTTAAATTTTAATTCCAACACAGTTAACATACAGTGTTGTATTAGTTTCGGGTGTACAATATAGTGATTCAGCAATTCCATACAACACCCAGTGCTCATCCCAACAAATGCCCTCCTTCATTCCCATCCCCTGCTTCCCCTATCCCCCCCCCCCACCTCCCTTCTGCTGACCATCAGTTTGAAGAATTTTTTCATCTTGCAAAACTGAATCTCTATACCCATTAAACAGTAATTCCTATCCCCAGCTCTTGGCAATCACCTTTCTACATTCTGTTTCTATGAGTTTGACTACTTTAGATACTTCATATGAGTGGAATCATACAGTATTTATTTGTCCCTTTGTGGCTGAGTTATTTCATTTAGCATCATATCCTTGAGGTTCATCCATATTGTAGCATATCACAGGATTTCCTTCTTTATTAAGGCTGCATAATACACACACCCACACCCACACCCGTACACCCCACATTTTCTTTATCCATTCAACTGTTGATGAACATTTGGCTTGTTTTCACCTCTTGGCTGTTATAAAGAATGCTATAATGAATGTGGCTGTGCAAATAGCTCTTCAAAATCTTGCTTTTAATTCTTTTGGATAGATACCCAGAAGTGATATTGCCGAGTCATAAGGTAATTCTATTTTTAATGTTTTGAGGAACCGCCATATTGTTTTCCATAATGGCTACACCATTTTACATACCCACCAACAATGCACAAATGTCCTAATTTCTTCTCATCCTTGCCAAAAACTTATTTTCTATTCTTTTGCTGATGGCAATCCTAATGGATATGAGGTGATATCTCATTGTGGTTTTGCTTGGCATTTATCATATGATAAGTGATAATGAGCATCTTTTTTAAAAGTAATCTCTACATCTAATATGGGGCTTGAACTCATGACCCCTAAGATCAAGAGTCACATACTCTACTGACTGAGCCAGCCATGTACCTGGATATTGAGGATTTTGTTATATGCTTGTTGGCCATTTGTATATCTTCTTTGGAGAAATGTCTGTTCAAGCCTTTTGCCCATTTTTAAATCAAATTATTCATTTTTCTGTTATTGTTCCTGAACTGTAGAATTTCCTTACATATTCTGGATATGGACCCCTTATTAGGTATATTATTTGCAAATATTTCCTCCCATTACATAGGTTGTCTTTTTACTCTATTGATTATTTCCTTGATACACAGAAGTTTTTAAGTGTGATGTAGTCCCAAGTGTCTATTTTTGCTTCTGGTGTCACATCCAAGAAATCATTGACAAATACAACATCCCAAAGCTTTCCCTTTGTGTTTTCTTCCAGGAGTTTGATGGTTTTAGGTCATATATTTAGGTCTTTAATCCCTTTTGAGTTAATTTTGTTTATTGTCTAAGGGTCCAACTTCATTCTTTTGCGTGTAAATATTCAGTTTTCCCTTTGCCATTTGTTGAAAAGACTGTCCTTTTCCCATTATCTGCTCTTGGCTCCCTTGTTGAAAATCATTTGGCCACATATTCAAGGGTTTATTTCTGGGCTCTCTATTCTGTTCCATTGATCTATTTTTCTCTCTTTGTGCTAATGAAGATACCCTACCAACTTGATTACTCTTACTTTGTAGCATATTTTAAAATGAGATACTTTGAGGCCTCCAACTTTGTTCTTCTTTTTCAAGGTTGTTTTGGCTATTTGGGGTTCCCTTGACCTTCCTTTTAAATTTTAGGATTTTTTTTTTCTATTTCTGCAAAAAATACCATGTTGATAGGGGATGCATTGAATCTATAGATCATTGTAGGTACTATAGACATTTTAACAATATTAGGTCTTCCAATCCATGAAAATGGGTTGGGTTTCCACTTATTTATGTCTTCTTTGATTTATTTTAGCAGTGTTTTATAGTTTTTGTGTACAGGTCTTTCACTTCCTCGGTTAAATTTATTCCTGAGTATTTTATCCTCAAATTTTGATTCTGCAGCAAATGGGATTTTTCCTTAATTTCCTTTTTTGTGTTCATCGTTGTTAGTGTATAGGAATGCAACTGATTTTTGTATCCTGCAACTTTGCTGAAATTGTTGATTAGGTTTAAAATGTTTGTGTGCGTGGAATCTTTAGAGCTTTCTACATGTAAGATCATGTCATCTGCAAACAGAGATAACTTTCTCTCTTTCTAATGTCAATACCTTTCATTTCTTTTTCTTATCTAATTGTGCTGGCTAGGATTTCTAGTACTGTGTTGAACAGGAGCGGTGCAAGTGGATCTCCTTGCCTTGTTCCTGATCTTAGAGGAAAAGCTTTTAGTCTTTCACTGTTGCATATGATGTTAGCTGTGAGCTTTTCATATATGGCTTTTATTATGTTAAGGTAATTTCCTTCTATTTCTAATTCGTTGAGAGCTTTTAACATGAAAGAATGTTGAGTTTTTGGGGTACCTGGGTGGCTCAGTTGGTTAAGCGACTGCCTTCGGCTCAGGTCATGATCCTGGAGTCCCGGGATCGAGTCCCGCATTGGACTCCCTGCTCAGCAGGGAGTCTGCTTCTCCCTCTGATCCTTCCCCCCCTCATGCTCTCTCTCTCTATCTCATTCTCTCTCTCAAATAAATAAATAAAATCTTTAAAAAAAAAAAAAAGAATGTTGAGTTTTGTCAAGTACTTTTTCTGCATCCGTTAAGATAGGGATGTGGTATTTGTCCTTCATTATGTTAATGTGGTGTATTACATTGATTTTCATATGTTGAACCATCCTTGCATTGCAGGTCTAGATCCCACTGGGCTATGGTATAATGGTCCCCTCTTACCCATGGTCTCACTTTCTGCAGTTTCAGTTGCCCGTGGTCAACCTCAGTCCAGAAGCACAAGACCCTCCTTCTGACATACCACCAGAAGGTCAATAGTAGCCTAACGTTATGTTACAGTGCCTACCTCATTTATCTCACTTCATCCTATCACGTAGGCATTTTATCCTGTCACACGATCACAAGAAGAAGGGTGAGTAGAATATAATGAGATATTTTGATAGAGACCATAGTCACATAACTTTTATTACAGTATATTGTTCTAATTGGTTTTAGTTTATTATTAATTATTGTTGTTAATCTCTTACTATGCCTAATTTATAAATTAAACTTTATCATAGATATGTACTTATAGGAAAAACTGTATAAATAGGGTTTGGTACTATCCACAGTTTCAAACATCCACTGGGGGTCTTAGAACATATCCCCTGTGGATAAGGGGGGACTCCTGTAATCCTTTTAATGTACTGTTGAATTCAGTTTGATAGTATTTTGTTGAGGATTTTTGCTTCAAGCTTCATCAGGGATATTGGTCTATAGTTTTTCTTGCTGTGTCTTTGCCTGGTTTTGGTATCATAGAATGAGATTGGAAGAATTACCCCCGCTCCCCTGTGCCCCCTTCAATTCTTTGAACGACTTTGAGGAGAATTGGTATTAATTCATCTTTAAATGTTTGGTATGATTCTCCAGTGATGCCATCTGGCCCTGGGCTTTTCTCTGTTGGGAGATTTTTTTTTTTATTACTGTTTCAATTTCCTTCTAGTTATTGGTCTGTTAGAGTTTTTATTTCTTCATGATTCAGTCTTGGTAGGTTGTATGATTCTGGGAATTAATCCATTTCCTCTACGTTATCCAATTTGTTAGCATATAATTGCTCATAGTAGTCATAGAATTCTTTTTACTTCTGTGACATCAGTTGTAATATTCCCTCTTTCATTTCTAATTTTAGTTATTTGGGTCTCTTTTTTTCTTAGTCTAGCTGAGGATTTGTCAGTTTTGTTGATCTTTTTGAAAGAAATTTATAGTTTCATTTATTTTTTCTATTTTTCTATTCTCTGTTTTATTTTTGCTCTAATCTTTATTAGGTCCTTACTTTTACTAACTTTTGTTTCAGTTCTTCTTTTTCCAGTTCCTTGGGGTAGAAAGCTAGGTTGTTGTTTGAGATCTTTCTTCTTCTCAATGCACATCTTTACTGCTATAAACTTCCCTCCTAGTATTGTGTTCTCTGCATCCCACAAGTTTTAGTGTGTTTTGTTTTTATTTACATTTGTTTCTAGATATTTTCTAAATTCCCTTGTGATTTCTTCTTTGACCCATTGATTGTTCAAGAGTGAGTCCTCTCATTTCAAGAGTAACATTTTATTTTATTTTATCTTATTTTATTTTATTTTATTTTATTTTATTTTATTTTATTTTATTTTATTTTATTTTTTTGAGAGAGAGAGAGCACACAAGTGCACTTGGAGGGGGAGGGCAAGAATCTTAAGCAGGCTCCATGCCCAGTGCGGAACCCAACGTGGGGCTCAATCTCACAACCCCGAGATCATGACCCAAGCCAAAATGAAGAGTTAGATGCTTAACCAACTGAGCCACCCAGGCGCCCCTCAAGAGTGACTTTTTAAAGTAGCAAATTATTGTGGTGCCTGGCTGGCTCAGTCGGTAGAGCGTGCAACTCTTGATCTCAAGGTCATAAGTTTGAGCCCCACACTGGGTGTGGAGATTACTCAAATAAATAAATAAATCTTTTTTAAAGAATAAATAAAGTAATAAATTATTAATGGAAAAATGAGATTCTTTCCCTTTATTCTTGGATAAAATGGAATTTTATCATTTATACCTCTTATATATTTGGAATTTAAATAAAATTTTAAAAATTTTCAGAGCAAAAAAATGAAAGTAAAAATTGAAATGCAAATGTAATTTCTAGCTTTCAGTTCCTTTCATGAGAGCTTATGTCCAGCATTCTTGTTCTTTGATTTTGTAGAATTTTCTATGGTTGGTCCAAAGTAACTTTGACGTAGTGTGATAATGCCCTTCACTTTATAGACTATTTGTGGCTTTCTTAGACCTCACAGGATTAATTGGCATGATTGCTAGAGTTCCTGGCAAACTGTATTTTCAGTTCTAGTGTTTGAAACATGTATTCAGGGTAAGGTAAAGCTGGAGAATGAGGTTTCTGAAACTGACGACACCAGTGAGGCTGGGCTATGGAATCAGATGGACACTTATCCCAGGGTGTGAAAAAGCGCAGGCATCCGTGGGTACTTTGGGCCCCCTGTAAGTTAGTGATCATGGCGGAAATCATTCTTCAATAGTAATAAAAGCCTACAAAGTACCAGGTTTTTAATATTGGTATCACTAATTCTCAAAATGACTTGCAAGGTAGATATTGGTATTTCTATTTTATGAGAAGACTGAAGCTCAGAGAAACGAGGTAACTTTCCCAGGTCCCACAGGCACAGAGCTGGGAAGGGGCTCAGACCCAGGTTCACGTGCATCCAGAGCTCACGCTCCTACCGCTGCGCTAGGCTGCTTCCCGCAAGATGTCCAGGTCAGCACTTAACATCGGCTCATAAAAAGTGCTTGATATAATTACTGTTTGGAAACGATCCCTCTTGTATGCCCCTGCTTTCTGCATGCTGCTGTCAGGAGCAGCGATGTTCCGAGATGCCCCCCTGGGTGCCGACAAGAGAAGCATCAGAGACTTCTGGCAGCAAGTCTGAGAGATAGGACTGGCAGCTACTTAGGGGCTGCAGGGGCTGGACTCCAAGGACGGAACCGGCCATGTGCTGTGAGCAGAGGCCTGGGTCCTCTGCTCCCTGTGTCAGCCCTATAGGCGAGAGCTTGTGCTTAGTGACTGCTCTCAGCAAGATTATCTTAGGAGGAAAGGAAGGAAAGAAGGGAGGGAGGGAGGAGGGTTGGTTATTTGTAGCCATCATATAGTGTGCATGTATACGTGTTAACATTTAAACAATAACCTTCCTTCCAGAAATATTCTAAGGCCTCTGTAGATGCTTCTTTTTAATTTACAGAATAATCAGTTTGGTTCATCTGATAAACTGTTGTCGAGCAGCCAACCAGAAATACATGGTTTTCTGAGTGTCCAAGACTCTTGGATTTCAGGGTAGAACATAGTGATTCATTAATTTTGTTTCTCTGGCTTTCATGGGCGTCCATGGATGTGAGTTCACATCCACTCGGACGTTGGAAGCCCAAACAGTAGCATCTAGTTATTCCTCTGTGGTCAAGTTCCTATAGATCTCTCATTAGGAGAGAATTCTGAAAAGAGCAAGAAGCACGCTAGGCATCCTGAATATTAGGAATAAAATAGCTTCCAGGACGTTTCAAATATGTTTACAATCATGCAGGAATTTTTCTATAATCAGAGTTCCAAATTAACCAAGTCGGGGCATCTGCAGAGTGTGGATGGGTATATGTTTGTTTTCTTCCCTCTGGGGTTTTTTCAGCCTAGTGCTTAAGAACAAAATCTCCTTTGGAAATTGTCCAGCACCCAGCAGTTGTGCTTTGTGTTGCCAATTAAGACTTCGATTGGGGGCTTGATTTGGAATCCTTGGGAAAAGCTTTGTTTCCATTAGTCAAAGGAAAAAAGGCAGAAAATCCGGGGAAGACATTGTAGGTCATACCTTGCTCAGTGGGGATGCTGAAGCTGACAATAGAATAACATTTCCACTGGCTCAAAACAGAGACAATCACTCATTCTTTCTGCTCCTAAGTAGAGTTTTACAATAGGGCAGAGCTGTGAGAAGAGAGATCAAAAGAACAAAACTGGTACAAAACAGAGCATTATTTTAAAAATGCTCTGTTCCAAGTGCAAAATAGGGTGGTAAACATCTATTGCTTCCAAATAAACAGCTGACAGTCCTTTGGAAAAATGGTTACACTTGTTAGAAAGACCCGTTTGTAAATGCACCAGTCAGTGCTGGACGTGCACACAATTTCAAAATTAGAAAAGTGAAATCTGATTTTCTGGGTTTTTTTTTATTATTATTGCTTCTGATATATTTCCTTATCACTCAGATCCATTGAAACGTTTTGAGTCTGTTTCTGTAGCAAAATAGAGATAGAATCATTCTGCCATTGAACGGAGGAAGTTGAGTTGGCACCTATCCCTTTATCAGAAGTGACACAGTCACCCCTCTGGGCTCAGGGAGTTGGCTTCGCATGGTAGAAGAGAAACTTCTTCTGAAGATCCGTCAGATTCTCTAAGATCACCAGCCTTCCTAGACAATGACTTGGTTTCTGCCACAAAGATACAGTGGAAGAGAGGGAGATAAGAGCATTTTGTAATTACTGAAGTGAGTGATCTGTAAGAATTGTAACTTGCAGGGGCGCCTGGGTGGCTCAGTCGGTTAAGCATCTGCCTTCAGCTCAGGTCATGATCTCAGGGTCCTGGGATTGAGCCCTGTGTTGAGCTCCACATCAAGCCTTCCTGCTCAGCGAGGAGTCTGCTTCTCCCCCTCACTCTCCCTTTGTGCTCTCCCTCCCTCTCCCTCTCTCTCTTTCTCTCTCAAGGAAATATAATCTTAAAAAAAAAAAAAAAGGAATTGTAACTTGCGGGACAAATGCCAGATGGGTCCTGGTCCCATGTTGACTCACCAGTGCTCAGCCCAGCACCCAGTGTACATTCACTGCCTCATAAGTATTTGTAGAGTGGATAATTGTTCTAAGCAAGCATCATCACCCCGGCTGTCATGATAGACGACATCATCAGAAGATCCCTGGTGGTACACACAACAGCTACCTGTCTGGTTTCTGGGGTTTTTAATTTTTTTTTTTATTGTAAATGTTTGGGATCTTGCACAATTTTGGAACCAATCCTTGATTCCAAATCACATAATGAGAGAAAGACATAATTGTAGCTTGTTATGCTTAGAGTTACTCTCTAACCATAAGAAGAAGGCTTGCCACCAGTCACCCTTGCATAAACTTCTATGAAGTCTAAAATTTAGTTTAAGTTGGCAAAAACCATCGAATGGGTATGGAATGAAATGTAAAGAACCACTGTATTTTCAGAACTTAGAAGGTTTTTTGGTTTGGGAGTAGAGGCCAGAAGGGAAAAGAAGAAATGATGGTGTCCATGCATTTCTACACCAAAAATATTTTACTTGCTTTAAGCACTAAAAAATGTACTCCATTACTATACAGTCTCTCACAAGCCAGTTCCTCTACCACTTTCAAAATGAAGAGCAGTATGTTCCCCTTGCTGTCCAGAGGGAACATAACTTCTCTGATACTCCCTGCTGGTTATTGAAGGAGGCTTCTCAGTGCGTGTGCTCCTTCTGGCGGCCCTTGTGCTGTGAATGTCTGTTCTTCCAGCTTTATTTGCTGTCCTTCACTTGGAGTCCTGGTAAATCCTCTTTAATTCATAAGAGCTCTTGGCTCTCAAAAGGAAATATCTTGTTTTTTCTATGTATACAACAATAGTGGATTTTTTTTAAAGCTTCACATTTTAATGCAAATGGGCAGATGACAAATATCTGGGAATAGCTGTGATGAATTATATTCAAGTCTGTATATGCAGACGGAAGTGTTTTCCATTTTGATGTGTGGTGTGTGTTCTGTTATTTATTGAAACTTACCAAAATGTTTTTCCCACGCTTTTGTTGTTGCTCTCGGTTTCTTCCGCTTTGTCTCTGTGGCTCTCACGCGTAGATCAAACAGGTCTGTGAGTCTCCTGAAGGCATGCAGACCGAGTAGATGGACTCACAGGTGAGGGGTCCTCAGACTTATTTCACAGCTCGGGAGCGTGAGGTCCCGTGAACACTGCAGCATAGTGATCTTCAGTGTCTCCTGTTGGTCCAACCTCAAATCCTGTAACCATGTTAATTATTGACGTTTGTTGGCCTTTGAGATGTTCAGCAGGCCCTCAACCCCGTGCATGTGGGTGTTCTCATGAGCCGTACACAGTCCTGAGTAGGAAGCCCAGCAGACAGAATGAGGAGCAGAGTAATCCCAGACGAACTGCTGCATCCCTGAATGTGTGTCCTCATCTCTATCAGGGGGATCACGCTGCCTTTGCAGGGGACTAGATTAAATCACTTACACCAGTTGTGAAGTTCTTAGCATATGTGGCCCATCACTGCCACCTGCTAGTTCCATGTTTCCGTCACCGGTGTCCCCTGGTAGCTCTTCTAGCCGCCAAGCTCAGTCTTATTAGAAAATCGGTTAGGGACGCCTGAGTGGCTCATTTGGTTAAGCGTCTGCCTTCGGCTCAGGTCATGATCCCAGGGTCCTGAGATGGAGTCCCGCATCCGGCTCCCTGCTCCACAGGGAGCCTGCTTCTCCCTCTGCCTCTGCCTCTCTCTCTGTCTCTCATGAATAAATAAATAAAATCCTTAAAAAAAAAAAAAGAAAGAAAATCGGTTAATGTTTGCTGTAATTGATGAATGGTCATGACTTTTCCAGATCTGTAAGAGTGTTTTATACCAGTCTTTAAGTTGCCATGAACTTGCCATGAACTCCCCTAGGGACACCACTCGGGTGACATTCTGGGCCGGTGGTTGCTGCTACTCTCCCAGGGGGCCACCAGGGGCCAGGCGGCACGCCTCCGAGCCCTGTGCTAGATGCTTGGCAGAGAAAGATCCCGTGAAATTAAATCAGCTCGGTGTTCTCTTCTCTGGAAGAAATTGAAGTTTAAGCAGAAAGGTTTCTATAAATTTAGACCTCAGTCCCAAATTTCAGAAAGGCAGTGCTCTCCTAAGATCTGTAATTTCCTTGTCCCCAAATTGAGTGTTCTAAAAACGCACGTTTTGACCTTAAGGCATGCCTGTTCAGATCCCAGTTTAAGATTCTGGTGCTGTAAATGCAAAGCTTCCTCAGTTACCCAAAAAGCCTGTGCAGAAAGCATATTCATGTCATCACGATTATGGTCACGTTATTTATATTTGCTCACCCAGAGAGCGAGATGGTTTTTCAAAAGCTGATACGCCATGCAGGTTTTAAAAACATGCTAAGAGATTCTTTGCTGAGTGATGGGCGGTTCCAAAGGGAAAGGGACTGAAGCTGGCCTGAAGGAAGGGGGCGAGGACAGAGGAGGAAGAGTGGGTGGGGGGCTACTGAAAAGCCCCAGTGCGCGGCTGTGCTATGTCATTAGGAGAAAGGGGGGGCTCGGACCTTCCCCCCGGGAGTGTAGCCTTGGTCTCAAGTCCCTTGTCTCCCGCGTCCCCCGGCTGAAATGTGGTCTGACCTGCCAGCCTCCCTGGGCCCGTGCTCTCGGCAGCCACCTGGCACTTCTGTCTCGTCCCCATCTCCGCCCGTAGCCCCAGTGCTGCCTGCACCCCACTTCCTCCCTCCTTCAGCCCCTCTCTCCTGGCTTCCTCCTCCCCGCCTCTCCAGCCTTCTCTGCGGCCTGGCTCGCACGCCCACTCCGGCAGGCCCTCCAACCAGAGCCCCAGCCTGGGACTGTCACCGCCAGCCCGTCCTCTCCTCCTTTCTTACAGAGCAGGTGCTACGTTAGAGCACCTCATGTCTCTTCCTGTGACAGCCTCACAGCGTGATAGTCCCGTTTATTGACTCACTTATTTCCGTCTTTTTCACTGAATAAGTATCAAGCTTCTTTACCGGGCTCCTGAAGTATGTAAGAATGATCCATTAGATAGGGTCCCAAGGAATGTGTGGCCTAGTGGTGAGGAAACGAACGTCACAGGGACGACTGTGATACACGTAGGTGCTCCAAGAGCGGCCCGTTCCACCTGCAGCCCGCGTCCTGGCTGAGATACCCTGCATGCCGCGCGGGCCTTCCTTTTCCCTAGAACATCTCTTCCCGACCGTGTAATGACAACACATTCAAGCCATTCATTTCATCTCTCCCAGAAGTTCACAGTCTTCAGGAAGTCTCCCCAGACATCGCCCCCAGACCCCGCACCAGGCTAGTTCCCCCTGCTTACACTTGCATGGGCGCTACCTCCAAACTAAGGCATCACACATGGGGTGGAATGTTTCTGTCATTACCAGGGACGTCCTATTTGCATTTGTTCCACGGGTGCCTGTAGACCAGCGCTCCTCCGTATCTGCGCTGTTGACTTTGGGGGCTGGATTGCTCTTTGTCGTGGGGTTGTCCTGGGAGTTGCAGGATGTTTCGCAGCATCCCTGGCCTCTCTACCTACTGGATGCCATTAGCAGCCCTCTCCCCCTAGCTGTGACCATCAAAAGTGTCTCTAGACATTGCCAAATGTCCTCTGGGGGTGTCACCCCTGGTTGAGCACCCCTGGTTTAGACCGAAGCCTCCTCCAGGGCAGGCGACTTCCCGCGAAGCCGCTGGAGTGCTCTCGGAGAGGGCTGTTGGGATCTTCCCTTCCAGTTTCTGCCATGACATTGAACTGTGTACCAGTTGCCCCAGTTCCAAAGGCAGCGAGCAGAGGCATTGATCCCAAGTGACATTCTGCAATTAGGAATACGTACAGACATACTCACACACACGTAGAGACAGACATTCTGTAGTTAGGAGCCAAGCTCTTAAATATCCACGTGGAAGTAGGATGTTCTATGTAATATATTTTTATACTCGGCAATAAAATAAAATCACCCTATTAAGAATTTCATCAACCTTTACCTCTCGCTGCAGTACCATCAAGAGGACCAGCTCCTCCGAGCGAGTATCTCCTGGCGGCCGAAGGGAAAGCTATGGGGATTCCAAAGGAAACCGAAACCGCACGGGATCCACAAGTAGTTCTTCCAGTGGCAAGAAGAACAGTGAGAGGTAAGGGGCATCTTCTCTGCTGGTCCTGCTGTCCGGATGTTTTGTTACCTCTTTTCCCCAGAGATCCCATGATACGCACACAGCTCCGAGCTCTCTCCAGCGGATAGACCTTCTCCTGGGAGCGTTGTGGGCACTCATCCAATGGCCGTTGGAGGCGGCCGCTCATCCTAGTTCCCACCAATCATTGTCCAGGTAAAAGGTGAGAACTTGAAATCCCAGCACCCCGATGCAGACAGAAATAGTTCCTGAGAATTTGCTTAGCACCAAATCCATGGAATGGGGAAAGCCATTCTGAATTTCCATACGGAGCACTTTATACTTCTAGTACGTTCTGCTGCCATTTTGAAATAAATTTCAGTGGGTTGTTTAACTTTGTCAACAGTACTTTTCAAGGTTGACTGGGTGAAAAGTTGAAGTTTTATCACTTGTCAGAAACCATTTTTAATACTGAGCTGACACCAGAAATAGGACCATTTCTTTCTGGTTTCACGAAATACGCTTCTAATTTTGAATTTTCCCTTTGATGTTAATTTCTAATGGATTATGATAAATACCTACACAACTGATAGTAACCTTTTATTAGGGAAAGCTAATCATTGGTGTTTTAATGTCCCGTTTCCCATTTACAAATGTGTGGGGCATAGGAGACTGGTTTCTCTGGGCAAATACCTGATGCTGTACTTTATTCTCTCTTTTTAAACATTGTACTTTAATTTTACTCTCTCTCTATTGAGCAAGGCTGAGGAAGGAATTGCAGCTTCACAGGCTAAACATGGCTTTTTTCCCCCCAAATGTTTGTGTAAGGAGACTTAGTCATAAAGCAATCGGCTCCAACCCACAGGCGCTGTAAAAATTCCAGGTTTGTAAATCCACTCTGATTCAGTCCTGTAAGGACGCTTAAATTCTTTTTCAGTTTTATTCCTAAAAGATACCGTTTGTAGAAAAGATGCGGGCACTTTCCCCATCTGTAGCAGGTTAGGGCCACCCCCCCTCGAGTCACAGCCTCAGAGACCACTGACACGGGCCTCTGTCTTCTAATTTAGACTGTTAGTACTTCTTATCAGAAGATTATGCTAATTGGACGATAATACCTTAGAAATAAGGCCACGTGGCTTACATTGGCAGTAGAGTGTAAATGGGTCATGCCGCGGGGCCTTCAGGCTTCTCTGAATTTAGGGTAAGCTTGGAAGTTGGCCTGAAATGTCTAGATCTTGGCAGTTCTTAAAAACTTGGCTCCTTCTGTGCACATCTGATTTTTATTAAGAATTTCCAAAAAAGAATCTGCATTGTGCAAACTCCAGATCTGTTTTATCTTTCAAATGCTATGGCGTTGATAAATGCACTGGGTAAATATTTCCATAAAAGATATTTGCAAAAGGTTTGGTTTTGTTTTGTTTTGTTTTTAATGCCACGGTAGGAAATTTTGATTTGGAAATGAAGGATGGGGAAAATCTACTCATTTTCTAAAAATAACTCAAGCAACTAAACATGTCCATTTAAAAATGAATGCTTTGTTTTGTTCGGACCCAGGAAAAGTTGAGGTCTGTGTACCGTTGAACAGGTTGAGTTGCACACACCTGAGAAAGAAAGTTCTTGCCTTCTTTTTTTTTTTTTTTTTTAAGATTTTATTTATTTATTTGACAGAGACAGAGATAGCGAGAGCAGGAACACAAGCAGCGGGAGTGGGAGAGGGAGAGCAGGCTTCCCGCTGAGGAGGGAGCCCAATGTGGGGCTCGATCCCAGGACCCTGGGATCATGACCTGAGCCGAAGGCAGACGCTTAACGACTGAGCCACCCAGGCGCCCCGAAAGTTCTTGCCTTCTTGTAGGTAATTGCTGGTACTGGCAGATACCTTCAGGGGCCCTGGGAATAATAGCCCAGTAACTGAGACAGGAAGAAGCAGCCCCAAGAAGCAATAGCAGTGAAGGTCAAGCTGGTGATTCAGTCTCTCCCTGACTCTTTCCTTCCTTCTTCCTCTCCCTTCACCCATGAGCAGCCCCCCTCCTGAGCTCTGTTGATCTGGCTCCAAAGCAAAGCTGGAGTTCCAAGGACCGATGCCCAGTGGCCCAGACTTAAAGCATGCAGAGAAAGGTGTAGGGAGGTGGCCTGAAACAACCCTCTTTGAAACACCATGGTCTTTAGTAATCTAAGATGGTGTGATCTCTTCCTTATCATCCGATGTCTGTCATTCCATGGTTCCAGGATGCTGTCCTACATTTTCAGAGCTTGTCTTGTTCGGTTACTGGGGGCAGCAAGACCAAATGGAACGAGCGCAGGCTCTGGAGTAAAAGAAAGGTCTGGGTTTGTAAACCAGGAAATTCTCCAAGCCTCAGCTTTTGCCTCGGTGCATGAGGGGTCACATACCCAATCGCCTCGAATCTTATCATCGAACTGACTGGGAGGAGAACCCCCGGCCCAAGGCTTGGCACCTGGTCCTGGGCATCACGGTGGTGGCAGGTGTGAGAGAATGAGACCTGAGCAGAGCACAGGACGATAAGTGACGAGGCTTTCCCAAACCGGGAGCTTTCTTTCCCTCACTTGTAAGATAAGGGAGTTACATGGTGGCAGAAGCGATTAGTCTTGTTTCTGGTCTGACACACATTCACTGACGTTCACTGCGTGACACAGTCCCAGGAGTGCAACCTGAGTTCTGGCAAGATCTAGAAGCACTCGGTGGGGAAAGGAAGGGTGACACGTCCACATGGTTGTCCGCATCACACCAGAGTGAGCGGGGCTGCAGGCGAGCTGGCCAGGATGCAAGGGAGGGCGAGAGCACAGGGGTGACTCTGGATGGGTCCCGCTTTGTGCAGGAGGCACATCGTGCACCCACCCCGGGGCTGTACCTTGGGAGAAGCAGACCCTTGGCCCCAGAGCTCACGTTACCACACACCATATGCAGAGCTGTCTTCAGTACATGTGGAACTCTTACGAAGATTGGAAAAAGCCTCCTCTCGCTCCAGAAAAACAATCCCACGTCAGCATATATAGTTCTCAATAATAATTACAGCAAATATAAACGACTCCATATACATTGTCCAAATCTTCATGTCGAACATAAAATAAGAGTGCTTTTGAGGTCCTCAACATTCACATTTTCCGAGATAGACTAATTTACTTAGAAATAATGGTATGTTTTGCTTTCATAGAAACCATATTCTTTTATGAGTTTCAATGTTCCTGCACCTACATCTCATTTTCTCTGGAAATGGCTACTGGATTTGATGGTCGTTTTTGTGACATTGTAGATTTTTGTCTTAGAGTGCTTAATACCTTAAAATACTCTGCTTGTAACAACAGCACTTAATCTTTACACTGACAAAACTTCTGTAAAAACAAAAGCAATATATGGCCATGTAATATTTACTCTATGTATTATTGATGATAAATATTAACAGTTATATAGTGATTTGTATCATAATGAAGTACTTATTAAATTTAAATAGGAAATCAACAGTAACATTCTGATGAACGACCTGTGTTATCTAATGTAGCCACTGTACTAACCCAACAGGGATTTTTTTTTAATTAAAAAAAGTGTTCTGGGGCGCCTGGGTGGCTCAGTCGTTAAGCGTCTGCCTTCGGCTCAGGTCATGATCCCGGAGTCCCGGGATCGAGTCCCACATCGGGCTCCCTGCTCAGCGGGAAGCCTGCTTCTCCCTCTCCCACTCCCCCTGCTTGTGTTCCTGCTCTCGCTGTGTCTCTCTCTGTCAAATAAATAAAATCTTTAAAAATAAAAAAAAAAATAAAAAAAAATAAAAATAAAAAAAGTGTTCTGTATCAGACAGAAAAACAGCTACTACTTAGAATGCAGTTTAATGTTAGATGTTGCTAGAATGATTAAGTGTTTCAATTAGAAAACTGGTCCACCCTTTGTAATTCTGACTGGAGTGACATATATCAGCTTTGTAAACTAGACACTTTGTTTCCATCAAAAAGTTGTAATGGGCTCATTTTGTTAGAACAAGAAATGTTTCAGCTGGAAACCTTGTAGGAACACTTACTAAAAAAAAAAAAGAACACATTTAAACTCCCCATCTTTAGAGTCAACAAAAGTGAAAAAACACTTCAAAATAACTTCAAGATGTGAAAATGTCCCCGTTAGAGGCTCTTTTGTGTTGAACCACCTGAACGCCCGTACCAGCCGTTTTATCCAGACTATAAGGTCCAGAAGCCTGAGCTGGAGACTCTGAGCTCCATCCTTCCTAAAGCTCTAGTGTTCGATGAAATAGTCTTTTCAATGACACCTTGAGGTCCTCAGGGTTCAAATTTGTTCTTTTATTTCAGCATCACTGAGAGTGTAATCTGAATCTTAATCCTCAGCCTGCGTGCAAGGCCACTCATCTGCTGGCTCCCCATCCTCTCTTGGGCCCTGATATTCACGCCTCTCTAACACCAGCTCTCACTTGTCCCCAGCAAGAATTTTTTCTTTGAGATAATCGATTTATTACACAAGTAACATGTGTGCCCCAATGATCAAACCCAGTCTTAATTAAAGAAATGCGAATCTAAGTAAGAGGATAGTATATTTAGAAAAACCTTTATTGTATAGGGGCACCTGGGTGGCTCAGTCAGTTAAGCATCTCACTCTTGATTTCGGTTCAGGTCATGATCTCATGGGTCACGAGATCAAGCCCTGCATCGGGCTCCGGCGCTGAGTGCGGAGTCTGCTTGTCCCTGTCCCTCTCCCTTTGGACCTCCCCCCCCACTCTCTCTCTCTCTCTCTCTCTCTCAAATAAATAAATAAACAAATAAATAAAATCTTCAAAAAAAAAAGAAAAATCTTTATTGTATTATAAAACACAGATACAAAAAAAAAAGGAAAAAAAACCCCACACAAACAAATATATAGCTTAATGAATTACACCTTCTAGCACTTAGCAAGTGGAGGGTTTTCACCTTCTAACCTGAGTGACGTGTCTATGTCTGGAGATTTGGCGGAGGTTGATGGTTGGGTACATTTGGAGGAACTCCAGCGGATCCTTCAGGACCCAGCTCGGGATGCCGCCTTCTCTGGGAAGCCTGCCCTGGCTCTTTGGTCTGAGTCAGTTGCCTTTCTGATTGCTCTGTACCTGCTCATTAGCTTTATCTGGAACTCCCTCCCCATGCCCACGCATGCCCCTTGCCCTCCCTGTAGCTTTGGGAAGGCAGAAGCTGTCCCTTATTATTCTTTGTATCACTAGCACCTCACACAGGGCCTGCCACATAGTAACTGCTCAATAAATATTTGTGGCATGAAAGAAAGAATATATATTTAATTTAAAAAACAAAAACCAAAAACCGTAGTCATTTAAGAACTGTGTCAACAGCACCACCTATTGGTAAATAGGTTTGACACTACACTTCAGATTCTGAAACCTTCTGCACTGGAAATGAGGTGGCTTAAGTTAAGCATCTTCCCTTTACAGAAAGGGTGGTTCACTTTCCAAGCCATGGAGTCATTTATCTTTTAATAAGTGTCAGAGTAATAAGTGCTAATATTCTGTATGCTGTTAGGAGGCTGGTGGGCAGAGAGCCTGCAAATAGGTGTAGGTTCTTATCAGTGAAATTCGGAGGAAGAGGGAAGTGCCATTAAGTAATCAGCATGTCCTAGGCGCTCTGTGACACACTTGATCTGATCTGGCCTGTACCTGACAGTGGATTTAGTCCCACTTTGTAGATGAAATAAAGACTCACGGAGGTAAAGCAACTTGCCCGACTTGAATGCAGATCTAGCTGACTTCAAAATCTGGGCTCATTCCACCGCATCAAGCTGGAAGTATTGGTTGGAAATGTCTGTGAAGCAGTCTTTGTCCCCAGTGAGGTCTCCAGTGACATCTAAAATCTTTTAGATGGTTCCTAAATGACCCTCTTTCTAGTAGAAAGCCGCTTAAGGGCATTTATATGGAGAATCATTACTTACACGGTGAAGTATTTTGATTTCCAGTGGAAATGTTATTTCAAGTGGGGTCCTTTTCAAAAGGACTCATGGTATGTGTGCCAAGAATGACAATTTTTATAGGCGAATAAATTTCAGGGAAATAACACGTTTGACTTTGGAATGGTGTCCTCCTTGATCGAGCCTTAGTAATCATTTTCAGAAGCAAGTATCTCTCCTCAAACAGCATTTGATGCCTGTTGGCTCTGCTCTAGTCCTGGTCACCCAGCGGTCCCTGTCACACAGAGCACTCATGTGTCAGACCTGCAGTGTGCAGGACCTGGGCCCCTGAGCTCTCTTTCGGCACGTGGGGCAAATTAGGTAACAGATACGGAAGTGCTGAGTGCAGATCCCACCGCAGAGGAGCACGGTGAATATGGGTTGAATCGGAGTCTGAGCAAGTTCCCCACCAGCCTCCCCTCCTTATACACACCCAGCCTACCGTGGGGCAAGGTGAGTGTTAGCAGATGAAAAGACAGACAACCACTAGGAGGCTGGCCCTGTGCCCAGTCCACAGCGAACGTTATTGGAGTGTTGGTAATGCGCCACTTGGACTCGGGTGGTTGTAGATGCTGCATGGGTGTGAGCTCACGGCTCAGAGCAGGAGCCTTTCCTTGGCTCAGCTGTTTGGTTTTCTCCAGCCGCTGGTCTGGCGAAGGCTCTCGGCTGCCTCGCATCCTCCGTGAGCCCCCAGGTACTGCTTATAGCTTCTAAGAGTCCCTGAGAAAGTCTGAGCCAACCGCTCAGGGAAGCATACAGCCAAACACTTTCAGCGAATCTTCCTGCCAAAACAGAGCAGTAAAAGCCATGCCCAACTGCAACACTGTTCATTGTGGAGGGAGGCCCACTGCCTGGTGCGGCATAGGCAGGAAGTGAGGGTTCGCCCAGCAGAGGGGAGTCCTTTCTCTCCGCGGGGTTTACGTCTCTCGTGGGCTTCAGGGGAGGGTGGGGGACGTCTGCATCAGCCTCCCCCCTGGAGCCACACTCACATGTCCCCACGGAGCTCACACTAAGGAACAGGTCATCAGAGACCAATCACACAACACTGGACAGGCAGTCTCCTCCCACAGCAAGCGAACTTGCAGCCCAGGCAACAGCGTCGGGTTCCAAGGGTCCACTCTCAATATGTCGATGGCGAGTTTTGGAAAGGACAGGTGTTCAGCGTGCCACTCCCATGAATGGACTTTGACTGGAGACCACAGCGTCTTTAATCTTGGATCACTGTCCTCACTGCACCTTCTGGGGTTTGCCCCTCTGTTACGAGTTGGGAAGATTCACTGTCGCTTCATGGGTTTGTACTTACAAGACTCGCACACAGGAGTGGGACGCCCTCTTCCCTGGCACTCTGGTGCTCTTTAGGAAGGGTGCTGGTGCACAGATAGGAATAACGGGTTCACAAGTAAATAGAGTATATTTTTCTATAAAAATGTAGCTTTCTAAAATAATGAAACACAGCACTAGTATCCTTTCTAAATATAATAGACCCAAAACGTGTTGCCTAGTTCAGAGCAAAATTTAAGAACTATGAGCAGTCTGGGTGCCTCTCTTTGTGACCTTCGCTTGTCAACACTTACACTGCCGTTTCTAGTGTTTTATTTGTTTTATTTTTTAATAAACATTTATTAGAGAGAGCACGAGCTGGGAGGGGGGAGCAGAGGAAGAGGAGGAAGCAGGCTCCCCGCTGAGCAGGGAGCCCGATGTGGGGCTCGATCCCAGGACCCTGAGATCATGACCTGAGCCAGAGGCAGACGCTTAACCAACTGAGCCACCCAGGTGCCCTCATTTCTAGTGTTTTAATAGAGACATTTGATTTTTCCTCTAATGTTACAAGCTCAGCCTCAAAAGTCCACAGGCCTTCTTGCATTTGGAATTCAAACTGCCCTATGGATCTCTCATTCTGAGAAGAACGTAGTTCGTAATTGCTCTTTTCAGTCTCCAGGAAAGTTTCTGGTTCCTTATTCCTGTGTTCGTGGCTTTATGTCTCCCTACTTCTGTGATCAAAGTCATGATGGAAAAATGGGCTTTCGTGTCTTCTGATTCCCTGTCATTATGTTCCCATAACCAGTAGGCTTGCTCTGCAGTCTTGCGTTTCAGCTTTAACCCCGCGTGTCCTCACCCTGCCTGTGAATCTAACAATACGTGAGAAAGTCAGAGGTAAGATTCGTGCTTCAACTCAGACGATCACAGGAGTGTCGCTCCCACTCCAACAGGGAGCACAAACTGGCGATCTGCAAAAGCATGGCTATTTTAAACCCACCCTGCAGCTGAGGTCACAGAGTAATAATGCTGAGCTAAAATCCACAAAGTGACAAGCCTGTCTTGGGAGAGACAGGCCCACGGCTGTGTTCATCTTGGGCAGAGCGGCAGGAGGTGAGGAGCCTTCCTGGATGCACATCGGAAGAAAGCAGCCGAAAGCTCACGGAATAGTTAAGCTGAGTGTGGACTGGCATGGTCGTTTGGAAGTCTTGGGAGCCCCCGGCACAGGGGGATCTCCACACACACACACACACACACACACACACAGTCCTGCCTTTCTGCGGACTTGCCGTGAGCCGGTGACAGATCAGGAGCAGGTCAGGAGTGCAGAAGGACATCCTCTGTGAGGCACGGGCGTGGCAGGAGCCGGCACCCCTGCAGGAGGGACGGGGGAGCCCACAGCCCTGGAGGTGCAGTGCATGGTGAAGTCGAGGACCCCACGGGGAGAGCCGAGGGAACCCCGCCGCACACCCCGGCCTCACCAGGAGCCCGGCAGGGAGCAGAGCAGAGGTCCCCGCCCTCTGTAGGCGCCTACCTGCGGCAGGGGGGACACAGCATGGAAGGACTTGGCTCAGCAGTGCCATGGGGAGATATGCTGCTGGCTGGGGCGTGGGGAGGGTCGGGGGTAGGGCCGGCGGAGGATGCAGAGCGGAGCGGCCCAGAGGCCTCTCTGGGAAGCGGTTCAAAGCACAGACAACGCAGGGGCCGTGGAACCTGTGTCCAGGAGGAGGAGACGCTCGGGCAGACGCTGACACAGGAGCTCTGGGCACGAACGAGGGCCACCAGGGACAGGGCAGCTAACTCAGTGACCAGGGGACAGTAACAGGAGACACGGACAGAAAAAGAGAGTTGTCAGTAGGGCCTTAGAAGCCGGTGTAAGACTTGGACTGTCACATTAAAGGTTGTGCCGTGCTTTCAGAGTAGTTTTCAGTGACCAGAGGTTAGAGTCGTGCAACAGGTCCAACTATTTAAAACACATTTGAGCGGAGCGCAAAGCACTTCTAAAGCATCAGTCCAGAGCCCTCCCATCCCCCGTGGCACTGCATAAAATTATCTGGGAATGAAGGACATTGATAATATTATTTATTGTATTGTGGGTTTACAGCTAATTTCTTTCTTTTTAAGGTTTTATTTATTTGAGAGAGAGACGGTGGAGAGAGGGGCAGAGGGAGAGGGAGAATCTCAGGCAGACTCTGCTGAGCATGGAGCCTGACTCGGGGCTCGATCCCACAACCCCAAGATCATGACCTGAGCTGAAATCAAGTGTCGGTCACCCAACCGACTGAGCCTCACAGGCGACCCCAGGTTACAGCTAATTCTTACTAGTGGTGTTTCTCAACGTTTTTCAAGAGAAATGGAGGGGAAAAGTCATATTAGGACTATATCTGCTCAGGTACTTTTTTAAAAACATGCACGCACACACAAGCCTGGGTGCTTCCGTAAGCTCTCTCAGGGGTGGCTTTCATTTACGTGGTCTGTCTTGTTCCGAGTCTGAAAGCGGGGGGTCATCCAGGAAGCGGGGTGGTGCAGGGGAAGACGGTGCGGCCACTGGAGTCTCGCAGACTTGGGATCAAGCACTGACCCTGTGTTTGAACAGGACACACCAGTTGGCCTGCCCGAGAGCCCCTTCCCTGGTCTGGCAGGCAGGTGGTAACCTGTCCCTGCAGGTGCCTGTGGTGGGAGGTGGCAGGCACTCCTGCCCGGGGGCTTCCTCGGGCCAGCTCATCCCCTGGAAGCCTACCCCTAGGGATGACCTTGAATGCTTTGGGGGTTTGGTTTCCCCAGGCACAGTCAGGGGGTGGTCTCAGCCTGGCCAAAATCCGCAGTGGGGTCCCCACGGCACTGATGAGATCAATGCACCCCCGATATTCCTTATTTTTGTCCTCTTTTTCTTCTTACAGTAGCCCTGCTAGGAGCTGGGCTCTCAGGGTCCTTACGCAGAAAACCCTGTGTCAGGAATTTGCTGGTTTTAAATAAATTCTTTAAATAATCTATCGGAAGAGCATGGGGAAGAAGCAAACCTTTACACATTTAGATGAGGCCATTCCCATCTTGGTGAAGCACGTTTTTCTTCCTAGACCCTCACTTGCTCTGGTAAAAAGCTTGGTTGGGGTGATAAAGCTGGGATTACAATCTCTTGCACCTGCTTTTAGACCTTCTCGTTTACACGTGTTCCTTTTTGCCGTTGCCTGGTTTCTCATTAACGAGCATCACCGGTGCAGCGTCAGGGTGACCGGCCTCCACGTGAACGAGGCTAACCCCTGCCCCCCCAAGCCTCCCTTTAAATCTGTCTCTCTTTCATCTCCACAGCAAACCCAAGGAGCCCGTCTTCAGCGCAGGTAAGTCTGATTTCATCTTTGTGCAGGTGCCCCTCACCCCCCTCAGGACTCGGGGGACAAATAAGTAGCTTGTCACCTATGGTGTCCGCATGGGTGGGGCTGACAGGTTGAGCGCCAGGAGCCTGTGCCCGGGCTCCGAGGCTCGGACTGCAGAGACCGGCCATATGGTGGTCACAGAGACTGGACCCTTTATTTACGCCCTTAATCCCGATTTAAGATGCGCCAACAAGGAGGAAGAGTAAAATGCCACCACATAAGCAGAAGCAGAACTTCTAGGTGAAGACACTGTGTTGCCTTTGTTATTCTTCCCTGACCCGTGGGGCTTCCGGCTCAACATCTGCATCTCTCTGAAAGGGAAGCTTTCTGATGCGTTAAGTTATAACTTTGTCTAAAAGTAGCTTTTTTTCTCTCTTTCTGCCTTTGATTTCCTAAACTGCAAACTAATGTTCATATGTACCTTTCCATATACCTTTTCTTTAACACATTTTATAATAAGGGAGGTGCTATTTTTAGGATATTAACCTGATTTAAAAGCACATTTAAAATGCAAAATCATTGACCGGTATGGCATCAGTTAAGTAAAATCATTTAATTTTAACTTTTCCAGTTTTTTCCCTTCGATTCAGAATCGAAACCTCTATAAAAGCCAGCGTTCTGTATTCATCAGCACATGCTTTAGTATTCATTTCATTTTCAGGAAGCGTGAGATCACGCACTGAAAATGTAGTTGCCCCAAAAGCCTGCACAGCCAGGCGCCGAGCGCACTGGTCCGAACGCCTGCACAGAGGGCAGGTTCTCCTGCGGGGGCGGGGCGGCCGCTCCGACTGAGAGCTAGCTGCCCCCCCAGTGAGAGCTGCTCCCCCCAGCGAGCGGGCAGGCCGGTCCCTCTTGCAGTTCTTGCCATCTCTTTATCTAGCGCTTCTGTCCCTGTCTCCGAAATCACAAGGGAAACGCCGGGTGACACACTGCAAAGGTAGGCGGCATTTCTGAAACCTCATAGCTCTCTGAGCAAAGCTGCTACCCAGGCTGCAGAAACTTTTTTCATACAGGCAAGCAGGTAATCTCCTCGTATGAAAATGTTTTGGGCACACGAGCCACTCTGACTTACTTTAAGTTAAAAGCATTCCTGCGCATTTACTTGGATGGGTTTTAATAAGTAGCTTATACATTCGATCTGGCTTGATTATTGGATGATTGCAGGAACTTTAAAAAATCTGTGTAAACCTTAAGAGAGCTATAGGGCAGCCCTGAATGCCCCACTGCTTGACCTGGTATCTCGCACCGCTGCTGGCCCCTCCGTCCGCGCCTTTGGGTTGGCAGCTGTGAGCTATTGTCCTAACATGCCTGGAAAATACTGTTGCTTTCCCTTGCTGCATTTTGATTTTTTTTTTTTTTAAGATTTGTTTATTTATTTTCGAGAGAGTGAGGGGAGGGGCAGAGGGAGAGAATCTCCAGCAGGCTCCACGCTGAGCTCAGAGCCCAACGCAGGGCTCGATCCCACGACCCTGAGATCACGACCTGAGCCGAAACCAAGAGTCGGACGCTTCGCCGACCGTGCCACCCTGGTGCCCCACGTTTTGATTTTAAATGTAGAATGTCTGATTTATCAGTGCAAAACAGTGCCAAGGCAAGATCCAGGGCTTTTTTGCCTCAGTTAGTGATTTAGAATTGTGCTAAGCAAGCCTCCCTCGTAAGGACTTAGCCAGCACCAACTGTAACAGACTCCGCATTCACGCACGCTGATCATTACGGCCACGGCGGAGAAGCTATTACAGCCTCTTTATGCCCATCCACGTCCTGTGCCTCCTCCCGTACAAAGAACGGATGCCACCGCGCGTCCTCCAGCTCCATGCTCGCGCGTGCCTGCTTTCTTTTCCCT
This sequence comes from Halichoerus grypus, assembly GCF_964656455.1. Taxonomy (NCBI): domain Eukaryota; kingdom Metazoa; phylum Chordata; class Mammalia; order Carnivora; family Phocidae; genus Halichoerus; species Halichoerus grypus. Next base: position 146,654,326 of record NC_135719.1, read on the forward strand.
TCTGTCGTCTGCCGGGGGCTCCTGGGTCCTGCAGGTGTGGCAGCCACGCAGTCCGATGAGCTCAGATTTGGGTGAGGGATTAAGGAAGGGAAGAGGTTTCAGGTGAGGACGAGAGCAAGGGCAGAGGCCCAGAGCAGGGTGCTCGAGACACATCTGGCCAGACAGGCGGCTGCAGGCCGGGTGCTCGCGGCCGGGGAGGTTACGTAGCGGAGAGCAGGCAGGGCGCTAGACGTTTGGATCCAGCAGGTAAGACAGTGGGCAAGGGATTTTGTGTGGAGGAAGGACTGGTGAAATCCACTTTGGGCCTTGATGGGTTTGGCAGCAGAATGTAAAATGCCCCAGGGGAGCAGTAAGAGAGCCTGGGGTGCCAGATCTGTGATGGGCCGGTCCCAGTGGATCTGGGGAGGACAGAGCCTGGTGGCAGCATCCTCACGGGAGGGTCCACGAACTCAGCGCCTGGCACGCCATCCGTCTGCAGGATGAGCATGGGGGGGTTCTTATTCAAAAGTCAGACTTACTATGCAGAGTGGAGTGTGCATCACACGCATGCATGTGAGACCGGAAATGCACGCACACGATAACCTAAAACCGGGACGGCCTCTTAATTTGTAGGCTATATTGCATGTGGCATTGTTTGAAGATCCTTAGGAACAAGACTTACATAACTAACCTGTAAATGTGGTGCTTCTGGCGGTGTGATTACTCCGTGCCTTCTCCTCACCTGTTTCCCCTGCGGATGATTTTTCTGTTGAGTTCTGTGCTGCCCTTGCTGGTTCCAGTTGCCCAGTGTAACGGCCGCGAAGGCCTGGGCCTTTGATACGCAGTGAGTTCTAACAGAATTCACCAGGAGCTCACAAGACATTTTCTCTGGTCTTATTATCTCCTAAAAGCCAGCAGAAAACCCCAACTTATTTCTTTTTAAAACGGCACTTGTCCCATATCACTGGGTTTTCCTCTTGCCCCATCATTTCTTGAAACACCAGAAGCTATTTTATTATAAAAATGTTTGTTCTAGAAGGTTCTATTTCACAATGCCTCTCTCTAATGGGTCTTTTGTTCTTTTATTTTCTTTCTAGCTTTTCCTTGAGCATTTTCCTTCTTGCGTGCACCCTAGCATGTACTTTTGCCGATTTTGTGTTCTTTACACTTGAAAAATGTGTCCAACATAAAAGATACATAAAGTTATATTTTTACATTGCAATATAACAAACCAATTAAAATACTGAAAGAAATCTTATGAATTTTGATACTGAAATTGTATATACATTGAAATCAATAAAAAAATTTTAGTGGATTTCTTGTGTTAATTGTAATTTTTTGAGGTGGCATTTTCCCCCCTCCTGATGATAAAGAAAACGTAAGCACCAAGTCTCTTGTGGAAAAATAACGGAATCTAGTTTTTCCCTGCCTTTTACAGTTTCTCATATCTTTCATATACTTAAGTAAGCAGCATGTCAAACATAAACAGGGTGAAAACTTTTGTTTTAAACTGTTTGTTATGTTTTAGTTCTTTTCCCCCAACACATTAGAAATCACATGAAGGGTAAAGTTTGCGCTTTTATGTTAAAGGGCTAAAAAGATAACATTTGTTTTCAGCTACATTGGGCACTGAGGTGTCTTACTGATCTCTTTGTTCTTTTTGTAGAAGAAGGATACGTAAAAATGTTTCTTCGTGGACGCCCTGTTACCATGTACATGCCCAAAGATCAAGTGGACTCTTATAATTTGGAAGCAAAAGTAGAACTACCAACCAAGAGACTGAAGCTGGAGTGGGTGTATCCTTTATTCACTGACTGGACCTGTCACGAGGTTTAAGTGGATTCATGCCCTGAGCTTAAAGTTTAACTGTAGAAATTCATAAAACTTAAGTTCTCTTAAGCATTTATTTATTTATTTAGAGAGGGGTGGGAGAGGGGCAGAGGGAGAGAGAGAATCCCAAGCAGACTCCGTGCTGAGCACGGAACCCGACGTGGGGCTCAATCTCATGACCCTGAGATCATGACCTGAGCCGAAATCAAAGAGTCGGAGGCTTAACCGACTGAACCACCCAGGAGCCCCAAGTTCTCCTAAGCTTTTTAAGAAAACCAAAATATTCTATTCTCACTTAAAAAAATTAATTTAACAAAAGGGGCCGTATGTTAGCACTCAGTCCAGTGTTCTAGCAGAGGAGGGCTCCTGATTGTGGGGGACACTGACTTATCAGTCCTGAAAGAAAGATTATAGTTCCTGCTCAAATACGTATACCTTATTTTCCTGAAAAGAAAGTATTCATATGCTGGACAGGGTTTGTTTGTTTTTGTTTTTGTTTTTGTTTTTTTAGAGAGTCGTGGGAAAATGCATCACTTTCTGGCCTGAATTTTAATCTTTTGACAGAATAAATGTAGTTAAAAACTAATAGAAAAGCAAGCTTACTGAAAATAATCACAAATGGGTAGAGTTTAGGATTCTAATGAAATTGAAAGAATGGATTGTTTTTAACAGTAACTGTCATAGGCTCAGACAGCTCTGTGGGACAGATGGAAAAGCCAGGACTTCTACGTGCTTACCTGAAAACAGTGGAAAGGCAAGAAGACACCGAACTTACACACTTAGGAAAATGAGACCATCAGAAATTGAACTAAACTCTACAGGCAGGAGGTTCTCACACCCAGACAAAGAGTGATAGACCCCCTGGAAGGAAGGACAGGCACTCCCCCTCAAACCAAGTGGGGGCTTGGCCAGCCTTGGGAGAGTAATTGAAGGAGTAACATCAGGAATACCCCGGTACTAAATGAAGGGAGTCCAGTGAAGGTGTAAAGAAAATCGACATGAATGCTACTTTAAGAGAAAGAAAAGTCCCCCCCCCCCCCCCCCCCAGTCTAAGCCACAGAAATCCGAGTCAGCCCTAGGACTAACGTTCTTGAGATAAAGCTGCTGGAGCCTTCATACTATGAGATTTGGAAAAGTGAACAAGCTCCAAGGAGAAAAAAACTCGAAACACAAAGAAATAAAGCCTATGAAAAAGGGTGAATGAAGTGTTGGGGCTTTTTAAATTTTCCTTTTTTTTCCCCTTATTTTACTTTATTTTATTCTATTTATTTTACTTTAGAGCAAGCCTTCCAGTCTATGCGATTTTAAGACAAAGAACAAAAAGCCTTTCTTCACCCTCAAACAAATTTTTATTGAATACCAGTTTGATGCCAAGCCCCGAATATAAATTCTAAGAAGTTGGTTTAAATCAATGCTGTTGTCATTTCAGTCGGAAAAATTGCTATTTGAAATGATGATATCATATTCTTTGGGTATATGTTTTTTACATTTTCAGACTCAGATGTCATAAGCATTTACGTGCATCTGTTTTGGCACATGCAGTCGAAGTGATTCAGTTCTTTAAGTCAATAAAGGTTTACATTTTAGGTTCAGTCATAGCTGGAAAACATTATTCAAAACATTTTTTCAGCCTACTCTATTCATATTTTCAAGATGTAAAGTGGTAGAATTTACTTTAGATAAATGGGACTTTTGTTAGATTAGTTTTTCACATCTAAGTTCAAGTGATGTTTTGCTCCCAAAATAGTTTGCGGGGTTTGAAAGTATACATACCAAAATCTTAATGGAGGTCATTATCTCCAAGGAGGTGGGGATGGTTGTGGCAAGGAGGATCGCAGTTTTTTTTTTTTTACCCTTTCCATATGTATGTGGGAGTGTTGTTTGCACCTTTTACAAGTACTTTTATAATGTAAATTAAACAAATTTAAATAGAAGATTTAGCTCCTAGAGGACAGTAAAAAATAAAATTGACTCAAAAACTAAAGTCAATACAAGTCAGCATCTTAAAATTTATTTTTAAATACTATAAAATATAAGGAATGTCAGAGTTCAGAGGGTTTTTGGAATAGTCCTTTTGACCCCACACTGCTTGGTAGTTGCGACAATGTAGTCACCTCACATTTTCAGATCTCTCTTGTATTCCGGACGAGCTACAAATGCCACAGCCTGTCGTAGGGATTTGATTCATTTCCCAGCCATGATTCTAGAACGAGAGCGAGTCCTCTGGTGAAGCCGCAGAGTACTGGTGATGTCCGTCCCCAAGCTGGACGATGGCAGGATGGGCTAGGCAGTTGGCAGCCAGCTGGCCCCATTCTAGAGTCGGGCCCTCACCTGTGACAGACCAACACTCGAGCAGGAAGGAAAATAAATACACTCTAGACCTCGTGGTACTGAAGTAGATCTGAGCAGGTGGTATGATAACTAGAGGAAAGGGAAAATGAATTTTGGAGCAAATTATTCCAGCATTCTTGTGAAGGGTCAAAATACAGCTCCCAGCTGATTTTAATTCTAGAGTCAAGCTGGCTAGGGTAGCGGGCCTTCCAGAAAACCAGCTTGGCAAAATTTATTTATTTTTAAAGATCTTATTTTTAAGTAATCTCTACACCCAACGTGGGGTTTGAACTCACAACCCCAAAGTTGAGAGCTGCACGCTCCACCGACTGAGCCAGCCAGGCTGCCCTTGGCAACATTTAAAGGCAGACTAGTTGTGAAGAAGACAGGCATCCACGGAAAATCCAAACAGTTCAACAAAGAAATTTGGTCCTGGCTATTGCTCCCAAGGTCTATGATTGATTGGCTCAATTCAAAAGAGTTCGCTTTCTGGTAACTTCACAAATGTCCACTCCAGTTACCTTTAGTAAATAAAATAATAAGTTACATTTTTGATCCAGCTGAAAAGGTCAGCTTTCAAAAATATAATACATCATTTCTAAAAACAAAGCGCCATCTGTTAAAAATACGTATTAACCTCAACTCAGTGGCCATTTCCAACCCGATTGCCTGCCGGTTGAGTCACATGTATTTGGCACTTGAGTATTTATGATCTCATGTCATTGAACCAAGAGAAGGTGATGGGAAGAGTCTTACGGAATTGTGTTGTCTGTCCCTGTTGAATAAAGCTGATGTGTTGTCAGCTCTTAGAGGAAATCAAGTTTCTCTTGACACATGATAAGCTATGGGTACCGGGGCCGCGACTGTCGGAACAACCTGTACTTGCTTCCAACGGGGGAGACGGTGTACTTCATCGCCTCGGTGGTGGTGCTATACAACGTGGAGGAGCAGTTCCAGAGACATTACACCGGCCACAATGACGACGTGAAGTGGTGAGTCCTCACCCTCCTGCAGGTAACATCACAGGGAAGGGGCCGGGACTGAGATAGAACTAAAGAGGAGAGAAGAGGTCGGAGAGAACAGGATCTTCTGGAAAAGCTCTTCTTTATGTTCTGCATTGTCATAGGTAGTGGTTGGCTAGTTACCTGGCTCCCTAAGATGCTAGAACCTAGTTTAGGTTCTGTCCATCTAACACATAATCTTAACCAACCGTATCACCCAAACCAACACTTCCCATAGATCCCCGTTTGGAGGCCTTCTTAGCACAGATGCTAACAGCTTCTGATTTGCCTCTTTTTCAATTCATTCATAATTCATGTATAGCTTTTGATAGGGATTTTATGTATCTTGGAAGGATGGGTGGTTGAATAGGTGACTCTCCCTATTTCTATTTGTCCTAGATCCCTGGTCAATTATAAAAATCCTGTTGGAAAAAAGATGATATTTTTGCTGTTTAACATACTTAATAAAGATTGTTGTAGGAGACTTGGTATTTTCCAAGCAAAGGATGCTTTCTCCTTGAGTTTGGAAATTCTCAAGAAAGGATGGAATGAAATAGGCACTAATTGCCCAAGGTTGTTGGGGTGCTTGGGGAGTTTGTCGTGAGTCCGTGAGAAGTCAGGCACCCTATCGTTCTTGTATTTAAATTTTTGACTAGATTATATTTGGCCAAGAAAAGAGTAAAGCTTGTCTTTAAAGAGTGGTTGTTTTATAAATACCCTCTTTTTTAGCCTAGCAGTTCACCCTGACAGGATCACAATAGCAACGGGACAAGTCGCAGGCACATCTAAGGATGGAAAAGTGAGTTACATTATCTTTTCATATTTTTTAATGAACTGTTGATTCGATAACATCTTCTGGAAACATTTCGCGGATGAATAAGCCTGCCTAGATATAGTTAAAGTATCTGAATGCTTCTTAATCCCTCAGTCGAATATTTTGTTGCAAAAAAAATTTTTTTAATTTTGTTTTTCATTTCTTAGAGCATGAACAGGGGGAGGGGCAGGGACAGAGGGAGAAGCAGACTTTCTGCTGAGCAGGGAGCCTGACACAGGACTTGATTCCCGGATCCTGGGATCATGACCTGAGCCAAAGGCAGACACTTAACTGACTGAGCCACCCAGGTGCCCCGCAAAAAAATTTTTTTAAAAATAAATTTTACTGCAGATTTTCTTACAGTGACCTTAAAAATGTCTCGAGCTTGCCTTAATTTCAGCCAGTTTTTAAATAGCATTGTTCTTGCCTACGAATTCAGCCATTCTCAAGATACTTAAACACGTGAAAAATATTAAAATATGAAGTGCACATTTAATAAGGAGAAGTCATAATGAATTAAGCATTTGGATAGGGGGCATTTTGCCTCTTCAGCAAACTTTAGACCCTTAGCCTGAAATACCCTGTATTCCTGACGTCACCCCAGAGTCCTCAAAGGCAGCAGGAGAGTTTGGGCACAAGTTTTATAAGCACCTCAGCAAGATTTTAACTTGAATTTTAAGGAATCAGAGAAGGAAGTAGTGGACTCTAACAGAGAACACGCAAAACTGTCTTCCAGTTGGTTCTTGACCGCAGTCTGTGGTCCTTGCCATGTCTTACCCAAAACTCCTTGTAGCTTTTTTGATATCTATTGTATAGCTTATTCTTGCACCATATATGAAGCGAACCTCATTACATGGAGCACGTCCATTTTTACCAGCATGTTTTCTTCCCAAAAACATGAATGCTGCCATTTTTCAGAAAATATTTTAATAACATCATATTTTAAATAGTAACTCTATGCCATTTCCCATTAAAATTATACACTTAAAAAGAAGTAACAGGGTAACAGGGATGATGGAAGATGGAAATCAGTTTACAGTTATGTAGATACCCATAAATGGAATAGGGTCTTCATCTTTTTTTTTTTTTTGGATTATTATTTTTTTTATTATTATGTTATGTTAATCACCATACATTACATCATTAGTTTTTGATGTAGTGTTCCATGATTCATTGTTTGCGTATAACACCCAGTGCTCCATGCAGAACCTGCCCTCTAATGTTAAGTGGCTTTTAAGTCTTTGACATTAGTAGCAAACCCTGTGTTCCTCCCTCTAGTGGATTAAAAGGGTATTTCAGTTTCTAGCATTTGAAATTGAATCAGAACTTTAGAGCCAGGGAAGATGGGATGGCTCTCTGAGCCAGTCCTTCAGTTCAAGTGCAGAGAGACTCAGAGAGGCCACCTGACCATCTGCAGACACACAGCTACTCAGAGCAAGTCCAGGCTAAAACTCACCCCACTCTGTCCACCTGGTATGATGCTAGTCCTTTTCCTGATCCACCTGCTGATGGTTCTAGGATGCTTTCTTCTATTGAGGGAGAGAAAAATTAGGACCATTCACCTTGGAACACAATTGAGAGGGTGTTGAACTAATGGTAACAATTCTAAATTTCATCTGTGCGTAATAGATTGCCCGTTTTGCTCCTCTGAGGCCCAAGAATGTTAAACTCTCAATACTATTTGGTGGTGTCCGACTGTTCAGACTTTACAAAAATAGCCCTCGTGTGCGATTCCACTTTCCTTGTCATTCTTCATTTTTAAAATTCGGACTCATCTGGATGCCCAAGGGAGAACATCAGTTCCTGTGGAACAGTTACGAAGAACTGGCTATCCAGAATGTAAAACCCAGTGGCCCTCCCTGAAGTTAAGGGGGCCACGGGGGCCGCGGTCTCCTGCAGCCAGTGGGAATGTTTCCTTGATGCTGAAAGGCAGAGTCTTCAAATTTTTGAGCAGGAAAAGACCTTTTGTTCTGACAGAACTGAAGTAGTCTTGTAGCTCCAAGGTAAAGATAAATCTGGATGCCCGTCACAGTCGGTGCCCCTCTCTCTGCATTTCCTTCTCAACAGCAGTTGCCCCCACACGTGCGCATCTGGGACTCCGTGACGCTGAATACACTGCACGTCATCGGGGTCGGGTTTTTTGACCGAGCCGTCACGTGTATCGCCTTCTCAAAATCTGTAAGTGCGAGCCCCGTGGGCACGGGAGCCCTTGTCCGTGGGGAGGACAGAAGCAGCTCAAGGGGGAAGAAGGAGGAAGTTAACACGCTCGCTGGCTGCCTGGGCGCGTGTGCGGATTTGAGGCTGACACCGTCCTGCTCCCCGGGTCCCCTCATTCAGAGGTCACGCGTGTCCCCTCGGGGTCACACACGTGATGGGAAGAGGCCCTGCAGCGCTGTCTGCATGTTCTCCGAGGCGGTTTTGCCCGCTCTGACCTTGAATTTCCCCTGCCCCTTGCTAGGCGGCTCCAGTGTGTCCCTGCTCTCCCCACACGGGCTGCCTGTGGTCGCCCAGATTTCCTCAGGATGTGCCCATTCCATAGATCCACCCTATAAACCACTGTTCTAGAAACTTACACATGAGTGCCCATGTTCACATGAGAACGCCACGTGCCTCGGCCCCAGGGCCTTTGCTCCTGCCCAGCCTCCCAGTCACCCTGCCCGTCGGTCGCAGACTGTGCTGTGCACCCTCGGGCACCGGCTCCTCCAGGAGGGGGCCCTGCAGCCCCTTTGGACTTAATCTTAATAGAACCAATGAGGCCGGGCCACCCCGGACCCCTCTCTGCTGCTCCGGTCCCTTCCTTGCCCCACGTTCGTCTGCTCTCCCTGAGTGGCCAAGAAAGCAGGTCTCGTAAGCAGTGCATACATATTCTTTAACCAAAATGGGCTCTTTATTAAAAGTAAAGTTAATGTTCATTGTTAATCACTTTTAACCTGTTTTATTCTCAAATGTAGTCTTCCTGGGAATACCTTTTTCTCCCCCCGCAGAATGGAGGAAGCAATCTGTGTGCCGTGGACGACTCCAACGACCACGTGCTGTCCGTGTGGGACTGGCAGAAGGAGGAGCGGCTGGCCGACGTGAAGGTCTCTCTCCAAGCCCGATGCGGGGCTCCGCTGTAATTTCCCCGTGTGGAGCCTTCTCCTCCAGCTGGCTCCCAGGCCCCGGTCCCACCTCTCAGTGGGCCACAGGCTCCCCATGCCCGGTGCGGCCCTCGGGCCTGACACCAGCACCCAAGAACCCCGAGCCCGCCCATCTCCCCTCCCAGGGTGCGGTGCCAAGTCCTGGCAGGGTCTCTTCCCCTCATCAGGACACCTGTAAGGTTTCCTTCTTCCTCACTTTACAGCCCCTCCCCTGCTAAGCCACTCCCTTGCTCACTGTCCCCTGCTGGTTTGTTTCATTCCACGAGTGTGTGCTCTCGAGGTCAGGGGGCTGCAAGTGGGGTGGTACCCGAGATGTGCTCCCTGCGCCGCCAGGGAGGGCATGGGGGGTGGGGACAGGTCAGGAGCAGCTGAGGGAGAGGTCAGCACGGCCAGCACAGGGCTTGTCCAAGGCTGAGGGGCCTGCTGGATCCCAGCCCCTCCCAGTGGGACTCTTCCTGTAGGGGGCTGCGCTTGGCTTCCCTGGACCACCTCCGATCCATCTTGTGCGATAGGTCACTGAACTTTCCTTAAGCTTTCTTGTATTTTCCTCCTATGAAAATCATGAATGGATCCCAGTTGTTACAGAATTGACTTCAGATTTCCCATCCTGTCCTCCAGTAACCTTAGATCACCTTCCTTCCCGAACATTAGGATTGCCATCGGATTGCCTTATCTTTCTCCCTTGAGTGTCCGGGATGCAGGATCCGTATTCTAACCTGGCCTGTTTCCTAACACCTCTTCACATGCTATAGCCCTGCCTTCTAATATTCCGGTCGAGTATTTAAGTTCTTGCTAGGTGGCTGTGTTGAAAGTAATCAGAGGCAAATCATTACCCAGGTTTAAGGCATATAACTGAATTTCAAGCAGAAGGAACACTCAGGGTCTGATTCATCTGACCAAAGTGCAGGTGCTGGAAGTCCAGAGAACAGGGTCGGGGGTGGTGCAGCGGAACCCAATAGCCAGTCCCCAACCCTGGAACTGCAGCCTGGTCACCAAACCACCGGCAGAGTCCTGGGAATTCAACCAGGAGGGAGTCCCAGAGCAAACAGGCAGCCAAAGTCAGCCAGGAGCGATGGAGCTATACAAAATCCAGATTCCGGGCCCCTCCCAAAGATTCCAGTCCCTCGGTGGGGCTGAGGCCTGACGTCCGCGTTGTAACACACGTCAGGTGATTCTGTTGTTCAGCCTCAGCTGGGAATCTGCGACGGGAGATTGAGAGCAAATTCTTGGATTCTTAAGTTTCCACCCACCCCGAACCCACCCCTTCAGCAATAGCGTGTGGCATGCCTGCCCCCCCCGCCCCCCACCGCACAGAGAGGAGCCGTGGTCCCCGTCCTCAGGGCTGTGGACCAGCAGGGGAGACAGACAGACAAGGAGAGGTTATAGCACCCAGCAAACATAAGTCGAGCGTTTATGGAAGCTGAGTTCAGGGGGGAGAAAAATCAAGAGGCTTAGGGCTTAACCTGGATGAGTTATTTGTAGTTCGGACGTCATTTATTTTCTGAAGTGTCTTCAGAGATTTGAGACATTTGATTCTCCTGTTTTGCTCAAAGTGTTCTAACGAAGCCGTGTTTGCTGCGGATTTCCACCCCACGGACACTAACATAATAGTTACATGTGGAAAATCACATCTCTACTTTTGGACATTAGAAGGAAACTCCCTTATTAAGAAGCAAGGATTATTCGAGGTAACGTTAAATGACACTTGTTTTATTCTTCACTGAGCGGTGCGTGTGGCCAGCTAGCTTCTACGGGAGCGGTGAGGCTGTCACAGTCTGAGAATTTGCTGTAATTGGCAAATCAGGAAGTCTTTCTGGGGGTGTAGTGATGAAGAGTGTTCCCGGGGATCCCTAACAGAATTGCGGAGCCCCTTGTGTCTCTGTGGGTAGCCTTGGTGATGTCCGGAAGGAAAGATGGACCATCACAAGGGACAGTCGCCCTGGGGGCCAGGCGCCCCCTCCCATGCGTGGTCCTTGCAAAGAACAACCAAGAAGGCACTCGGGCCTTGTGAGGACGAGGAACAGCGCCTCCTTCCCTGTGGGGCCTCGTACCACTGCCCCCCCCCGAGGCCTAGTTAGGGGACCACTTTATTCCGGTGCCAGGGCCCTGTTCCTGAGGCTCTAATTCTGATAACACAGCCCACCCCACAGCCCCTCCGACACCCTCCTCTGCTCCAACTGTCTGCAACTTTATAATTACCAGAAATTTCTCTATTTTAGAGCAGGTAATCTCATGGCATAAGTTATATAACGGTAGATAAAAATGAAAGGCACATGCAGCTTGGGAGCCCCGTGCCTCTAGGTTGTAGGAATACAAATAAGAGGATGTCTTGACTAATACGAATGTATATTTACAACATCCTGCAGAAGCAAGAAAAGCCAAAGTTTGTCCTCTGCGTGACTTTTTCTGAAAACGGTGACACCATTACCGGAGATTCAAGCGGCAACATCTTGGTGTGGGGAAAAGGTAACACAGGCTTGTCCCCAGAGCAAAAGCTTGGGGGCGAATATTATACGAGGTCAAACATGACTTCTCTAAGAATTGTCGATGAACATAATTACACTGAATCCCAAGTTTTATAGGTACATACATGCATGGGTGCATGTGTAACTTGAAACCTTAAAACTAGAACAGAGGAAAACAAGAATAGCCAAGAACTGTTCACTTTCTATCACTGCAGAAGGCTCTTTAAGCCCAGAATAGTTTGGTGGAATAGCTTTATTAGGAGATCTATTAACAAATTATAATGAAGGTGTCAATGACTATATATTTAGCTATAAAACACTTAAATAACTTTCTTGGTTCCCATGGCTTCGGGCACATAGTTATTGAGAACTAATGACGTGCAAGACAGCCTGCTAGCTACCGAGCACAGCGATGATCCCGAGGCCCTGCCATCAGGGAGCCCACAGCCTGGTAAAGAGGAGTCGTTACTCAGGAAAAATCCATCCAGTTAAGTTCAATGAGCATTTACAGCAGGAGGAAAGGAAAACCACACCATCCCTGTCCTCAAAGGGCTTAGAGTTTGGGTTGGGGGTGAAAGTGGAAACAGACCCCTAGATATGATTTCAGGGTAACGTGAGGACTTCTCTAGTGTCCCCACTACTGTGGGGGCAGGTGCGTCCCACTTCGATCCATTTCACCCTTAGCAGGATCTTGCAGGATAAGCAGGAGCCCCATTACCGACCAAGGGGAAACCGAGGTGTAGGGCAGTGAAGTCACTTGTCAAGGATGTGAACTCAAGCCCCTGTTCTTCACCGTGTGTAGTCCCGCCATGCTCTCTCCATCCTCGGCTTCCTGTGAGCATGTCCTCCTGCATCATAAAGTAACCCAGGGCATGCTTGTCTGCTGCTGCGTGAGCTTCTAGAAATTGTGTCCTTTGTAGATTCACGCTGCAGAGATGTCCTAACCGACAAGATCACATTTTTGAAACCAAAGTGAAATGGGATGGACAGAGGCGAGCCTTTAGATAACATCCTGAGGATGGTTTTCTTGGTGTGTTTAGGTACGAATCGGATAAGCTACGCTGTTCAAGGGGCCCACGAGGGTGGCATTTTTGCACTTTGTATGTTAAGGGATGGCACGCTGGTGTCAGGAGGAGGGAAGGACCGCAAGCTCATTTCTTGGAATGGAAACTATCAGAAACTTCATAAAACTGAGGTAAGATAAAGCAAACAGCATTATCGAAATTCTTTTTTTTTTTTTTCAAAATTCATTTTGAACCTCCTAAAACTGTTAAACTAACCAGTTTCCTTGTTAGTTTGAAATCTTCAGCTTACCATTTTGAAAATAGTTTAGATAAAATTTGTTAAATAGGGTAACATTTTATTAAAATCATTGGAAGTGGTTTAAGTGTAATTACCAAAATGGAATTAGGTTTGTAAAATTTTAGGTTGTAACATATTTCACATTTAGAATATCTTTATAAGAGAACAGTCTCACTTTTCCAAGGGAATATTATCCACATTTTGATTTTTCATTCAAATCTTTCTTCTTGGGGCACCTGGGTGGCTCAGTCCATTGAGCATCTGCCTTCGGCTCAGGTCATGATCTCAGAGTCCTAGCATTGAGTTCTACGTCCAGCAGGGAGTCTGCTTCTCCCTCTCCCTCTGCCCCTCCCCCACCCCTCCCCCTGCTCATGCTCCCCCACCAAACAAATAAATAAAATCTTTTAAATAAAAAAAAAATCTTTATTCTTTTTCCACTTTAATTCCCAGGTGTGACTTTAGGGACATTACCACCTGGAACTAACATTTACTGAGTATTTATCTTGTACATGGCTGAATGCCAACATAGTCTCTAAAGCTCTATCTCCTTTTAGTATCTATTTTACTGCCTTATTACCCTGCACACCAGTAGAAACCACAGGCAAGAAGTTTAATCTGTCTCATACACACTCACTGAACTCTCTCCCCCAGGCCCCGGGGAGTTAGGAGCAGACAGACATCAAGGTGGGCATCAGTGTGATGGCTGGTGGTCTTCATCCCTAGCGTCGAGTGGACACATTATAGACCTTCTCCAGCTTCTGGTCAGATGTGTACAACACACACAACACGTTACATCCTGTAGCCCATTCTGTCGGAGAGCAGCATGGCCCAGTGCTTTAGCAGTATGAGATACGGTTCTGTTGATTATTGCTCTTAATAAAGGAAGGCCGCTGGGTGAGGTTTGGAAATCGCTTCCCTGTTCATGGGGATTTTAATTGTGATGCCATTCTTTATCCTAAGATTTGACCAGCATTGGACTGAACCGGCACCCGTGTTAAATCATAACTGCAACAGAGGCTTCAAAGCCTCATCCCGTTTCATAGACGGTACTTGTCATTTTTTTAAGCATCCATACCTTCGTCTTCCTTAGCATGAATTATCTTCACCTTTTCCCAAATCTGTGCCAACAGACCACACTGGAGGTGGAAAATTTGTAGAGAGCAGGCAGCTTCTTTCCTTTCTAGAACTGGAGTGCCCAGAGTCCCCCAGCGGGGTCTAGCTGCAGTCTGTTCCTTTATAAAGTGCGAGAACCTCTGTTTATCTTATCACAGCAAATTGTTCTTGGCTGGCACATTTTGAAATTCTTTGTCTTAAAATTTAGATAATTCCATATGTTTACTGACATGAACAGTGGATTTCAAAACTAAGTCGTGTGAAGTTGCCAAAGAATCTACCAGTTTAAGTTACAATAAATTTTAGGAACTCTTCTTATGCCTTGTTATTCTTGGCTTTCCAAATTTTACCTGCTGCTGCTGTCCAAAGCCACAAGAAGAAAAGAGTAAACGAACCAGTGTTATTTCTTATTTTTTAATCCTATCAAGAAAAAGACACTTCATTTTTTATTGTTGTTTTTTTTTTTTTAACGACCTTACTCTTGCCGATTGTTTTAAGGTACATACGTGTTTAGAGTTTAAAAGTCAGATGTGGGGTCCTGGCTGTGGACCTTTGTATCTCTCCATGTTATGGGGGGGGCGGCGAGGGAGGGAGGAGCTGTCATCATGATATATAAACACATATTTGGAATGGTGGAGCTAATATTTAAGGACATTTTTGATGCTTTCTTTTCAATGCAGATTCCAGAACAGTTTGGCCCAATCCGGACAGTGGCCGAGGGGAAGGGCGACATGATCTTGATAGGCACAACTAGAAACTTTGTTCTGCAGGGCACTCTGTCAGGGGACTTCACACCCATCACTCAGGTATGCTCCAGCCCAGCCGGCCCACTGAGCACTTTCATTTGATGCGATATCAGAATATCAGAAAGCATTACAAAGAGATGAATCCTTTGTTTTATACCAACATAACCTTCCTTGGCATCAGAGTTTCAGTTGCTGTCATGGCTTAGGTTGGCGGGAAGGGAAACCGAGGAGGGCAGTCGAAAGCATGCAGATGCCGTGGGCACCCCGCCCCCGAGACTCCCCGAGTGTTGACTGGAATGTTTCAGAGAGCTTCATCTGTCTTGGTCCTTTGCAGGGTCACACTGATGAGCTCTGGGGACTGGCCATCCACGCCTCAAAACCTCAGTTCTTGACTTGTGGGCATGACAGGCACGCCACTCTCTGGGACGCTGTTGGTCACCGGCCCATCTGGGACAAAATAATAGAGGTAGACATGCACGTTACGTGGCGTTTTTCTTATAAAAGTTCATCTGGAACACGTTCGTTTATGTTTTTGCATGCAATTGATAGTGATAGAAGATTGTCCCAAAATAAATGTCACCCGGTTTACCTCCTTCAGTCGGCATTGCTTTAAACATGGCCTGAAGTGGTCCCATCCATGTCATCCTGAAGTTTGCTAGTGAAGTTTTCAACAGCAGGCTAGCCTTACGGAGTTGGTGTTGGGGTCTCCTGAGTGCAGAGTTCCTTCACTGGCTTCCATGCTCAGCAGCCCCTGCCGTGAGCCCGCACACCATTTACAGCGCGCCTCTGGAATGAGAATTTACGCATCCAGTGTAATTTATCTCTACAATTGCTTCACTTTTCCAGTGGGCATCGCT
This sequence comes from Halichoerus grypus, assembly GCF_964656455.1. Taxonomy (NCBI): domain Eukaryota; kingdom Metazoa; phylum Chordata; class Mammalia; order Carnivora; family Phocidae; genus Halichoerus; species Halichoerus grypus. The sequence goes on from NC_135719.1 coordinate 146,669,901, forward strand.
GTGATCCTCACAGAAGGAACTCCGATTATGTACTGGAGCGCTGGGACGTCCTTGTCCTGCCAGCATGGGGCCAGCAGCGATGTAGTTACTAGTACCAGGCGCTGGGCACGTACGAGCCGTAGTCCTGGCAGCACCCGGGGCGCCATGTTACTGGATTGGAAACTGAGGCTTAGCCAAGTCAGCTAGCTGGCCATGGTCGCTAGGTCAGCAAGTGACAGAGCCAGCGCTTACACCCAGCTCAGTCTGCTTCCCCAAGCCACAGTCTTCCCCCACATGTACTGCACTGAGTCTAAAGTACAGTACGTCCTGTGTGTGTAGCCTCTGCCCTTGGTGACATGTCCCGCCCTGTGGCAGGGGCAGCCCCTCTGTAGCCCCCGCTCCTCCTCGCAGCCCCCACAGAGGTCCCGGCACTTCCTGGCATGCCGGATCTGCATTTCAGCCCCCTTGCCCTTTACCCTCCAAGAAGGTCACCAAGGGTCTAGAGCTGACCGTCCCTGGTAGAGCTGAGCACTGAGGCGACAAGGCCCGAGCCGCTCAGAGGGAAGAGTGGGTGCGGCCCAGGCAGAAGGATGGGCTGAAGGAAGCGGTGTCCCTGTGTTGGACCTGTCCCCCTGGGGGGCTTGGAGGAACAGATGGGGGGACACAGTAGGGGCAGTGGCATCCGGGAGAGTGGCCTCCCCTGCTGCTCCTCGGCGCAGCCCCCCTGAAAGCAACTCCAGAGGCTCCATCCCCCTCCTCTGACTGGTCACCCCTCAGCATGACAGAAGCGAAGGGGCTCAGAGCCAGGCATTGGGAAGATCTGTGGTTAAGTCCTCGCTCCTTAACCCACTGGCCATGTGGCTTTGGACAGGAAGCTCCCTGTGCCTCAGTGTCTTCGTCTGGCAAATGTTAAGAGCCTGAGTGAATTAATGACATGGTAAACTTCAGGTGGAGGTGATTTCTCTCTGGGTCTCAGCGGCAGCCCGAGCTTAGTCACAGCTCCCACCTTGAAGAAAGCATTGCCAAGAACAGAATCAGTACCTTAAGGCTTCTGGTGTCTTCTTATTTTAGTTTACCCAGTAGTGTCTCGATGCCTTTCTATTTCCATTCCCACGGGTACTTCTTTCTCAGTCTCCCTGTCACCAATCTCCTCCCACTTTGGTCTGTTCTAAGCAGTTCCACCAAGGGATCTTCTATCTAAAACACAGATTCAATCATGTCACACTTTTTTTTTTTTTAAGATTTTATTATTTTTTAAGTCCTCTCTATTCCCAACACGGGGCTCGAACTCACAACGCTGAGATCAAGAGTCCCACGCTCCACCTCCTGAGCCAGCCAGGTGCCCCAATCATGTCACTGTGTTCTTGTTTCCCGGTGATCTCAGCCCTGACCATGGCGGCACAGCCTACATCATTCGTGTCGTCCGCACGCCTTCCAACCCACCGGGACATTCTACCTTGTAACACCCTCTCTACCCACCGTTCCTCAAAATATGCCCCACTCTGGGTCACTTCGACCTCTTTGATCACACTGTTGTCCCCGTAACACCTGATCCAAGAAAATACTGAGTGGAGTGTCCGCTCCGACCTTTTCCACCCCTGATCCTTCCTGGACCGGAAGGCCTGATTCCAAGGGTGTCGGCACCAGGAAGCCTCCACCCAGCCTCCCTGTCAAGCTTCCTCTAACTCTCCCTCTCCTGTGACTTGACAGCTTGCTTTTCCCTCTGTCATCCATCCCATTCCACCTTGTGTCAGAGTTAGTGACAGACACGTTAGTAACGAACACTAGATCCAAACCTGAACGTGCCTTACTCGTCTCGAGATCCTTCCAGGCCTGCCGAGGGTGCTGCGTGTGCCCGGGGGGCTCTCATGCAGTGTTACCACTCGCATTGGGCACAGTGGTCCTATTTCCACGTGCATCAAGCACACCATTCGACAGGCTGACCATTCAGCATGGGGGTCAACCGAAGGGGCTCCCAAAACTGGGAGGAAGAGCATTTACTTGCTGGTCTGTCATCTGATTCCTGTAGGTATGAAAAGATATTAAGACAGAAAGAGAAAAACCTCTAAAGGGATCACCATTTAGTATGATGGACACGTGACCTTCGCCCGAGTAGGAAAACGTTTTCCTCTCTTGGAGAGAAAAGAGCCTTGTTGGTTTAACTGGGACCACGTAGCCCCTTTGGAACAGCTGTGCTTGTGTGTTTTCTGCGGTAGCACTGTGTCTGGCCATCAATTTACACTTCCTTTAAAATGTTTTAGGATCCAGCTCAGTCTTCTGGTTTTCATCCTTCAGGGTCTGTGGTTGCAGTTGGAACACTGACTGGGAGGTGAGTCCGTGTCAGCACTGAGGTCTATTTCCCCAGGGGCAGGCGTGGGGTCGCTCCTCCTGCCCCGCTCGGCTTCTAGCCCCTTACCGAGAATTAAGCCAGAACTCAAAACTAACACGGAAGACAGCGGTCCTTCGCATTCGGGACTGTGGGAAAATCTGACAAAGATATAGACCCTTCTAGAAAAGCCGCTTCACCCGCCCAGGCACAGACATGCACGTGCATACACACACACACACACACACACACACACACGGCCTGCCTACAGTTTTGGGGGATTGTGGAGCTCCCCAAGCCCTGATCTGCAGCCTGTGGGAGGAGCCTCAGCTTTGGAATCGGGCGAGAAAGCATTTCAAAGCGCAGAGGATTTAAAAATGCTTATCTTGCTGCCCTTTCGAAATTTTAGAAACTGCCCGGATCCCGAGCCTCGTGCTCAGATTCCGCTAACACTTACTTACCAAGCGCCTCCAATAGGCCAGGCAGTAGGCCTGCGCTTGAATCCCCACTCCGCCGCTCGGCAGCCGTGTGTCTCCAAGCTGGCTAGACAGCCTGAGTTGTTTCATTTCCTAAACCGAGACAGTATCATCCGCCTAGACACAGGGTGCTGATGACTGAAGGAGATGGCGTGTGAGTTGTTTTCCGGGGTGGCCTGGCACTCGGTGTTGATGGCTCTGGTGATCACTCTTTTGTACATTTTGATTGCACTTTTATATTGTTTGTCACAGTACCTTTATGCTTGTTGCAGTTTAATTCAGATATTTTTGGTGATTTCCTCCCATCCTTCCTCTCTGAAAAGCAAACCATTTAGACTCTGTTGTGTTTCCTGTGGATTATGTATAAGGAAAGAGGAACCATTTATAAGTCAGAGGTCACAGTATCTTAAGAGTTGGGCACCTCATACCCAACAGAATTCTTCATGAAAATGTTTTGCCGTGTGTGCACGCGTGCGCACACGCGCGCGCACACACACACACACACACACACATACACCTTCCTTGTAACTCTCCCGGGGACAGTGGAAGCTTCAGACTCAGCAGGCTCTGATGAATGGCTGACAGCCAGTGATGACCAGACCCACGTGCTGACTACGCACAGTAGGACAGGGCCTGGGGACCATGCCAGGATGCTCAGAATCACACACAAGGTCCCATGGGTGGAAGAGAGTCCTTCCCTCCATGTATGCCTCCCATATCTCTGGTCCTCGCACCAGCCTTAGCTCTGGATGGGGCCGTTCATGGGGCTTCGGAGCATAGCCCGATCAGCCCCCACCTCTCCGCTTCTTATGTTCTGGCCTCTGTTCGCGTTCAGTAGCATGTTAAAGGTAAATGGTTGTTGAAGACACAAGTCGAGAAGCCAAATCCAAATTTCAGGGGCCAGCCACTCCCATGAAGTGGGCCGTGGGGAAGCTAGCAGCGCTCACTGGCCGTGTCCGTGGAATGTACACCGTCTGGGGTCCCCTGGGTCTGAAGCTGCCACAGCAGGGCACCCCCAGGCCTTTTCATCCCTGAAAACCCTGGAGTCCTCTTACTGCCACGACCTGCGAACACACAGGCCGGAGAGTACACGTACCGAGTACCGTGTCCTTGCCGGCAGATACGAAGCACATCTGTATTCCTTAGAGTTCGCTCTAACGCTGGGCCTCCTCGGTGGACTTGGCCCTTATTCCCATTTTATAATCAAGGACACGGAGCCCAGACCAGTCCTGTGGCCGCCCTCCCACCTCTCTCTCCACCCTGGCTTTCCCCTGGCTGGTGCCGCCAGCATCATTCTCAGCAGGCCAGACACCCCAGGGCTGTCCCAGCTCACCCCCTGGGACCCACCCCGCTGCTCTGGGGCCAGACCTCTGGGTAAACCCGTGCAGGCAGCCTTTGCGGCCTCCTCTGGCCACGGGCCCGGCCTTAGGGCTTCCTGTCCTTTGACACGTAAGTGACAAAACTCAAACACTGAGGACCCCATCACCACACGGGAACCAAATCATTTCCAAGGGAAGCCAGCATGCTGCTTCTTTCTTTAGGAAATGCTCATATGAAGGAACTTTTCCTTAAGGAAGGGCCGGGAATAAGCGTTCTTGTTAAGCCAACACAGAGTATTTCTTAAGCCCCGAGAGGAATAGTTTTTGATAATTACTGTTAAGTGTACTAGGCTCCCTTTATTTTCTCACCAAACAACTTACCGTGCTTTTTCTCATGTTCACAACAGGTGGTTTGTGTTTGACACGGAAACAAAAGACTTGGTCACCGTTCACACGGATGGAAACGAACAGCTGTCCGTCATGCGTTACTCACCGGGTGGGTGAGAGCTGCTGTCTGCTCGCCATACAGTTATGACGGTTATGAAATCCTGTGTAGATGTCTTTTAAGGAAGAAATCTCACAAGCCTCCTGGGCGGAGCCAAACTGTACTGCATCTAGCTGTCAGACATAGACAAAATGAGACCGATTTGCATACTGAATCCCCATGTATTCATCACCCAGCTGCAGAAATACAGACACGTAGCCGATCTGGCTCATCCAGAGCCCCCCCCCCCCCCTCCGAAGCACTTCCCAGAACTTAGCCCTTCATCTGTTAATATTACTGTCCAGATCTTAAAAAGATGAGGCCTCTTTATTTTTTAACAGCTTTATTTAGGAGTAATTTACATACAATACTTTCCCCATTATAAATGGACTCTCAGTGACTGAGTGAATTCATGCCATGTATAGCCATCATGACAAACCAATTCGAGAACCTTTCTATCACCCCCAAAAGTTCCCTCCCTGCCCCTTAGCGATTAAGCTCTACTCCCACCCCTCAGCCTTCGGCAACCACTGATCTGCTGTCCTATAAACTGCCCTTTCCTGACATTCCATATCAATGGAATCATACACTGCGGAGCCTGTTGCATGTGACCTCTTTTACCTGGAATACTGTTTTTTGAGATTAATTCAGGTTGTTATGCATGTATCCGTAGTTGATTCCATTTTAACTGCTAGATAGGATTCCACTTTGTGGATGTACCTCACTGTGTTTATCCGTTCATCAGTCGGTGGTCATGGGGGTTGTTTCTGGTTTCTGGCTATTACGAAGAGCGCCACTGGGAACATTCACTTATAGGTCTCTTTGTGGTCATTTGTTTTCGTTTCTCCTAGGTACATTCCTAGGAGTAGGACTGATGGGTTGCATGGTAAAGCTGTGTGTAACGTTTTATGAAACAGTGCCAACTGCTTGCCAGAGAGGCTGCACAGTCTCGCGTTCCCACCAGCAACGTGTGAGGTTCTGGGTTTTCTCTGCGTTTCTACCAACACCCGTTATTACCTGCCTCTTTCATGACGGCCTTTCTGGTAGCGGTGGAGTCGTATCCCGCTGTGGTTTGAACCGGCACCTCCCCTGCAGCCGTAAGAGATGCTGGGCCTGTTGGCCCGTGCCTGTCGATCGCTCCTGTATCTTTGGTGAAATACCTGTTTTCTAGTTAGGTTTTCTGTCTTACTCTTGAGTTGTAAGAGCGCTTTCTATAGTCTGTGTATAAGTTCTTGACCAGCTATGTGAGTTGCAAATGTTTTCTCCCAGGGTGTGGCTTATCTTTTCATCTTCTTTTGAAGCAAAAGCTTTCCATTTTGATGAAGTCCAGTTTCTCAGGTTTTTCTTTGATGGATCATGCATTTAGCGTCGCACCCAAGTCATGAAGCTTTTCCCCTCTGCTTTCTTTCAGAAAGGTGATTGTTGGGGCGCCTGGGTGGCTCAGTCGGTTAAGTGTCTGACTCTTGGTTTTGGCTCAGGTCATGATCTCAGGGTTTTGGGATCGAGTCCCACGTCAGGCTCCATGCTCAGCGTGGAGTCCACTTGAGATTCTCTCTCTCTCCCTCTGCCCCTCCCCTGCTTCTTTCTCCCTCTTTAAAAAAAAAAAAAAAATGGTGATTGTTTTAGCCCTTACCTCCAGGTGATTCTTGTGTATTGCAAGGGGTGAAAGTTTGATTTGTTCTGCATGTAGATTATCCACTTGTCCCAGCATCATTCATTCAAAAGACAGTCCTTTCCCTATCAGATAATCTTGACACTATTGTCACAAACCAATTGACCCGTAAAATAAAAAGGTTTATTTTTGGATTCTCAGTTCTGTCCCGTTCACCTAGATGTCCATCCCTGTGCCAGCACCACGCAGTCTGGATTACTGGGAGTTCAGAGTGAGTTTCAAAGATGAATAGTCTAACTCCTCCAATTTTGCGGTTCCTTTTCAGAGCTGTTTTGACTACTTTAGGTCCTCACCATTTGTATATAAATTTTATGACCAGCTTGTCCATTTCTAATTTTAAAACCTGCCAGGATTTTAATAGGGATTTAATGTTGAACTTGTAGATCGATACAGGGAGATTTGATGGCTTGGCCATGCTGAGTCTTTTACTCTTTGAACACAGAATATCTGTCCATTTATTTAGGTCTTCTGCCATTTTTCTCAGCAATGTTTCATAGTTTTTGGTGCACAAGTCACACTTCCTTTGTCAAGTTTATTCCTAAGTCAGTTCTCTTTATGCCATTGGCAATGGCATTATCTTAACTTTATTTTCAGAATGTTGGTTGCTACCATAGAGAAATAAAATCAATTTTTGCACGTGGATCTTATATCCTATGTCCTTTCTAAACTCTTTTATTGGTCTTAGTAGGTGTGTGTGTGTGTGTGTGTGTGTGTGTGTGTGTGTGTGTGTGTAAAATCCTTGGGATTTTCTTCCTAAAGGATCATGTGATCTGCAAATAAAGACTGTTTTATTTCTTCCTTTCCAATCTGGGTGCCTTTAATTATTTCTTCTCTCTTGCATTAGGTAGAACCTCCAGGACAGTGTCGGACAGAAGTGGCAAGAATGCATCCTTGCCTTGCTCACAGTCTTAGGAGGAAAAGCATTCAGTCATACACCATTAAGTATTGCTGGTGCCCTTTTAGCATGATGAGGAAGGTCCTTTCTATTCCTAATTTGTTTAGGGTTTTCAGCATGAACGGCTGTTGGATTTTGTCAAATGCTTTTTTTTTTTTTGTCAAATATATTTATTAAGATGATCAAGTGATTTTTTTAACAAGATTTTATTTATTTATTTGACAGCGAGAGAAGGAACATGAGCAGGGGGAGTGGGAGAGGGAGAAGCAGGCTCCTGGCTGAGCAGGGAGCCCAATGTGGGGCCAATCCCAGGACCCTGAGATCATGACCTGAGCCGAAGGCAGACGCTTAACGACTGAGCCACCCAGGCGCCGCTAAGTGATTTTTTTTATCCTTCATTTTATTAATATGGTCTATTAATTTTCAGATGTTAACCCAACTTTGCATTTCTGGGACAAATCCCACTTGGTCATGGTGTATCAATCCTTTTTATGTATCACTGGATTCCATTTGTTAATATTAAGGATTTTTTCGTCCCTGTTCCTGAGGGATATCAATCTGTAGTTCTCTTTTCCTGTGATAGTTTTGTGTGGCATAGTTATGAGAGTACTGTTGCAGAGTAAGTTGGGAGGTGTTCCTTCCTTGCTTATTTTCTGAAAGAGTTTCTTAAGGATTGATATTATTTCTTTATTAAATATTTGGTAGAATTCATGTAAATTTAGTGAGCCATCTTTTCCTTGTGGGAGGGTTTTTAATTACTAATGCAGTTTCTTGTTGTAGATCTATTCAGAGTGTTTATTCTTCTTTTTTTTTTTTTTTTAAAGATTTTATTTATTTATTTGAGAGAGAGAGAATGAGAGAGAGCGAGTACATGAGAGGGGGGAGGGTCAGAGGGAGAAGCAGACTCCCTGCCGAGCAGGGAGCCCGATGCGGGACTCGATCCAGGGACTCCAGGATCATGACCTGAGCCGAAGGCAGTCGCTTAACCAACTGAGCCACCCAGGCGCCCCGGAGTGTTTATTCTTCTTGAGTCAGTTTGGTAAATTGTCCATTTCTGCTAAGTTGTCTACTTGGTTGGCATTAAATCATTCATAATATTTGCTTATAATCCTTTTAATTTTTCTGAGGTCAGCAGTGAGGTCTCCTCGTTCATTCTTGATTCTGGAAACTCTGTCTCTTCTCTTTTCCTCTTGGTCAGTCTGGCTAAAGGTTTGTCAATTTTGTTGATCTTTTCAAAGAACCAACTTTTGTTTTCATTGATTTTCCTTTTTCTTTTTTTTCTTTTCTGTTCTGATCTTTATTTTTTTCCCTTCCCCTGCTTGATTAATATTTAGCTTGCTCTTGAAGTTTAGGTTACTTATTGGAGACCTTTCTTTTCTGGTAGAGATGTGTAAAACTATAAATTTCCCCTCGAGGGGTGTCTGGGTGGCTCAGTTGGTTAAGCGTCCAACTCTTGATTTTGGCTCAGGTCATGATCTCAGGGTTACCCCATAGCATGGAGCCTGCTTGAGATTCTCTCCCTCTCCCTCGGCCCCTTCCTCTCCCTTGTTTCTCTCCCCCCTCAAAAAAAAAAAAAAAAATTCCCCTTGAGCACTGTTTCAGTCACATCCCATAAATTTTGATATATTGTGTTTTCATTTCCATTCCGTTCAAAATATTTCCTAATTTCCTTAATGATTTCTTCTTTGGCCCATGGGTTATTTACATATGTATTGTTTAATTTCCGAATATTTGGGGGATTTCCCATATTTCCTCCTGTTGTTCTTTAACTTACCTCCGTTGTGGCCTAGAATGTATTTTGTATGATTTTAATCACGTTTACTTCATCGAGACTTGTTTTTATAGCCTGGCACGTGGTCTATCCCGGACGATGTCCCAGGTGTACTTGCGGAGAATGCGCGTTGTGCGCTCTTGGGTGCAGTGTTCTCGATTGGTCGGCTGGGACAAGTTGGTGGACAGTGTTCAGAGCTGACCGATGTGTTGTTCGAGTCATCTGTGTCCTTGCCACTACTCTGGCTGGTCTAGCAGCTGCTGAGAGGGAAGGACTGAAATCTCCAGCTGGTCCCGTGGAACCGGTTAGTTTCTCTTTTCGGCTCTCTCGGTTTGGCTTCATGCATTTTGGATGGAGGACGGGACAGAGTTGCGCTCAGACACCTCCAGCCAGGAAGGCTTGCATCCTGTGCCGGCGGACGCGTGTGCAGGTAGAAGGGCGCGGCCGGCGTTCAGGCGGGTTCCGGGGCTGCCCGGCTTCTGCTGCCGCGGGCCCTGTGGCATCCTCCTGGGCATGCATGCAGCCTCAGCGTGGCCACGAGCGCCTGGGTAGCCGGGCTCTTCCCTGCCTGCCCCCCGCGTGCGCGCGCACGGGCCTAGCCTCCCATCACCTGGAATGGGCGCGCTCCGGCCTCCACCGTGACCGCGGGCTGCTGGAGCCGAGGGCGCTCTCTGCTCACCCGCCCTGGAGATCGTCACTTCTGTCCACAACGCTGCCGGGTGGGCATAGGCGTCGCCCAGGGCTTTGTGTGGAGTGAGCCACCTGACCACGGAAACAGAGCCGCTGGCGCCCACAGCCGGCTCTGCCCGGCCGCAGCCTCCGAGCCCGCCGAGCCGGTGGGAGGGGGGAGGGGAGAGCGCAGCCCGGGGCGAGCGCCCCGGGGACTCCTACTGGCCTCATCCCGAATTCAGCAGCTTTTTAAGTATAAACACTTCTCAGATGGATTTACGTCTTTAATCAATTTCCAGACTGCGGAAGTGGTTATTTTTGTCAGTTTTGTGCATCTTTTTCATTGCTTTATGGGGAGAGGATTCACTGGGCTCACTGGGCCACAGCTGGAAGCCCTGCCCGCTTATTTTTAATATAGCCACAGTGTCACTGTCACCTCCTCAGCCCAAATAGCATTAACTTCTTAATATCATCAGGTATTCGCATAGTCAGTATTCAGATTTTCACTTGACTTTTTTTTTTTTTAAAGATTTTATTTATTTATTTGACAGAGAGAGAGACAGCGAGAGCAGGAACACAAGCAGGGGGAGTGGGAGAGGGAGAAGCAGGCTTCCTGCCGAGCAGGGAGCCCGATGCGGGACTCAATCCCAGAACCCTGGGATCATGACCTGAGCCGAAGGCAGACGCTTAACGACGGAGCCACCCAGGCCCCCTTCACTTGACTTTTTTTTTTAACAGTTTCAATTGGGATCCAAAAAAGGCTGTCCTGTGGTAATTGTCTGATATATCTCTGAAGTCCCGTTTAATCCATCATTCCTTGTGCTTGTTCTCTCCCTCCCTCCCCCACCCCCTTCCCCACTCTCTCTTGTGTGCACTGTTCACTTACTTGTTGAAGGAACAGGCTCATTTTTCCCCGTAGTGTTTTCTCCACTCTGGATTTTGCTGAGTGCGTCCCCGTGGTGTCCTTTAACATGTTCCTCTGTCCCCTGGACTCCCTCTGATGTGATGTTTGCATCTAGAGGCTGGATCCCATTCAGGGTCTGCATGTATTGCTGTCTTCCAGCTACCAGACTCACATCTGCTTCTCTCACTTTTGGTGATATTAGTAGCTATTGGTGCCCAATGCCCAGATTCATGAGGGACTACAAATGAGTGGTTTGCCAATGTTAGATTTTCTTCTTCACTTATTAGATATCATATTTCTATAAAGAAAAACTGCTAATCATCTACTTTGTTATCCAATAGCGTGGTAGCGTTCATTAAGGAAAGTCAAGATAAATGCCTGATTTTTTTTAAAGATTTATTTATTTGAGAAAGAGAAAGAGAGCAAGCAGCAGGGAAGGGCAGAGGGAGAGGGAGAGAGTCTTAAGCAGACTGTGTTAAGCGTGGAGCCTGATGCAGGGCTCGATCTCACAACCCTGAGATCACAACCTGAGCTGAAACCGAGAGTTGGATGCTTAACTGATTACACCACCCAGGTGCCCCTGCCTGATTTCTTTTACTTTATATACCAATTTCCAAGATAATGAATTTGTTCTCTGTACCCCTTAACAGTGATCAGTTGGTATTGGTGGGTTGGGTGCCATTGTGAACTGACGTATATTTGCTCAGTTTTCTCATCATGGGCCAGTGGAAGCCACCGGGGTTTGGCGGCTGAGTCCTGACAGTGTGGGTGCCAGGAGTGCTCATGGCTGCTGGGCGGGCCCTTGCTTCTAGGCCTGGTCGTTGGATGCTTGTGTTTTAGGAAATGCTATGTTTCTGTGATATGCAGGATGTTCAGCTATGTGAACACTCTCGGAAATAGCAGTTTTGTCCTTGGAAATACTTGGCCAAGACTGAGCTGCTACTGCTCTGTAGGAATCCTCTATTTTATAAGCTGATTGGCAGCAGTCTCTACCTCATGGTGGAGCTGTGTTCTTAATCTCCACAGGTCTCATTAGAGAAGGAGCACCCTTCCAGGTGTGTTTTCCTTGTGCCCGAGCAAAGTTCACACTTCTCACCCTAAACAGACAACCCCCCAGACACCTTGGAACCTTTTTTTGATGTTGAGAAGGTGCTTACTCAGCTCAGAATGCCTTTCATTCTTGATGTTTTAAGTATCATATTTTATTATTGATTCTGGCCAATATTCTGCATTCTTCTATGTGTTTTATGTGTTTCGCATCATTTTCTTGTGATTCTGAATGTCTGTGAAGTGCAAGAGGCCCTCGTCTACACCCTCTTTTCCTAGAAGGCCCTCAGATATCTATCAGCTCCAGCTGACATGAGCAGAGTCCTTCGGGGAGTATATTTCTTGTCAGTTATACTCATGGCCATTCCCTGGAGACCAGAGAGCTCTTCTTACCAGCAGCTCTGCTTCTTGGGCTTCAGAGCTTTTCTTCATTAACCAGGTGACCCTTGCCTCAAAGAGGCATTTGTACACCGTGTTCATAGCATTATTATTCTATAATAATTATTCTTAACTGTGGAAGCAACCCCAGTGTCCATCAGTAGATGGATGGATAAGCAAATTATGGTATAGCCATTCAACAGAATATTATTCAGTCTTTAAAAAGAAGGAAATTTTAACACATGCTATAACACAGATGACTCTTGAGGACGTTTTGCTGAGTGAAATAAGGCAGACACAAAAAGACGAATATTGTATGATCCCACTTACAGGAGGTACTTAGAATATTCGAAATCCTAGAGCTGGGGCAGTCAGAATTATAATAAATGGTTCCATTATGAGAGAGAGTTAACAGATGATAAGGTAGTTCTTATCTTGAGATCGTTGGCTTAAGAACGTACAAGCCAGCATGCCGACATGTCACGTGGCAGGCTTTACCCTTAATCTGTGTCACAGGGGCAGCAGAATCAGCAACAAAATGCTCCAGGTTCTGGAGTCAGACTGCCTGGGTTCGAAGCCCAGCTCCCATAAACCTGTGTGACCTTGGGCAAGTTACTTTGCCACTTGTGCCTCAGTTTCCTCTCCTGAAAAACGGGCATGATATCTACCTGTCTGTAGGGTTTATGAGGATGAAATACGTGAATACAGGATGGTACCTAGTGGACACTACATAAATGTGAACTGTTATAATTTGATAATAATTATGGTTAACCTTTAGTGTTCATCATCATCATTATTGTCAGGGCCCGGTCAGTTGGGGGAATCAAGGGTGGATGGTTTCCCATGCAGCTCTCCGGCCTTCTTGAGAACCGTCAGCCACAGATGGTCTCCTTCTCCAGGCCTCCGCTGTCCTTGGCCTATTTACCCCATCCCGCCAGGATTCCCACATGGGACAGGCTGACTTGGTCTTGCCAACACCCTTATTTTGACCTGGCCCAGGCTAGGACTTCCTGAAACACCATTTCCTGATGGTGTCAGGCCATGTTGTTTCCTGTAGGACTCCCTACCTTGGGAGAAGGAAACTCTGATGACAGTGGTTGGGGGGGGGGGGACTTTTATTAACAACTAACGACGGCCAGTGACCACCAGGACCTTTACAAACACTGTCCAGGGAATCCTCTGAATTGCTGTGAAAATTGCCGTGCTTTGCGGACGGAGGCACTGGTGCTCGGTGCGAGCAGGGACGCATCGCAGTCCCCGAGCCAGTGTGCGGAGACCCCGCTACTCTGTGTTCCATTCTGTGCCTCAGGGTGCCCGCCCCCCACACGGTTCCTGTCTCCTTCCTTTTGCTTCCTGGCCTCAGGAAAGTCTGACCTCCTCTGGATTAGCCTCTCAGGCCTTGTTTCCTTCCCAGTATATCGTGGATCTCCCCGCTTTGCCTTCACACTTGGCAAGTTCCTCCGCCGGCTACAAAGGCGGGCTCTGCTTTTATGTTCTATTGAGCTCCTTCCCTGTGTTTCCACACAAGCACCAAAGCCCCGTTCCTTAGGCTTTCCTGAGGCCAGAAACCTAGGCAAAAATGGTAATTGATGGCCTATTGGAAGAGAAGCGGGAAGGGCCTTCCAGGTAGGGCAGGGGTGGGAGGGAGGACAGTGTGCACAGAGGTGAGGTAGGAGGGGCCTTCCAGGCAGGGCAGGAGGTGGGAGGGAGGACAGTGTACACAGAGGTGAGGTAGGAGGGGCCTTCCAGGCAGGGCAGGAGGTGGGAGGGAGGACAGTGTACGCAGAGGTGAGGTAGGAGGGGCCTTCCAGGCAGGGCAGGAGGTGGGAGGGAGGACAGTGTGTGCAGAGGTGAGGTGGGAGGGACCTTCCAGGCAGGGCAGGAGGTGGGAGGGAGGACAGTGTGTGCAGAGGTGAGGTAGGAGGGGCCTTCCAGGCAGGGCAGGGGGGTGGGAGGGAGGACAGTGTGTGCAGAGGTGAGGTGGGAGGGACCTTCCAGGCAGGGCAGGGGGGTGGGAGGGAGGACAGTATGGCAGAGGTCTGAGAGAGCCTGGCGCTCAGTGAGGAGCGATGTGGCCGCATCCTGGAGGGAATGAGTCTCGGTTCTTCCATGTGGGAGTGGCAGGGATGGGGCTTATAAGGGGAGAGATCTGGTCAGGAGTGGATTTCCAAAAGACAGCTTGGGAAGTGGCATAGGACTTCCTGAAAAGCAAACTCTTCTCTTTGAGTTAAGTCACTGATTTGGCTAATTTTTCTAAATCTGTGATGTCACTAACATTATCCCTTGTCATTGATAAGTGTTTATTTTTAAAACAAATGTCATCTGCATATTTCTGCAGACGGGACCTTCTTAGCCATTGGCTCCCATGACAACTGCATCTACATCTACGGAGTCAGTGACAATGGGAGGAAGTACACGCGTGTCGGCAAGTGCTCGGTAGGCGCTCTTCTCATTTTCTCGGGATGTGTGTGGTCACCCCATGTCCCTCGTGCCGGGAATTTACGAGGCGCATGAAACACATCCTGCTCTTCTCTCCCAGGGTCATTCCAGCTTCATTACTCACCTGGACTGGTCTGTGAACTCCCAATTCCTTGTGTCAAATTCTGGAGACTATGAAATCCTTTACTGTGAGTAGCACCCCAGGGCTTGTCTGGGTTCAGATCACATAGAACGTTCACTCTGAGACCAAAATGGGGCCTCCTGCAAACCCCACTTCCCCTACTGCCTCAGCACGTGCTGTCACCTCCAGGCCTTGGTTTCCTTTTCTATAAAACGGGAGTTGGGCAGGGCCACCTCTAAGATCCTTCCCGCCATTGAGATCCTTGGGGGCTCGGGCTGACGTGGGCCCCTGCAGAGCAGAAGATACGGGACTCCAAGAAGGAAAATGCCAAATCCTGGAGGGACAGGCCCGAGGGGGGCAATTGGGGCAGGAGAGAGTGGGGACCCTTGTGAAGGCGTCATCCCAAGCAGGCAGACACAGTGAAGTCTCTCCTACCTGGGGGGACAGCAGCCCCTGGGACCCCTCCTGGCGGTGTCTGTGTCCAGGCAGGACCTGAGAACACTGAGGATAGTAAGGCCAGTACTTCCTGAGCACTGGCTCCTCACACGTGGGCCAAGCACCTGTCGTGTGCCCAGCTCTGGGCTAAGCACAGGGGATCGTGGGGCATGAGGAGGGCCTGGTGTCCACCCTGCTGGATGGTACTAAATAGTGCAATACTAAAAAGTACCAAAAAGTTTACATACATTTTCTGTCACTATCCATAGCTCTTCCAGGCTTATCCCATTGTATAGACAGGAAGTGTGGGCTCAGATACGAGGCCGTAGGCATCAAGAGCCAGTGGGGAGGGAGGGAGGCAGCCATCCACTTGCTGAGGAGCTGGACAGGTAGAGCTGCTGGAGGTGGAGGAGAGAGGGAAATAGCATGTGCCGGGTGGCACCTGGTCTTCCCTCTCCGCCCTCCCCAAAGTCCTGCCTGACACAGGGCAGAAGAAGGGGGATGGGTTTCAGAAACAGGCCACGGGTCTAAAATCTTCTCAGACACGGTCTCATACTCTAGGAGTGAGAGCTCGTTTGGGGAGCAATCAAATCACCTGGGTATGACTGGTTTCCATAAGCTTCCACTCCTAACTCAGGGCTGAAGGGGTGTGTGGTGGGGGGGGGGGGGAATGGCTGGGGAGCCTGACATGAACAGCAGGTGGCAGAGCTGAGCTGTTCGAGGGCTCTGTGGGCGGGCAGGGGAGGGGGACAGTGAGCATTTGAAGGCAAGGTACCCATGGATGGTCAAAGGAAAGAGAAGCCAGACTGCAGGAAACAGACCCAAAGAGGGAGATAGATGGGAGGTGGTGCCCATGGAGGCCCCGGGGCTCAGGCACAGTTGCAGTCGCGAGCCTGGCTCCCACGGGGCTGGGAAGTGGAAAGGGTCCCACTCCACAGGGCTCTGTCGCTGGCGGGGCAGGGCTGTAAGGGCCAGCCTTGTCAGCTTAGATGTCACCAGACTTGGATTTGCTTCTTCCAGGGGTTCCCTCTGCTTGTAAGCAAGTCGTAAGTGTGGAAACTACGAGAGACATTGAATGGGCTACGTACACCTGCACTTTGGGGTTCCATGTCTTTGGTAAGTTTTCTGCAGCTTTCATTCAGTTCACACATAACATGTATCCACTTTTAGAATATTTCTCTAATAGTTATGAACTCTCATGGTCACTGGTTTTGTCCAGCTGCTCTGCTGCCACATGAACCCTAAAAGGACACGCTCCCTGCAGCTCCCAGGGGAAGGGCCAGGCAAGAACCAGAGAGATAGGTTTAACCCTTTTCTATTGTATGAAATAAGTCCTGAGATAATGCTCTAGAATCTTCTCCTATGAGGTTGTGCCAAACTTCTTAGATGGGCCAGATGGCACTCAATCTATTTCTTTATCATTTGTTAGAGTTATTATACTTTTTTTGGTTCTTTAACTAAATTTTTCACTTCCTTTAAAGTTGAGATTGGAATATATTTATAAATGGTGTAAAATAAATTAAGACAGTTTAGTAGAATAAAAAAGAAAAGACAGTACCTATAATCTCTTTATGTAAGACTCTAAGTCAATAAGGTGGTCAAAATTTCTCAAATCTCTTTAGAGCTGGCATTTATCATTTTCTGGTATAAATGCTAGGAACTCCTGGGTTCACTCTAGATCTGCCAGCTGAGAAACTAATGTACATTCAGCTGTCTCAGATCCAAAGTTACTGGGACCAAACTGTTTCCCATAGCAATGATCAGGAGACACTGCCCGCCCAACCAGACTCCAGATCCATGGCAGGCGGACACCGCACCTGCCGGATAGACCAGGCAAGCAGCAGCCACAGAGAGCCCATACCAAGAAACACCTGAGGGGCGTCTGGGTGGCTAATTCTGCTGAGCGTCTGACTCTTGATTTTGGCTCAAGTCATGATCTCAGGGTCGTGGGATCCAGCCCCAGGTCAGGCTCCACGCTCAGCGCAGAGTCTGCTTGTCCCTCTCCCTCTGCTCCTCCCCCCGCTACTCTCGCTCTCATACATAAATAAAATCTTAAAAAAAAAAAAAACCTGAAAGGCACACACAGGGTTAAACACTCCTTTGGAGAGACTCACATATAGAGTTACCCCAAAAAACCCAAAAAGTTAGGAAACTGTAGGCTGAGGACTAGCCAGCTTCCACTCAGATGCTTTGGGGGAATAAAGAAAAGGCACTGTGTCCAGAGCCACGGTTTCTGGCACTCTCTCCGCTGTGGAGTCCAGAAGGAAGGGGCCCCCGAAAGTCGTGGGAGCCCAGAGGGCCTGCCGGAGCTCTCCCCTCGGGCGGGACGGGTGATCTGGGAATCGCCCCGGCGGAGACGATCGCCGGCAGGCTGGGAGCTCTTCTGGCCCCGGCTTCGAAAGCCAGGGACTCCGGGCGAGCTGATCTCCATGAGAGCTCAGTGGCGGGCCCTGGGCAGCGTGGCCTAGTGTCCCTGGAGTTTCAGGGCTCTGTGGTCTTCATTTTAGGAGTGTGGCCGGAAGGCTCGGACGGAACCGACATCAATGCTGTGTGTCGGGCCCATGAGAGAAAGCTGCTGTCCACCGGCGACGACTTCGGCAAAGTGCACCTGTTCTCTTACCCTTGCTCACAGTTCCGGGTATGTCTTCCTCATGGACCTTGTCCTCAGGGCGCATGCGTCACGGCCTGTGCCTCGGGGGGCGCATGCGTCACGGCCTCTGCCCTCGGGGGGGGGCGCATGCGTCACGGCCTCTGCCCTCGGGGCGCATGCGTCCTGGCCTCCCCTGGCGGTCTGGTGATTGACTAGACAGGCTCTGTCCGTGAACCTGCCGGTCACGCATGCAGACTTGACCCCGCCGTCCCGCCACCCTGGAGCTCTTCCGGGCTCCGCGCTGCTCTCCGGGGAGAACCCCCATCCACAGAGCCCTTCGAGCTGGCTTGTCTGCTACCGTGGCTTCCTTCGTGGGCCTCACGCCTCTTCCCCCACCTGCTGAGCTGAGCCAACACCAGCGCCTAGAGCACCCTTCCCCGCCCTTCCCCCTCGACCCGTGGCACCTGGTAGACCCCTCCTCTGGGTGGCCCCACGTCCGCTACAGCGCTCTGGCCCTGAACGTGTCCCAGCCCGGGACAGCGCCCTGCCCGTGTCTGTCCCCCCCACCAGGCCAGATTGTCGGGGTACGGGGAGGGCCTCCGTGTCGTTTGAACGCCCCTCCAGTGCCTGTGCACAAAGCAGGTGCGCAGGCGAGAGCTGCCGAGTGAGGGAAGAACGAGCGTTAGAATGCCAGCACCTTCCGACCCCACGCAGCGCGCTCTGCCTTAAGCTCGCTCTCTGTCGTTCTTCCCCAGGCTCCGAGCCACGTGTACAGCGGGCACAGCAGCCACGTCACCAACGTCGATTTCCTCGGTGGCGATAGCCACCTCATCTCCACGGGCGGCAAGGACACGAGCATCATGCAGTGGCGGGTCATTTAGTCCCAGCAGGCAGCGGGGAGCAGAACAGGGGCAGGCACAGCCTCGTGCGAGGCCCCACCACTGTGATTTCTGTTCCGTTTGAGAAGTTCTGACAAACCTCAGGAAAACCACTCCCTCTACCAGTTACCTTAGCTTAGCGAATCAGTGAGCGTCACCCCGGAGCAGTGGTTCACGGTTCTCCTTTGTTGTACAGTATATAAAACAGTGCACATTTAATATTAAAGAAAAATATGCCAGGGTTTACATTGTGGTGACATCAACAGAAGTGACTGGTATATCCTTTGTAACTTTTCTACGAACCCTTCAAAAATGGTCACAGAATGCCTTTTAAGATATTGTACATAGGCTTTACTATTTCCCCATCTAGCTCGCTAAGTCCAATATTTATGATGATAATGAGGTACTGAATTGTGATCGCTATTGATTAATTGGTCCTGAAAGGATAAATCGATGGAGAAGAGCGTGGAGGACTGATTTGCACAGGTGAATCAGGAAATGCAAATGTGACTTTATTTGGTTTCATTCTCTAAGGGTTCATTCAGTCCTCCTGGAGGGAGGCTGACGAGAAAGGGGTTGTGTTCTTCTTGTGTTAAGCAGATTGTACTCCAGATTAATTTAAATATTTCAGCAGGGTATGCAGGCACCGTAGAGTTTCAGTGACGCTGTCTGCCTAACCCAGCGCAGGCAGCCGCTTCACTCCCTTCTGTCCCGCGCTCACGTGCCCGGAAGAGTGGTGGAGACATCTAGTCACCTTCTTCCGTATAGGAGTTGGCATGATCTGGTATTGTACTTGTATAGGATTGTAGAAATTGATCATAAAGATGTAAGGCTAGGCTTTACTATTTTATGCTTATGGACATTGTATATTTGTATTTTAAGACCAAGTAGACCAAGTCGAAACGGTATCTCTTAAGTGTACAATAAACCTGCGGCGGGGAGAAGTCTGGGAGGCTCCACCGGGTACTAAGGGCAGCTTCTTTTCCTGTCTTTTGTGCATGGATGGCTCCCTACACTACAAAACAAGATCGCGTTCTGATGAGTAAAACAGAGGTGGCATACATTTGTCAAGAAGGCCTTATCCATTTTGATTGTGTGACAGATTGAAATTTATTGTTTACATTGGGGAATGTATCTCAGATTTTAAAATAGAAGAGTAATAAACAGACTTAAAAACAAACACTAAGATTTCTACTTGTTCTAGGCAAGTAAATGAATGGAATTATCTGAACTCCATGGCGCTGGTTGTTTAGAGTGGCTGATTAAGCACAACGTTTGGAAGCATGTTTATTACATCGCCAGCCTGCTGAGCAAATGTGGGACACCAGTAGACACGTGTATTAAAGATGAATCTGTTTGTATGTATCCTTATCAAATATATTCTATAATGAAATTAAATCTGAAAAGGATTTCTTATTGACCTATAATCATGAAAATATATAAATTAAAATATTTAAAATTAGATATGATTCACACTATATTCTGTTTCATAGACATATTTTTTGTTCTCACCTGGGTCATTTGCAAATGGAACTCTAGCTTGCATGGTGTGTAAGGATTCATCAGATTCGAAGACTATAAAGAATTCAGCTTAGGGGCGCCTGGGTGCTATAGTCAGATGGGCGTCCGACTCTTGGTTTCAGCTTGGCTCATGGTCTTGGGGTCATGGGATTGTGCCCCATGTTGGGTTCCGCATGTGCTCAGTGCAGAGTCTGTTTGGGATTCTCTCCCCCCTCCCTCTCCCTCTGCCTCTCCTGCTCATTCTCTCTCTCTCTCTTTCTCTAAAATAAATCAATCTTAAAAAAAAAAAAAAAAAACTCAGCTGAGGGGTGCCTGGCTGGCTCACTTGGAGGAGCATGCAGCCCTTGATCTCAGGGCTATAAGTTTGAGCTCCATGTTAGGGGTAGAGATTCTAAAAAAAAAAATTAAAAACTTAAAATTTTTTCAGCTTAATTACCGTACCTAGTTGTTATTTTACTCGGTTAAATACTGGCAAAAACAATTATTTTTACATTAATAATTAAGGGAATCACCAGCTCAAGGAAGGGGAAAGGGACCCATTATTGATCTTATAAGATCTTTTTTTTTTTTTTTTTTTTTGACAGAGAGAGACACAGTGAGAGAGGAAACACAAGCAGGGGGAGTGGGAGAGGGAGAAGCAGGCTTCCTGCTGAGCAGGGAGCCCGATATGGGACTCGATTCCAGGACCCTGGGATCATGACCTGAGCCGAAGGCAGATGCTTAACGACTGAGCCACCCAGGCGCCCAAGATCTACTTTTATTTCTATATAATCCCACTCTTTTCCAGGCTCATAATGGAAAAAGGATATTTATATAAGCTATTACTGTTATTTTCATATTTGTCTATTTTTTATTTTTGTTTGTTTATTTGAGGGGGGAGGGGCAGAGGGAAAAGGAGAGAGAGAATCTCAAGCAGGCTCCACACCCAGCACAGAGCCCGTCGTGGGGCTCGATCTCACGACTCTGAGATCACGACCTTCCAAGATCCAAGACACTGCTGGGACAAGAGGCCTGGAAGCAGGGGTGACCGCTAGGCCTCTTCTTCCCAGTGGCCCGAGGCCCCGTCAGGTGGGCTGTGAAGAGTGACAGCTGAGGGGCTGTTGCATTAATCTCCATGAGGTGCTGACAGTGTGGACCAGGCTGCAAGCGGTGGGTGCGGAGAAGCGAAGGGATGGTCCGAGGGAGGTTTAGAGGGGGAACGCCAGCAGGTGAGGGATCACCTGCGGGCAGTGGGTGAGGCTCGGGCCCCTGACCGTTCTCTGGTCCAATGGCCGTGCCGTTGGCCAAGATGCAGAGCACTGCAAGTTTGAAGGTGGATGATGCCTGGGACAGGACGAAGTGAGGTGAGGGGCCTCCGTGACATCCAAGTGCAAGTGCAAAAGTAGGCATTCGGCTAGCGGGCTCAGAACAAAAATCCAGCAGCAGGTGCCTCTGCGGGGCTCTCCACAGAAGAGCACCATGTCTGGCACCGGGGTGTGGCTGAGATTGCGGGGAGCTGGTCCAGCCGGGGAGGAGAGGGCGTCCGCCCCAGCTGGGGGCACTCAGAAACCCAGGGCAGCCAGAGGAACACCAGCTCGGCAAGGAGAGGGTTCACTCAAGAGCCCACATAGGCATCTTCACCACCCCCCAACTTTTTTTTTTTCTAGAGAGAATGCAGTGGCGGGGAGGTGTAGAAGGAGAGGGAGAGAGCATCTCAAGCAGACTCCACACCCAGTGAGGAGCCTGACTCGGGGCTCGAGCCCACGACCCTGAGATCATGACCCGAGCTGAACTCAAGAGTCAGATGCTCAACCAACTGAGCCACCCAGGCACCCCTAACCCCCCAACTTTTTTGAGTGACTACTTCCACTGCCCAAAAGTTACACATTGCACCCATTAATCAGTTTTTCTGTGATCTGGGAACAGACTACCATCATGTGATTTCTGAGGCTTCTAGAAGAGCACATAGAAGAAACAACGTTTGAGCCCCTCCGGCCTCCTCAAAGGAGGGCCATCTAACGGCACAACTGGGGAGGCAGCTGTTTGGTGAAAATGAACAAGAAACATGTATTTACTGTGAGATAGAAACTGATTCACTACGGTTTTGCTTTTTTTTTTTTTAACTTTATGGGAAATTTCGAACATATACAAAAATAGAGCCTCTCACCGAGCTTCAAAACTTATGGACATTCGGAGAATCTTGTTTCCTCTGTCTCCCCTAATTTGGGGGACAGAGAGGACTGGAGTGTTTTCAAAGCAAGTCCAAGTCATCATGTCATTCACCTGTAAATGCCTCAGTCTGCCGCTCCCACGACAACAGTTTACTTCAGGTAACCACCCTAACAAAATCGCAACTGACCAACTGAACAGTGATTCCTTATGGTCTGATACCCAGTCCACATTCGAGTCTCTCGAGTTGTCAAACCAGCCATGTCTCCACGCCAAGCACCACATGGGGACGCCACACAACCATGCAAAGCACAGGATGCACAGCCCACCTGGAAGCCTAGCTCACGAGGCTCAAGCACACGTGTGCGGCTGAGCTCAGGACCCTTCTCCAGAACCCACTCTGACCCCCAGCTCGCTGCCCCTTTGCACCCTGCCCCTCCCCACACCCTGCCTCTGGCCCCCTGGGGAAGCCCCCCTTCCGGATCACCCAGCCTGGATCCTTCCCACCTTGGCTGGCAGGTGAGATGGAGACCAGACGCAGGGATCAGCTCAGAAACCTTCTCTCCCCTTTGAGGAAGGAGCCTTGTTCACAGGGAGCAGGAGCTCCAGCCCCTCTCAGAGGGTCCCAGCTGTTCCAATTTGGCTCCTCCACTCCCCTGCGTGAGTGTCAGTAAGAATGGGGCACAAACTCCTACCACCCGAGGGGCGGAACCTGGGAGGGCTGCCGGGTGGCATACATACTTTCCTGCTATCTTTGGTTACAAGAGCACCCTGCCCTCAGGAAGCCTAAGGGAGGGGTGAGGTTGGGGGCTCGTGAACAGAGATTTTGCCTGAGCTCAGAATGTGGATGAGTTAGCAACAAATTTGGTCATTTGGACTTAGAGCAAAGCAGGTGTCGTAGCACCTGTAGGATGACGACCGAGAAGGTAAGCCTCAACACTAGGTTTAAACCTAACCCCCGCCCCGCACCCCCTCCCCGGGGCGCAGCTGGCTGCAGGTGCGCCACCTTGTGGCAGAAAACAGAGCCGGCTTCTCTTGCTGGCGCTCCAGTAACCAACCGGGTTCTGACCTCTGTAAGCTGGGAGAGTGGGGCCAGAGCAAGGAAAATGCTTGTGTGACTCCGACGGACTTCCACTCGCTGGATGGGGCAGGTGTTTCAAGCGACCCTCCTCAGGGAGCTTTCGGAGGTTCTTGGGGAGCCCCAACATTGCAGATGGTCTCACCTTCAGTCCCCTTCTACTGGATAAGGGTGTTCTATGAGGTTCCGCCCGCCCCCGCCCCGCAGCCCCTGAGCGCAGCGGGGGTCGATCCCCAGTCATATTTCGGTAGGAGTCCCCCCGCCCTCCAGGAGGCCCTGAGGGCAGGATCCCAGATGACCCCCCACACACACTCCAGGCTTTCTACCGCGTTCAGAGGAAACCTCTGTGCCCCACCCCACCCCCACCAGTGGAGGGAGGCTCCTTCCTCCCCGACCCAGCCTTCTCTGGACATCTGGCTGAGAACCACCTCCTGCCTTTAGATTTTCAGCCAAACATCAACCGACCAATCGCAGGGGACACACGCCGAGCTGTCCAGAGGCTTGGGGTGAGAGAGGAGCAACCCCACCCCTCCCTCTTGGGAGAAAGGGGGCTGGAATCAACAGCTCAACTTTGCCCCAAAGAAATCCCCCTTACAAATACTTTTTTAAAATTCTACTTCCCTACACTTTTTTATACCCATACCATGGATGAGGGAGGCTAAGAGGTCTCTTGGGATCGTCCTTGGTAAATTCTGCCCGTGGTCCAGCAGCACCTCTGGACGGTCACACCCATTGGATCTTGGCTCCTGGGCTGAAATGTCGGTTCAGCATCTGGTGACACAAACTGCTCCGTCAGGATTCGTGCAGTTTCTTTGTGCATCTGAGCAAGAGTTTGGCTTCACTGCCTGGGAGGGGGACTGCTGGTTTTCAAGGGCACGCACCTGCTCCACTTCTCAGATTCTGCCCCGTCTCTGGCCAAAAGGCATCTGCACAGCAGCTCTGAGAGGTAGGATCACAGGCCCCCCTCCCCCCCGACGATGAAGAGACAGAGCGTTGGAAAGATAGAGGTGCTTGCCCCAGGCTGCTGAGCCCGGGGTGAAACTCCCAGGTCTCCCAAGCTGTGTTCCACGCCAGCGTCACCGTTCTCAGACTGACTCTCTGCAGAGCGCCGTTCGAGAAGTTGCTCATGCAGGGTCTCCGAATGACTTTAGAAATGCCCCATACTATATATGGTGTGTCGTAGGTAGAGACTCGAGCGCAGTTTGCCTCTTTAACACATTGGAAATTCTATAATAAAGAAGCCTGTTTACACTGACATTTCCCATACTCGAGCATTGGGCACTTTCGCTCCCACGATGCTGATTATTGGCCAGGATCAATGTTCCATGGCATACCATCTTGGGAAACACTGTGGGAGAAGGTTAGTCATGCAGAAGCTTAATATAACAGAGAAGTGAAAGGGAACCCAGATGCCAAACAATTCTCCACGTCCTCCTCGCCCCCCTCCCCGTTCCTGCTAGGAAGGGCTTCAAGGCCAGATTGGCGACAAGGCGCAGGGGGGCTTTTCTGTTATTCTGGAGTTCCTGGCCAGTTTCTCTCAGCTCTGTGCACCTCCCTCTAGAGCACTCAGCCTCCCTGATGTATAATATCAGCTGCTGGAGACCATCAGGGTCCAAAGGAGAACATCCGGGGGCATTGGAACAAGCATCCCAGACAAGGGAGGATCTTGCTCTTTTTTTTTTTTTTTTAAGATTTTTTTTTTAAAAGATTTTATTTGGGGCGCCTAGGTGGCTCAGTCATTAAGCGTCTGCCTTCAGCTCAGGTCATGATCCCAGGGTCCTGGGATTGAGCCCCGCATCGGCCTCCCTGCTTGGCGGGAAGTCTGCTTCTCTCTCTCCCTCTGCCTGCCACTCCCCCTGCTTGTGCTCTCTCTCTCTGTCAAATAAATAAATAAAATATTTTAAAAATAAATAAATAAAATGAAGTTCACTGTATTTTTAAATGAAAAGACATACTTACTATAGCAAATTCAGGATGTCCTGTCATATTCCCACCACCTAGAAGTAGCACTACTAGGTTCTTGGTGCATCTCCTTCCCGTATTTTTTTCCCTGCGTACATTTCTGGATGTGTCTCCGTAGTTAGCAGAGTGCATAGACCATGCTTTATGTTGCTTTTCTCTTGCACCTTTATAAACATTTCCATTGTCATTACAGACTTGTTATAAATAATTCCCGTCGGTTCTGTAACAGGCTGCTGCGACTGTCCAGTCCTCCCACACTGATGATGGTGATGAAGACAAGAAAAACAAGGCCACCCTTACTGAGGGCCTTTGTCCCCGGTGCTGCGGGCTCTGCCATGGCCCCTTCCCATGGGCCACCCCATCAGCTCCCAGGATCTGCCACCTCTCCAACACGGATAAGACCCAGATCCACATCTCTACATCCGTTTCCTTAGCTTCACCCATTTGTCCATCTGCTCAGCCACGAGTGCCTCGATCTCATGCCCCAAACCAAATCTACCCACTTCCTTCCCCAAACCCTGTACTCCCAGCTCCCAGCAGCCCAAGCCAGCAATGCGCGCATCCCTCCAGGCCCCTGTCTCCGACTCACTGCCCAGATCAGCAGCACCAACCCCAACAGCATCACTTCCCCCGTGCCGGTCACCGCTGGGTGCGCCTCACCCTCGGGGCCCCGCAGTACTCCCAACAACCCTGTCACGGGGATCCTCCTTCCACA
Source organism: Halichoerus grypus (assembly GCF_964656455.1). Classification (NCBI taxonomy): domain Eukaryota; kingdom Metazoa; phylum Chordata; class Mammalia; order Carnivora; family Phocidae; genus Halichoerus; species Halichoerus grypus. The sequence continues at coordinate 146,695,708 of NC_135719.1, forward strand.
ACGAGGAAACTAAAACAGAGAGGTTAGTTAGCTCGCTAAGGGCTACACAGCGAGTGAGTTGGGATTTGAACCCATGCAGTCCGGTTTCAGAGTTCATACCCAACCACTGCAGCCCTCGGCTCTCTCCCCCAGACTCCAGGAGCGATCCCGCATGTGCCCATCTCCTCCCACCCGCACTGCTCTGCCCGGGCCGGTGGATCACTGCTGACCCGCGTGCAGCCACACCGGCCTCACCCCACCGGGCAGTCGGGGCGAGTTTTCTAAAGGCATCACTCTCTTGCTTAAAATCCTTCAAGGGCTCTTAAGAAAAAGCCCCCCACATCGCAGACAGGGCCTGTTCCCTGGTTTCCTGATTCCTCTGCAACACCATCTCCCTCTGCTTCCATGGCTGAGCTTCTCTCTGTCCCCACACCGCAGCGCCACCTGGTCCTGACACACGCTCTCTGCCCCCAAGTTCTTCCTCCCATTTTTTTCCTGCCCAACCACCGTAATTTTCTTTTTTTAATTTTCTTTTATTTATTTATTTGAGAGAGAGAGAGCACAAGCAGGGGGAGGAGCAGAGGGAGAGGGAGAAGCAGACTCCCCACTGAGCAGGGAGCCTGACGTGGGGCTCGATCATGGGACTCCAGGATCAGGACCTGAGCTGAAGGCAGATGTTCAACCGACTGAGCCACCCAGGCGCTCCCAACCACTGTAACTTTCGTAAGACAGCTCACAAGTCACTTCTTCCAGGAAGCCTTCCTGGAGTGCCTATTCTGGGTTCTGATCCCTCCCATGGATCCTTCTCTTATCACACTGAGCTGTAAGTGGAGTCTACTGCCTGTACCCTTTCCACTGTAAGCTCCCTGAGGCATAAATGCTCGGCGTCATGTACCCTCGTCTTAGCACAGGGCCTGGTACGGTAGAGGCGCAAATCAATGGAGCCATGGGCAGCAAGGGGGAGCATGTGGACTTGGCTTAGATTCCTAAACCTTTGCCCTTAACCCTGAGTGTCTTTCCCTGCTTCCAGTGATTTACTATTGCAAACGACACTGCGGAGAACAGCTTGTCCGTGGAACCTTTCTCTTAGACTTGCTCCTCCAGGGCAAAATCCCAGAAGTGCAATTACTGAATTTGAGAGCAAAAACATCTTTATGACCCTTGATATGTTTTGCAGAAGTGAATTCCAAAATTATGGTAGCAATTTGGGAGGCTTTTTCTTTTTTTAGCAAACGAATCCTCCCTCCGTTTCTAAATGTCTTCCTGGCAAAAGCCGCACAAAGCTATTTTTACCTAAGGGCTGTAAACCTCATCCTTCTGAGAGGAGAAAGTCGGGCGTGCGTGTGGAAACTGGCTGCCCGCCTCGCCTCCCATCAGCCCCTGCGCGCTAACCTAGTTCTTGGTCATTTGGGAAAAGCAAGTTTAAATTATGTTCCAAAGGAAGCGGTGGTTTTTTTTAAAGAAGAAAAACACACGGACATGCACACACACACACACGCACTCATACCCATCTCTGTCTGGGAACTAAATGATGAACATCTTTACAATTCTAAGAGACCAGACGGTTATCAAAGCAAGTGGATGCTGGGAAAGGGTCAGGGCTGAAAGCAGCCCTGGGGGTTGGAGGAATCACCTGGTTTTCAAACTTTGGGGAGCAACAGCTTTCTTAGAATGACATCTTACAGGAAAATCCACTCCATGACGTGACTGAGAATGCCCCTGCTTTAGCAGAAGCAGTCAGAGGGTGGAGGTGACCAGAAACACTCATCCTATGTCCAAACCCCCCACCCGGTCCACCTCCCTGAACATGCCAACCACCTCCCGTTTCCTCCCCACCCCACCCCCACCACCTCCAGCTCCCACATGGGGCTCCAAAGTCCACTGTCCAGAATCCAGCCCTGGAGGACACCCATGCCCAGCAAGGGCCACGCAGTGAACAGTGGCAGAGGAGGGTCCACCTGCCCCACACCTAGCCCCGTCCAGGATGACTCTCCACCTGCTGTCTTGCTGGGAGCCAGCTCAGTGGCCGTTCACAATCACAGTGCAGAATGTCCTCCGAGCAGATCCCGGAGATGGCTGGTGTCCCCAGTGCTTGCCATCCGGGTGCCCCAGACACCAGTGTGGTTTTAGCATTCAGTCCCATTTAGGTTCTCCCATTACCAGCATTACCCCCGATTTGTTTCTTAAGAAAATCATCCATTTCATGTAGATTCTCAAATTTATTGAAATAAAACCGCCGTAATATTCTCTTGTAATTATTTTCTTATGGAAGGGTAGCTGACATCCGATGTTACATTAATGTCGGCGTACAACACAATGACCCAACAGTTATATACGCTGCAAAGCGATGCAATTATTTTATTCTTGTTCACCCTGCAATTATAAATTCCTTCTCACACCTAGTGCTCTGTACTTTTGTTTTCCTGCCTTTTCCTTCCTAGTCTTTGCGGGTTTTCCATTTCCTTTCCTCTTGAAGAAGTGGATTTTACTTTCATTTCTCAGTATTTATGTTTCTAATTCATTATTTTCAGGTTTCATCTTGATGAGTTCCCTCCTCATAATCTTTAAATGTATTTTGTTGTGTTTTAAGCTGAATGCTTCATGTATGTATACTCTCTGGTGTATAATGAAAACATGTAAGGGATGCTCTTGCTGTATCCCATAGGCGTTGCTATGGCGTTTTCTCATTTTCATTAATTTCTTATTAATTTATAGTTTTCATACTGATTTTTTCTTTCAGCTAAAAGTTATCTAGAGGAGTATTTTCACATTTCCAAGCTAAATTTTTATTATATTTTTTACGGTTATTTAGGGGTGTCCCTGGACTCCGGTGAACTTTCCAAACTCCAACGACAATAAGAAACCCCTTTCAGCTTCTGGGAGGAAAAAACAGATTGCCTGTGTGTGGAATGCACACACTCAGGCCACCCTAAAATGTCCATTCCTGATCTCTGGAACCCATGAATATGTAGGTTCCATGGCCAAGGGGGAATTAAGGTTGCAGGTAGAATTAAGTTTGCTAATCAGCTGGCTTTAAAATAGGGAGATTACCACGGATTACCCAGGTGTGCCCAATATAATCGCAAAGGTCCCTAACTAGAGCAGAGGGAGGGAAAAGAGGAGGTGAGGGAGATGTGAGTGCGAGCCAGAAAGCGCTGACCTATACTTGATCTGTCCTTGCCACTGGCTTCCTGAGGGGCCACGGGCCAAGGAATGCAGGAAGACTCTAGAAGCTGGAAAAGGCAAGGAACAGATTCTCCCCCGAAACACAGCCCCGCAGACACCTAGATTTCAGCCCAGTGAGACTCGAGTCAGACTTCCGACCCCCCAGAACCGTAAGAGAATACATACGTGTTGTTTGAGGCCAGCAAGGTTTGGTCATCCGTATGGCAGCGATAGGAGGCTAATACACACCATGTAAAGAGAGACTCGGACTAGTTATTTGGCTTCTTGTCTGCAATTTGAAACTAGAGGTTCGCAGATCCCTGAGAAAAGGGAACTGCAGGCCTAAAATCCTTTCTGGCTGAGGACCTCATCCGCGTGGGAGAGAAGAACAGGCATTTCTACCAGATTGTGTCTAAATATGTGTCTTTCTACACTAATCCTCCCAAACACCTGGTGTTCCAAACAGCTTTATTGAGATATAATTCACATCCCATGCAATTCACCCACTTCAGGAATGCTATTCAGTGGTTTTTAGTATATTCGCAGAGCTATGCAACCATCACCACTATGTAATTTTAGAATATTTTCATCATCCCAAAAGAAACCCCATACACCACTGGCAGTGTATTCATCTCCTAGGGCTGCGACAGAGCTTCCCAGGCTGGGGGGATGGAGGGGGGCCTTAAACAACAGACATCTATCTCCTCACAGGTCTGGGGGCCGGAAGTCCAAGAGCCACGTGCCAACAGGATTGGTTTCTACGGAGGCCTCTCCCTGTGGCGTGCAGACGGCCACCTTCTTGAGGTGTCCTCACATGGCCTTTTCTCTGTTCTGGCATCTCTCTGGGTGTCCTAATCTCCTCTCCTTATAAGGACATCAGTCAGATTGGATTCAGGCCCACACTAAAGGCCTCATTTTAACTTAATTACCTCTTTATAATTCCTATCTCCAAATACATTCTGAGGTACTGGGGGTAGGGCTTCAACATGTGAATTTTGGGAGAACACAGGCCAATCCATAATGGGTAGTTATTCCCTAGATGCACTCTGCCCCCCTAGCCCCTGGTCACTGCTGATTACCTTCTGCCTCTGCAGATTTACCTTTTCTGGACATTTCCTATAAATTGACTCGTATGATATGTGGCCTTTTGTGGCTGGTTTCTTTCACTTAGCATCATATTTGCAAGGTTCATTGATATTGTAGCATGAATCGGTACTGCCTGGCTTTCTATTGCCAAATAATATTCCTTCGTATACGGATATCTATCTAATGATAGACCACATTTTGTTTATCTGCTCATCAGTTGATGGGCAGCTGGATTGTTTCCGCTTTTTGGTTATTATGAATAACGCTGCTATGAACATTTACGTACAAGTTATTGTGCGGACATATGTTTTCATTTTTCTGGGGCATATATATACCTCGGAGTGAATTTGCCGGGTTATGTTGTAGCTCTGCATTGAATAGTTTGAAGAAGTGCCAATCTGTTTTCCAAAGTGGTTGCACCATTTTACAATCCCACTAGAATGTATGAGGGATTCCAATTTCTCCACATTGCCAATTTAATTTCCATTTTTATTTTGCTTTATCATTATTATTTTTTATTTATAGCCATCCTAGTGGGAGTGAAGTGGTATCTCATTGAAGTTTTTATTCGCATTTCCCTGATAGCTAATGATATTGAGCATCTTTTCATATGCTTATTGACCACTTGTAGATCTTTGGAGACATAGCTATTCAGATCCTTTGCCCACTTTTTACTTGGCTTATTTGTATTTATATTATTGAGTTGAAAGAGTTCATTACATATTCTAGATACAAGGCCTTCTTCAGAGATATGATTTGCAAATATTTTCTCCCATTCTGTGGGTTGTCTTTTGACTTTAATGGTATGATCCGAAGCAAAAGTTTTTAATATTGATGAAATCCAATGTATCTGTTGTTTCTTTGGTTGTTGTACTTTTTTTTTTTTAAGATTTTATTTATTCATTTGAGACACAGAGATACAGAGAGAGAGAGAGAGAGCATGAGCAGGGAGAGAGGCAGAGGGAGAGGGAGAAGCAGGCTCCCTGCTGAGCCAGGAGCCCGATGTGGGGCTCAATCCCAGGACCCTGGGATCATGACCTGAGCCGAAGGCAGACACTTAACCATCTGAGCCACCCAGGCGCCCCGGTTATTGTACTTTTTTATTGGTATCATATCTAGGAAAACTTTGCCTAACCTAACGTTAGAAAGATTTACACATATGTTTTCTTCTAAGAGTTTTATAGTTTGGGCTCTTCCATTTAGGGCTATGAACCATTTTAAGATAATTGTTGCATATGATGTGAAGTATTAAACTTCTTTCTTTTGCCAGGGGATTTCTTGTTGTTCCAGCACCATTTATTGAAGACTCCTCTTTCCTCCACTGAATTATCTTGTCACCCTTGTTAAAAATCAACTACACATAAATGTAAGGGTTTATTTCTGGACTCTTTATTCTATTCCATCCATCAGTCTATATCTATATCTATCTATCTCCATTAGCCAGTACTGTACTTGATTACTATAGCTTTGCTGTAAATTTTGAAATCAGGTAATATGAATCCTCCAACTTTGTTCTTCTTCAAGATTGTCTTAGCTGTTCTAGGTCTTTTGCATTTCCAAATGAATTTTAGAATCAGGTTGCTAATTTCTGAAAAAAAGGGGGGATTTTGAGAGGGATTGCACTAAATCTGTAGATCAATTTGGGGACTATTGCCATCTTCACAATACTAAGTCTTCCAATCCATGAACATGGGATGTCTTTCCATTTATTTAGGTCTTCTTTAATTTCTTTTAGTAACATTTTGTAGTTTCCGGTATATATCTTACACTTCTTTTATCAAGTTTATTCCTAAATATTTTATTTTTTGATGTTATTGAAGTAGGATTTTCTTAATTTCATTTTCAAATTGTTCATAGCAAGTATATAGAAATACAATTGATTTTTTGGATATTGATCTTGCATCCTGCAACCTTACTGAACTCAATTGTTGGTTTTAATAATTTTTTAGTGGATTCCTTAAGATTTGCTATACACAATATCATGTCACCTGCAAATAGAGATAGTTTTACTTCTTCCTTTTCAATGGAATGCCTTTCCACCCCCTCATTGCCTAATTACCTCCAGGACAATATTGAAAAGCAGTGGGGAGAGTAGATAACCTTGTGTTGTTCCTGGTCTTAGAAAAAAGCATTCAGGCTTCTGATGACTCTTTTGACTTAAAAACTCTATTGTGTCCTCAATTATGGCTTCTCTTCCTTCCATTCCTTTTGGAATTCTTACTATTGAGAAGTCAGATCTCTTGAATCTATCATGTATGTGTTTTATTTTGTCAATAATAATTTCCATTTCTTCCTTTTGTACTCTGTCTGCTTTGTGAAAGTTTTTTCGTTTGATCTCCTAGGGCCTGAGTCAACAGGCCCAATCCAGGCTGCCACCTGTTTTTATAAATAAAGTGTTATTGGAACACAGTCACATCCATTCATTCATGGATTGTCTATGGCTGTCTTCAAGCTACAATGGCCAAGTGGAGTAGTTATGACAAAGACTGAATGACCTGCAAAAAGCCAAAAATATTTATTATCTTGTCCTTTGTAGGAAAAGTGGGCCAACACTGGTTCTAGATCAGTGTCTTTTCTGTTTTTACTGCCTCTAATTAATTTTTTCCATTTTGAAATAACGTTTTTATTCCTAAGAATTACTTTTTGTTGTCATATTGCTCTCATGCAAGATCTTCTTGACTCTTCCTGTAACTTCTCTATCATTCCCTCCATTAGACATGCCATCTGCTGACCGCTCAGCTTGTAGAACATCATGTGAGGGGATCGAAGGCTTCAAATTCATCAAGTCCCCTAAAATGTGTGCTCAGAGGCCCAAGCCTCCCAGCCCCATTGTAGGCAGGTCCCCTCAGCCCTGCAAAGACCTGGCTGTCAGGATCTCTAAGCAGGTGTTAGACAGCTGAGAGGGAGGAGTGGCCAGGGAGTTCCTTCCCCAGGGATGAGAGTGGACACCCCCCAAGCTGAGACCTGGTCTCCAGGGCTGGGAAGGCCCAAGGGAGGTTGGGCCTCCCTAGGGTGGGGCTGGGTGGGGCATTCTTTCCCAAAGGCCTTGTGGCTCCCAGGAAAGGGATCAGCAGCTCTCTCCTGGGTTGCTGGCTAGGGTGGCCTAAGGGATGCCCTTGGCTCAGTTTTCTGAACTTAATTAAGTGGGAACACTCAGGCAGCCTGGGATGGCAGGACTTGGCTCCAGCCTCCTCCAAAAAAGCAGGCCTGCTCCAACCTGGGTCCTCAGTCTGCTTCTCCCATTGCAAAGAGTGGCACTAAGAAGTTGCCCTCTACCAGAAGGGTACTCGAGGTCCTCCCCTCTAGCCCCCCAACATACATACATTTGGCTAAGCTTCCCTCAGTTGGCCCAGGCCTTTGAGACACTCAGCAGGAAACTGGAGTCATCCCCAGTATTACCACCACAGGTCCCTCTCCCAAGAGTTGCCTCTTCCTGAGCTTTCAAAGCGGGTGAAACATGATCTTAAGGAGAGTTGCTTTTTGAGCCCAGGAGCCTGAGAGGTAGAGTCAAAAGAGAAGTTCCAGCTGTGAGCCACAGACCATCCTTGGCTGTGGGGAAGGCAAAATGGGCCAGAAGTAATTTCTGTTTCCTGCTGGATGAAACAAGAGCACAAGCAGGAGCTTCGGTTTCCAAAATGTAATGCTTGCAGGCTTGTTCCCCCCCAACCCCCCGCAGGCACTGCTTGGATGAGGGCAAAGAGTCAGCAGGGTCTCCTCACTTCTGTGCTGTAACAGAGGTGGGGTCAAAGAGGAATAAGACCTGCCTACTGCCCTCATGAAGTTCACAGTCTAGCGGGGGAGTCAGCAGGTCAAAAAGACCATCCCAATATGGGATGGTGAAAGTGTGATGGGGCCGAGCCCCAAGTCCCCAAGCCTCCAAGCAGTATGGAGGATGGTGCCTGCAGCCCTGGGGGGAGGAGGGTGCTCAGGGTTCTGGGAGAGAGGTGACATGTGGATGGGGGTTGAAGATGGTTTGCCGAGTAGACAGAGGTTGCTGGGCACCAGAGAGGCAGAGACATGTAGGTGCTCAACAAACCTTGGATGAATGAATGATTGAAAACAAACTGTGTTATATTTAAGAAAAACACTGTTGGTAATGAGTGAGTTGGTCAATGAGGTAAATGGTGTGAATGAGGATTTTCAAAGAAAGACGCAGTGTCACAGGTGGTCCCCAAGGTCTCTGAGATATCTGTCGTCTTCACTTCAGAGAAGCATGTCTTTGCTTTGGGTTCTGGCATGAATTAGTAATTGACTTCTGCTGTTAATATAAACCAGACATGGTCTCATTGGTGAATCATCGAAAGCAACCGTGTTTCTTTTGATTATTTGGGGTGAGTACAGTTTGTTTTAGCAACACCGAGAGAGAGAGAAGATGGTCCACAGGGCTGGTTCCTCAACCATGACCCCAGGCTGGAAAAGCTTCAAGAAACAAGGAGGGAGCAGGGGATAATGTAGGCAGTCTTGAAACTGGTGTCTGCAGGAACGTGTGTTCATCTGGCTCTTCATCTGCTGGCCTGTGTGACTTCTCCGGGCCTTACTTTCTCCCTCTGGACAGGAGGTTAGACAGATACCTTTGAGGACTTCCTGGCTCTATTACGTGCCTGTGGCTCTATAACTAGCCTGGGCTAACAGCAGAAAGCCTGTGCTTCCTGCCTCCCCCACAAATGGGAAAACCAGTCCAGGAGGGCCTCCCAGCTGAGCCATGGGTAGTCAGCCTACACCCAGACACATCACATGTTATAAAGTCACTGACTTTGGTGAGCAATCTTTTCACGTCCGAGGAAGGGTGACCTCCAGAGACAAATCATTTGGGGGCCATACGTGTCAAAAATAATGTTCTTCTTATCTGAAGAATGTAAAACATGAATTCACGTACTTTTAAGGAATAAAGGTTTTTTCAGTCAATGAGAAACATGTTAAGTAGACTGGTTTCAAAAATGCATGGTTAAGGGAGAGGGGAAGGAGAGGCAAGAGTGAGGCTGCTGGGGGAGGGTGGAAAGACTCTGCAGGAGCCTACGTTGTGCTGTTCCTCAGCAGTGCCTACAAGGATGTAGGAGTCCCATCTGTGGGGTGAGAAAGGGAGGCTCAGAGAGGTCTACACTGCTGGTGGAGCAGCAACACGTGGAGTTCTCCTTCCTAAGCATCCTGGGCTGGGTGGGCAAGACCAACTCCCATTCACGGAGAAGCAGGGCTCAGCTTAGGGCCCACAAGTGGTCCCTACCTGTCCTCCCCAGCCCTTCCTGCTGCTCATGAAGCCCTCTGAGGATCAAACACCGGATCCAAGAAGTGATCTCGCCAGGAGCCCGAGAGCTGACTTTGTGAATTCACTGAGTGATGTTGGACCCCTTTCACTTTCTTGGTGTTCCACCCCCCATCTCCTACCAACAGAAGGATTGGCAGGTCCCTCCCAGCATCAATATTCTCTGGTCGTCTGTCTTTATTGTTCCAGGATACTGGTAGTTAGCAGGAAAGGTTGACAGGGGGTGTATGTCTCACACCTTTGGTGCTAATGTTCTATAGTAAATCCACTACCAACATGGCCCGGTGACCCTTTTCCAGTTACAGGATAGTAACTTATCAGACTCCAAGGCAGCAGGGAGGTCAGAGTGGGCCACAAGCTCCAATAACCCAAGCTGAGAACAAACAGGCCAATATCCCAGGGGGCGGGGGTGGTGTTCTCCCACAGTCAGAAATGCACTGACCAAGGGTAACACTGCTTCTACAGAATATACCTGCCTGTCTCCAAGTGCCCTGGAGATCGTCCATTTTGGTAATTTTTAGTGTCTAACAAGTCTCTTCTGCAGCAGAGAGCCAACCTTGACCCTGGGAAGAGAGGGACAAATAAAGCGAGAAGGAGCGGAAACCCTCTGGACCTGCTAACAGGGCTACAGGGGACCAACGTGCTCTTTCGAGTTTGAAGACTCCAGCTCAAACAGAAAGAAAGGGAAAATGTGACAATCGGTCACCAAGGAACTCATGACAAGTGGATGGTGAAGGAGAGGCAGGGGATACGGAGGGGAAGGAGCCCCTAGAGACCCACCCTGCAACCAGTGAGAACTACATTCAACTGCAGCAAACCAGAATGAATGGGCACTGGGATTCTGAGTCAGAGAAACCCTGGCTTGAGAACTGGCTCCACCACTTGCTGTATCTTGGGCAAAACCACATAACTCACAGAGCCTCTTCATCTGGGCCAGGAGTAAAATAGCGCCCCTTCCCGCCTTCTTAAATTCCAAACTTTCCCAAACCCTTAATATGCTCTTGTTTCGACCCAATTTTTAAGAAGGTAGCTATGATTTCGATGATAGATAGGAGAGGGAGCATCAGCGGCAATACTGAGAAAGCACGACGATCTGTGTCCACTTAGATATGGGGAGTGGGATCCCGGAAGGTTTCTAGCCAGCAACGAAGATCCCTAACCTTTAGGAAGGACGGGGATTTAACAACCAGTGAAAACCTGGAGCACCTACTTTGTGCTGTGATTTTTCACAGGCTGTGGTTTTGGGGCGCCTGATGAGGCTCTCCTTCGGCTAGGGGAGGTCCTCCACGTGTTGATATAACCCCAAAGCTGCGACTCAAGGTCCCAGACCTGGCTATTTACAAAAAGAGGACTCACTGGTCGGTGACCTCGACGTCCCCGGATCCCAGCTGCCCCTGCGTCCGAGCAGGTGGGGACCACTGCAAGGAGAGGGGGAATCCTCTGGCCCACGCGCACCGACGCCCGCGCAGTAAGTGCCCTTGGTGGATAACCAGGGGCGCCCCGCGCGGGGAAGGGGCTCTGCGCTCCACGTGCCGGCCTAGCGCCGCGCCCCGCCCACGACTCCACCTCACCCTCACGGCTCCGCCCCTCTCTGGTCGCCGTCTGTCCTAAGCCCCGCCCCCCGCGGCTCGTCCTCCCCAGGAAGCCCAGTCCCCACAGCCTGGTCCCCGAAGCTCCGGCCCGTCCCTCGCTGGTCGTCCTTCCCAAGAAGCCCCGCCCCTCGCAGCTCCGCCCCGCCCCTCGCAGCTCCGCCCCGCCCCTCGCAGCCCCTGGCTCAGCTCTCCCGGAGGCGCGGGCGGCGGGGCCCCGCGCCTTTTGTGTCGGGCTCGGGCCCCCGCGCGCGCACTCCCCTCGGCGGCCGGGGGCGGAGGGACGCACGCGCGCGCACTCCCCTCGGCGGGCGGAGGGACGCCCCCTCAGTCCCGGCTCGCGGCGGAGCTCGCCCGCGCGCGCGCCCCGCCTCCCCTTCGGCGGTCCCCGCGCCCCGCCCGCGCCCGCCGGGGCCGGCGCCCCGAGTCAAGGCGGGCGCGCGCTCGCCCCTTCCCCTCCGCCGCCCGCCCTGCCCCCGGCGGCGCGCGCACACGCCGGCCCGGGCACGCGCCCGCCAAGATGGCAGGGGCCGGGGCCCAGCTGTCAGGCGCCGCCGCCGCAGCCCGTCCCTGCAGCTAGCGGCCCGGACGCCCGCCCCGAGAAGATGCGCCCCCGCTGCCCCCCGAAGCCCAGCGAGACGCGGAGCCGCCGCGCCCGGGGCCGGCTCCCCCGCTAACGCCCCGCGCCCCGCGCCGCGCCCCCGGCCCCGCGCGCCCGCCCCGGCAGCGACAATGAGGTGAGTCGGGCGAGCGGCGCGGCGGGAGAGGACGGGGCGGGCGGCGCGGGGGCGTTGGCGGGAGAGCCTCGGGAGCGGCGTGGGGGCGTCGAGGACGGCGGGCGGGTCGGGGGTGGCGGCGGGTGGAGGCGGTGGGGGGCACCTGTGGGGCGGGGGGCCGGGCCCGCGGGCAGGTGTGGCGGCGCCGGGCCTCGGCCTCCCCTCCCGGGCGGCCCCGCTGGGCGCCCCCCCCCCGCCACCGGCCGCGCTGCGAGCCCCGCTTCGGCTGCCTGGGTGAGGCGGTTTCCCTCCCCGCTCCCCTCTCTCGCCCCCTTTCCCTGGCTTCTCGCGCGCTGGGGGCCCCAAACCAGTGCAGGACCCCAAACCAGCCCTCCCTGATGTACCCCCCAGCCAGGGCTCTGCTGGGTGTCAGGCCAAGAAATACAGCACCGCCGGCGCCCACGAGCCCGGAATTCCTTCTCCAGGGGTAACCCGACCCTGACTTGTCGGGGATAATCACCTCCTTGCCTTTTTTCCGTGGAATTTTACCTTCTAAACACATTGCCCATTGCACCTACGGTGTCTGTGGTTTCATCTTGCTTGTTTTGGGAACTTTACGTAAACGGAACAATACAATAAATGTTCTTTTGTGTCTGCCTTCCTTCACTCAAGTTGTTTTTGAGGTTCATCCATTTTCTTATTGATGTGTAGTATTCCATTGTATGAATATACCACAATTTGTCCATTCCACTGTTGGTAGACGTTGGAATTGTTTCTGCCTTTCGGCTGTCACGAATATGCTGACGTGTCTCCCGGGGCACTCATTTCTGTTGGGCATATACCTAGCAGTGGAATTTCTAGGTGGAAAGATAGGCATGTCTTCAAATTTAATAGATAATACCAAGCTTCCAAAGCATCTGACCGATTTATACTCCTTCCAGCGAGTGTGTGAGAGTTCCTGTGCTCCACATCCTCGTCAGCACTTGGTATTGTCAGTCGTAAATTTTAGCCATCCTGTGAGTGTGAAGTGGTATCCCATGGTGGTTTTAAATTGAACTTTCTTGCAGACTGACGAGGTCGTGTTTATTGGGTAGCCTCTTTTACTAAGTGCCTGTTCAGATGTTTTGCCCAGTTTTCTTTGGGGTTTACATGTCTAATTTGTAGTTCTATTCCGAAGTCAAGAAGATTGTTTCTTATAACACCTTGTGGAAATCTTACTATTTTGCCATTCAAATTAAAATCTACAGTCCACTTGGAATTTGTTTTTGTGTAACTTTGTGTATTTGTGTGTAACTTTTTTTGTGGAATTGACTTTTTTGTGGAAAAGGGGGTTACATTTCACTTTTACCAAACACCATTTATTCAGCACTGATTATCAAAAAGGTCATTTTCCCCCCATAGTTCTCTGTGCCTTCTTTGTCACCTTCAAGACTTCCATTTGGGGCCATTTCTTTTCACCTGAAGAATACCCTTTAGTGTTCCTTTAGTGCAGGTCTGGGGTGACAGATTTCTTACAGTGTGTTTGCCAATGTCATTATTTACATTGCATTAAAAAAAACCAAATAGCTTAATTGAGACACAATTCACACAGCATAAAATTTACTCATTTAAAGTGTACAATTCAGTGGTTTTTAGTATTTTCACAGAGTTCTCCAACCATTACCACAATCTAATTTTAGAACATTTTCCTCCACTGTGAAGGGCCTTTTAGGTACTTACAGAATTCTTGGTTTGCCATTGTTTAAGCATTTCAAAGATATTTCATTATCTCTGACTTGGATTGCTTCTTTTGAGAAGCCCGTTGTTAGTCTGTCGTTTTCTTGAAAGTAGTCTTTTTCTCTGGATGCTTTTAAAATGTTCTCTTTGTCTTTGGTTTTCAGAAATTTTTCTGTGCTGTCCCTGTTGGGATTTTTTTTTTTTTAACTTATAACTGGAGTGCTTAGGGCTTCTTGAATCCATGGCCTTACATCTTTCATTAGTTTTGGAAGTCATCATCCATTAGTACATCAAATATTGCTTCCGCCCCATTCTATCTCACCTTTCTTTCTGGGACTCCAGTTACACATGTTAGATCATTCGTTGGATTTTGTCTCTTAACCTTCTGTGTTTTCTGTTTGTCTCTCTGTCCTTCATTCTAGGTATCTCCTCACTTATCTCTCTTTCTTCTGCTATAAATGATCTATTAAACCATCAATTGAGGGTGGTTTTTTTTTTTTTTTTAAGATTTTATTTGTTTATTTGAGAGAGAATGAGTGAGGGAGGGAGAGAGAACACAAGCTAGGGGGAGAGGCAGAGGCAGAGGGAGAAGCAGACTCCCCACTGAGGAGGGAGCCCCATGCGGGGCTTTATCCCAGGACCCTGAGATTAGGACCTGAACTAAAGTCAGATGCTTAACTGACTGAGCCACCCAGATACCCCTTCGTTTTTTTGTTTTTGTTTTTGTTTTTTTAACACCCAAGATGGGGCTCAAACTCATAAGCCTAAGATCAAGAGTCACGTGCTCTACCCACTGAGCCAGCTGGGCATGCCTCAGTTGAGTTTTTCATTTCAGTTACATATTTTTGGTTCTTTAATTTCCATTTGGTTTTCTTTTTATAGTTTACCATTATCTGCCAAAATTATCAATCTTGTCTTTTATCTCCTTGAATATGGTATGCATAATTATCTTAAAGTTTGTCTGATTATGGCACTATTTGTGAGTCTTTTCTGATGTCTGTTTTCTCTTGGTTTTCATTCATTTCGTCTTATCTCCTTATGTGCCTAGCCTTTTTTTTTTTTTTTTTTAATTTTGTGCTGGCCATTGAATTTGCACAATTATTTTGTAGAAATTGAGATCTAAGATGTTTTCCTCTGCCAGAAATAATTCACATTTGCTTTTGTCAGGCGAATGGGGCTCTTGGGATCTGGAGTCACTTCAGTACAGTCTCGGGGATCGAGCTATTTCTAAACTGAGCTGCAGTCCCTGTGAGGGCCAGCCTGTTTGGTCCACCTTTACTCCCAGGGTTCAGCATTTCACCAGCACCTTCCCTCCCTAAGCCAACACCAAACTTTTGGCATTCCCTTTGGAATTGGCAAACACCCCCAGGGAAAAGTAGCTCTGAATACTGAGCTCACTTTCCTGACTCTCTGATGTTTCTTCCTCCTCCAGGCCTCCGTGCAGATATTTATTATATTCTTTCCCTGCTTTTCTAGTTCTCTTCAGTTGGAGATTGTCCTGATTTACTTAGTCCGTGGTTGCTGGCAGTAAAAGCCCCTCATGCATGCACGTTAGGGGCAGTTTGAGTCAGTATTCGATTCTGCAGGAGATTTAAGCTAGCAGTCTACAGAAGCTGTGGAGAATAATAGCAGCTATTTTCTTGTGTTATGTCAACTATGTTAGATCGTCTCAGTTTGTGAAATGCTCTTAGAATCAAGATAATATAAATCTTTATTTCCCCTTAATATATAATTAGTTGAAAAAATGGCAGTTTAGTGCCGGTCATTACTGTGATGCAAAGGATATTGGAAGCAGATGCTTTCCTCTCTTTTTTCCATATTTCTTCCTTTCTCCTGTTTTGATTTCCTTGTTTATTTGTTAAAAATTACCCTCTATCTGGTCCTCTTGGATAGAACATTTAATCTTTTGATCAACGATAGCACAATAGCATTATCATATTCTATTCTTTTGGATCAGATAAAATGGTATGACTGCAGAAATGCAAGTTTGTAAATGGCTTTTCCAAAGTGAGCCATTCAGTTATTCTTTTTCTTTAAGCTGTCTGTTTTTTACACAGATTTTTTAAAATGGTGCTGACAGTTTACCATGGTTCTCTGCCACAGACTGTTTATAGTTAAGCACCAGTGCATGTATATTGACATGTACCTCAAGTACTTGGCTTTTGCACAAGGATCTAAATTAGTCAAAGGAGTGTATTCATTACCTCTGTTGTCAGCTCATTTGATTGGGATATTTATAAGCAACTTGGTTCATCCATGAAAAATATTTTGCTTTCTGTTCAATCCCAAGTTTTTTCAATGAAAATAACACATTATTTTTCTTGCTAGATAATCTCATGGGAGTATAGAGATGTGACCTCTTCATAAAGGTCTGCAAGGTAGTTTCCAAACCATCCCTTTTAAGGAGTGTCTAAGAAAGGCATAGGGCTCAAGATGCATTCTCATGAATAAACTGAACATTTGAGGCACATATTTTTCACATGTTTTAGGAAAAAAGTCCTGCTGAATCAAACTCCTCAGATAATTAAGGCTGTATCTGAGTTTTTCTTTATTTTATAGACTATTGCCTGAATTCTTCCTTTTTCCTAACAGACCTTATATATTTTCATGTCTTCCTTCAAAAATCATTTTTTGAGGGCTTACTGATGCCTGATGCTGGATTAGGTGGGTAAGGAGGTGAAAAGAACCAGACCTCCCCTCCCAAATAGTACCCCCTACAGACATTTACTAGATCCCTTTTTACATCGTTTTTTACTTACTTTACTTTTTCACTTAAAAACCAAACCCCCCCACACACACGGTATAGTGTATTTCTGTTTATATGCTTTAGTCATTTATCTGTTGGGAACGGTCTTTTCTCTGAACATTTTCCTTATCTGCCTTTTATTTTTTAAAGATTTGATATATAGAAGGTTAAGATTTTTATGTCATTAAGTCTTTTTCTTTGTGATTTTCCTGTCATTTTTTATGTTTAAGATAGCATTCTTCTAGAAGTTTGATAAGTATTAGGTTGTTTTTCTATTTTATATATAAAATGTAAAAAAGTCATCCTTCGAATTGTCTGGAATATGAGGTGAAGATCAAAATTACATTTTTCTTCAAAATTGCTGATCAGATACTTGACTGTATCAGTAGATACACGGCAGAGATATGAGGAACATTTCCTAAGTTAGATGGTGATACAGACATCCGGATCTCAAAATTGTCTTCAAGGGTGCATGGTTGCAGCCAGTAACATCTGAATGATGATCACCCCCCAGTCTTCAGACAGTTACCTGCCCCCAACAGGGCCAGCCTTGTATATGTAAGACATGGCCGGTCCAGCATCCTGCAAGTCTGGTTTTGTGCCAGGGAACCACCTCATCTGGGCCAAGGGCATTTTATCAATCTTGGAGGTATACAGAATGCAGTGCAATTACAGGGCACAGGATAAGATACACAGGCACAAGCACAGCCCTTATTTATCATCGTGAGCCTGTACTAGCTAACACATGTGGGTCCAAGTACAGTTCTGAACCTTGTGCTGCAGAATGGGGGCAGAAGAGCATTTCTCCAAGTCATGGAGGGAGTCATTGGAAATCATATTAGGGAGACCAGCTATAGAGTTGTGGGGTTTCTGTGTATTTTCCTAGGCTCTCTTTTGTTGTTCTGTCTGCCTGTTTTTAGGCCACTTTATTGACCTTGTAGACGATGATTTTTTTTTTTTTAATTTTGAGTTTTACTTTTTTTTTACGATTTTATTTATTTATTTATTTATTTATTTTAGAGAAAGAGAGAGAGAGCATGCGAGTGGGGGGAGGAGCAGAGGGAGAGAGACAAGCAGACCCCGTGCTGAGTGCAGAGCCCAACACGGGGCTCAATCTCAGGACCCTGAGATCATGACCTGAGCTGAAATCAGGAGTTGGACTCGCAACCAACTGAGCCACCCAGGCACCCCGAGTTTTACTTTTAATGGAAGTTTTAACGTCATTAATTTGTTGAACAATACAGAGCAGTTTAGAAACCTGTTTCAGAGTGTTTGAGGAAATACTCATTCAAGCCAGCAATATTCCAATGTTCTTTATATGAGACATATGTGGAAATGGTTCTAGTAGCTTATGCTAGTGATTTCCCAAGCTGGTGAAAAGAAGTCACCATGAATCATAGTGACATTTATTGTATTTTATTTTAAATTTTTATTTCAATTCCAGTTAACATACAGTGTAGTATTAGTTTCAGGTGTACAATTTAGTGATTCAACACTTCCATACAACACCCAGTGCTCATCACAACACGTGCACTCCTTCATCCCCATCACCTATTTCACCCATTCTCCTACCCAACCCCCCCTCTGGTAACCACCAGTTTGTTCTTTGTAGTTAAGAGCTTGTTTTCTTGGTTTGCCTCTCTCTCTCTCTTTTTTTTTCCCCTTTGCTCCTTTTTGGTTTATTTATTTCTTAAATTCTGTGAGTGAAATCATATGGTGTTTGTCTTTCTCTGACTTATTTCACTTAGCATAATACTCTCTATCCATGTCGTTGCAAATGCCAGGATTTCATTCTTTCTTATGGCTGAGTAATATTCCATTGTATATATTTATTTGTGTGTGTATACACACACACACACACACACACACACACACACCACATCTTTATCCATTCATCAGTCGATGAACATTTGGGCTCTTTCCATACTTTGGCTATTGTAGATAATGCTGCTATAAACATCAGGGTGCATGTCTTCCTTTGAATTAGTATTTTTGTATTCTTTGTGTAAATATCTAGTAGTGCAATTGCTGGGTCATAGGGTAGTTCTATTTTTAACTTTTTGAAGAATCTCCATACTGTTTTCCAGAGTGGCTGCCCCAGTTTGCCTTCCCACCAACGGTGCATGAGAGTTCCCCTTTCTCTACATTCTCACCAACATGTGTTTCTTGTGTTGTTGATTTTAGCTATTCTGACAGGTGTGAGGTGATATCTCATTGTAGTTTTGATTTGCATTTCCCTGATGATGAGTGATATTGAACATCTTTTCATGTGTCTGTAGGCCATCTGTATGTCTTGTTTGGGAAAATATCTATTCGTGTCTTCTACCCATTTGCTAATTGGATTACCTGTGGGTTTTTTTGAGTTGTATAAATTCTTTATATATTTTGAATACTAACCCTTTATCAGATATGTCATTTGCAAATATCTTCGCCCATTCCACAGGATCCCTTTAATTTTATTGTTTCCTTCACTGAGCAGCTTTTTATTTTGATAAAGTCCCACTAGTTCATTTTTGCTTTTGTTTCCCTTGCTTCCAGAGATGTGTCTAGAAAGAAGTTGCCACGGCCGATGTCAAAGAGGTTGCTGCCTGTGTTCTCCTCTAGGATTTTAATGGTTTCATGTCTCACATTTAGATCTTTAATCCATTTTGAATTTATTTTTTTTAAAAAGATTTATTTATTTTTTTGTGAGAGAGAGAGAGCGTGCATGTGCATGGGGGTGGGGGGAGGAGCAGGGGGAGAGGGAGAGGGAGAGAGAGTCTTAAAGCAGACTCCTCGCGGAGCACGGAGCCTGACCGCCTGACCGGGGCTCGATCTCACGACCCTGAGATCATGACAGGAGCCAAAACCAAGAGTTGGACACTTAACCAGGTGAACCACGCAGGCGCTCCTATTTTGAATATATTTTTGTGTATGGTGTAAGAAAGTAGTCCAGGTTCATTCTTCCGCGTGTTGCTGTCCAGTTTTCCCAACACCATTTGTTGAAGATACTTTTTCCTTTGGATATTCATTCCTGCCTTGTCAAAGATTAATTGACTATATAGTTGTGGGTTGATGATGATTTTTAATATGAGCAAAATCATCCTTTTGTTAAAGTACTGTCATTTTGAATTTGCTGGTTTGGTAGTTTTGTTTGTATCTAGTTTTATAAACATAATAAATTTAAGCTTAGATTTGTAATTGTACATAAATAAACTCCATGAAAATAAATCAGTTTCCCTTTAAAGGGAATCTATACACTACCTAAGTTTGAACTTTGCAGTAGACTATAAGCTTAATGGCTCTGAGTTGTTAAATGAAAATATCATAAGTGCTAAAGTAATGTGAAGAGCACCTGCAGCTGACATCATGGTAGGGGGTGGGAAGGGCAATGGCCCCCTCAGCAAACAACTCTAAGTTTTCTCTTTCCTAGCCCAAAAGGAGATCACCATAGAAGCAATTTCTAGTGGAAATTTTCTCTCACTTTTTAGAAAAATAACTTTTTCCTGATTTAAATGTGGTATATATTGCATGCAGAGAATTTGAAAACATAGGAAGGTAGAGAAGACAATACAAATCAGCGTTGATCCTGCTGTTTAGGGAAAACCACGTTAAACGTGGACTGTAGTTCCTTTACATGTGTAAGGAAACATTTTTCACAAAATTGATATTGTACGGTGTATTTGTATTGGACATTTTACATTTAACATATATGTATTACCCCTTTGTTAAATAGTCCTTGAAAATATTTTAATAGGTGAATAATATCTATTATATGGTATACCATAATTTATTTATCAGCACCCCAATTTTGGGACCGCTAACTTGCTTTTAGGTTTCATCATTGTAAATAACACAGTGGTTAATGTCTGTGCATATAATTCTTAGGGTACATCTTTGATTATCTCCTTAAGGTAAATTAGTAAAATAGTATTATTACTGGCATCAAAGGGTATAAACATGTTAAAGGCTCTTGATAAACATTATCAGAATGTTAATTTTAAACAGAGAAGAGAGAAAGAAAGAGATAAAGTTAGTAAAAGGAAGTTTAATCCTGTCTTAACTTGGAGGTTTCCCCCAAAAACAAAGGACTAGAGAAAGAAGTAAATGGTGTGGTTCCACGTGCTCACCAGTAGGGGGAGCCCTGTTCCCGATTCCTCTATAGCTGCTGGTGTGAAGGTGGACTGCCTGTCTTTGTCTTTAAGGCTGTGTGAAAGACATTTTCTCCTCAGTTTGGAGTCAATGTTAGAGTGTGAACAAACTTTCTAAAAAACTGTTGTGTTATGCCACATTTTGCCCCCTGTTTTCTAAGCAGCCTGTTTTTTAGAGTCAGACCTGATTCTGCTCCAGAGCCACTCCTTACCTGACTGAGCAAATTCCTTAACCTTCACGAGCTTCCATTTTTCTCATGTGTACTGAGGATAATTCCACTTCCTGCACAGGGTTTTGTGAGGATCAATTGAGAATGCATAAGAAGTTCTTAGCCTGTGGTGTGCAATAAAGGTTAGTTATCTGCCTCCGCCACCCCAATTTGTTATGTCTACAAGGAAGATAAACCCTGAAAAACCTGGAACAATTCTGAATTCAGATACTCCACCCTTTGTCAATCACTGTATCACTTATCTACCATAAGTGGTAGGTTTGTGGCTTAGAAGCCATGGTTGCTACTAATGCTTCAATTTCTAAATGTAATTATCTATAAAAGATACACAGGCGAGCTGTTAAAATAAAGGGGAGGCAGGCTATTGGGGGAGAAGAGATCATTGTACCAGAACATTTACATTAAGAAATAGTTATTGTGGGGCGCCTGGGTGGCTCAGTCGTTAAGCGTCTGCCTTCGGCTCAGGTCATGATCCCAGGGTCCTGGGATCGAGCCCCGCATCGGGCTCCCTGCTCATCGGGGAGCCTGCTTCTCCCTCTGCCTCTGCCCCTCCCCCCAGCTTGGTTGTGCACACACTCTCTCTCTCTCTCAAATAAATAAATAAAATCTTAAAAAAAAAAAAGAAAGAAAGAGTTCCTGCGGTTGAGCACATTTAGCTGTGAAGTCCACGGAAGCCGTGGCGGAAAGGGCAGCATGAGCTGTGGTAGCACAGACCTGCCTTTGTGGGGCCCTAAAGACGTTTTCTAGTATCTCAGAGACAATGGACCAGAGCTTGGTTTTGGAAGCCTCTTACACACCTCCTCCAGTCCTTTCTTCCTTGTGATCGACTTGACCTAGACCCCTTCCCTAAATGCTTTTAGCCCCCATAAACATTCTCTGATGCCTGCCTTCCTCTGGGCTCTCTCTGTGGAGCTGTTGCTATTGCTCTGATCTTTTCTCCTCTATTCTCTCTCAAAGGATCCTAAGTAAGAAAAGGTCTGATGGACTAATTCACCAGTTGACCAAAGTCTACTTCCCTTTCCCCTTCACCTTCTACATTCCAAGCCTTCAGATCTTTAGTTTAAATGTCACTTCCTCCAGGAGTCAATCCTTAACCCCTTCCCTGAGGGCCCTTCACTGTTACTTGCCTCTATAGCATCCCATACTTACTCTTCCGTAACTCTTTGTATTTGTAATTACTTACATTTTTCCTCCTATGCTTCATGAAGGATTATGCCTGTTTTGATCTCTGTTGGATCCCTAGAGCCTAGCACTGTGCCTGGCACTTGGTAAATACTTCATAAATATTGATGTTGCCACCTATACCTAAAATGGGTAGTAAATCATGACATTCATTCCACCTTGACCTGGGTCCTTCCAAGTACAACATTCCAGGCATCCACCCCAAACCGTGGAAGCTGGCATCCAAATGAGAGCTGTTTCATTATGTGAACAATGATTTACTGCATTAACGGGGTGACAGTGCTTTAGCCCATTGTTCCCATCCTGCTGCTGTGGGACAGGATTTGCTTGTTGATGTGTGGATGGATTGTTTTTCCTGTTATTTCCTCGTAAGGACATTATGTACTGTAACTTTTGGTGTCCTGGATGTTTCTCAAACTTTACCGTGCCTGGGGATCACTTGTGAATGTTCTTCCAAAATGTAGATCCCATTGCCAGAGGTGGAGGAATGCTTTCTTAAAATCTGTTTTTCTCTTTCTATTAATAGAATTTATATTTTAGAACAATTTTAGGTTTACAGAAAAATTGAGCAGATAGTACAGAGAGTTCCCATATACCCTGCACACATATAAATTGTGTAATTTCCCCTGGTACTAACATCTTACATTTAAGGAACATTTGTTACACTTAATGTGCCAATATTGATACATTCTTATTAGCTAAAGTCCATATTTCATTCAAGTTTCCTTGCTTCTACCTTGTGTCCTTTTTCTGTTCCAGGGTCCCATCTGGGACACCACAGTACATTTCATTGTTGTATCTCCTTAAACTCCTCTTGGCTTTGATAGTTTTCCAGACTTTCCTTATTTTTGATGACCTTGACTTGTTTTAAGGAGTACTGGTTAGGTTATTATAGGATGCCCCTCTGTTGGAATTTGTCTCATGTTTTTCTCAGGGTTAGAGTGGGGTTGCAAGTTAGGGGAGGAAGATCACAGAGATAAGGTGCCATTTCCTCACATCATATAGAGGGTACGTACTAGCAACATGGCTTATGGCTGTTGATATTGACCGCAATCACCTGGCTAATGTAGTGTTTGTCAGGTACCATCCTTGCAAAGTTAGTCTCTTAGTCCCCTTTTTAAGAAGGTTACTGTTCACAGCCCACACTTAAGGAGTGGGGACTTATGCTGCTTCTCCTGATGAGTGCTTTTTAAGTATTAATAATTAAGTATTTTTATATGCGTTAGAAGAAAACAGTGCATCACATCCCTGGTATTTTAACTGGGTTCCCTAGAGGGCTGTATCTGAGACAAAGGCCCACATGAGAGGGGCTTTTGAGAGAGTGTTCCCTCTGGGAGCAGGAATGAGGGGAGGGCAGTGCAACAGAAGGAGGAAGAGCCAACATAGGCATTCGGTCCTGATCAGGCCATCGCTCTAAGCCGCCGACTGATGATAACTTCACTGCGCAGGACTCCTGTTTGTGGGGAGAAAGGGAGACCCATATACCCATCAGCTGCTGTCTGCCTTTGACAGAGGATTGACATTAATCGCCTTGCACGTGGAGGTGTCCCCCGGTGGCCCTGAGAGGGCTCCCATGGCACCCCTGGAGCAGGGACAGGGAAGCAGGTCGGAGCCTGGGCAAGACTGGTCACTTCAGTGGTGGCTGGAATCAGAACCAGTGAGGCAGGAGGAGCGGAAATGAGGCAGAAGAGGTGCTTCATGCATGTGGTTTTGTGAATATTATTACTAAATAGAAAGGAGATAGATTTCGTTGTTTTCATCTCTTAGTGCATTGCTTTTTTTTAAATTTTTTTTTAAATTTTTTATTGTTATGTTAATCCCCATACATTACATCCTTAGTGCATTGCTTCTTGATTTTCAGCCATTGCTGCAAAGTTTCCTATCCTTCCAGGTTGCCTTTGCCTGTGTTTTTCTAGTACTTGTATGCTTTCTTTTCTTTTTGTTGTGCCCAAACGTTTTAATCTCTGATCCAGTTGCAAGGATATGTACGGTTGGAGGGATGGATCCAATTTTATCCTTTTTTGTCTGTTTTTTAAGTTATTGCAATACCACTTACTAAAAGTTTCATTTTCTCCCACTGGTTTGAGATGCTGTCTTTTGTCATATTTAACTAATTTGACCTATTTCTCGATTTTCTGTTACATTCCATTGGTGTATATTTATTCATGTGCCAGTACTTCACTTTTAATTAAAGAGGCTTCATAGTAGGTTTTAATATTTAGTAGGGCTTGTACTCTTGTTGTTCTAGTGCACCGATTTTAAAGAAAAAGTCTAAGTAATAGCACTCATGATTCACAAAAATCATGAATGACTGGAGTTTGGGAAATAGTGCTTTGGTCCAAAGGAACAAATCTGGAATGGCATGACTCAGGCATCTATATGCCCCTTGGGGAGAATTCTCATTGATGACATGATGCATGTGGCTTTTGAATATGAATCCAAGAGATGTGAGGGAGGCTAGAGATCACTCACAGGCGGTATCGCTTTCCAGGATAGGATTGTTAGCATATCAAGGCAATCCCTACCCTGAGTCATCCTCCTCTAAAATTACTGATGAAACCACAGTTTATTTTGGAGATTTTTGACCTGTTGAAAATACTCATTTGTAAAACCATAGAAAGTTAGAAATCCTCTAAGTCTGGTGGTTTTTAATCCTCACTGGGTATCAGAAACGCTTGAAAAGGCCCTCTTCCCTGGCTTCTCCCCATGCCAGGGCCCTACCGCAGAAGATTCTGTTAATCTGGGGTAAGGTGTTCTGTTGTTGTTTTGTTTTATTAAAGTCTCTAGATTATTATTAAATATGCAGCCAGAGTGGAGAACTACTGACCTAGTCACCAGGTCAGGAACAAGGCTGGTTTTTCTGGCATTGTAGTTACAACACCCAGCAGTGGACCCGGAACGTAGAAAGTGCTTAATAGGGGCGCCTGGGTGGCTCAGTCAGTTAAGCGGCTGCCTTCGACTCAGGTCATGATCCCAGGGCCCTGGGATCGAGCCCCGCGTCAGGCTCCCTGCTCAGTGGAGAGTCTGCTTCTCCCCCTCTCTCTGCCTACTTGTGCTCTCTCTCTGTCAAATAAATAAATAAAATCTTTAAAAAAAAAAAAAAAAAAAAGAAAGTGCTTAATAAATGTTTGTTGAATAATATGTGAGTCCCTCCTTACTTGGATGAAAAACAGACACAGACTCCAGAAGTCACTTGCCTGGGACTCACGAGGTCATGGGCTAACAAGGGCAGGAAGCACAGGTCTGGTCTTTTTTCCCCACTGTCCTCTGTCCACATCCTCCCCTTTACTTACAGGCAGAAGTGGCCGAGGGCAGTTGCTGTCTTGACTCATGTGTTGTCCAGTGTTGTGATCTTGACCCTACTGCTACTTAGTCTAGCAAACAGCACAGCTCAGGGGTGAGCCTGAGACTTTGTGGTGAGATCACTGGACTGTGTCAGCCTGTGTGTGGTGTCAGCCCACCTCATGGGGTGGGGGAGGCCGAGGGCAGAAGGGGGCAGGGGCACGGCCAAGTGCAGTTCCCTGTGCACCTGCTGTGCACCAGGCTCTGAGCCTGCGAGTTTACAGCTGTCTCATTTTTTGACGGGAGTTTCACACCCTCGATTCCAGCCATAAAGCACATTAGAGTTTTGATTAAAATGCAAATGACAATACTTTTAATTAATGCTTTATTTTAGTTAGGATGTATGGTTTTCTGTTAGTCAACAGTAATTCCAATCTGTTTTCCCATAGCCCACATTGCTTCATTCAGTCTTGATTTAGGTAGTCCCTGGGAAAGACTCAAATTTCAAAACTGGTGCAGTTTTAAACAAAGGTTGTGTTAAGTTTGCTGGATTTGGGGGTTCTTCTGGCAGTGTTTTTTCAGGTTGTTTGGACCAGTCCTACTAAGAACAGGAGAAGGTGGAAAGTCAAGAAAGCAAATCAATTTGAAGGCATGGGAGAGCCACCAGGCAGAAGGATTCGTAGAACCAAGATTTGGGAGAGGGCAGACAGGTAGGCCTGACATTGGCACCCTTTCTCCCCTTGAAACATTGCCAAAATCATTGAAGTTGCCGCCTGAGAAGATGATTAGAGCTTTAGGCAGATTCATGGGACTGGGGAGATACTGGTGTTCAGAGCCCACCAAGGAGGAGGAGCCCTCGTAAACTCACCAGGCTTTTCCTGTGGGCTCTGCTTAGGGACAAGGGTGAACCAGAGAGAGACTGGCCCTCTCAGAAACAGGAGGACTGCTTTGAGTATCTGATTATCTTCAGGTGACGTGGGGTTGTTTGTACCCCCGGCCTACCTGCCTGTTGGAAGCAAGAGGAAATCCTCTCTAGAAAAGTCTCCCACTACCTGTGCAGTTTTCATATGCAGTGAGTGGCCCTCAGTCCAAAATGACCAGATCTTTGAGAAGGTAAAACTTAACCAAAAACCAAGGGAAAATATAGACAACAGAAATAGACAAAGTCGTCCGACTTGGATTTTAAAAGAACTGAGAGTAGTTTGTTTAAGGAAATAAATTGTGTTGTACCTTTCCTTGTTCGTCATGGCCATCCCAGTTTAGAGGCTGACTCCGACTCCAGCCAAGGCTGTTTCTAGTCTGACTGTGGTGAGCAGCTGTGTCTGCCTCTTGTCCTCAGATATATTTGCATGGTTGTAAGCATCTTTGCTTTATCCCATCCTGGATAGCTTTGAGGTTGGGACAGGAGAGAAACTGGAATGATGACCACAGGCTCTTAGACCTGAGAGCTAGAAGAGCCCCTGATCCAGTTTTTGGATCTTACTATGTTTTTATCCTTGAGAGACATGGACATTGTGATTGGGTTAGGCAGTGTAAACACTCATGGATGTAATTTTATACAGTAAAGGTGGTGGTAAATATTTAACATAAACATTTCAGTAAATGTGAATTCTTGAAAAATACTTTAAAATTTTAAATTTACTATAGTAAATGTGATTTTTTTAAAAGTACAGACTTCTTTGTACTAAAACTACATGACTACTGCTTATTTATCTGTTTCTGTGTACCAGATCTGCTTAAATTTTTACTTGAAATATATCTATTGAGTACCTACCACATGCAAGACAGTGGGCCCAGGACAAGGCTACAGACACTAGCAAGAGCTGGCCCTTCGAGAGAGAGAGCCAAGAAGGGGATCTGAGCCTGAGATGAAAATGTCAGAAAGGGGGCGCCTGGGGGGCTCAGTCGTTAAGCGTCTGCCTTCGGCTCAGGTCATGATCCCAGGGTCCTGGGGTGGAGCCCCACATCGGCCTCCCTGCTCTGCGGGAAGCCTGCTTCTCCCTCTCCCTCTCCCACTCCCCCTGCTTGTGTTCCTTCTCTCGCTGTGTCTCTCTCTGTCAAATAAATAAATAAAATATTAAAAAAAAGAAAGAAAAAGAAAATGTCAGAAAGGAGGTGTGAATTTTTGGTTTTATTTATTTTTATTTTTTTGCATTTGCAGTGGGCTAGGTTAGGGGATGTTATCTTCTGTTCTAGTTCTTCCCTTTTGCACTTCTTTGAGCTGGTTCATTTTCTTCCTGTTGGCTTTTCAGTTGCTTAAAGACCAGTGGTCTTCAGAAAGTCTTGCCTTATCTTAATTAAATATCCTCCGTTCTTCCAGTTTTTCATGATTTATCCCTAATTAGTGTCCCTTTTAAGGGCCTTCCTTTCAGTAAGCTCTGATGTGCTGAAGCCCCATTAGCAATGTAAAAATTTAAATTCTGTAACTGTCTTGATCACAGAACGACACTGGCCCTGGCCTCAAACGAAACCCTTTATACAGAATGGAAACACAGCACGCCTTGGAGCCCGTGTGCCTGTAGACAGGTCAGATGGACCACTAGTACTGCCTGCTTGGACCGGCTGAGATTTCTACCTGAGCAACGTTAGGGCCCTGTTTATAACACTTCCTTTCCCGGGAAGAGGGAAAATGCTCTCCTCAATTTGTGTCACTACATAAAATAGAAATGTAAGCAACATACTGTTTCACATAAAGAGTCTCACATAGAAGAGCAGCACTGAAAAGAGAACCAGCTGGTCCCCTCGCGAGAGCAAAGAGTAATGTGCCTCCGAGTGTCCGAGTCTGCGGCTGACGAGGCAGCGTTACTGTGAATCTCACAGATGGGTCATCACTCACCCGAGTGTTTATCGGGCGCAGTGGGCTGATCCATGGGCTGTAGGTAGAAGACACGGTTTTCTACACAGGAAGCTCAGTCCCAAGGAGACAGCGCGGGGACCTTCGGTTCGGCATGTCTAACACTGGCCTCACTATTGCTAAATTTATGACCAGTTGGTTTTTGAAAAAAATGACAAGACAGTTGAATGGGAGAAAATAGCCTTTTTGACAAATGCTGGGACAAATGAATATCCACAAAAAAGGAATGAAGTTGAACCTCTGCCTCACTCCATGTACAGAAGTTAACTCAAAATAGGTTATGCACTTCAGTGTAAGAGGTGGAACTTTAAAACTCTTGTAGGAGAAAATATGAGAGAATCTTCATGGCTTGGGGCTAGGCAGTGATTTCTTAGAAATGACACCAAAACACAAATGAGAAAAGAAAAAATAGATAAATTGGATTTCATCAAAATTAAAAGCTTGTATGCTACATGCATACACCCCATACTGTCAAGAAGTTGAGAAGACAGCTCACAGCATGAGAGAAAATATTTGCAAATCATTTATCTGGTCAGGGACTTACATCTAGAATATATAAAGAACTCCTACAACTTAATAATAAAAAGACAAACAATCCTTAACTTAAAAATGGGCAAGTGATTTCAACAGACGCTTCTTCAGAGAAGATATACAGATGGCCAGGAAGCACATGAAAAGGTGCTCAGCTTCCTTAGACATGAGGAAATGCAAACCAGAGCCACGGTGGGTCACCACCTCACCACCCACTAGGAGAGCTAGAATAAAAACGCTAGTAACAAGGGTTGGCGAGGACACACGTGACGGTCACACACTGAGTAAGTGGCGACGTGGATAAATCCCCTACTGGAACCCTCCTTCCTTGCTGGGGAGAACGTAAAAGGGTGCAGCAGCTTTGGAAAACAGTTTGGCAGGTCTTCAAATATTAAACACATAGAGTTACCATATGTCTCAGCATTTCCACTCCTAGGCATATACCCAAGAGAAAATAAAACACAGGTTTACACAAAACTTACACATGAGTGTTCATCGCAGCATTATTCCTAACAGCAGAACAGTGGCGACAGCCCAGATGTCTGTGCACGATGACCGCAGACAAGGTGGGATATAGCCACTGGAATACTAGTCCGCGGCAGAAAGGATGGAAGTACCAGCGCTGACAGTGTGATGAACTTGGAGCACATGATGCTGAGTAAATGAGACCAGTCACAGAAGACCACGTATTGTGTGATTCCATTTATATGAAATGTCCAGAAAGGGCAAATTCATAGAGACAGAGGTAGATTCGTAGTTGCTTAGGGTGCATGGGGGTGGCGATGGGAAGTGGCTGCTAATAGGTTTCTTTGGGGGATGATGAAAACTTTAAAAAAAATATTTATTTTTTTTTTAGAGAGTTAGCACGTGAGTTGGGTGAGGAACAGAGAGAGAGGGAGAGAGAGAATCTTAAGCAGGCTCCACACTCAGCACAGAGCCCAAAGCGGGGCTCAGTCTCACGACCCTGAGATCATGACCTGAACTGAAGTCAGGAGTTAGATGCTTAACCGACTGAGCCACAATTTTTTTTTTTAAGTAATCTACTCCCAACATGGGGCTGGAACTCACAACCCCAAGATCAAGAGTCCCACATTACACTGACTGAGCCAGCCGGGCGCCCCAAAAACATTCTAAATTTAGATTGCAGTGATGGTCACACCATGCTGTGAATATACTAAAAAATCATGAATTGTATACTTTTTTTTTTAGATGATTTATTTATTTGACAGAGAGACAGCAAGAGACAGAGCACAAGCAGGGGGAGCCGCAGAGGGAGAGGGAGAAGCAGGCCTCCCGCTGAGCAGGGAGCCCGAGGCGGGGCTTGATCCCAGGACCCTGGGATCATGACCTGAGCCAAAGGCAGATGCTTAACGGACTGAGCCACCCAGGCACCCCCATGAATTGCATACTTTAAGTGGATGAATATCATGGAATAAAAATTTGTTTCTCAGTAAATCTGTTTTTTAGTTGAACTCACTGCTTTCCTTCCCAGTCTCTGTGAGATGTATACTGGTGATCTCACAGTGGAGATCTGGAGACTTACTGGAGTCATTCAGTTCCCTCCCGCCACATCCAGGTGGCCATGTTGTCATTTTTTTCTCCTTGAAATCTCTTTTGTCTGTCCCCTTCTCCAGAGCGATGATACTGAATTAAGTCAGGTCTTCATCATCGTTAAAACACTCTAATTGCATTCCACTTTGGTTCTTTACCTCCTAAAAAGTCTCTCTGTACTTTGTTAAATTGATAATAATCAAATCTGAGTTAATATTTTCTTCCTAAGTTTCATTAGGATATTTCTATGTCTCTCTGGATGAAGTCATGACTCCTTAGCATAGTATTTAAAGTCTTGCATGAACTGGCCTCTCTTTGCCTCTTCAGATTAATTTCTTCTCTTCTCCTTGTAAGGAATCTACCCTCACATGTTCTTGCATATGATGTTCCTCCTGATTGTAATGCCACGTTTCAAGTGATTGACAGCCACATGTGGCCGGTGGCTACCATGTTGGACAGAACAGATTGGAGAACTTCCACATTGTATCCTAAGCACTTAGTAAATATTTGCTGAGTGAATGAATATGATCGTAGCTGTTATCTGCAGGTGTCCACCCAGCTTCTGCTTTTGTGTTCCCTGGGTCATGAGGCAGCATAGTGGACTCCTCAATCGGCCCTAGCTATCTCTTCCTTCTTCTCGTTACACTTAGCTGGTATTTGCTTCTCTGAAATTTCTGCTGATTGATTCTAGTTCTACATCATCCAAAACAGTACCCACATTATTAGACTACAGCAGTCATTTCCTCAAAATCCGTTCCACCCTGGGTTAAACACTTGGCTCATTTAAACCTTGTGTAACATAGCCAGCGCAGCAGTCTCTGATTTGTTAGTGCTTCTTAGAGTTGTTGACTCCAGATATGGTGTAACCAGTGCAGAATCCAGGGCTTTATCAACTCTCTCTCTGATATACACATTTCAAGTTGTGCAGCCCTAATTATAAGTGTCAGCATCTGCCACAAAGTGCAGCAGTTAGCAAAGGAGCTGGCTGAAAGAATTATTCATTGAATGTATGTTGAATTAAGACTTTGTAAACTTTTTTGGAGGACAGTGTTTTCTGTCACTGAGTGTGTGATTAAATAAATTTTAATCATACGTGAATTTTTTTCTTTTTTTAAAGATTTTATTTATTTGAGGGAGAGAGAGAGCGAGAGCATGCATGAGTGTGGGGAGGGGCAGAGGGAGAGGAAGAGGACCTCAAGCAGACTCCAGGCTGAGCACAGAGCCCACCTCAGGGCTCAATCCCATGACCCTGAAATCATGACCTGAGCTGAAATCAAAAGTCGGATGCTCAACCCACAGAGCTACCCAGGTGCCCCTGAAATTGTTTCTTAACTGCTCTAATAATCATAAAAATATTTGATCATTGTGGAAAATTTAAAGACTGTGGGTAAACAGCAAGAATAAGACGACAAGTGCTGATCACATAATCTAGAGATAGTCACTGTAGCTTTGTGTCCTTTTTCTATGGCCACACATTTTTAAAAAATGTATGTATTGCAGATTTGTACTATGCATACAGCTTTGTAGCTTTTATTTACCAATATGCCATGTTTAATGACATATTTGTGTCATTAAATATTCTAGAGCTTACCTTTTCTCAACATTTTATTATGAAAATTTTCAGACTCAGAAAAATTGAATTATCTAATAAACACCTATATACCTACCACTATTTTACTTTTTTTTTTTTTTTTAAAAGATTTATTTATTTGACAGAGAGAGACACAGCGAGAGAGGGAACACAAGCAGGGGGAGTGGGAGAGGGAGAAGCAGGCCTCCCGTGGAGCATAGAGCCCGATGCGGGGCTCGATCCCAGGACCCTGAGATCATGACCTGAGCCGAAGGCAGACGCTTAATGACTGAGCCACCCAGGCGCCCCTATTTTACTTTATTTGCTTTGTCACTTTTCTATCCATGTATTTATCTTTCTATCTTTCCATCAATTTATCTTTTTTTTTTTTTTTTGATAAGAGTTTAACTTTTTAACAACTGTACAGTACTTCATTGACTGGAGGTATCTAGATTATTTAACCACATAGTCAACCAGTTGTTGGGTACTTAGGTTGTTTTCCATTTATATTATGGTTGTTTTCTCATTGTTGACTTTTGAGATTTTGTTACATGTTCTAGATAGAAGTCATTTATCGGATCTATAGTCTGCAGTGTTTCCTCCCAGTGTGTAGCTTGCCTTTTCATTTTTTTTTTTTTAAGATTTTATTTATTTATTTATTTATTTGAGAGAGAGCACGCGTGTACAAGAGCAGGGGGAGAAGGAAGCAGACTCCCTGCTGAGCAGGGAGCCTGACGTGGGGCCCAATCCACAAGACCCTGGGATCATGACCTGAGCCAAAGGCAGACGCTTAACCGACTGAGCCACCCAGGCGCCTTGCCCTTTCATTTTCTTAGTGATGTACATGTATTTTTAATTTTGATGAAGTCCAGTTTACCAGTATTTTCTTTTATGGATCATTCTTTGCCTACCCCAAAATCAGGGAGATTTTCTCCTATGTTTGTTTCTAGAAGGTTTATATTTTAATTCTCACACTTAGTCTATGATCCATTTTAAGTTAATTCTTGTGTATGGTGTGAGTTAAGGGCCTAAGTTCACATTTTTGCATATGGATTTCCAATTATTTCAGTACCATTTGTTGAAAAAAACATGTTTTTCTCCATGAGTTTTCTTAGCATCTATACTGAGAATCATTTGACTTTCTACTCATTCATTTTTAACTTGATAGAGAATAGAATAAATCTCATTTCTGTTTAACTGTGTTTTGCGTCTGTTCTGATGGCTTCATTTATACCAAGTGTTTTGGAAACAGTTTATTTTCTATGGTAGATCTCATCTTGATTGTGATGATGGGTGGCAGAGGTATGGGGAGTTGTAAAGAATTGGGAAAATATTGTCGAGGGTACCCTGTTCTTACCCCTTCTCCCTGTCATTGAGGTTGGTTATTTGCCTAGGAACATGAGTGATAACTATATGTTCAGTGAAGTGTTGACAAAAACAGTGATCAAGTAAATGCTTTACTTGTGAAAAAAACATCTTCTGGCATGTACCAGGATATCAGCAAAGCTCAGAAAACTTCCTTAAGACTAAAAGTTACTTTTTTCCAGTGCTCTCTCTTTTGAAGTCTGCTTCCTTTGGGGAATAACTTAATCCCTTTTTACAGTTTGTAAAAATGTGACAGAATGTGAACTTTGAGTTTGAAAGTGTAGTTTGGCAAGAAGTTCTGAACTCTGTTTCCTTATTAATGTACTTAGTAATAATGATAACAGTAGCTGGTGTTAATGAGTATTGTTCATGTGCCAGGCACTTTTCTAACTGCTTAACGAACATTGTCTTTAATCTTTGCAGTCTCTAATCTTTGCGGTAACCACGGAAGGCAGGTACTACCGTTGCTCTCTTTTTATGGGTGAGGAGTCCGAGGCACTGAAAGACAAGTGACTTGGGCATTTGGCTGGAAAGCCTGGGCCCCAGCAGAACCCAAGCTTGGGAATCACAGCTCTGTACTGCTCAAAAATTCACGGCTGTGGAGTTCCAGAGAGTTCCAGAGACTGTCAAATAAATAAAATCTTAAAAAAAAAAAGAGAGACTGTTATTTAATCCACAGTCCAAGCCTTCAGTTTGTATTCCATATTTCCCATCTTTGTTATTGTGTTCATTTTTTTAATCACTTGTAAATATAATTGTTTGCCAAGGTGTAACTCTTTTGGCATTTCTGGTAGGGCTGGCATAGCTGTCTGCCTTCTCATTGACAATTTAAAGCTTTGAGTAAGTGAAGAAGCCGGAAGGAAAGGATCATGTAGATGTTTAGACTCACAATTGAGTTTCTTCTGTCAGTTGTTTTCTTGCCTAAAAGGCAGGGTCATGGCCTCCTGCACGTATTAATTGGCAGGTAGGCTCATACTTTATATAGTAAAGGTCAGGAAACGGGGGATTTTACTGCCACAGTTGGGTGTATCGTATCTGTTCAGTGTCCGTTGGCCAGGGTACATGGTTTTGATCCTGGGAGAAAAAAGGGTTAGGGCAGGGGGTTCCTAGGAGTGGGGATGGGAGAAGGGAGCTGGGCTTAGATTCATGGGAGCTAGGGGATAGGCCTGGCTCTGCCTGAACTTGCTGCTGAATTTGGAGAATTGTCCCCTATGCTAAGCCTCATCACTACCATGCATCTGTTTATGAAGGAAGGGGGCCAAACTGCCTGATGTCTCAGGGCCCTTCTGCTTCCACAGCCTGAGGTTCTGGGAGGACTTTCTGACTCAGGAGGACAGACTGATTCAGGGTGCTGGACATCCAAAATTGGGGCAGAACCAAGTCATGTGAGCCGTAAACATAAATGTCTCCTTTTCTTGGTTGGTCTCATTAGGGAGAAGTGATCCTGATGTAAGTACACTCCAAACTCTGCTTTGCTCCCTGGTGTCTCTGGCCATACTCTTAAGTAGGGCTGAAGGCCCCGCTTTATTTTCCTCCCTCTTCACCTTTCCCAAAGGCACGGACTAGGATGTGAGGGCGATCTGGCTGCGACATCTGTCACCCCATTGATCGCCAGGGTTGATTCGGCTGATCTGGCTGGCTAGGCGGGTGTCCCCTTCCTCCCTCACCGCTCCATGTGCGTCCCTCCCAAAGCTGCGCGCTCGGTCGAAGAGGACGACCTTCCCCGATAGAGGAGGACCGTTCTTCGGTCAAGGGTATACGAGTAGCTGCGCTCCCCTGCTAGAACCTCCAAACAAGCTCTCAAGGTCCAAAGGCACGGACTATAGACTGTTCCCTTTCTGTTGTCGAGCATGGTTGGCAGTGCAGAGCTTGCCTTTGATCAGGTTCACTTAACTGCCTGGATCCATGGTTTCCTCTCTAAAATAGGGATAGTAATCCCCTCTTGCCTGCCATGCTAGGTGGTTCTTTGACCATAGAGGACAGTGTCTGAGAAATGCTTTCAAAGGGCTCTGTAAATGTTAGATCTCATTAAGGTACAACACAGTGAGAGTATGGACATGCCAGCTATGAAAGGGTTTCAGCGAGTGGCACCTCAAAGAAGTTAGCACTTCCTCTTAGGCTGTGGAAAGAAGCACGAGTTCCCATCTTTATCATCAGGAGAACGAAACCGTGGTCGTGGGCACCGGCATTTATGTCCGCTTGCCGGTTCTGTGCTGGGCAGTCAGGACGCTGGGCCAAACTGGACCAGGGTTTCTTGGGAAGCTCCGATTCCAGTCCCATCAAGGCAGACTTTATTTTCAGGTAGGCAGGCATTAGGTTCTTCGGGGAAAGGTCAGTAAATTATTACTAATTAATAAAATCCGCATGTTTCTTAGATTTTAAAGGCTTCCTAAAATTAGTTTATTGGAGCCAAGAGGCTGTAAAATAAATTGACCAAAAAAAAACTCCCGTAATGATCATAGCAAGTTTTCCCATTTATCTTTCCCAAAAATCTTTTACATACTTAGCACAGCATCCCAAGAGGTAGGTAAATATTATTCTCATTTTAGAAGTGAGAAAACTAAGGCTCAGAGAAACAACTTGTCCAGTGTCACCCAGTTTGTTATTGGCACACCTGAGGCTGGGGGGAAGAAGAACTAGCTTTTATTGAACTTTTTCTAACTGCAAACTGCTTTCACATTTACAATCTCATTTAACCATGTGATAGCCTTACGAATTGGCACAATCCTGTTTCATGGATGAGGTAACTGAAGATCAGCAGGGTTAAAAAATCAGTTTTTCAGGGGTAGCAGCTAGGAGGACAGAGCTGGTATTTAACTCCAGCTGTGTGTGGTTCCAGAACTCAGTAATACTGCAGAACGTTGCCTGTCAAGTCATGCATTCCTTCATTCATTCAACACATTTATTATATGCTTGGTGATATCCCAGGCCTAGGGTTTCATTTTCCCTAGCTTGTTCTTCTCGTTTCTGATTCAGGGTGCTGGACACTGGATCTCTAATTTGAGATGTCGCCTATCACGTTAATGCTGTTGGAATAGTTTGTTCAGGTTGTACACTTATGTGTATGTTGGGAGGGTATATATAAAATGGTGTTACTGGTTTTATAAAAATCATACCCATTCATTGTAAAAGTTAAGCAATACAGAAAAGTACAAAAAAATAAAGTAGAAATGACCAGGGATGCCAGTTCCCTGTAAATAAGCAGTTGTTAGCGTTTTGCTGACATGCTTCCAGACATCTCTTTGTGCACATACATACACACATAAAAGCATAATAATAACAGAACAGTTATGTTTACTGAGCTGTTCCGTTGCAGCTCTGGCCTGAGCAGCTCCATGGTTCTCACCAAAACCCTTTGAGATAATAATGTCACCCCATTTTACTCAGAAGGAAACTGATGTTTTAAAAGAATGACGTAATTTAACTTGCCCAAGGTCAAGTCGTGGCAAGCTCTCTGCATCTAAAGGCTGAGCTTGTGACCACCAGGCCATGTTGTGTATATATGGTCATGCATCCCTGAGAATACACTGTACTGGAGGTTCTTTTCTGTAACTTGCTTTTTTGTTTGATTTGTGGATGTGTTTGTTACACAACAATAATTCATACTTTGTAATAATCCTCTATAATGTTTTTACTCAAAATTAATCATAGGTCTGCATTTGCAGTGGACTCTTTATTTTTTAATTATTTTTTTAAAAGATTTTATTTCAGAGAGAGAGCACGTGCAGGGGCAGGGGGAGAGAGAGAGAGAGAGAATCTTCAGCAGACTCCACACTGGGCTCAGAGCCCAATGCAGGGCTCGATCTCACAACCCTGAGATCATGACCTGAGCTGAAACCAAGAGTCAGCGTTCAACTGACTGAGCCACCCAGCTGCCCCTGTACTGATTCTTTATATATACTATATTTTATTTGACCAGTCCCTATTGATGGATATTTCATTTATTGCTATTTTAAGTCATATGAAAATCAACATCTTTGTGCTCTTTTGGTTTTAACTTGTTCTATGGTGGTTAAAAGTCAGGTGGCCTATGTTTAAGTATGATGAGCTCCGCCACCTTTGAATTGTATGATTTTCGGCAAATTATTTCATCTTTCTGTTCCTCAGTCTCCCCATCTGTAAAATGAGAACCTGCCTCCGTGCTGCTCCCCCAGGATTAAGTTAATTGATACAATAGGTGCAGTAGAACTGGGGATCTAGTAACTGCTCAGTAAGTGTTAGCCCTTGGTTATGGGGCGCTGGTTGGTGGAGGTGGTAGGAGTTTTTCAACTAAGGTGCCGTGGATCACTTCTGGGGAGATATCTGTGGATCCCTTCCGAGGAAGAGGGGCACCCTGAGAGGGTGACTCTTTTGTCCTGTGAGGCCAGCATGAAAGTTTGTATTTTCCAGGATCAACCAATGCCCTCAGGCATTGTGCCCATTTGCCTTTTCAGACCCTCTTCTTTCTTTTCAGTTTTAGCCTAGAAATTCCTTGCCGTCTTGACAGCAGTTTGATGCCTTTAGAGATGTCTGCTTGTTTTTTAGCAGTTTTACCTGGCTTTTTTGGTTATTTTCACTAGAAGAGTTGATCTAAACAAGCCCGTTCACCGTCACTGGAAGTGGGAAGTCGCTCCGACTTTATTTAAAGATCAATGTTGATTTCTAATCCCTTGTCACATGATCGCTGTCCTGGAAAATGACAATACTTGTGTGGCACACCTGGGCACTGGGTGTAGCTGTTTGCCATGGGAGGGACTGGCTTTGGGGCCTGGGGCGCTGGCCTCATAGAGAGCTGAGGGCTCCAGATGCCAGAGCCCCTTACCTCGTGGGGGCACACCGGTTGGGGAGCCCAGCTTGAGAGGACACGTTTATGAAAAGAAGTAAACCTCCGACTGAGGGGGATAGACACTTTTTAGAGTGTGCAACATTAGTAACTTCTGTCTCTCCTGCCCTCCCTGTAGGAGGAAGAGAGTGGGGTTTCTCCACCTCAACACTATTGATATTTTGGGCCAGATAATTCTTTGTTGTGGAGGGCTGTGCTGTACATAGTAGGGTGTTTAGCAGCATCCCCGGCCTCTACCCACCAGGGGCCCATACACTCCCCCGTCCCCAGTTGTGACAGCTGACAGTGTCTCCACACGGTGCCAAATGGCCCCTGGGCATTGAGATGGCCCCAGCTGAGACACCCCCCCCCAGTAGAGCAGTCAGCGGGTCTTTAACGTGCTTCGTCCGAGTCCCCTGGAGAGCTTGCTAAGACACAGACTGCTGGGTTGCAGCCTCCCTCCCAAGTCCCTGATTCAGTCAGTCTGGGAAGGGGCTGAGGATGTTCATCTCTGACGAGCTGACAGATGATGCCGTGACCGCTGGGGGAGGCGCCTGATTTTGCTGATTTAAAGGACAGGCACCTCCATTTGAAACAGGAGACTTCAGTTCTGATTCCGTCTGTGACCGTAGTTGTGGGATTGTAGGCAGGGTGCTGTGTTTTTCTCTTTCTGTGGTCCAGATGAGACCAGCATTTTTCTTAGAGTCACTGATGCCACTTAATGAAATCTGTGAAGCCCTTCAAGTTCCACACTCTCTCGATGGAGTACAGTGGTTCTCAAAGTTGGTTCCTCCGGTGCCTGTGTCCCTTTTGCCCTCTTTTTTCTTTTCTTTTCTTTTTTTTTTTTTTTTTTTATGCAGTATTTGCTGTGGGGTCCAAGGGCGGTGGCATCATAAGAGAGTGAATGGTTTGAGAACGAGCCTGGAACATAATCAGGTGCTCGTATTGTCTCTTGCTCATGGAAATACATTTTTAAAAAAGAACCACAATTCCAGATGTAGTCAGCTTCCTGGCAAATCCCAGCTCAGCATTAGGGCTGCATGAGGTCTTAATCACTTTGTCCTGATACCTATTAATTTAAACACCAGGGTTATAGGCTGGGCGTCGGAGCTTTTTGTAAGAAAGAATATAAACACCATTGCAAGACTTATGCAAATGGAACGTTTTTGGAAACTAAGAAGCAGTGCTATTTTGGAGGAGGAAAAACACCACCTTGTACATTTTAGTAGGGAATCAGAAATAGAGAAAGCCTGATTATCAGAAATAAAATGTGAGAAAGAAAAACTAGTTTTTTGAGGCAACAAAATTTAAAGCAGGACTTCTCAAATAACAGCTCTCTGAGGCATATATTCATGCAGTTTCTTTACCATTGTATGTCTCCCCTATAAGTCCTTCTCTAGACAGAACATGTTAAATGAAGGTTCTCCCTTTTAGTGCTTGTATTATTGGGAGGGGGTTGCATGGTCAAGATTAGTGCCCAAAACACAGGGGCAGCTCCCCTCTTTGAAGGCGGCATGGACGTCGCGTCTCTGTGGTCTGGTTTTAGATGTATTTATTTAGACCCCTCCTTTACTTCCCTAGCTGCAAAATAAAATATCCATCCCTGCCTTGCCAGCAGGTGCCAGAAATTCCCATATTGTTCATTCACTCGGTCTCTACCATGCTCTGAATGTTTGTGTCCCACCATAATTCGCATGTTGAGATCCTAACCCCCAATGTGATGGCATGAGGAGGTGGGGCTTTTAGGAATGGGGTTAGTGCCCTTATGAAAGAGACCCCGTGGAGCTCCCTGGCCCTTTCCTGAATGTGCAGATACAAAGAGAAGTTTGCGACCTGGAAGAGGGCCCTTACCTGACCATGCTGGTACCCTGATCTTGGCCTTCCAGCCTCCAGAACTGTGAGAGATTCATGTCTACAAGCTCCCCAGGGTGTGGTATTTTGTTACACCAGAGCCCGATCGGACTAAGGCCGTCTCCGCCTTCCAAAGGCTCCCACTGGACTGGTCCCAGAAATTCCCTTCCTCACTTAGCTTCTTGGAAGACACTTAACATGCCAGAGCCTTTGGAATCCTCTCATTCTTGCAGTTCTTTAGAACATTTAATTAATTAATTAGTTTATTCCTTCCAATTCCCTACCCTCTCTGGAAAATACAGATATGAACAAGACATTTCTGATTCACTCGATTTCTTCTTTGACTTCATATTATTGTGCCAGTTAGTGTGGGTTGGGTTTGTATGTGTCTCTGTAGTGGGTTTGGTTTGTGACTTGCAAGCGCTATTATGTGGGAAGGAAAGGGGTGATGGGGTGGGTTTGTGAAGTTGGGGGATTGGAGTTAATTATGGTAAGTGCTTCAGAATAGCCAGATCTGGGGGAGGGCGAGGGGCTCTGTGAATCAGCATCTCTGAGTCAGACCGTCCCTTGTCTTTAAGAGGCCCATAAGTGTGATAGTTGGAGAGAATTCAGAGAAGCACCGAAAGCTGGAAGTTCTAGAAAATAGCATCCCCCTCCCCATTTCAGGATGATTTGACCTAAGGAAACAGGCAATAATTTAGAATTTACTTCAATCATATGAAGGATTTTCACAAAATAAGAGGATGTAAATGGGGCAATAGCAAAAATGGACCAGATAGGAAAGAACTTATCCACCAGTTCATGGGGATGGATGATAAGCTATGGTGAGATATTATAGGAAAATTATCTACAACTTGGACAAAGGCGGAAAGATTATTGTGTGTTCTTTCGGTATCACTCAAGAGCATCGTTTAGCAAGCCCACCTAAGGGATACCTGATGTTCTTGGAGAAGACTTCCTTTTGTAAAGTTGGATGCTAACTTGTAGAAGATGGATTAGTTACACATGATTTTGGTCTGGTAGAGATCTAAATGATTTGTGTTTAGTGGAGAAGATAACCACAAAGGTTACAGTGTCATTGCCTTGTGGGCCATGAGCCAGTTTGGGATCTAACTTTGCAAGATTATCACAACATTCTTTTTTGCCACTGACTCTGTTTCTTGTGTAACCTTTGAACCAGCTTTGTCATCCTGCTGTTCCCTCATAATGACTTAAATCAGTCCTTGACACAAGCATTCTATATTTTTGTATGACCGTTAGGTTTTTAGCTTTTGAAAATTACACTTTGACGGAGTGAACACATATTGAGGAGATAAGCATCTGAGTTAGGTGGCTAGGCTGTTGCCCGAAGTAGGGTTTGACTTATTTGACTGTGAGGTCCTTTTAGCCCTGAATTCCCACAGTTATGCATGTTTATAAACTCTCTTGGTCACTTGGATCGTCAGTTGCATTTATGGATCATCTAATTATGTGACCTGGATAAATACATAAAATTCCTGTCTTGTCAAGACCTCAGTGGCACCAAGTAGAAAAGGGTGATTTCCTGTGTTGTTGATAATATTATCATTTATTTATGTAGCACATGTGATTTACAAAACCCTGGCACACTGACTATTGTATTTGGCCCTCGCAATTTCTTTGTGAGGGAGCAGGCCAGGAATTATTACCCACATTTCATAGGTGAGTAAGCGGACACTCTGACAGGTAAAGTGACTTGCTGTGCCGGTAAGGGGTGGAGCTCAGAGCGCAGCTCAGCTGTTCCCACTCCAAGCTCACGGACTGCTGCACGCCGGAACTATAAAATCCTTTGTCACAGCTGCAGACGCCTTCGTAATGATCTACCAACAGTGACTCTCCTTGAGTTTTCTGAGGCCTTGTGGCCTGTTCCCAGCTGTCAGAAAGGCCTCAGGTGTGTCTGAATCTTCTTTCACCTCCTCGTCTCTCAGAGGGTGGTGCTGGACGTATCGGCAGGTGCCCAGTAAGTACTTGATGGAGTATGTGAATTTGCTTTGCATGCTTTTATCTTCGTGACTCTCCCTCTATTCCTGGTAAGATTTTCTTGGCAAAGTTCTGTCTGGTGACATTGGAGCAGCTGCGCTTGTTTATTCAAAAGGATAATCTGCCCTTTTATCTGATGGTTGCACCAGAAAGAGGATGCTGACTTCATCCAATTTCATCTTTTTATGAAACCTTCTCTCTCCGTCTACAAACTGCTGGCTCATTAATTCAACAGCTATTTATTGAATGATTCCGGGTGCCAGCCCTGGGCTAGAGTGGTGAAGACTTACACTTCTTTGGCATTTGGTCCTCGTGGGATGCTTAGTATTTCTGTTCAAGTATTTTCCATCTTTGCTCTGCTTTGTTACTAACCTGAGAACCACATGAAACAATGAGCTTGTGAGAAAGACTATCTCTGAAACA
Organism: Halichoerus grypus; assembly: GCF_964656455.1. NCBI lineage: Eukaryota > Metazoa > Chordata > Mammalia > Carnivora > Phocidae > Halichoerus > Halichoerus grypus. The sequence continues at coordinate 146,737,733 of NC_135719.1, forward strand.
TACCTGTAATCCATCAACTTGTTTCTGTTCTTATATCCTGCTGCCCCTGGAGTCCAGACCCTGTCAGCTCTTACCTGGACTGCTGCAGCAGCTTCTGACTGGTCTCCCCACTTCCACGTTCCTTCTAAAAGCGAAAATCCAGTCATTTTACTCCCTTGCCTAACACTCCACAGTGGCTTCCCTGGCTGCTAAAGCCCTGCTGACCTCTCTGCCCTCCTCTCCTTCTCCTCTGTTCCTTACTCCTCTGTTCCAGCCACACAGCATGAGAGGGTGACAGCCAAGCTTGTTTCCTCCCACCTCAGCTGATTCTTCTGCTTGCAGTAATCCTTCCTTGAGGTTTGCACAACTGTCCCCCCCCTCCGTTGTCATTCAAATCTGGCCATAAGTATCACTCCCTGAGGGGTCTTTCCTATCACCTCTGCTAAATTCAGTAGCTCCCAGTCACTCTGTGGCACATTGTTGTCCTTTATAATCTTGTCTTCATTCATTCATGATCTGCCTTCCCTCCTTAGAAGCAAGCACTGGGAGCCTGAGGACTCACTGCTCTCTCTGCGGCACCTGGAGTAGCATCTAGCATAGTAGCCCTCCAGCTGTTTGTTGAGTGAATGCAAAGAGAATCTCCAGTAACCTGGCACAGATATTTAGAGAGTGCTTATTTGCTGAGAGAGACTGATGTAGACAGGAAAGCAGAAACAATTACCAGTAACTCCTACTGCTGAGTAGTGGTAGACTGAAAAATATAATTGTGTTTGCCTTGTAGTAGAATGCTTTTTAGGGGTAGCTCTTAGTTTAAATAGAATTCTCAAAATAGAGGTGAGGGATGGCTTTATTTAAAACTTTTATTTTAAAGCTAAATGTCACTGTAGAAGTTCACTTGAATTATGTAATTTGGGGGAAAGAATTAGTTCAGCGTGTAGGACTCACATTTCTTATCAGTTGAAGAAGGGATTTTTTTTGTTTGTTTTTTAAATTTTTGGAAAGGTTAATTCAACTGCAATAAAGGCTCATTCAGTGAATTCAACAAGTTTTTGAGCAAAAGCCTACTGCGTGCATAGGAATGTTAGCTTTCCCAGCTTGTCAGGGGCCTGGAAGCACCCCCTGTGAATGTTTGTATTCAGTACCTCCATGTTTGTTTCTCTGAGGACTCCTCAGGCAGCCCACATGGCCAGTCAGGCCGGAGGACAGCTTTTATTCTTAAGGGTGAGTCCAGATTAATGAGGGTGAGTGTGAGGACCCAAGCTCAGAGAGCCCCCGCCCCCACCCCCGTCCAGAACGTCAGCGCTGAGGGGGCTGGCGGTCATGTAAGCCAGGTGTTCTCAGGCTGAGCCCGGCCTGTCCCTGCCAGAGGGAGGGGAAAGCCTGGCGGCAGGAACTGGGGGCCCTTCCACTCCTCCTTCAACCAGAACCCTCTACATTTTTCAGCTTTATGTCCCATGTAAGGGACATTAAAAAAACAAAAAACCCGAAAGTTCCCACGGCAGGAACAGGCTTTGTCCGAGGCTTGAGTCATTGGCAGATGACCTGGGATGACCTTTTGTTTTTTAACATTCTGTGGTCACAGAAGTGCCTTCCCGGCCTCTTGAGGGAGGCGTGGAGCTGTCAGGAGGCACGGACCCTCACTTGTGGCCCTCTTCCTGGAGCTTGGGTGCTGTCAGTGATCGAATGGAGTGCCTGGCCTTTGAAGCCAACTCCATCCCAGGTCTGGTCCCCTGTCAACATGGGATTCTAGCTCCTCCTGCAGCAGCTGAAGCACCCCTGCAGCCCTTACAGACGTGTGCCTGCCCATGACATTCAGGCACGAGCCTGGGCTGGCCGGGTGGAAGAACCCCCCAGACGGTCGCCGTGGCCCGGCGGTGTCACGGAGCCACACGCTGCCTGTGGGGTAAGCCTTGCTTGCGGCTTGCCTGCAGCTGTTGGATCACTGGTGTTGGGACCCGAGAGGGCACGGGGCTGGCAAACGCTGGCATTAAGCCAACCTGGCTCCGAGTCATTGCTTTGCCACTCGACACCAGTATGACCTTGAGCAAGTTACTTAACCTCTTTGGCCTCTATTTCCTTATTAGTAAATTGAGGAATCTCATAAAATTTTGTCTACCATACATTTGGCTCTGGGATTTGGAGATTTTTCACCAACTCTGGGTTTCAACAAGCTACAACCTAGCTTGTACTAGGACCTTATGAATTGCCCTGAAAGGTATAATCAGCATTCCAAGAAGATATTCTTGCATTACTGATGGAAAACAGGCATGAAGTCCAGAGGTCTCCATCCCCCGGGCCTCTGCTACACTGGACCTGCCTCGTGGCCAGGCTAAAGTACATCTGGCCAGCTCCCACCATGGCAGATGTCTAGGAGTTAAGACCACTGCTACTCCTCCCCATACCTTGCAGACAGTCCCAAGAATATACGTTCTGGCCATTAGACCACCCAACACCTCTATCAGTCAAAAGTAATTGTTGAGTGTCTGCTGTTTACTAGCCCCGTCCTTGAGGCTAGGAAGGACTGGTAACAGAATGCCCTAAATCTCCTTTCCCTCAAGAAGCTTGTGTCTGATTTCTTACCAGCTGCCCCTACCCCCGTCCATCTATGACTGTACCCAAGGTAGTTTAATAAATAACACCCTCATTTCATTGTATTTGGTATGGGTGAATTGCTCTTCCTAAGACTTAGATAGTCTCTACTGCTTTTTTAAACTTAGGATTTAGGACAATGATTTTATACATATATCCGTACATGGTATATATATGTATGTACACATACATACATACATACACACACACACACACACACACACACACACATCGCTTGTCCTGAGAATTCTGGACAGAAATACCTTGACCCCCACCCAAAAAATAAATGAGCTACCAGTGAGCAGACAGAACACTTACTGAGGAGGGTGGTCTCACCATAGAGAAGATCGTCCAGCTATCAGCACTGTCAGGGAGAGGCGGCCTTGTGAGGCACTGACAATGATGGAGAACATTCCGCAACCTGATGCACTCGACAAGGAGCTCTCACAGCTCCAAGGCTGCAGTCCTGTGGGGTCCCAGCAGCCGTCCTGTGAGAGAGGCATGGGCAGCATCTGCATTCCTCCAGCTGTGCATGCGGGGCGCAGGGCGTGGACAGCTCAAGTTGCCTGCCAGTGATCACAGAGTCAGGAAGTGGCAGATCTGGGACATAAACTCGGTTATTTAATGACTCCGAATCTCTTGTGTTTTCTGTTATATCATGATTCTGCCAAGAAGCTGCTGTCGCTGGAGGGTCCCAGGCAGAGACTTGTCAGGAATATTGGGCAAGGCATTCTGGATCAGCTCAGTTGATGATTGCTGTGTGGTTTGAGGGATCTCAGGATTCCCCCCAAATCGTGCTCACTGATCAGTCTGCCGTTACCGCTTCATTTCTTTGAGTCAGGCTCTGGACTCTGGCTGCTCTTCAAGGTAGAGAACGTGGGAAGGGGGCATAGTCATCCCAGAGCACCTTCGTGTGTGGATACTTGTACTCCCATCACTCTCCTCTCTGATGGAAGGCAGAGGTGAAAGGAGGTTCCTGCCGCAGACCTTTATTGAATGGCTCCTCTTTGTCCAGCTCTGTGCCAGGCTCTGGGAATGCACGTCACTGCCCGACGGGCCTCAGGGATGTGTGGGGCAGGTGGAGTGCTGTGCGGTGGGTTAGTGGCAGTAGAGAGAGCAGCTGACTGTCCTGGGGGTGGTGCAGGCTCCTGGGGGCAGGAGCATGCGTGAGAGGGTCACACAGGGAACAAGGAATAATCTGGGCCAGTTGCCTCATGGACCAAAGGAAGGAGGTCGTGGCATATTTTGGGAACTGGGAATGTCTGCCTGAATTTGGGGGTTTGTGAAGAGTTTTAATGGAAGAGTTGGAGAAATAAGACTTTCTTTGCGGGGCTGAGGCATTTTTGCATAATCCCATGGGTCCCGAGGAACTAATGCAGGGTTGGAAGGGGCGGGGGCATCAGAATCAGATTTAAGAGAAGGGCAGAATGAGGAAGACCAGTGCTAAGGCGCAAGGCTCTGTGAGAAGTGCTGAGGGCATGGGATGGGAGGGGCTGGACTCAAATCTTCTGGAGGCAGGAATGAGAATTAGTGACGGATTGTATTTGTGTTGTGAGGGAGAGAAAGTCAAGAGTGACTCACAGGTTTTTATTTGAGATCTGTCTTCCTTATTTTATAAAGATTTGCACTCTAAATGCTGAACATCTCCTTAATGGCAAGTTTCAGAATACAGCCGAATCTTGCCAGCTTGGGCTTTCCAAACTGGTAAACATTTCTCTCGTTTTTTTTTTTTTTTTTTTTTTTGGCTAACATCTTTTCCTTTTTCTTAACTTCTGAAATTATTTTTTTTAATTCTTTTTTTTTTTTAAGATATTTATTTATTGAGAGAGAGAATGACAGAGAGAGAGCATGAGAGGGTGGAGGGTCAGAGGGAGAAGCAGACTCCCTGCTGAGCAGGGAGCCCGATGCGGGACTCGATCCCGGGACTCCAGGATCATGACCCGAGCCGAAGGCAGTCGCCTAACCAACTGAGCCACCCAGGCGCCCACTTCTGAAATTATTATGGTAATTTTTGTACCTCAAGGAATTGGTAAGAGTCTGGTATATATTAGGCACTCAATAAATGAATAATTAAGTCAATGAGATCATTCATCACAGTTGACCTACAAGGTCATGCTGTTCATGGTGAAGTGATGAGCAGAGAATGTGACTTCTGTGATTCTGAAGCAGTTTATGCATTTGTGCTGAACAAATGTTTGGCAGTGGAACTCTGAAGAATTTTCAGTAAAATGCAGCCTGGTATCGCTCTATACTGTTCACTGACCAGCTGGCCATACCTGATGGTGACAGCAGCGGCCGATGAGGTGACTGGGCAGGTCACCATGGAGCCGGTGACATTCCTTTAGGCCTTTGCCTCCCGCTTGCCAACCTGCAAATTTCTAGTGGGGGGGAGGCTGGGACATATATGTGATTCATCCAGGATCCCAGGCGTGCCCAGGGTTCGACTTATTTCTCTGGGCTAATCCAGCTCCCAGCCTGGAGCCTAAGCATACACTGCATTAATGAGACTTGCTGGAACGGTCACATGGTCTCTGGCTGCCTCCCCTGTTAGCTGCCGCTTGTCAGCAGCTGGTGGAGCTGGAGGCTGCAGGCCCCCGTCTGCAGAAAGCCTTTTACTTCAGAATATTGGGGGGGTGTGGAAACCCCGCCTCTTTTTTCTGCACTTTGCACCATCTGACTGACTAAATGGTTGTCCTCCGAACCAAAAAGGCTACCCGACAATCGAAGGAAATTGTCTCTGACTAGGTCATGTTTGCATTTGAAGAATTCAGGTACGTTCTGGGCTTCCTACATGAGTCTGCCGCTGGGTTTTTGTTCTCCCTAGGTTTTTGCTGTGTAATGACAGCTTAGGCTCTGGCTGGTTCTCACCCAAAAAGAAAGGGTTCTTTTCTGCATTTGGTGGGGTTGATCCCGGTTGTGGGGGTGGGAGGCAGAGAGGTGGTGCAGGTGGAGGGTGTTTACTGCATGCACAAGTGCAGCGTGGATAATTGGTTTGATCGTGTGTAAATTTGCTGAGGACCCCACCTTGTGCCTCACTCGAGCTGCTGTGGATGATGTAGAGTTATGAATGCAGAATAGCAACTGTTTATCCAGAATGAGTCTCTTGCTATCTTTTGTTTTTCTTCCTTTGTCAAACTCATGGAGTCTACTGCTCTTTTAAAAAATGCTAATCATAGCAATGAAGGTGAAAAATTCTGCAAGTCTGCCCGCTTAGTTGAGATTTGATTTTGGCTCTGATTTTTCCCTCATTGTTAATAGTAATCTCATGCCTGGGCAGTTTTCTGGGAAGTGCCCTGATGGTGTTTTGTTAGCAGGGTCCTTCTCTGCTTTTGTAAGCTCTTCAGCTGCTGTAATTATCAATGCTCCAAATTAGTCTTTTGTGAATCTTATTCCTTCTCTCTCCTCCATCTCCTCTCCGCGGATCTGTCTCTGGGTATGAATGTGGGAAGGGATGTTCCAACAGAGATAGTTTCTAAGAAATGAAAATAAAGGAGGCGGAATGGGAGGGTGATCTGATCGTTCGTGTGCATATTTCCACCTTTTGGAACATATGGAAGAGAGTGTGTATGTGTGTGTCTGCTCCTAACCTCCGGCAGCCTCTCATTTCTCAAATGGAATTTCGGTATATTTTAGAACAGAGTGTAAATACCATATCGATGAGCAAGGGGGTGGTTGTGTGGGGACCTCAGCTCTGTCTCTGCGGGTCTTTTTTGTTCCCTCTGAAGGACGTTGCTGCATAAGACGTTAAAATGATGATAGAATAACCACCTTTCATTATTTGTAAGAGGAAATTAGAGACCTTTTTATCAAAATCAAGGGAGTGGATAAGAAGATCCCCAGATTTGCACGTAGAAAAGCAGGGCTATAAGGGTTGTCCCTCACCCTTTCTGTAAACTTGAAGCTCTGGATATAGGAAGTTATCCTTTGTTTCAGAGAGTGTCTCTGTATGATTTCTAATGGACCGGGCTTGTGAAAAGGACATTCTTTCCCTGTGGCAGCATGCTCTGGTGACATGGGCCTGTGCCCTTACACGGTGACCAGAACTTACTGTTTTATTGTGGCTCCACTAGATAACTAACAAGAATTTGTTTTTTGCCTGACATGTTACAGTAGATATAGGTCCATAGAGAGTGAATTGGGAGTCCTGGGTTCTAATCCCAGTTTGAAAATTAGCTTTTCTGATCCTTCTGAGAGGTACAGAGGAGTTTTGGGGATTGTAGAAAGTAATACAGTTGTGAGGTTCATATCTTATTGTTAGTATTGATTCTAGATGGAGTAAGCCTTAGCTAACTGCCTTGAGCAGAGCTTGGAGCTATTCACCTCCTTTCCTGGTTAGGGAAGAGGGATATGTATCAACAAGCCTGTTCCCACTTTGCTGAGCTCCTAGCCCACAAACTGGGTCTGATGAGTTGGAAGGGGGTCAGGTTGAAGGCCGCTGTACTGCTGAACTGAGAAAGTGGGGCCATCTGTGGGAAGTCGACCAGAAAGGGGAGGTCTGTTACCTGTGCTTCGAGCTTTACCTCAGCTGGCCCTGAAGAACTTTGCTGGGTATGATTGCATTTTGTGACTGCTGCAGGTCCAGACCATTAAATGGCTTTCTTCTTTAGTCACGGGCTTTGTGGGGGGGGGGGGGAGGGCAAGTGAACATGGTGGGGCGACGGGCACTACAGAGGAGCTCAGCTCTTTAGCTTAGGTCAGGGTGGTGCTCAGGGTCTGTCCTTCAGTAGATCACCTGGAGGGCCCGTGAAAACCCACATTGCTGGGCCTCCCTCCAAGGGGCTCAGGTCCAGCAGTAGGTCTGGGGTGGGCTTGAGGATCTGCATTTCTAGCAAGTTCCCAGGTGATTCTGATGCTGCAGGTCTGGTGACCAGACTTTCAGAACCATCGGCTTGGGGAGCGCAGACAGACTGTCATTACTGAGATGGGAAGTCTGAGGCAAAGGCAGGGAGGTACAGGAAAGCAATCCAGAGCCGGAAGCTGCAGTTCAAGTTCAGGCAAGTGGACCAGAAGCGGGCATGCTCATGGGAGGTTAAGCTATGACCGTGATAGTCCCCACAGCCCCCTCCTCCTGGGGAGGGGTGAGAGTTGGGGAATTGGTTTATAACCCAGGTTCTGCCATGTACGGCCTGTGTGGACTTGGCAAGGTTTCTTCATCTTTTTTTAGCCTCAGTTTTCTGTATGAATTTTCCGTAGGAAAGTCTATAATGCTGTTAGAATTAAATGAGATGACATGAACTTACTTTATACATTATATCCTTCTTTCTACGTGAGTATAATGGAGGAGAGGACCTGGGGGCAACTCTGTCAGCTTATGCACACGTGTTTACTGGCCTCATGCACGCACATGCTCCTCCATACACACACCCCAACCCCGAGAGCACACGGGCCACATTCATTCGGATGAACACACGTACACACCACTATTCTGTGCTGGACTATGAGTTCCTTGAGAGCTTTCGAGTCTCCCGTGTTTTTAACTTTGTCTCCTTTGTGCCTAAAACTGCTTGGCGCACAGTAAGGCCTTAATAAATAAGCAGTTGACACAGTTCGTTTTCAGAGGATTTAATAAGGAAGGAGAAACAAGCAAGTGATCTGGCTAGCTCGGGGCAGGCCTGATGTTGGTGCCATGGTGCCCGTTGAGTGTGCTAGTTCAGAAGAGCATGTCGAAAAGCTGCCAGCTGACCTCCTCAGCACACGCCAGGTGCTGTAGTGCCGGAGAACTCCGATCACATTTCATAAGGAATTGCTGCAGGCGATCTCACTCTAGAACGTGCTGACGATCGTAATGATTTGCTGGGGCCAAACCCACACAATTGCAGAATCCTGAGAGCTTGAGTGGTTGGGCCAGCATTTTCCAGATGGTGAGGGTCTTTTTTTGCCTGCCATTGACTTCAAGACTGTATTATTCTAACACCAGGCAAGCTGTTCTAGCTGGCTTTTGTGGTAGACACACTTCACCTATGTTTTTACCTTTTTAAAAAAAACTTCTTTCATGAGAAGCTTCCTGAATTCATAGTTTAGTAAACATTTACCAGTTCCTACACACCACAGAGACTGCTTTCTGAGCACCCCTAGAGACAGCTTTGTGGAACACTCTATAGTTTTCCTTCCCCTTCTAGACCCAGGATGCAGGCTACATTCCCTGCCATCCCCAGAATAAACAGCTTTCGGTGTGATTTTTGGCTCTATAATCTCACAAGGGAGAATGGAACCCAAATCAGAAACCACTGTTTTTCAGAATTCCTGATACTTATTCTGATTTATTTCTGGAAGGAATGTGGTATACCAACTCTGAGATGTAAAATCCCCAGTTGGAACGTGTCAATCACCTGAAAACGGGAAGTCACTACTTGAGTCTATTTTATGGAAGCGTTGAGGTTCAAACTCCAGCCAGCTCTTTATTTATTCAGATTCATATCTAGTCTTGGGAAGTGTTTTAACTTTTCTTGCTCTTTCACTGTATTATGGAAATGAATCAAAATGAGTGGTATCGGGGAAGACCTGAAGTTCTGGAGCCAGGACAGCCCACCCAGTGTGGAGCCCAAGCCGGCCTTCACCCCTCTCATTTCCCCGGCCCTGCAGTCCGCCAGACAGGTGTTTAGGTTCAGTGACTGTCACACTGTGGCAAGCACGTAAGCCTCATCATCAACAGGATCTGGGGACTGGGCTGGCCAGGGATGGGGAAGGCGCAGGACTGGATTGGTGAGTGCCTCTCTGTCCCATACACCGTTAGTTGCTTCGCCCATGGTAACTCTAAGCCACATAACGTCAATGAAAGCAGAAGCTCAGGGATATGGACAACCCCAAAACATATACCTCCCACCCCGACATTTCCCCGCACTGGTCCCATGTCTTCCCTGCTTGGTTGGTGTTGCTATCTGGAAGTCTACCAGGCATCTCAAACTCAACACATCTAACACTATTCTCGTGTTTTTTCCTAAGCCATACCTTCCTTAGTTGTCCACAGCCCGGCCTTCCTTCTGGCTGCTCAATCATCCCTGACTCCTCTTACTCTCCATGTCTGAGCCGTCAGGGGGAGCTCTGTCAGCTCTACCTCAAAGTATGCCCAGAGTCCCACCACTTCTCAGCGTCTCCAGTGCCACCAACCTGGTCCATGCTGTCACCATCTCACACGCAACTCACTGCCGTGGCCTTGTAACTGGCCTCCCAGCTTCCTGTCTGCCTTGTCCTCCTGCTCCCGGTTCTTCACTTGTTATTCTTTTTAAAATGTCAAATCAAGTTGTGTCAGTCCTGTGCTCAGAACCTTCCAGTGGCTTCCCGCCTGCCTGTGCATGCCCCAGCTCTTGGGGTAACTTGCAGGGTCTGCTCAGCCTGGCCCTGTCGCCACCACATTCCATCTCTGACAGTGTCCCGTGTCCTTCACGCCCCCTGCCACACTGGCCTTGTACTGTTCTTGAGCACGCCAGGCGTCCCCTCCTCTGGCCTCTGCCTCCGGATGCCACATGGTTTGCTTCCTCATTTCCTGGGATCTTTGCTCAGCTATGGCCACGACTTCTGTTTTTAACATACCCCTCACCACAACGGGCACTCCCTTTCCCCCTCACTCTGCTTTATTTTTTCACCAGATCATATACCACCATCTACGTGCTATAGATTTTAATTTTGTAATTGTTTATTATTTGTTTTAGCAGACTGTAAGTGCTACAAGGTAGGGTTTTAAAAATCTATTTCTGAGGGGTACCTGGGTGGTTCAGTTGGTTAAGTGTCTGCCTTCGGCTCAGGTCATGAGCCCAGGGTCCTGGGATCGAGCTCTGCATCAAGCTCCCTGCTTAGCAGAGGTCTGCTTCTCCCTCTCCTTCTGTGCCCTCTCTCTCTCCCTCTCTTTCTCAAAAAATAAAGTCTTTAAAACAAATAAAACTAAAAATCTATTTCTCTTCACTGCTGTATCCATAGTGCCTTGTACATGGCGGGTATCTAATAAATACTCGCTAAATGAATGAAAGAAATGAAGACAGACACTCAGAGAGGTTGGGTAATTTGCCTGAAGTGACCCAGCAAGGAGGTCTAATCAGTTTCAGTTCAGTTCATCTTCCCAGACACTCTGTGCCTGGAATGCCACCCTGTGAACTGACCTTCTGTCTTCCAGCTGGCACACCTTCCTGAGTCTCTCCAGTGGGCCCGGAGCTGGTGTCGTGCCTGGCTCTTGGCACCCCTCCATGTCTGTGGGAAAGTGGAGAACAGAAGAGTGGAAGATCCCCCCACCTAGGGTGGAATAGATTGACCCTCCGCTCCTCCACCCCGTCTCTCTGGGGTACTTCCTACAGGGTAATTGTGCAGCAGTGTTTCTTTCACACCGTTCTGCCCTCCTACAGTCTGAGTTCTTGGAAGTCAGGGAGCATAGCTCAGTCATCTTCTATCACTACCAACTGTTACGAGTGATTGGTAAATGTCCACAAGATTGATATTGCAGGTATTACAATAATTTGAATTATATAAGTCACAGTCCCTGAGAGGAGCTTATGATCACACTGTCTTTGGTCTCCCAGGGTCTATTAGAAAGCACAGCTGTGGGGCACCTGGGTGGCTCAGTCGTTAAGCGTCTGCCTTCGGCTCAGGTCATGATCCCAGGGTCCTGGGATCGAGCCCCGCATCGGGCTCCCTGCTCAGCAGGAAGCCTGCTTCTCCCTCTCCCACTCCCCCTGCTTGTGTTCCGTTTCTTGCTGTGTCTCTCTCTGTCAGATAAATAAATAAAATCTAAAAAAAAAAAAAGGAAAGCACAGCTGTGTGGGTTTTTAATAGGTGACAGCAGGAGCCCCTGGTTGGAGGAAGTGGCAGAGGAGGGAAAGAAAAGCAGAGCAGGAGAGCGGAAGGACAGACGGATTGCATTGACTGACAGCTTTGCCTAGCGCTTGACTAGCCACAAGCAAAATGTTATTTTGGGAAACAATTTAGCTGTTAGGATGGCATTTAAAAATATCAATCTATCCTCTGTTATTAAATAAGTGTTAAAATTATTGTTGAGTTTTGCTCAAAGAGAGGCGATGTCATGGATCTTCAGTCCAAAGGCTTGGGTTCGGTTTATATAATGTAAACGTAAAAAGCTGTGACCTTGGGCAAGTCACTTTATTTCTCTAGGCCTTAGTTACTTCACTTGTAGGAAAGGGGCCACTTTGAGGGTAATATATAGGAAAGAAGTGTATAAATGACAAAATTTTGCTATAATGTTTGTATTTTATATTTTGGAATTAATGGAAGCTTGATTAGTTAATATTTAACTGGTTCAGATGTTACTTTTTAAAACAGTCCTGATTTCCATTCCCCATTTTTCATTGCTTAGCATTGTCATAATCTCTTATGTTTAACACAAAAGAACAAAACTTGGGAGGAAAGACTTTAACTGGACTCATTCAGAGGAAGGAGTCCCGGAATACGATGCCAACCTGGATCCGTGGGAGTCTTGCTGGCTACTTAGGATACTTGCAAAAGCATCTCCCAACTGTGTAGGTTCAGAACACTCTGCATATGTCTTTTGGAAGGAGGGCAGGCCTTTTTGCAATCAGGATGACCATTTACTGAAAAAACACTTCCTAAACATTTACTAAATATAAGCCATAGTAGAAACTGCAAATATGCAGACATTTACCGTCCTGAAAAGGTGCTGAACCAACACCAGAAGTATGGAGTGGGGTAGCCAAAGACAAATGAACATTGAAAAGTAAGATAAATTTCTTAGGGACACTGATAAGGTGCATGGGAAAGAGGAGGATGTGGTTTTGCTGTATGGAGAGTTAAGGGGGACTTTTAGGAGGACGTATCTCTTGAGTGAGTTCTGGAGAAGTGTGGGGTCTGGGTGGATGAAAATAAGGGAGGGGAGGAGCCGAGGTGTGGGAGTGGGCTACGGTGTGTGCTCCCAGCCACACTTGGGCTGAGAAGAGATTTTTCTCCTTCTCAGAGGAACCAGGTCTGTTTTATCTTCCTCACGATTGGTGGTTTCTCTGCCCTGAAGTTCACTACTTTGTAGAGGTAAACCCTTTTCACCTTCAGGGTGCACGTGACATTCATGGGAAGTGGAGCTGGCACGTTTGCCTCTCCTCTAGTCTTGCTACCTTGAGCAAGTTACTTAGGCTCTTTGTGCTCTGGTCTGCTTGTCTGTAAAGTGGGGGTATTGCCTACCTACCAGAGTTATGGTGCTGATTAAAGGACATTTCTTACATGAAGCATCTAGCAAGGTGCCTTAGTAGATACTCAGTAAATTAATTCCTTTAATTTCCCTTAAGTAGCCAAGCATTTAGTTAGACCCTCATCCTGGGCTAGAAATTGCACAGGAGCCAGGAAAGAGGCCTGCCACACCAAGAATGGAGCACCTCCCAGAGGTGCACAGACGCAGAGTGCCAGAAATCAGGCCTTGGAAGATAACCCTGTTGGTTGAAATGTTTATGCCACAGCAAACCAACCATGATGTGACTAATCAGCTGCGCGCCCGGACCCTGGCTTGGTCCGCTTGCAGATTGACTGGTCTGAGAGATTAAGTTCCTTGCAGTTGACACATGAGAGTCTGGTGCTTTCTGTCTAATGAGCATAGTAGAGCCAGAACCCACCCCAGGTGTGGACATTCCCCCAGTGCCTACGTACTCTGGCCACAGCCGAGAATTCACTGTTCTGCGTTCCTCTGTGTTGTATCTCTTTATTTCCAGAGTCTGCTGTCGGAAATAAATGTCTGTTGAATGAATGTGGGCTGTATTGGACAGGTACGACAACGTGTGAGGTCTCTTCCATTGGGGGGTGGGTGCAGAGTGAATTACAAACACCTTTCCAACAAGAAGGAGCTGTTGCACATGTGACAGGATACGTTGGGCTTCTGTTCTGTTGAACGTGGGGAGAAGCTACTGAAGATCCTCAAGTCAAAGATTCTGTGTGAGGGTTCTCAACTGGGAGGGCCCATCAAGATCTAAACACAGGGGCCCAGGCTGCACCTCAGCCCTACTGAGTCCAGATACCCAGACGTAGGACCTAGGTGCGTGCATTGTGTTGGGCCCTGCCAGTAATGCTGATGCACCCTCCCCGTCAGAGTTCGCAGAAGGCGGTTGAGCTTGGGAGTCTGGAAACCCTCAGGCCTAGTGATACCATGTTACATTGGATAAGTCACTTACCTTCGCTGGGATTTAGTTTGTCCCCCCAGAAAATAGAAATCATATTTTTTTACAGAGATGGGGTTCAGAGAGAATAAGACAATGGCCATATGGAAGCTTTGGAAAGTTGAGAGCCCCGGACCCAGAGATGTACTATTACGTGTGCGTTAGAACTCACAAATCCAGGAGTGTTCCGTGTGTGGCTGGTACAGACTACGGCGTCCGGTCTGAACTGAACTCCTGCTGGTTCATGGTCTCTCTTGGGTTCAGTAACTGCACGACTAGTCGTTTGACTGTGAGGAGTTCACTTTGTACTTGTTTATAAGCGAGAGGAATGTTTTCACTCCAGTCAGCCAGTTCAGAGCCTGCGGAATGCCAGCGTTGATCTGGCTGTGCGTTCTTCGCCACCGGCCTCCCTCCATCTTCATCAGCACAAGTGCTGGAAGAGAAAAAAGACAGCCTGCGTTTCCTTGGGGAGCCGTGGAGAAAACAGGAAACCTTGGAGCTCCTCCATCGTCGAAGATCACGTCTTGGCCAGTGGTGTGCAGCCTGCACCCCAGGGGAGCCAGGAAGGAACCGGGAGCAGGAAGCCGGGCATCACCTCCAGGCCTCCCTCCTGAGTGTTCCCAAGTTGTGCTCGGGTCTCTGTCTTGACTGGATGCAGTAGTTCAGAAGCTGTGTACAAGTCAAGATAAAGCCTTCAGGGAGATGGGGAGATGGGTAAAACTGTGTGGTTAGGGTACTTTATGATGATCAGGACATCCAACAGACTCTGATTTAAAGAAGTCTTTGTACTCAGTGATGAAATTCCTTTTCCTGGAGAGAGGATGCTTCCATGGTCAGAAACTTGGAGCACTTCCCAAGCCGTAGAGTGGAGACCTCGTGCTTTTATTATTCTCCAACTTGTTGAAGTGAGGGAAGTAGAGATTCCCAAGGTAGAGGAAGGTAGACACATTTTGCTACAGGTGAGAACCTTGTTTTCCTGGTGTTGGTTGGAACATTCATGATAATCAGATCCCTGGTGTGAACCAAGTGGGAATCAGCTCCTCCCTGTCCTGACTGAAGACTTGAGTACAGCTTGCTTCAAGAAAGATGGGGACCGAGGAGAACATATCCTACTTTGGGGACCAGGTTATACTATAACTCTGTCCATTGCCGGTCCAGCTCCTTTTCTCCTGCACATGGAGCCCTCCGTGGCCTGACTGCATGCTCTCTTAAAGCTCAGCTCCCAGGAACCTTCCTGCTGCCCCAGGGAACCTGGCTTGGATACGGATCTGCACATACCACCTTACTTCCTCATCTCGAAGCCTTTGTCGTCTGCCCGTGAAGTCCTTTGAAACCCAGCTCTGTGCGCACTTTCTTTCCTGACCTCTATCCACATGAATTTCTCTGTTCTTTCTAAACTCCCATACAGCATTCAAGGTCCATCACGTGTAATCTGATATTTAATCTTTCTCAGTCTTATTTTCTCGACTAGAGTGAAGGTTACTTGAAGGGAGAAAGAATATTTGATCCATCTGCATCCCATCTGTCCCACTTGAGGAGGGCTGGGTGCATCATGCCTTCTCCACACCTTTTATTACTTTTCTCTTTAACCTCCAGCCATATATCAGTCATTGTTACAGGCCCTGGAAGGGGAAATGGCAGTAAAGAGGACCGTTGCTGCCTTCTTGATGTCTGTTCACTTTGCGGCATGGAGACCTGATTAGGATTCCAAAAGAGCTACTGAGTCGAGTGAGCAGGCCCTGCTTTTGAATGAGCAGAATTGGTCCAGGCGGTAGATCGACAGGAAGGCCTAAAAGCGCTAGGTGGTAGATTTTCAAAACTGTAGGGATTTACAAAAGTCTATGAGCTAATAAAAATGCATGTGAAACTTAAAATGCCCTTACGTATTTAAATGAAATGTTTCTGACTCGTCCTGATTCCAGTACAAACAAGACCACACGTGTGTTTTTCAGGCCCTTCTGTTGTCGCCCCTCATTTTCCCAGCAGGCCTGCGGGCTGGGGGTTACCATTATCAGCTCCCCTCGGAAGCACCCCGGTAGATTCCGAGAGGCTAGAGTGCTTTCCCAACGTGCTTAGGTGGCAGAGCTGGAAATCGGATCCAAAGCTTCAAACTAAAGAGCCAGTGTTTGCTTTGTCATTTCACAGCTGCCTCCAACCCTGACTTCGTAAAACAAGGAAAATCTGTCAGGTACTCTAGTGATACTTGTTTTATATACTGTTTCGTGGAAAAAATGATTATGTCACCTTTATTGAGCCTTAACTATGACCATTGCAACCTGCTCGGCACTTCATATGCATAAACACGTACCACTGTCCTCATAATCCTGGGACAGAGCTGCTGTTTCACAGATAACAAAAACCAAGGCACACACCAGCTGACTCACAGGAGCAGCATCACCCAGAGCTGGCATCTGAACCCGAGCTCCTCGGCCTCCAGGACCTGTGCTTTTGACAGTCATCTTAGTCATACAGAGGCTTCATGGGGAACAGGAGTTCCGTGGTCAGTTGTTTGAGAAAAACCGTGCCCCAGCTGCCCTGGAAAAGCACAGTGCACAGTCCCACGAAGGCTCTGAGAAGTCCCGTGGGGTGGGAGTTTCACCCCCAGCTTTACACATACGTTTAATGAAGGAACTTCTATTGCCTAACACTTGATTTTTAGTCGACACTCGAAAATTGTGCTACAGCGGAAGGAGATTCAGAGGCTGGAAATTAGAAATGGGAAGGAGAGAGTTTCCAAAGCAAAATCCATAAGTGGAAGAAGTTAAAAGGAGTCTCATGTGAGCATGAATTCAGGCTCCTGCTCTTAACTGGCTATTCATTTGTTCTTCTGGGGTCTCATTTGCCCTACCTGTAAAATGGGATCATTGTGAGGAAAAGTGTGATTTTAGATGCAGAAATGCTTTGTGAACAATGAAACTCAAAGTTGTTGTTTTTAATTGTTATTTACCAATTCATTTCTGTCCTAGTACCTTAGCACAGCATCCACCAGCTATTTGCAGGACAGTTAACAATTGTTGGATGAATGAGTGGATTTTGCCTTCTTTGTCTCTGGGTTCTATAACTGGTATGTTACAACTGAACATTTTTTTTTTCTTTCAGTTTTATTGAGATCTAATTGACATGCAGTGAAACTTCTTAAAAAATGATACTTTGTTCCTTGAATTTTCCTTCTAAATTGTGTTTTTGCTGGTTTTTATGTTTTTGGAGTTTAATGAGATCATGCAGTTGGAATATCAGGAAACATGTTTCGCTCATTCACTTTCTTGCACCCCAAGTTGGACTGCTAAGGCAGTTTATTTTGTATTTTTCTGACATGTCCCTGGCAGCAAGAAATTTTTTGGACAGTTCCAGAATGGTAAATTTCATTCAACAGTGTGCATGTGTTGGTTTTGTTGTTGTTGTTAGGGTTTTTTTTTTTAACACTGCTCATTCCCTCAGATGTGCCCATCTGCGTGTGTGTTTTTTAAAGGAATTTCTAATGTGCCACACTCTTGATGTAATTACTCTTGATGTTTCCTCTTTTCAAAGACTGTCAGGAAGAGAAACTTGCTGCAAGTTTGCATACCAGTGCAGTTCCTACTAATCTCCGGAGAGAGGGGTGAGGGCCTTCTTTACCTGCTTCAAATAAGTCATTTGTTTTTTAGCCCCTGGCCAAAAGAGACAGATAGGAGTTTGAGATCATTCTAATAGGTAAGATGTTGCACAAAGATCTAGAAATTAAAAAGAAGGGAGACCAATCAGATCATTCCTTAGACCGCTACAGCTGGAACTGTTCCTCCTACAGAGACTGTGTTTTGCCAGCAGCCTGTTTGGAGAGGCGGGGTGGGGTGGAGAGGGGCCAGCATTCCACCCCCAGCAGTCTGACAGGCCGTGTGGTGTGTGCGGGCCTAGCCCCACCCCCCTCGGGACCGAGTCTCTCACCTGGCACACCCCCTGGACTGAGTCTCCTAGCCGTGGCGATTGGTTTGGGGGCAGGTCTGTTATCCGGGAGTCCTCCATAGTACTCGGGCTAGGACTATTAGGAAAGATGCCGTTTTCTGTGTTTCGTTTTGGCTTTTTTCCGGGGTCAAGAGCTGTTGGGACCAAGAAAGCCTCAAGTCCCTGGCAGCCAGCATGTGGGGAAGAGTGTCTGAGAATGAAGCCGACAGAGAGGGAGGCAGAAGTCAGTGACGGCCAAAGACATGGAGTTCTCATGGCATGTGTGTTTCAGGCTCTCAGCTCTGCTGAAGCCAGGCTTAATCGAAAGCCTTTTTTTTTTTTTCACTATATGAACCAATAAATTCCATTTTTCCCCATTAGTATCTGTCAGAACCTAGAGAATCCCAAAGAATATACAAGACTGTGCAAGATAAATAAAAAGCAGACCAAAACTTGTATCACTTTTCTCTCCAGAGAGGTGACCATGCCGTCCATCTTCAGAATCACCAGACCACATTCACAGTTTTGTATCCATCTGGGTGTTTAACTGAGGACTGTGGTCTTGGACCCTGTTCTGGACTGAATTGTGTCCCCACCCCAAATTCATAGGTTGAAGCCCCTAGCCCCCCGTGTGACTGTATTTGGAGATAAGTAGGTAATGAAGCTTAATTAATCAGATGAGTGGGTTAATCAAGTAGGTAATTATGGTTAAATGAGGTCATAAGGGTGGGGCCCTGATCCAATAGGATTGGTGTCCTGATAAGAGATGCCAGGAAGAGGAGCCAGGGGTGCTCTCGCACAGAGAAGAAGCCATGTGAGGACACAGGGATGAGGTGGCATCTGCAAGCCACGGAGAGGGGCCTCAGGGGAAACCGACCCTGCCAGCACCTCGATCTGGGGCTTCCAGCCTCTAGAACTGTGGGGAAGTACATCTCTGCTTCTAAGCCCCCTGGTCTGGTGTTTTGTTATGGCAGCCTGAGCTGGGTGAGACGTACCATTAGAAGAAAGAAAGGAGGCTGTTAAGGGTACTCAAGACCACGTCTGAGGGACAGCCCGTGAAGGCCTGGGGTGAGCTCTTCGAGGAAGAAAAGGCAGTGTGAGAACCAGCAGAGCTCCTTAAATAACCCCTGGTTTAGAACTCTAGGAGACACTTGTTTGGACACAGTGTTTACTTCTCACTTCCCTGAAGCACACTTGTCGGGGTCCCTTGAGACATTTCCAGTGGGAAAGAGAGGTGATACTAAACACCGTCTGTGTCCAGGCAATACATGGGTATCTCCTTCTATCCACTCAGAGCTAGACCTTAGGATATAGCTCAGGTAGCTTCTGTTGATTCAGCCATAAAGTGCCCAGAGCTCATTTACAATATATTATTGAATTAACACCACACACAGCTAGTTAGAAATTACCTCCCTTTTACAGATGAGAATAAACCTAGAAAGGGTCAGAACTTGGTCATGGTCACCAGGTAAGTTAGTAGCAGAGCCAGGACTAGAACTCACATCTACTAATTCTGATTCTGTTGCCTTTCTTCCCTGGCCCTGTAACAAGGGGAAAGCGTAGACCAGGAAAGGCTGTGCAGCAATCAGCCCTGGAGAGTGTGCCTGCGGAGGAAGAGCTGGATCCTGGATCCTGGGCACCTGCTCAGGGAGCCAGACGCACTGGCGACCAGCTCCGTCTAGTTAATAAAGCACCACACTGAGCATGCCCTGTAGAATTAGGAGAAGAAACCAGAAATTAAAGAAGTTGTGGCAAGTGGAGAGAATTTGCTAAGCATGGGCAAAACTAATATGGCAGGTTTCAGACAAACTGATCTTAATCATGCTGTTCTCTGGGCAGACTTTCCCAGCTCTGCTGGGCTGCAGACACCCTGACCTGCCGTATTAAAAAGCAGGGGCAAGGGGGCGAGCAGCTGAGGCCGGCGGGCACGGCAGGCCAGCACCACCACCCCTATGTCCACTCGGTCGTGACCACCAGGGCTGAGTCCCAAATCTGGTGTTCTCTTAACATGGCAAGCAGGGCTGCGACCCATTTGCACTTCACCTGTCCCTTTGCCCCTTTAAACATTTTTCTTTTTAATAAGTTAATTTTATTAATTGAAAAATTAATAACAGCTCATAATAAAAAGCTCAAACAGAATAATACTGGAACTTCAACTGAGATCCTTAAGCACTGGACAGAGGCCCCAGCTTGGGTGGGAAGCTGTCTGGGATGGTCTCGGGTACAGCTTTGGACCCTCTGTGCCCTGGGATTTCAGTGTGTGTGTGTGTGTGTGTGTGTGTGTGTGTGTGTGTGTGTGTGTGTGTGTGTGTGTGTGATGCTGTCAAGAAAGAATATGGCTGTGTTTACCCACAAGGATTAGAAATTTGGTGGCAAGTTTTAGGTTCTTGATACTTTTATAACTTCCTTTGGGTTCTCTTGAATATATCAAGAGATTGGCCCCTGCACGTAACAGTTTAGAGAAGAAAATAGTCATTAACCAGGACACCAACTGAGCATGAGATGTGAAGGGAAAACAGATGATGACTAAGAACAGTCAGGCTTTTCAGAGAACCCACAGATGATAAATGCTGTTTAAACAAGGTTCCTCATCTACCCCATAATTTCAGTTTTTCTGGCTTTCCCACTATTGGTTAAGATGAAGTTCAGTCATTTTCTAATTACAGCAATCCTTGTTAGGGTTCATAAGGTGGAACTTGAAATAAAATGAGTAACTCAGATGCACAGTACAGGTAAAAGAGTAGCTGCTCAAGTGTCTAGTAAACACCACGTGGGCAAGTTCTAAAGAAAGCGCAGCGGCGAGGCCCCTCCCCCACACGGAGGGGTGGCTGGTGGTTTCTTTGCTGGGACTCGGCTGACATCTTAGCCCATCTCTTCTCTCTGGCTGTGCATCGGGGGTGGTGTGGCTGAGCCCGTGGCCTTGCTCTTGGCCTTGCTGGTCTCCGCCCCTGTGCGCGCTTGCCAGATGCCTCCGTACAGAGTGGTCGTGTTGCAGGCACTTTGCTCCCCTCTGCAGACTCTCACAAGCTCCGTTTGTTTCTCTGCTTTCTCTGTCCTGCTTGTTTTTGAGCACTTTAAAATTATTGTACTTTTTTCTCTTCTGAACGCCTCCTCACTCCTTGATCGTAATACGCTGGGCGGTTACTCGTCTGCCCTCATCCGCTCCCTCTAGACTAGACCAGCCTCCCCTCTGGGCTGCACTCAGGCTACATCTGCTCCTCTTGGATTTGCATTACTTCTGGTTCTCACTGTTTTCCCCACGTTTGACTTGAGGCACTAGGGCACAGAGAGGGCAGAGGGTGGCTGCTCATGGCTCTTCAGAAAACTCACCTGGACAAACAGAACAAAATGATAAAACACAACCTGACTCCCACACAATGAATACAATTCACTCCCAAGAAATTAAGCCTTTTTATGGATCTTCCTATCCTTTTGCTTTTACATTTTCCCAGTCTGCACCAAAGTGTGGCTGGCCAGACACCTTCCCTGGGACATTAGGGACCAAGAGGAAAGGTTTCTCCTTGATGCTTCTCCGTTCCACCCTTCATGACCTTTACTACCTATGTTCTTTTTTTTTTTTTTAATTTTTTATTGTTATGTTAATCCCCATACATTACATCATACTACCTATGTTCTTAATTTGTTTGATCCATAAGTAGTTCTATGCCTCAGTTTCTTCCTTTCACATTGGTATGATACCATAGGCAGGCTCCAATGCAAACAAACCCGTGGATGTAATAATACATATAATAGCACGCTATAAGGTTACATAATCAAGGGAATATATAATGTACAGTAATATGTGTTTAGAAATAGTTGCATTGTCATTGCATATAAATATGTTTATTATTGACAATAAAGGCCCTCCCGTCGTTCCATTCGTCTCTGAGACCAGGAAAGCAGTCAGTATTAATTAAAAGGAGAAAGTTATGGTTGGTAGAGCAGAGAGGAAACTTTTGAAAAGATACTGAACTTTTTTCCGGAACTCCTGGTGTAAGATTATGCTCTAGTTAGCTGTGAGACATAGGGCGAGTTCTTCCCCCTGGGCTTGCAATGCCCTCCTTTGAATATGGTGATGGATAACCTCCATGTATACTTCACAGAACAGTTTGGATAATTGAATGATATAATACATCTGAAAGTACTTTGTAAACTGTAAAGTGTGATGCAAAAAGCTGAGGGAGCAATGAGGCAGAGCGTGCTGTGGTATGCAGACCTGGGTTCAAGGAGGCCTGCGCTTACTGGGTGAGTGGTCTTGAGCTGCTCTCTGAGCCTCAGTCCTCTCGTGTTTAATGGAAATGATGATAAATGTGAAGGGCCCAGCACACAGTAGGAGCTCAATAAATGTCTTTAAAAAGAGATTATATTAGAGGTATGTCCTGGATGTGACATTTCAATTTTAACTGGGTATTGCTAAGCAGATTTCACCATGAACTTAGACCCCATAAATAAATTTGTCTGACTTAGTGTATTTTCCCTGGTATTTTTGGTGAACTGGTTTTTTGTGTGCCAATTACAATGCCTGACTTAGAAAATTCCATCTGAAAGCTGTGCTTTTGATTTGCAGAGAATAGAATATTTCATAAGGTGGAAATTAAGTACTCATTGATGGAGAACGTAGACCAGTGCTGTCCATCAGAGACATACATAGCACAAGCCACAAATGCGAGCCACACGTGGAATTGTAAATATTTAGTAGCCCTATTAAGAAAAGTAAAAAGAACTTGGGCACCTGGGCGGCTCAGTCGGTTAAGCGTCTGCCTTCAACTCAGGTCATGATGTCAGGGTCCTGGGATCGAGCCCCGCATCAGGCTCCCTGCTCAGCGGGGAGTCTGCTTCTCTCTCTCACTTTCCCTCTGTGCTTGCTCTCTCTCTCTCTCAAATAAATAAATAAAATCTTTAAAAATAAGAAAAGTTAAAAGAACAGACAAAATTAATTTTAATGATGTGGCTAACTATATCCAAAATAGTGTAATTTCAGCATGTCACCAAAGGAACAATTATTAAAGAGCTATATTGCCTGACTTTTATATAGTAAGTCTTTGAAGTCTGGTATGTCTTTCAGGTCAGTATCATTTCTCAGGACTGGCTACATTTCAAGAGCTCCTGCTTATGTGTGGCTTGAGGCTGTGGGATGAGACAGTGCAGCTCTGGAGTCCCGGGGAACTGAGATCTAGAAAGTGACTCGTGGACGTCTATTACGTTGTTGTGTTTAGCAAATGGACTTCAGGGTGCCAGCCAAACAGAATTCCCAGATTTATGCAGTGTTCCTTGCTCTGTATCACATTTGCGTGGATACTGGAAGTTTCCAAATACTCTCAGATTGCTCCAGATTTCTGTGTTACTGGCAAGAGCACAGTGGAGACGCTGCCTCCTGAAACCCCCTCATGTGTGGGCTCAGTGATCTCCTAGCAGGGCGAGGAGATGACAGTGCTTCAGTAGCGGTCCCTGGGCTGGGGGCAATTCATATGCTTTTTGTGGTGGGAAGGTCTCTTCTTGGAGGTCAGGAGCACCTTTGAGAAATTACTGGAAGTTATTAATACAATCCCCTAAAAAAGTACATGCTCAAACTACAGCATTGCATCCAGTACCAGGGGTTGTCTGGGTTCCCAGAGCCCATCTGTGCACTGCAGGTGTGGAGCAGGATGCACACACATGCTTGAATGTGCAAGGGGTGGTTGGGAAAGAGTGTACATGAAAGGGGCACCTGGTGCTGGGACCCAGCGCAGACCACCTCGTCTTACTGCAGTTCCCACATACTGCAGGGTGTTCATACAAATTGAATGTTCGTGGCAACCCTGCATCCAGCAAGTCCGTTGGTGGCATTTTTTCAAGAGCTTCACATTTTTTCACATAATTCTCACAATATTTCAAACTTTTTCATTATTATATTTGTTACGGGGATCTGTGATCAGTGATTATAATTCACCGAAAATGCAGATGGTTAGCATTTTTTTAGCAATAAGGTATTTTTAATTAAGGTACGTACATTGTTCTTGTTGACACAGCACGACTGGACACTTACCAGACTGCAGCAGAGGGAACGTGACTTGCGTGGGCCCTCACGTTGTTGCAGTATTCACTCTACTGCAGTGGTCTGGAGCTGGACCTACGGTACCTCTCACCATGTGCCTCTAGTTGCCGCCCATTGAGGGAGCTGGGATCGGAGTAAATATTGTAATTTTTCATGGCATGTAGTATTTCTTAAACAGATTTTGCTTAAACATGTACACATACACACAAAACAACAACCCCTTGCTCCAGAATCCCATGTGAAAAGTGTCCAGAGGACTTTGACCAAAGTCTGCAGGAAAATAAACATAGGTTGAGCACACTCAGGCTGGGGCTGCAGAGAGGAGCCAACCCAGGCCCTGCCCCAGCTCGCCTGGCCCCTCAGACAGCCCGCTGCAGCCCCCCACCTCCAGCCGGGCCCTGCAGAGGCGCTGTGAGTGGGCTGCCACACAGGGTTTCCCAGAGGACAGAACTGTGGTGATAGACACCGACGGATGTAGTGGGGGGCTGTCTGCCCCTCCGTAGGCCCCTTCTCTTCTGAAGCAGTTTGGGCAGAACCTTGATCAAGGGCGCATTTCCTGTCAGTGAACTCAGTGTTAAAAAGACAGAGATTGGGTGGGAGTAGAGGTGGGGTGTTACTAGCAGAGCTGAAATGTTTTGTGAGGAGCGACAGTTTATGAACTCCTTGAGGCTCTGGCAAAGGGAGAAGCTGCATCGAGTCACTGCCTAGTAGGTGACTTCAAGACCAGTGACTTTGAGAAGTTTCCATGGGAGTGTTGCGTGCGTGGACAGCCAGAGGAGGCAGAGGCCACAGACTTGGGTGCCTATTGTTAATACGAAAAGATTTTAGGGGCATGTGTCAAAAACAAATACATTGGTTCACAGATTCCAGGCCTGGATGACGGGATTTTTTTTTTTTTCATTTTTAAATCCTGAACTCTGTTATTAGCTAGATCCAGACTGATGAAATGGAAGTTGCTGGAAGTTCATTGGAGAGAGTGCCACACGCTAGGAAATGAGTGTCAGATGGTAGCCGTTGCTTGGAGGACGCACACCCAGGGTCATATGGAATGTAATTCCCCCTCTCTACTAAGAAGACCCCATTACTGTGTAAGTTAGTGAGAATAAGGCCACAGGGATAACTCTGGCTTTGGGACAGGGAACAGTGTAACTCCTGCAGACGTTGACGCTCATGCTCAG
Source organism: Halichoerus grypus (assembly GCF_964656455.1). Lineage (NCBI taxonomy): Eukaryota > Metazoa > Chordata > Mammalia > Carnivora > Phocidae > Halichoerus > Halichoerus grypus. The sequence goes on from NC_135719.1 coordinate 146,762,527, forward strand.
TACTTGGGGTGAAGTCTGTGCAGGACCTTTCCTGACAACACACTGAGTGCGCTTCCTACGTTAGGAACCAGTGCCCAGGGCACCTGCGCAGGACTCAGCTGGCGTCAGTACAAACGGCCGGTAGTATTATTAATAAAGCAGAGTTTTCAGCATCCCACCTCTGTGACGAGCTTCTCTGGCCAGTGAAGTGTCTGCTTTTCAAGAACCATTCCCATTCCTTGTTGTATTTAACCTTCATTAGCAGAGTAGAAATGAAGACACCCAGACAGACCAGTCGAGGCTTAGAATAGTTCTGGGGCATCAGCGCTGGGCGTGCTCCGGTGGGCTGGGCACTCAGCCCCGCACGTGACCGAGGAGGGCAGCAAGGCTCTGAACGGTGACCGGTGTGCCTGAGGCCCTAGAGCAGCTGCTGTCTGTGCCCTGCTGCCCAGCCTGGTGCCCGCTCCCCAGCACTCCGCGCGCGCAGCAGAGGTGTTAGCATGAGAGGGAATTAGATCACTTACCTGCGAAACTGCTTGCAAAAGCAGTCTGGAAACTTGGACAAAGATTTTTTAAAGATTTCGGTTTTTTGAAAATTAATTTATTAACAAAGTGATTTTATTTCCTGTCAGCCTAGACTAAGGAACTAAGCTATCGCAGCTGCCCTCCTAGTAATGGTTTCTGTTGGCCATACTTGAAAGTAGTATCATCGGCTTCAGGACAAGAGAATTTTAAAATAGAATGGACTCCATTCTTACAGCAGGGAGTGCTCCTAAAGGCGACTGTGGCTCTTTGGCTGTCAGGACGGGCGGGGATGCCCAGAGAAGCCAGGGACTCACCTGCAGTTGGATCCCCGATCCTGAGGCCCAGGGAATGGAGCCCAGTCTGCAGTGCCTCTCTGTTCCTACGTCAGTTCCTCAGCTTTTGAGGGCTTGCCTTCTTGCACCTAGTTTCTCCTTTGAGCTCACAGGAGAGTCCCTTCAGAGACTTGTCCTGCCTCCACGGACTGCAGGCAAGTCGAGGAACTGGTGTCTGGGGTGGGGCTGGCGTGAGGCACCTGCCGCCTACAAGAGTATTTACCATGGAGTTCTGCCTCTCTGCAAAGCTCTGGGGCCTTGGGTGAAGCACTTCGCTCTTCTAGGCTCCAGAAAGTAAGAATATTAATTTGTGCCTCACCCACCTCCCTAGCTGTGATGATTGGGTGTGCAGGCAGCTTCTTTAAATGCAGATCACTATAGAAATGTTAGAGGGTGCTCTGTCTGAGGGCAGAAATAGACCGACGGCTGCCCACTTCCTTCCTTTGCTGCTTCCTGTCCCCCCTTTCTCTCTGCCTTCCTCACTCATAGCTCTGTCTGCTGGTGGTGCTCCTCCACGGAGACAGGAGTTTCTCTTGTCCCATCAGCCCGCCCCGTCGTCCTCCGTGCCCTTTCGTGTGCTGCGCAGCCGCGCACCCGTATCCGTATAACCTGGGAGACCTGTCTGAGGTGCCGGGTCACAGGAGACCTGCGTCCAGGTTTCAGCCCTGTCACTGACTGACTGCAGCCTTTTGGACTAGTTGCTTCTCCTCTGCGGGCCTCAGTTTCCTTCACAGCAGGCTTTTTCAGCCTGGCACAGTTGAGACTGGGTTGGGTCACTCTGTTGTGGGGGCTGTGCGTTGTGGGATAGTTGGCAGCGTCCTTGAAGCCACTGCGTTGTGTTGCAGTAGTGGTCATAGAAATAAAATCAGCGCCCACTCTGCAGATGGTTTCAAGTATTAAATAAGGAGACTGAGATATCTTCTGGAACCTAGTACACTCTCTCTCCTGCCTTAATCCTCTGTTCCTGCCCTGTCTTCACAGTGTCTTTTCTTCCTGCCCAGACTGGCGAGGGCCCCCCCGGGCCTCCCACCCTGCGCTTTTCTCATCATCGAACTTGCCACATCTCATTGTCTTCTCGAGTGCAGGCATCTGTTTTATTTAACTGGATATCGTTGGTGTTCAGCATGGTGCATGTCATTTAACAGGTGCCCAACACATGTTTGTTAAATGACTAAATCTCTCATGTGGGTACAGTGCTTCTCAGTGTGCAAGGCACTTTGCCCATCCATCATCTCCACTGATGCTCACCAGAACTCTGTCAGCTGGAAAGCCCTGGCGTTGCTGCTTCCCTTTGGAGTGAGCACACCTTAGAAGGGAAGAAGTGGGGCTGGGAACCTCGGGTCCTGCCTTTCTCCTGTTCCATGCTGCTCACATGAGGAGCTTGGGGAGGGACTAGCCTTAAACCCAAGTGTTACTCTTCTCCTGCTCCGTCCTGCCCTGGGTGTATTAGTAAGACTAAATCTGTCAGTGGTGTCTGTTCTCCCTGTGAGTCTGTGTTTGTGGTTAACCAGCGGAATGAATTATGGCATGAATCAGTGAATTCCTGGAATGCTCGGAGCCCAGTGTGCACTGATGACCTTAAGTAGTCTGGACAACTTTTTCCTCCAGCCGTATCCCGAATCTCGTGAAAGCCAGGTTTACTTCCAGCATAATTAGAGCAGTAGGTGACCCAGAAGCAGCTCAGAGCAGAAATAAAATCTTCAGAAAAGACCTGTCTGATTTGATATGATTCTTTTTTCTTATCTTGTCACTGAAAACAAGGGTTGAAATTTCAAAGTGGAGGATCCTTTTCTCCTTAAAAGCCTCTGAGGCAGTGAGCCTACAAGACTGAAAACCTAAAGGGTTAGAAGATGCCCGGAGACAGGATTTGCAAGAAGGCATTGGGTTATTTATTCTTCAGCAAACACAGTGCTGATTAAGAATTTTAACAGATAGTATAAAGGAATCCTGGTCTAAGCATCGGGAGGCTTGGTTTCCAAACTCAGGTGTGCAAGCACTGTTTGAGACCTTGGGCGGATCTCTTTCTGTCACACGACCTCAGTACTTTCATTTGGCCATTAAACCCAAAGACAGAACGAGTCATTTGTTGAACATAGAGCTGACAGGCCATCTTTGGCAATCACACAAAATCAAAGTCAAAGCAAGTCATTTTCTCCGGTTTCCTACAGGTGCCTGGCCGGCCTGTGTCTAACCGACATAGTTTTCCCTGTGGCTCCCCCCTCCGGAGAGCAAAAGCGTATCTTGTCCATCTCTGGACTCCAGTACCAGCACTGGCCCTAAGCGTCTCCTAGGGATCACATGAAAGAAGGGCTCTTTCTTTCCAGGGAGCTCCATTTCGGAGGCCCAGAACAAGTGTTGTCATTTTCCATTTATCTCTCCAAGCTGCCGCCCCATTTTCCTCAGCCTGTCCTCCTGTGTTGGGATCCCTGCTGGCCTCGTCAGCTCAGGCCCCTTCCAGAATGCTTTCAGGCTGCCAGCACCTCTCGTATTATGATACCCAAAACTGATCTCAATATTCCATGTGCGGTCCAACCTGCAGAGAGAAGGGGTTACATACTGCACAGCCTACGTCACAAAATAGATGAGTCAAGGACCCCATCACTGTTCCTGGTCGAGTTCTGAGTTCTGATGAGACGTGTATGCAGTACCATCCGGCTCGCCGCGGGATTTTTCAAGAGGACTTATGGAGATGTTGGACACTTACATGGAAAGTCCAGAAATCAGTTGTCAGTTGATGTCTGGGAAAGGCAATTCAATGGAGAAAGTACTGTCTTGTCAACAAATGGAATTGGAACAATCAGACATCGATATGGGAAAAAAAAAAAGAACTTTGGCCCAATCTTCACACGTTGTACCCAAGTTACCTCTAAATGGACTCTAAATCTAAATGTCCAACCATGAAACTGCTGGAAGAAAACTTGCAACAGTCTTCATGACCAGTGGGTTAGGCAAATGGTCCACATGCGTAAGAACAAAAGCACCATCCAAAAAAGATAAAACAAGGCAAATTGGACTTAAATTAAAATTAAAAACTGTTATTCTGTAAAAGATGACGTTAGGAGAATGAAAAGACAAGAAACAGATTTGGAGAAAACATTTGCACATCACAAGGCCTTGTCTTCAGAATGTGTAAAGAACTCTCTGAACTTAACAGTAAGAAAACAGCCCTGTGTTTTTAAGTGGGCAAAAGACTTAAGTGGACGCATCACCGAAGAGGGCATACAGTTGGCACACAGCACGTGGAAGGACGCACAGCACCAGCTGTTACTAGAGAAGTGCAAATTAAAACGACAACGAGCTGTCTGCATACGTGTTAGAATGTCTGCAATAAGAAAATATTGAGGATGCCAGAGGCTGATGGGGGTGCAGAGCAGCAAGATCTCCCCTGCATTGCTGGCAGGAAGGAAAATGGTACAGCCATTCTGGAAAACAGTGCGACTGTTTCTTATAAAATTCACCATTTAACCCGGCAGTCTTAGTCCTCTGTGTGTGCCCTGTGGAAATGAAAACTTACGTTCAAGAGAAACCTGTACGTGTGTGCATGGCTGTTTACAGCAGCTCTGTTTATAACGGCCAAAACCAACTCAGACGTTCTTGAATTTAACGGAGAAACGATTTGTGATATAGCCATATAACAGAAAACTAGCCTGCAAAAACAAAAAAAAAGACAAAACTTAATAAACGCAACTCAGATGAGTCTCAGAGGCATTATGCTGAGTGACGAAGCCATCTTAAAAAGTTACATGCCCTATGTTTCCATTAGTGTGGCACTCGCCAGAAGGAAGGGACTGAGCCGGAGAACACATCACTGGCTCCCGGGAGTAAGTCGGGGGCGGGTGGGGTGGGAAACGACCTCTCAGGGATAGCTAGAGGGAGTTTGGGGAGGGATGGAAGCAATCTCCCGTAGCAGTGATTGCACATATCTGTACAGGTGTTAGATTCATAGAAATGACATATATTCAAAACCAACAAAAATTTCTGAGAAACAAAAAAGCTCCAGTAATTTGAATGATGAAAAATGGCTTCTCATTATTATGTTCCTCTGGATTGATTTAATTCATAGTCAACTAAATCCAGCCAAGTGTCCTGTTTTCTTCAAATGTTCAGTAAAACCATTAGAAACCATTGAAAGGAGGCAGAAGGTTTGGAAACAGTAAAGTACTCGGCGTAAATGAGTAGTCCTCAGGTCCAGTTCATAGACTCGCCTTGAAGCCAGTGCAGACACTGCACCTGCTGTGTTCTGGGGAGGCCTTTTTAGTCATAAGTGCCCTTGCCTCATTGTATTTTCTCTTCACTTTCTCGAAAGCTGAAATAATTTAGAATTGTCACCCTGGATGAGGTCCTTTCTACTGAGCATTGTTTCTGATGGGAGCCAAAATGGTGGGTTGGTTTTCTCCAATAATCCTAAAGTCCCACTGTTAATTTATAACCCATTTGAAAGCATTTTCAATCAGTGTTTGGAGCATTTTTTTTTTAATCTTTATTTGAGAGAGAGAGAGCTCGTGTGGGGGGTGGGGAGGGGCAGAGAGAGCGGGAGAGGGAGAATCTCAAGCAGACTCCACACTGAGCGTGGAGCCTGACTCAGGGCTCGATCTCACGACCCTGAGATTATGACCCGAGCAGAAACCAGGAGTCAGACACTTAACCGGCTGAGCCACCCAAGACGCCCCTGGAGCATTTTTTAATAATGGCTTTATTGAGATATAATTTACAAACCATGGAATTCCACCCACTTAAAGTGTACAGTTCAGTGGTGTCAGTATATCCAGTCTTGCCACCATCACCACGATGTATTTGAGAACATTTTGGTCACCCCAAAAGCAAGCTCGGTACTCATTAGCAGTCACTCCCCAGGTTCCCCTAATCCCTTCCCCCAGTCCTAGACAACCACAGATCTGCTTCTGTCTTTATGGATTTGCCTGCTCTGCACATATCACATAAATGGAATCATAGAATATATGGTTCTCTGTGCCTGGCTTCTCTCCCTCTGCCTGGTCTTCATGGCTCATGCACGTTACAGTGCGCATGCACCACTGTCTGAGACGTTACGGTGCTCAAGTCCCTCTGTGCACAGCAGGACTGACTTGAGTCCGTGCTCCTCAAGGGGACACAGAGATGAAACAAAAGCAACACTGGGCTGGGATACTGAGAACTGGAGTCCACACACATTTCCCCCATGTCCACAAGGGTTATATTTGGGGAGAAAGGGCCAGGGGAGATGAGAGGGGCCTTGATTTACCTTCCGTATCATCTGTAGTTTGAGTTTTCTAACTTTAAACAAATAAAACTTTAAAATAAGGGCCATCTGAGTGGGGAACTAATGCCTCCTGTGTTTTTTTTTTTTACTTTGTATCTCTCTATGTTAAAAAGTCTCTAAGAAATCATGTATTTTTAAGTCTTCACTAGGATTGTTTATTTAAGTATTTCTCCCCCAGATTTTTCAGTTACTTTACAGAGTTGAGTCTATAGTACATACATACATGGTCATGATTATTTTTTCTAGTAATTAATATTCCTCTGGATCCTTGATCACGTTTTTCTCCTTAAATTCTGTTTGTCTGATGTCAGAATTGCTAACCTGGTGTCCTTTTATTTATATTTGCCTTATAACTTTTCCATTTTTAAAGTTTCATTCTGGAATTATCCTTTTGTTTCAACTGTCTTATGTAAACTGCATGACTCTGATTCTTGTTTTTTATTGAATCCAACAATCCCTGTCTCTTGACCAGTGATTTGTAACCCATTTGTGGTAGATCACTACTATTACATGAGTACAGCTGCCTACAAACCAGGCCACGTGTGTTCCTGGGGGTACATTGAGACTTCCTGGGGCTACTCTGGCAAGGACAGTGTGAAGGAATCTATTCCCAGAGTTCCCGCTTCCATACATCCTCCATCCCAATGCGATCTGACAGTGTGCCTGTGGCATGCTGGCTCCCCTTTCTCACACCACCTTTCAGGATTCCTCTGTTCTCACTGGAGCAGAAGGACACACCACCGGGGCGCCTGGGTGGCTCAGTTGTTAGGCGTCTGCCTTCGGCTCAGGTCGTGATCCCAGGGTCCTAGGATCAGGCCCCACATCCGAGCAGGGAGCCTGCTTCTCCCTCTCCCACTCCCCCTGCTTGTGTTCCTTCTCTCGCTGTGTCTCTCTCTGTCAAATAAATAAATAAAATCTAAAAAAAAAAAAAAAGAAGGGCACACCACCTGCCTTTCCAAATCTTAGGAAGAGTCAGTGCCTCGGGCTATCCCAGCCCTCAGCAGACCAAACAGAGGACTAGTTTGAGGATGCATTGGCCCTGAAGGAGAGTCCTCTGAGAGCCGGGGAAGCGGTGATGGAGGATATTGAAGAGGGCAGCTTTCATTTCAGCAAGGCCACCAACTCGTGGCCTAGCACCACTCCTCATCTCTCTGGTTGTCTGTTTAAAATTAAAGACTTCAGAGGTGGTCTGCTCTCACTGTGATGTGTATAAGCATGTCTGAGTTGGAAAATTAGTCGAAATTTTTCTGATAGCAAGTAAATTTGATTTGGCTGAATAGTTTGACCGAGTAAACAGGCTGTGCCAATGTTTTATGACGGACCTTTGTCATAAATTGAAAGCGCTTAGGGATGGCTGGCTGGCTCAGTAGGAAGAGCGTGCAACTCTTGATCTTGAGGTTGTGAGTTCGAGCCCAGCACTGGGTGTAGAGATTATTTAAAAATAAAATCTTTATTGGTTCTGGGGTGGCTCAGTTTGTTGGGCATCTGACTCTTGGTTTCGGCTCAGGTCATGATCTGTGGGTCATGGGATCGAGCCCCGAGTTGGGCTCTGTGCTCAGCACGGAGTCTGCTTGAGAGTCTCTCTCTCTCTCCCTTTCCCTCTGCCTCTCCACCTGCCTCTCCCCCGCTTGTGCGTGCTCGCTCTCTCTCTCAAATAAATACAATAAATTTTTTTTTTTTTAAAAGAAACTGCTGAGGCGCCTGGGTGGCTCAGTCAGTTAAGCGTCTGCCTTCAGCTCAGGTCACAATCCCAGGGTCCTAGGATCAAGCCCCATATCGGGCTCCCTGCTCAGCGGGGAGTCTGCTTCTCCCTCTGCCCCTCCCCCTGCTCATGCTCTCTCTCTCTCTCTCTCTCTCTAATAAATAAATAAAATCTTAAAAAAAAATAGAAGGAGCTTAAGCTCACATATTAAGTTGTATTTGTAAATTTAACATACTTAATGCATATAACACCACGTATAATGTTTCTAAATGTTAAATCCTTTGCAACCATCTAAACTTACCAGGAAAAATTACAGATGCCACCTAAAAAATATGCAACAGGATACATAATTTTCCTAAATATTTCTAGAGGGTACACAAGCAGAAAAAAATTGGAGACGAGAGTAATAGCACTTGCTTCTGCTATCTTATTCTATATTTTCTCTATATATATGTTTTTAATGCTTTTTCTCCTGTTTTTTTTTTCTCCTGCCCCACCTTCTGGGTACATATATTAAATTTTCTTCAAACAAATTGGGCACCTGGGTGGCTCAGTTGGTTGAGCGACTGCCTTCGGCTCAGGTCATGATCCTGGAGTCCCGGGATCGAGTCCCACATCGGGCTCCCTGCTCAGCAGGGAGTCTACTTCTCCCTCTGACCCTCCCCCCTCTCATGTGCTCTCTCTCTCTCTCTCATTCTCTCTCTCAAATAAATAAGATCTTTAAAAAAAATAATAAATTTTCTTCAAACAAATTCAAAATCGTACATTCTATTTTCATTCTCCCAGTTGCTACTCCTAACTTATTGTGACCCCTGCTTACACTTTTTTTTTTTAAGATTTTATTTATTTATTTGACAGAGAGAGAGAGGGAGAGAGCACACAAGCAGGAGGAGTGGCAGGCAGAGGGAGAGGGAGAAGCAGGCTCCCCACTGAGCAGAGAACCCAACGTGGGGCTCAATCCCAGGACCCTGAGATCATGACCTGAGCCGAAGGCAGACGCTTAACTGACTGAGCCACCCAGGCACCCCACTTACAGTTATTTTTGTTGTCATTGATTTAAGGCTTCTCAATGTTCATGGCCTCCTCAGTCTGTAGTATTCTCTTACCTCCCTCTGTTCCACGTAGACTAATACCCACACATACAAGAGTTGGTGTATTTGGAATTTCTGTCCTAAGTTATAGAAACACTTTCTTTGAAAATGGTTATTGATTATCATTGCTTATCAAACAATTAAACCTCAGGCAATAAGAAACTTCACTAGATTTTTGCTTGCCCCAGTTTTTTGAACTATTTTTTAAAACCATTTTAATCTGCAATTCCGTGTTATTGAGTACGTTCTCAGTGTTGTGCAACCATCACCACAATCCAGTTTCAAAACATTTTCATCTCCCCTAAAGGTAGCTCCGTACTCATTAAGCAGTCTTTTCCCATGCCTTCTCCCCCACCCCCATTAATTATATTTTTTTATGTTTTTTGATGTTTTGGCATCTTTGGGGGACCTTGCTAGCTGGGGAGAGGCTCACAGAGCTAGCTAATTCCTACAGACCGTAAACTGTTGGTGGGGCCACCTTTCATGTACAAGCCAACCCATCCCAGTCCACAGCCCTAACCCCTCCTTTATCTGACTCACAGTCCCCAAGCCAGGATTTCCCCTGCCTGAAGCTACCCCAAACAACTAGGGACAGCCCCGCATTCAAACTAGCAATTCTAATCTGTTTAGCCTGCCCTGCCTTTCCCACAGAAACCCCCAGAAAGGCTGTGTCCCGTGCTTTCCCCTTGCTCGTTCCTGCCTCCTGATGACGCTGGTACTTCCGTAATACCATGCCTCTTGTTTCAAGGGGAGCTGTGAGTAACATTAAACTTTTCTTTTAGTGGCATTGTCATCATTTGGTCACCTTTATAAACTAAGACCCAGGCATAAATTATTGCTGCCACCCCAATGACACTAATCTGTGTACAGAAACAGGAACAGAGATCAAATATGTATTTCTTATTATATCTCACAGGTTGCTTCATTTGTTCTTTTTCTTCCGTCTTTTATAGTGCTTGCACTTCTCAGAGATGTTCTCATTATCCCGTGAGTTCATCATTATTTCCTTGGAACATTCAGTTGACTTGGCTAGTAATGTCTGTCTGTGATGCAGATGAGTTTGGCCAGGAGCTTGGTTGGGATGGCAGTTACTTGGGGCAGAGTGCCCTGTGTTGCAGACCAGATTCACACATTCCCTTTCCAAATGCTGACATTTGAGAAACAAGACCATGTCAGGACCGTCTCTGTACACTAGTAATTCCCATACTTCTTGAGTACCAGTCTTTTCCGCAGAACAGCTTAACAAACATTCTGAACACACGCTATGTATACCAAGAATTGTGCTGAGCACAACTGGTGATAAAAGATGCATAAAACATGGTAGCCCCTCCCTAAGGACAATCATCTGTGACAATTAAATTGATAATATTGTAAAATGCAGGAGAAACACAACAGCAGGAATAATTTTGTCTATCTTGGGGGCTCAATAAACACTTCATAGAAGAGGTGATATGTAAATTGGGTCTTGAAGGGCAAACCCAGGGGGACTGCATTTGGTCATGCAGCATTGCCAGGAGATTTTCATAATGTGTCACTGATGGTAAGTAATTCTGTGCAGCCATTTCTCCATCCCCTTTTCCTCCACTCCTAGGACACGAGGACCTTCAACTCAGAACACTGTCTTTTTTTTTTTTAACACAAATTCTCATGAAAAACTAGTATTAGAAAGCAAAATTTTTTTCTGTATTTCCTAGTCAAAGACCCTTTTATGCTCAAACATCCCACAGAGAGAGAGTAGAAGAGAGAACAGTCTGTTTACAGATAAAGAAACTAAGATTCACAGAAATTAGATGATTTTCCCAAGCCACAAAACAAGTCTTTGAATTTGATCTCTTAAGTAAAGTGGCCTGTAGTATGGCTCCCTGATTCGTCGTCAACCATTCTGCTCTCTCATGGGATCTAAACACATGGAAAACGCTCTTTCAATCCAAGTCAATACAAGTTGTCAGTTACTGAGCATTTACTATGTTCAAGATGCAAAGCCAAATGCCTTAGCATTTAGTATCCTGTGTGAGATTTGGTGACCTTCCCATTCGTTCATTCATTCATTCATATATTCATCATGCAGTCAACATTCACCCTGCACCTGCTACATCCTAAACAGTGTAATAAGTGCTGAGCTCAATTCATAGGAACACATTATAAGGTGGGGCCTTAAACAAGACATTACTTAACACTCTCACTGACTAGTTCTTCAGATATTAACAGCTCCTATCCTATTTTTCCAACATTTTCTATTGCCTTGACACAATTGATTTAGGAACTGGCGTTGTACCTGCAGTTCATAATTATTAATATGGACAGTCCTTTCATTGAACAGATGAGGAAACTGGGACTGAAAGTGGGGAAATAAATGCCCAAGGATGTATAGCATGTCAATAATAGAGCATGGGCTAGAATCCGTATATCCTAACACCCTCGCCAAAAATCTTTCCATATTTCTTACTCCTCATAATTCACATAAGTGCCTTATTAAAGCTAGATGACAGGGTTAAAAGAATGCCCCCAGAAGGATCACTCTTAACCTCTTATCTACTTATTGAAACCAAGAGAAGACAGTAGTAACATGACTGGAGGACAGCAGAGATGAAGGATGGAAGTGAAAAGCATATTCTTACAGTGAAGATGTTTACACTCAGGCTACCATCTTCAGGAAATGCTCAGAAAATGAAAGAGAATATCCTTTGGTAGTTTAATAATCATTGACTTCTGCTTCAGGTCTTGACAGAGGAATGATTGTGGATTTGCTCTCTTGACAAAAAAAAAAAAAACAAACTATGAAACTGAACAAAATAATATGAAGCACCTGAATATATGGATACTGAAACTCACATAAAATATTAAATTCTTGCTGTTTTCAGGCATTGACAGATAGCACAGGACTTTGAGTCTTGAGTAAAGAAACATGATAAGCCCCATAATGGCTTTGGCTTTCTGCCTGGGGCCTCTTTCTGCTTTTGGCACAGAATGGTGGGGCTCAAGCTGAAAGTTGATTTTAATGAGCTCAGAAGGCAGATATTGGAATTCTAGGCTACTGAAATAGCTGGATGTAACAGGACAAAGAAATAGAGAAAAGGAAGCCTTATGGTAGGAGCAAGGATAGAGTTTTGTGTAGGGATTCACTTTGGGTTTTGGCTAAGGGCTGACTGGCTGTGTATGTGTAGAATGAGACTTGTCTATGAGGCCCAGCACAGATTGCCTGTGGTGGGGCTAAGGACTGAATGATCATGCCAAAGTTCATGCACTGCTGGGAAATTGTAGGAGATTCTAGTCACCCGAATGAAGAGACCTCACTGAGCACTTCGGGCTTTCAGTTGAGACCCCAGAACAGCCATACCTTAGGAGTGGGGACCGTGCCCTTGAGTAAGGGCCACACCCTGGGGCTAAGTTCAAAATGGAAATAGAACTTAAAAAAAGAATTAATACACACTTTTCCTCACCAAAAGAATCTGCCAGTAATTTACCTGCCTGCCAGGACAAATTCAATGCCTCTAAAGGAAGACTGTATTACCCAAACTCTCTGCAGTTTGTCATCACAATGTCTAACATACAAACATAAATTAGTGGACATATAAAGAGTCAGAAGATGTGGCCCCTATTTAAGAGGGAAAAGCAATCAATAGACCCTGAAGTGACTCTGAAGTTTGAATTTGCAGGCAAGTACTTCCAAGTTGCTATTATACATACATTCAAAGACTTAGAAGATGGATAAAATGAGTAAACATACAGAGAAATGAAAATTGTAAGAAATTTACCAAATAAAAATTCTAGTGCTAGAGATGAAATTTTAAAATTCACCAGATGAGATCAAAAGTGGATCAGAGATTGTATTAAAAAGGGTTAGTGGACTTGGATACTGATCAATAGAAATCACCTAATCTAAAATCAGGGAAATAATATTGAAAAAAATTAACAGAACCTTGGTGACTTTGTGGGATGATACCAAGAGGTCTACATGGGTGTGATTGTAATCCTGGAGGAAGAAGAGAAAGGAAATGGGGCAGAAGAATAATCCTGGAAAAAATAATTACCAAAACCTTCCCAAATTTGCTGAAAAACCTTAACTTACATTCCCAAGAATCTCAGCAAACCCCTAGCAGGAAAAATACAAAGAAAACCACACTTCAGCACATCATAGTCACACTGCTGGAAACCAAAGAAAAGGAAAATACTAAAAGTGGCCAGAGGAAATATGATACATTATATACAGAGAATGATGATACAAATGATGGATGACTTCTCATCAGAAACCATGGATGTCAGAGCGAGTAGAACATTTTTTTAATGGCTAAAAGAAAAAAAAAATCTCAAAATTCTCTTTTCAGAATAAAGTACCTTCAAGTGTGTTGGCAAAATAAAAGAGTTTTTCAGGGGCGCCTGGGTGGCTCAGTCGTTAAGCGTCTGCCTTCGGCTCAGGTCATGATCCCAGGGTCTTGGGATTGAGCCCCACATCGGGCTCCCTGCTCCGCGGGAAGCCTGCTTCTCCCTCTCCCACTCCCCCTGCTGTGTTCCCTCTCTCGCTCTGTCTCTCTCTGTCAAATAAATAAATAAAATCTTAAAAAAAAAAGGGGGGGGTGCGCCTGGGTGGCTCAGTCGTTAAGCGTCTGCCTTTGGCTCAGGTCACGATCCCAGGGTCCTGGGATCGAGCCCCACGTCAGGCTCCCTGCTCAGCGGGAAGCCTGCTTCTCCCTCTCCCACTCCCCCTGCTTGTGTTCCCTCTCTCACTGTGTCTCTCTCTGTCAAATAAATAAATAAAATCTTTAAAAAAAAAAAAAAGGGATGAGGAGTACTAGAAAGGAAAGTAAATATGGAAGACTGTTTATTATTAAAAATATATATATTTGTATATATGTGTGTATATGACCATTTAAAGCAGAAATTTGTAACATAATGTTGTAACTATGTAATGCGTGTGATGACTGTTGTGAAGGATGGGAGTGCACTTATACAATTGCTATGTACTTAACGCTTACATGAAGTGGTACAATAGTAATTCTAAGTATATACTAAGTAATTCTAAGTATACTAAGTATGAAGTTAAGAATATATATTGCAATCCCTAGAAAGACTGCTAAAAAATAATGTAAAGAGATATAACTAAAAGGCAAAAGAAAAATTAAAGTGGAATTCTAAAAAGTATTTCATTTACCCAGAACAATGCAGGAAAAGAGAAACAGGGAAACCAAAACAGATGAGACAGACAGAAAACAAATAGCAAAATGGTAGACCTATATCCAGCCAAATCAATGAATTACATGTAAATGGGCTAAATACTCCAGTTAAAAGATAGAGATTGTCAGACCGATGAGAATGCAAGACTCAATTGTATACTGTCTGTAAGGGACACTCTTTAAATACAAAAGGACAAGGGACTGAAAATAGAAGGTAGTATGCAGAACGATGCTACCACCCCACCCTCATCCCCAGAAGCTGTGAATATCTTATGTAGCAAAAGGGACTTTGCAGATATGATCAGAGTGATGCACCTTGAGATGGGGCAACTATCCTGATTATACAGTGGCCCGTTCTAATCACGTGAGTCCTTAAAGGCAGAGAACCTAAAAAAGAAAAGAAAAGAAAAAAACAAAAACGGTAACTGTGTGAAGTGCAGGACATGTTACTTAGCTTGACCATGGTGATTATTTCACAGTGCATACATCTATCAAAACATCAAGTCATATACCTCAAATATAAATTATATATATAAATATAATTTTTTTTAGTTATACCTCCATAAGAATGGAAAAAATAAAAGCCCCTCTCCCTCCACAAAACCCAGATCTGACCACAAGAAGAGCTAGCAGAGAAGACCCTTTCCTGGCTGTGGTCAGGAAGAGATGTTAGGGTGGGAGAAGTTGTAGTGACACTCTACCTCAGGCTGCAGGTGGAGGAAGGGGCCATGAGGAAGGAGTGTAGGGGGCCTCTCGGAGCCAAAAAAGGCCAGGACATTATTCTCCTCTAGAGCCTCCAGAAGGAAAGCTGGCACTTCCAACACCTTGATTATAGCTCAGACCCTTGAGATCTGTGTCAGACTTCTGACCTATTACCTCACAAAACAAAGACAATAAATTTGTGTTATAAGCTTTAAGTGTGCAGTAATCTGTTACAGAAGCAACAGAAAGCCAGTGCAGGGTGGAGAAAGATGTATCAGACAATAGGAAAACCCAAATGGCTACATTAATACCAGGTAAAGTAAACTTAAAGACAAAAAGTGATGATCGCTTCTCGGCCTTTTGGCTAAGATCAAGTGTAAAGACAAAAAGTGATACCAGGGGTGCCTCGGTGGCTCAGTTGTTAAGCGGCTGCTCAGGTCATGATCCCAGGGTCCTGGGATCAAGCCCCACATCGGGCTCCCTGCTCGGCGGGAAGCCTGCTTCTTCCTCTCCCACTCCCCCTGCTTGTGTTCCCTCTCTCGCTGTGTCTCTCTGTCAAATAAATAAATCTTTAAAAAAAAAAAAAAGTGATACCAGTGATAAAGAGGGACATTTCATACTGATCAGGGTCAATTCATCAGGAAGATACAATAGCCATAAAAGTATATGTACTGAACAAGAGCTCCAAAATACATGAAGTAAAAATGGACAGAACTAAAGAAAGTAATAGACAAATCCACAATCACCAGTTGGAGACTTTAAACTGTTCTCTCAGCAGTTGATAGAACAATAGGACAAAACGAATCAGTAAACCAGTAAGGACTTAGATCTGAACAACAGTTGACCTAACTGACATTTTTAGAACACCATACCCAAATTTAGCACACACGTCCTTGTGCACACGGTACATTCACCAAGATAAACTACATGCTGGGCCATTAAACAAGTCTCCATAAATTTTAAAGGATGGAAAGACTACCAGGAAAAACAGAAGAAGTTATACTAAGTATGTTCTTTGACCACAAAAGAATTAAATTAGAAATAAGTAACAATAACAGATGTTTAAAAAACACCAAAGCGGGGCGTCTGGGAGGCTCAGTCGTTAAGCATCTGCCTTCGGCTCAGGTCATGATCCCAGGGTCCTGGGATCAAGCCCCACATAGGGCTTTCTGCTCTGCAGGAAGTCTGCTTCTCCCTCTCCCACTCCCCCTGCTTGTGTTCCCTCTCTCGCTGTCTCTCTCTCTATCAAAATAAATAAAATCTTTAAAAAAATAAAAAAACACCAAAGAGTTAGAAATTAAAATGCTTCTAAATAATCCATAGATAAAAGAAGAAATCATATGGAAAAATAGAAAATATTTTGAAGTAAAGGAAAATGAAAAGCACAGTTATGTCAAAATTCATGGTTTGCTCCTAAAGCAGTGCTCAAAGGTAAAGGCGTATCTTTGCAAGCCTCTTGAAAGACATGTTCAACATTCAGAGTGCTTTCAGCTGTCCAGTGAGAACTGCTCTTCCTTTCAGACAGTCCTCTGGGCACCTGTTTTTCACTGTATCGATCATAGCATTTTAATACATGTGTTCATTAGCATTCCAGTGTCTTCCTTTCTAGACTCCGAAAGCCCTTCAAGGACTTTAAAGATTGCCATCCTCTTCAGCGTTCTGTCTCTTGGTTCTGGCACAAGGCCTGAAAGAAGGATTGGGAATGAGCCTCATCTCCACGACAGCCCGGTGGAGGCGGGCAGGGTCAGGCTGTGAGCCCCATGGCTCAGGAGACCGAAGCCCCAGGTCACTCAGTAAACAGGTGACAGAGCCAGTTTTCCAGTATTCCTCACGCATTTCCCTGGCAGGCCCTCAGCTGCTGATGGAGCTGTCAGGGTTAGAAGTGTCTCCTCGACGGAGGGGCAAAACTGATACCAAAGTCACTGTTAAACCTTCAGCAGCTATCAGAACATCATCTTGTAGCCTTCTTGCTCCGGAGGATCGGTGAGGGTCCTTCTGAGTTCTCGGAGGCTCTTCATAAAGCCTTGAGGACGCCGTCCACACTGACCCCCGCTTTCTGCGGCAGGTGGGAAAAGCGAGGCCTAGGTGTGCCCGGGGGCTGTGGCCGAGTGGGGAGGCAGTGAGCAGGTGGGGGAGCCCACAGCCCCGCAGGTCCCACGCCCGGCCTGCTGCTGCACCCTCACAGGAAGTGCTTCGGGGCTTGAGGCCGGGGCCTGGGGGTTCCGGGTGGCGCAGTGGTTGCACCGCCCACGCCAGTGGGGCTCTGCGCGCTGAGCCTCTCGTTTCTCTCTCTGCTCCCTAGGTTTCAGTTTGTAACTGGGGTTTGTTTCCCCTTTGTCTCTGGTTCAGCTTCCTTTTCCTGTTTGGTTTTAAGTAGAGTCTAAAAATCAAGTTGCTGCCCTCCGAGGGTCTGTGGTCCTCTGATCGGCATAGCCTGTGGGAGTACAGGACTCACCTCCTCAGATTTCCCTGTGCTAAAGCCTTTCAGCCATGGCCACGGGGTGAGTATGGGGACCAAAAAGGGGACAGAGGAATGTCAAGAGGAAACCTAGACTCATAATGGTGTAGAGCTGAAGGGACCATAGAAATCATCCCAGATCCCCTTGTTATACTAATGGGGAGATCAAGGACCAGAGGGCTAGGGACTTACCCAGGGTCACACAGCAAGTTAGTCACAGAGCCCACCCACTCTCCATCTGCTGGTCTGTCATTACTCGGGCCCATGTCTCCTGATGTCTGTGATCTTTAATGGCTTCTGTGTTGAAAGCCCTACTCAGAAGTCAGACAGCTGCCTCAGATTGTAGAGGGGGTCTGAACCATCTAAGGGGGTTGTGGGTTGGCTCTGAGGTCTTTGGCTCTTCTCTCCAGAATGGCCTGAAAACATTCAGGTTGTTTTCTCTAAATACTGGGCAAAGAGGGAAGCACTGAGGTTCCTTTTTTAGTAGAAACTTCATGAACTGACTAGCAGAGTCCTGACCTGCTTGAGAGGTTGGTGACTGACTCAGGCCATCGGCCACTCGGACTCCTGCTCAGTCCGTGTGTAGGCGGCAGCCAGTCCACATTGTGCACGTCTAATTGTGAGTGCACTCTCTAAAGATGGGGTGGCACTTTGGATGTGATTGTCCCCACCCTGTGACCCCATGAAAGATTGTAGGTGATAAGACAGTTTTATCCTCTGGGATTTTTGATGTTTGCTTGATTAACTCATTACAACTTTGTGTCTCAGCGTGAAATGATAATCCCTCACCTTACAAAGTACTTTACAGTTTCCAAAGTGCTGTTTCACCAGTTTTCTTACCTGGTTCTTTCAACCGCGTCGGGTGGATCAGGAAGGTGCTATCACTCTGGCTTTGAGGAGGAAGAAGCCTAGCCTCTGGAAAGCAGTGGCACTGGCCCAGGGTCGCACAGCTGGGAGAGGCAGGACAGCCGCACCCTGCGTTTTTTCCAGGGCTCCACACAGGCGCTCTGGAAGCATTTGGCAGTGAGCTAATAAAACTGGCCCTATAGTAAGTAGCTCTTGGCCGATACTCCTTCTGCTCAGCAGAAGCGGGTATTTAGTCAGGGGGCGCAGCAGCCTTGGCCGGGCTCTTGGAACCCTTTCCTCTAGGCCAAGAGTCGCCAGGGCCAGGGAAACCCGCTGTCTCTTTATGGTTGGCTTTATTCCTGCTCCTTTGCAACCGGGTTTCTATCATTTTAGTAATTTTCCTATAACTTTAAAGGACTTGTAGGTGGAGCTGTGGAGAACAGAATACTTTAATTTCAAAGGCATGTGAACTTCCAGAGTGGGTAAGGACCAGAGTCGTTTTCAGCTGTGAATTATAGTGTGAAAAGCCCAGGCAGTTTGCTCTATCCTGTCAACTGCTGCTGCAGAAAAATGAATCTGAAGTAAATGGGGAGGAAGCAAAACAGTTTTTTTAAAGGTCTTTTAAAATAGTAAGAGTCTTAAGAGTTTTCCATCTTGATAGGCCCTTAGAGCCGATCCATAGTCGATCATCCAGGTTAGTGGTGCTTTAGGCCTCTTACCCTCCACTTCAACCAAATTAACTGTCTTTTATCTTGTTTAAGTATTATTCGGTATTTCTTTGAGGGAAAAAAATGTGTATTGTTGGCAGTGTTGGTTTTGAAGTCTGAAAACGTCCTCGTGAGCCCAGATCAGGAAGTGGAGGCCCAGAGTCCAGGCAGGACTGGTCTGGTGGATGAAGCAGTGGCCCAGGCCTCCCTGCGCAGGGCTGCGGGGGCACCATCAGTAGGAACAAGCACAGCAGCTAGAAAACCTGCAGGCTCTTTGGTTCTCCTCCTGCTGACCTAACGGGAACTAACATCTAGGTTCAGAGTCACCATCGTGCCTGTGGGGGGGAGCCACAGGGTCTTCGAACCATGAAAACTGGTCTTCCAGCCCCCGCTCTGGCCACCCATAAGCCAAGAAGCATTTCCCCGCGTGCTTAGCCCTGGGCTGGGAGCGGGAGTGCGCCGAGCACAGGGCCACGTCCGGCCTGCTCTCGTTGGCAGTGTTGCCTTTCATTCTGCCAGCAGTTCCGTGGGCAGTAAGTCTTGTTTTTATTGCTTCCGTTGCACAAAGGAAGAAACCAAGGCAAAAAAGGAGCGCCTTGCCAGGAAACGTAGCCTTGAGCTCCTGGCTCCTGCCTCCAGAGGCTTAGTTCTTTGCCTTTCCGCACTGCCTGAGAGCCGGTCTCTGCTCAGAGATGTAGAGACACGCAGGGTCGGGGAGACAGCACTCAGGAGTAGAGAGCCACGAGCCCCCAGCGCCACGCGGCACACACAGTGATGAGTGTAGACGGGAAGGGCAACAGGAGCTGAGAAGTTGGGGCTGCCAGGAACGACTCTGAGGAGAAAGTGGGACCTCGGGTGAACTCTGAAGGATAGCGCATGATCTTTAGAAAGGAACCAAACAAGCATCCCGGTCAGCATCAGCCAGGGGCTGCTCTGGGTCCCAGGGAAACAGGGGAACGAGACAGGCCGTCTTGTCCTGAAACTGTACCGGAGGCAGGGTAGGGAGGAGAGTCAAGAAACCATAAGCCAAAGATAAGAGAGAGACCAAACAGTACCAGAGGCTGGTCGCAGATGACTGCACACCAGGTGAGGGACATTTATTCAGACACCTTAGCCATGAGGTCACGAGGCCGCCATGCAAAAATCTGAACATGGAACATGAGGTGGGGGCACGTGGGGAGAGACAGCAAGTGTAAAGGCCCTGACAGGGGAACAGTTTGGTGGGGTCAGGGGTCAAGGAACAGGGAGGCTGAAGCTACATGAACCAAGGGTGAGGGAAGGGTGATACCGGCCGAGAAGTGGACAGGCCTTCTCACACAGCCGGCAAGCCTGGTGAGGAGCTTAGGTTTTATTCGTTGTGTCTCAGGAAGCCTTTGGAGGGTGGTTAGCACAAGGAAAGGCATCGATGGAGATTTAGGAAACTCATCCGGGCCACTGGGTGACTAATGCTCTGTGTTGTGGCAAGAGTGGAGGCAGGAAGGCCTCCGGGCATGCTTGCGGTCGTCCAGGTAGGAGGGGGCGGCTGGGGCTGGGGCTGGGACTGGGGCGGTCAGTGTAGGTGGGGAGCGGTAGCCGGATTCGGGATGCGCTTTGGAGGTACGGCCTCCAGGACATCCTGCTGGGTCACCTGTGGGTCACCTGTGGGTATGAAGGAAAGTGAATCAAACCGGACTCAGGTGGCCTTTGGTTTCTTTTGCCACAGTGGGGGTGGGGGGCTTGATGTAAGCAGCTGGAGTGCCAGCTGGGGGGTCCGTAGGGTTTTTGAGCCTGTGCAAGACAGGCTCCTAGTAAATGTCAGTCAACAAGTCTGCGCTGAGTGGGAACCAGCTGATCCCAGAGTGCGGTAGGAAGGGCTCGGGAGAGTGTCTGCCCCTTGCCGGTGGAGCCAGCTAATTTCAGTCCCTTCCCTTGTCTCCCTCTTGTCCTTATTGTGTGCTTGGTTGGTGTTTTGTTTTTTCTTTTTTTTTTTTTTTTAAAAGATTTTATTTATTTGTGAGAGAGACAATGAGAGACAGAGAGCATGAGAGGGAGGAGGGTCAGAGGGAGAAGCAGACTCCCTGCCGAGCAGGGAGCCTGATGTGGGACTCGATCCCGGGACTCCAGGATCATGACCTGAGCCGAAGGCAGTCGCTTAACCAACTGAGCCACCCAGGCGCCCGGTGTTTTGTTTTTTCTAAAGGCTTATCACCTTCCAACATACTACATAACTTATTTATTTTTTTTAAACCTACATTGTGAAGTTTTTTTTTTTAAGATTTTATTTATTCATTTGAGAGACAGACAGACAGAGAGAACACAAGCAGCGGGAGAGGCAGAGGGAGAAGGAGAAAGCAGACTCCCCACTGAGCTGGGAGCCAGACATGGGGCTCGATCTCTGGACCTGACCTGAGCCAAAGGCAGACACTTAACCATCTGAGCCACCCAGGCGCCCCTTACTTATTATTTTATTATTTATCCGTCTCTCCACGCCTGTAGAATCTAAGCCAAGAGGGGAGGGGCTTTTGTCTGTTTTGCTCACTGATGCAAAAACAATACACATTTATCGAATTGCTGGATTTCATTAACTACTTCTGATGTATGATTCTGGAGATGCCCGGGCTACCAAAGCTCCGACTCAGTGGTGCTTCCCAGTGTGGCGTGGTAGAGAAGAGGCCAGAAAACCAGACGTTTTGCTTGCTGTCAGGTGGTGAAGGTGCCAGGGCTCCCCGTACCGTCGGTAGGTGGTGGGCTGCTTGGGCCCACGAACTGCTGCTTGCCCCACTGCCCTGCAGATGTTGAACTTGTGGAGGTGTGAGAAGCCTCACACAGCCTGGGTCCGGCCCACACCTTCGCCTCTGCGGCAGGGTTTGGAAGACCCCCTCTAAGAGGAGCTGGCGTTTCCTTGGACGTCTTATCCTCACAGGCGAGTCAGAGAGCCCCGGAAGCTTACAGTCAGACGAGCCCTTGCAGATCACGTTGTTCAGTAGCTGCTCCCAGGGACGTGTAGCCAGATCATTTGGAGAGCTTCTTGAAACTTCTCTGTCTTCTCTCGTTCCAAAGAATCAGATGTGCCTCCAGTTGAGGCACATTACCACAATGATTCTAGGCTGTTCTCATGAGAGTGTGTTGTGTTCCTCGGGTGTCCTGGGCCGAAGATGGCTGACAACCGATCTCATCCAGTGGTTTTACTTTGGTAGCTGAACCCATAAAGGCAGAAAAAGAACAACAGCTACCCTTTCTAGAGTGTTCCGTGCCAAGCATTTTTCCGATCATGTGATGTACACTGTATTTAATCCTCATCCTCTGAGGTGTGGTACCATTAGTCCCAGCTTGCAGGTAAGAACAGGGGTCAGCAAAGAGGTCACTCATTCCAGGTCACGGTGCGTATCACTTGACAGAGTTGGATTTGAAACCAGATCTCTTGTGTTCTCAAAAGCTAAGCTTAGCTGTATCCTCTTGAAGGAACTTGCCCCAAATTGCAGAGTCAAGGTTAGGATCAGGGCCTCCTAATTTCTGTTATCCTCTGTAGTCTCTGATTTCACACCGTTCATACCACGAGAGACAGGGAGACCTCCTCTGTCCTCCTGTGGCACCCTGTGCCTGTCTCTGTCAGTCATTCATCATCTGCGCACCCAGCCTGCCACAGGACATGGTATCACTCCTTTCTGCCTGTCCCTGCACTTACTTAGATGTGTAGTGAACTGAGCCGATTGCCATGCTGATGAAGGGATATTAGCTGGGGCTCGGCCAGGTCTCGTTCCTTGGCTATTAATTTACCCTTGGAGATAAGCATACTGCCCCAGTCCTTGGTCCAGCCAGATCTCTATAGCTGTCCCAAGGCTGTGTTGAAACCCATTCCATTTCCACACATGAGCAGAATCATAGGCTGTGAGGACACAGGCACGTATGGGAACTTATGAATGTTTTTGGGGTTTGAGTAGTGCCAGTGTCCCATGGACAGTCAGATGGCTCCCCACGGGAAGGGCTGTGTTGGTGGCCTTGGAAGAAAGTGTGGGAAGGAGGCGTGAGACAGCTTCTGTCTAAGAATATCAGACTCTCTCAACAGTTGGTTGGAGTGTTTTTTCCAGATTCCACTAGACTCCACAGAGAAGTGGAGAGCAGCTGTCCAAGCATCTGGGCCGGTGGCATTGTAACAGGGAAAAGGCAAACGTCTTGATTGCAGGTGACGTAGCAGTCTATCCTCCCAACCAATTTGGGTGGAAGAAAAGATGTCTGGGCTCACACTGAATTTAGGCTTCATTCACCCAAAGCTTTCCTTTCATTCTGACGCTTACAAAAATGGGGCTCAAACAGTCAGCATTTGAGTTTCTGCGTGTGAAAATACGCGGACCTCACCCACTGTTTTCGTTGCTGTAGTTGAGCCATTCTCAAATGTGGTCAGGAGAACCACCCTTGTGGGGGTTTGTGAGTCAAAACTATATCTATAACAACACTAAGACACTGTCTGCCTTTGTCACTCTTTTTTTTTTTTTTAATTTTTGTTTGTTTGTTTTATTTATTTATTCATGAGAGTCAGAGAGAGAGAGAGAGGCAGCGGCAGAGGGAGAAGCAGGCTCCCCGCCGAGCAGGGAGCCCGATGCGGGACTCGATCCCAGGACCCTGGGATCGTGACCTGAGCCGAAGGCAGACACTCAACCATCTGAGCCACCCAGGTGTCCCTGCCTTTGTCACTCTTATCCCACAAGCGCACAGTGGAATTTTCCAGAGGCCACATGACATTGTGTTGACATTGTCACTGTGACAGGTAATGAAATGTGTGCTTGTGCGTTCCTGTGTTTTAAAAAATTCTCAGTTTTAATTTCAACTGTGGTAAATACAGATAGACTTAACCTACATAAACAGAAGCTTTTTGGCATCCTCAGTAGTTTTTATGGGCGTAAAGGGGTCCTGAAACAAAGGTGTCAAGAAGCACCTCTGTCGAACCGTCCATTGTTGCGTGTACCGCACGCGGCACGCATAGAATCGGTAAGCACCCCGTCCAGGACGGCGGCTCCTGCGGCACAGGAGGGGCCCTCAGGTCTGGGGAGAAGGCGCAGGGGTCCACTGGAGGTGACACCACGTTCCGAAACTGTGTGGTGGCACTGTGGGAACCCACCTCTCACAGGTATGAAATATTTCAGAATACATGTTTTAAGCTGAGAAGATAACATTAAACATGTTTTGAGCCTGTTGCCCTTAAAGGGGGAAAAAGTCACCCTATGAATGGTTAACTAACTCCCAAGGGGGGAATGTACCTTACACTGGAGAAATCTGGCGGTCATTCCCTTAATCCACTTTGCCTTTGGAAGAGGAGGCAACTCCCATTATGTGCCTCCTGCTGGGCTGGGATCCAGTAAGTACCCACCATCACTCTGAATGTAGCCGTGAGGAAACAGCCCAGAATGTGGACAGCCTACAAGGCAATTGGCCTGAACTCTGCACACAAAAAAGTCAACATAGATGAAAAAAAGTGGCCTAACATTCTAGCTTAAGAAAGAGTATGCGGAAAAACTAAGGATGTAATGTATGGTGATTAACATAACAATAAAAAATTAAAAAAAAAGAAAGAGTATGCAGACAGCCCATCCAAATGTAATGCATGAGTAGATCCTGGACCCATAAAAATCAAAACATTTGGGGGAAATTGGATAACTTTATATGGGCTCTGTATTAGCTATTAGTAAAGTATTTTCTTAGATGTAATAATGGTATTTGAGTTACACATTAGAATGTCCTTACTTTAAAGAAATGTGTGCTAAAAACCTTAGGATTGAAGTATCACAATATCTGCAACTTTCAAATGGTTCGGAAAAAAAAAAAACATAAAAGAGATAAGTCACGTGGTAAAAATGCTTTACTAAGTAAAGCAGAAAAACCCCATTGTATGGCAGAAAGGAAGATCTGTGGTCTAGACACGGCCCTTCCACATAACACCACAGGATGCTGGGAAACATACTCCCCTTCTCCAGGCCTGTTTCCTCCATCTAAATAAAGTACTTGTGATTATTTCTCAGCTCTGACAAAGCTGTGATTCCAAGTCCCTCTGTTCCTCAATCACTGAATTGGGACATCGTAGTGTAGGCAAATTTATCCAAAGGTATTTATTGAGCAATCACTAGTCAGATACTAGGGCTACAGAGATGAACAATGTTTTCACCTTTTTTTAAGGTTTATTTATTTATTTGTTTGACAGAAAGACACAGCGAGAGAGGGAACACAAGCAGGGGGCGTGGGAGAGGGAGAAGCAGGCTTCCTGTGGAGCAGGGAGCCCAGTGCGGGGCTCGATCCCAGGACCCCGGGACCATGACCTGAGCCAAAGGCAGACGCTTAATGACTGAGCAACCCAGGCGCCCCTGAACGATGTTTTTAAAACAAACCAGAAAAAGAACTATCCTCAGGGGGAGAGAGAAAACCAAAAGACCTTCAATACAGTGATAAGTGGTATAAGGAAAAGTGAAGCAGCCTCTTCTCAGTGGGAAGGGATCACTCTCCCAGGAGGTGACACAGAGGACAGGCTGGAGGAGAGTCCCAGCAGAGCAGGGCCTGGCATTTGAGCTACCCTGGCATCAAGGCCTGGCCTGCGGGCTCTGCACCTGCCCCTCCAGGGGATGAGCCCAAGCTCTGAACACTCCACAAGACAGAACCCAATGGTCCAAGTCCCGCCTGGAAACCCGAGGTGATTCTCCAGGCCACAGTGAAGAACCTGCTGGAGACCTTGGTTTTCTCTGTAGAGACTGACAGAATAAGAGGTCATGACGGCTCTGCGTGTGGGGACAGAGGCACTTCATACTGATTCCACCCAAGTCTCCACTCACGCAGATCTGCCATTACCAGAGCCAACATTTCCTCACTCAATGTGGTAGCTCGGGACCTAACCATGTTAGTAAACTACACTCCTGTTCATCTTCTCAGATGTATCCAAGCTCCAAGAAACTTAAAACCTAGTCAAGAAAGAGCACGTCCCTCATTTACAGAGCCTTGCATGTACTCCCCTGAAGCCAAGTGGCTAATGACAGGCCAAGTCTGGGCAGAGCTCGGACTTGGATGCAGGGCTCCCTTCACTTCCCACACCGTCTCCATGATGGACGGTGTTGATTGGATGACCCGGCCTGTGTTTTTGTTAGACCTCTGGTCCCTGGCTCGCACCAACCACCCAGACTTTTCCTGACTTTCTGCCCCTGCTCACTGGGAAAGACTGGTCAGGAAAGAGGCAGTGTAGCAATGAACCAAGCTACTAGACTGTCAGAGAGCCAACAGAAAGTTGTAGAAAGGGGCTAAGAGGACGAGAACGAGGGCAAGTCTGTCACCTCTGGTGACTGGAAGGCCACCGATGGCCCTGGAGAGAGGGGCTGGAGTGGAGCGGGTGGGGGGCCTGCGCTCTGCTGGCAGGGGCCCGGAGGAGCCGGCGCAGTAGGCAAGGGGTGAGGGGTGCAGCGTGTGTTCGTGGAGGCGGAGTTGAAGGGTGAGTGGGAGCACCCAGGGAGTGAAGCCGTAGAAGCCAGAAGCAGAGGCCTCCAGAGATGGGAGGAAGACATGTTGGGGACAGGTCACTTCATGTAACATGGGGACAAATGTGATCACTTGCTCATGAGGCTTGTTGAGCATCCCATGACATCACACGGGCTTTGACGGCGAGGGACCTGCACATTGGGCAGGAGGGGCGCTTCATGCTTCAGAGAGAGAGGGTGGCGAAGGAGAGGACGGTCCCCTCCCCACTGCACCTTGCCGTGGTGCTGGGGAGTAGCTTCGCACACTGGAGTGCCCAGACAGGTTTCCATGGCCCCCAC
This sequence comes from Halichoerus grypus, assembly GCF_964656455.1. Lineage (NCBI taxonomy): Eukaryota > Metazoa > Chordata > Mammalia > Carnivora > Phocidae > Halichoerus > Halichoerus grypus. The sequence continues at coordinate 146,789,063 of NC_135719.1, forward strand.
CCCCCACAGCAGTTGTCCTGGTGCCAGCCGAGGGGCTTCCTTCCGGATGATTCTCAGCCTGCTTTCCAAGTTCACTTTTGTTGCTTACATGTTGAAAGTAAACAAGTCAGGACTTTACCAGCCGCCTCAGAGTCTGGCTCTGTTTGTGCTTGGCTTTGGGAACAGTTATTTATGGCCACTTCTCTCTGGCCTCCCCTGTTCCCTCGTCATTTCCTAGTTCGCTCAGCACCTGCTGAGCCCGGGCTCGTGAGGGCCGTGGCCCCGGACTACATCAGGGAGGGCATGGGGGGGAGCTGATGGCTCACACTGGGGCCTGCCCTCCAGCAGCTCCCCTTCTTAGGAGGAAGATAAGCCAGAAATAGCTATCACGAGGCTTGAAAGTGATCGGAGGACACAGGGCCAACGAGGGCGGCAAGGGGCAGACACACACTTGTTGAGCACATGGACTGTACTGGGGTTCTGGGCACCTGCATAGAGAAGAACAGCTACGTTTTCTTGGCTCCATTTTATAGAAGAGAATTCCTCCCGTAGAACCCCATGATTTCCCTGTGGTGGCACTGGCATGTGCCCATTTCGTAACTGCTCATGTTTCCTGCTAGACTGTAATATCCTTCAGGGCGGGGACCTATCCTGTTCATCCCCAGAGGCTCGCGGCGCGCCTTTCCCCTAGTAGTTACCAAGTGAACGGGGATGAACCAGATGTTTGCTGAAGGCAGTAGCACTTGGCCTGAGCTTTAAGGGAAGGTGAGGCGCAGACCTGTGGACGCAGGAGGGAGGAGGCACCTTAGGCAGAGGGAACTCCTTTCTTCTTCAACTTCTTGAGTAATACTGACAAGACATTTTAACTGGCCCAGCGTCAGGAGGATGCTTTTGCGGTCAGCCCAGGTTTTACCACCAGGCTGCCAGTTGGGCTGTGTGGACAGACTGCCCTTCCTCACAGTTGGTGCCAGGCACAGTGTGGGCAGCCCAGTGCCCAGAGAGCACAAAGAATTTGCCCTATTGTCTCGAGACGCCAAAGACAAACAGGTGGGACAGGAATTGTGGCCTAAGCCTTTGACCACCCCACAGGGAAGCCTTGAGGAAGTGGTCCTTGTGTTGGTGGCACTCATGGCCAGCAGAGGGACCGAGGTAGAAGGCTGTTGGGAGTCCCCTGCCGTGAGAGCTGTTCTGTGCCAAGGCACAGGATATGCCAGCTGGGTTCAGAGAAGGACCATCTAACTCAGCCTGGGGCTTCCAGGAGAGCTTTCTAGCGGAAGTAATATGTATCTCAAGTCTGTAGGATGAGTAGGAATTATTGGTAAGCTAGGCTGGAAAAAGCATCCCAGGCCGAGGGAATAGCAAGAACTAGAGCAGAGGGGCATTGAGAAGAGGGAGAGTGGTTCACGAACAAGGTAGGCAAGGCGCAGAATGTGAAGGGCCACGTGCCTGCCAAGAGCAGGGGCTGGATCCTAGTCTTCGGTGCTGTGGGGCTCCAGGTGCTGCTCCAAGTGTTTGTACATGCGAAGGATCTCCTGAAGAGGGGTCTGAGAATTTTGCATTTTAATAAACACCTTACCTGATTCTTATGCTGCACACAGTTTTGAGAACCATGGGCACAAAGTGAGAAGAGAAGAAATTCCAAATGGTTCGCATTGGGGAGCACCAAGATTTAAAGTGGTTTTACAATCTGTTTTGGAGCAAAGTCCCCTTGAGAACACAGTAAAAGCCTCCTTCAGAAAGTTTGCGCACTCACTTTTGCAAATAATTTCAGGGAATTCTTAGACTCGTTAAGCCTTTCTGTGGCCCACGTTAACACCCCTCCTGTAAGTGGCGAGTAGAAAACCTCGAACGGAGAAGCCTTCAAGGAGCCGCCAGAGAGAAATGGGGGCCGGGGAATAGACAGAGGCAGAGGCAGGAGAGATTTTCAAAAGTATGGACATTGTCGCAGCATCTGTTCAGTAAGAGGGTTGAGAGGTCTGAGAACCGCAGAGCAGCTGCCTGCACTGGGAAGCGCGCACCAGCAACTTTGTGCAGAGCTGTTTAAGTGTACATCAGGGACAGAAGCCAGGTTCCAAAGGGGCCTGGAGCATGAGCAAGTGGCAAGGAGATGGGGGAAGCAGGCAGACAGGAGCCTGATGGAAGAGAAGGGAGAGCCAAAGGGAGCAGCCAGGGGTAGGCAGCGGGCACCCACTCACACCGACTGACATCAAACTCACGTTCATGGGTGTTTATCAGGTGCTTAACCCTGTGATGGCTATTGAGTGAAAGATAAAGAAGGCACTCCCAGGAGGGTGACTGCTCACCCTGGTCTACCTGGGACTGTCCAGGTTTTCGTACCAAATAACCTGCCTCCCAGGAAACTGCTCAGTCCCAGGCGAACCCGGTCCCCAGTCCTGCCAGGGAGACAGAGTCGGACAGTGTGATGAGCTGTTCTGTCTGCAGGGGGTGACTATGTCAGGGCACTGGGCTGAGCAGAGGGCTTTGCCAGAGCTGGGGGACAGGGAGGTACATCTGAGGACAGGGCATGTGGCTCCTTGGCCAGAGGGGTTGGGGAGGGCAGCCCGCCCTTACCCAGAGCAGCCTTCCGTCTCCCCAGGCCTGGGCAGGCAGGCGGGCCAGGCTGAGGGGCTCCTGCAGGCCCACCTCAGAGTTGTAGCTTCCCGACTCTCCAGTCCCAGGCGTTGTGAGACAGAGAACAGTGTTGGTAATCTGTAACAGATGCTTTTACTTGGCAGCTACTCGCTCTCGGAGAATAAATGGAGTAGGATTGTAAATGGAATGTTCCCACGGGCTCACAGTCATAAACGCATTTACTCAGAGTCGTGTATTCAACAAACAGTTATTAGTCTACAACATACAAGGGACTGGGTTTACAAAGGGGAAAACAGCAGGGTCCCACTTCGAGGAGCTCGCGGTCTAGTGGGGAAGGGGATGCAGACGCAGATACTGAGGAGCAGGACCAACTGTAAAGTGCTGTGATAAGCCGCAGGGACAGCACAGTGCTGCGGGAGCCGCCTCTGGCCAGAGGGGTCTCAGTGCTGTACTGTTCCCAGCCCATCCCCAGACCTAGTTCTCCAGCAAGCGTCTGTGGTTAGCCCTGTTCCTCTCTGTTCCCTTTTTGGCTTTACATCCTTTGTCCTTACTTGAATTTACACACTGTCCTTTAAGTGTTTGTTGAAGAAGCCTTGAAAGATACTTGGAGGGTGGAAGGAGGTTCCCAGTTGACTGCCCTGGAGAGCACGTGGCTGGGATGGAGGGTGTGAGCCTGGGAGAAGTTCAGAAACTCCTTCCCAGTCATGTTGGTCAGGTCCCACAGCTGGGGGGGCAGAGATCCTGCACTTTTCCAGAAGCACTGATAGGGCAAGAGCGTAAGGCGGATTTTCGGCCGCCTGCAGGACAGGCTGTGCCACAAGCTAGTTTTCTCTCCAAACGCATGAGTGGTTTTTTTATGTCAGCTCGAGGAAGATCCCTGGTTGCATACAGAAAGTTCGGGGTGAGGCTTGCTCATTTTCTTTTTAAGTGAGGGATATCAACAGATCTTCAGTAGCAGTCTCTGATGTGTGGTCTAAAGGGGTTAAATGCTGGGGCGCCTGGGTGGCTCAGTCGTTAAGCGTCTGCCTTCGGCTCAGGTCATGATCCCAGGGTCCTGGGATCGAGCCCCATATCGGGCTCCCCGCTCTGCGGGAAGCCTGCTTCTCCCTCTCCCACTCCCCCTGCTTGTGTTCCCTCTCTGGCTGTCTTTCTGTCAAATAAATAAAAAAATAAAAAACCTTAAAAAAAAAATAAAAATAAAATAAAAAAAATAAAGGGGTTAAATGCTGAACCAGTGACAAGACCTTGCTTGGGGCTGGGCTCAGAAAGTACTGGGGAGCCTGGGTGGCTCAGTCGGTGAAGCGTCTGCCTTCAGCTCAGGTCATGATCCTGGGGTCCCAGGATCAAGCCCCTCAAGCTCCCTGCTCAGCAGGGAGCCTGCTTCTCTCTCTGCCCCTCCCCCTGCTCTGCTCTCTCTTGCTATCTCTCAAATAAATAAATAAAATCTTAAAAAGAAAAAGTACTCACTGCTGTCTGATGGACCCCTGAGGTCAGATTAGCCTTGAACGGTTGGGGAAACCAAGGCCCAGAGTCACACAGTCTTTCTCCTCTAAGCTCCTGACAAAAGGGTTCTTCAAAGCTTCGTGAATGTCTCACCTGCCTCTAGGAGGGAAATGACAGGCTTCAATATTTTACAAATTCCTGTGCCCACAAATACCTGTACAAAAGCCCAGATGACAATGGGATTGGATGACTTTGTTCCAAGAGAACCTTCTTCTGGGAGAGAGACTCTGGTGGTTCCTACTGCTCAGAGCAGCCTGTTAGGTCCCCAGGGGGGAAAGTCCACCAGCCGGTGATGCGGTACCATATAGAACAAACCAAACACTGTATTTTGACTGATTTCCCCCACCAATCAGCTGGTTGTTTTGATCACATAAAGACAGCCTGTCAGAGATGAAGCCCTCCTCAGAACTGACCTCAGCTTTCCCCCCAGCTTCATGCACTTTGGGGCTCCTCAGAGCCGGGGGGTGGGGAGCTCCTGAGGCCACGTGGGCACAGGTGCAGATTATATGCGGCCTGCTGAGGGGAAGGAGGAGCTGTCTGTTTTCAGTTAGTAAAGGGAATTTTATATATACGTTTTTTGTAAATAGTTCATACGTTCGGTCAGTAATACTTTTAAAAAAGAAAACATTTGTCTGACTGCCCTCAAATGATAACTGATGTAGACAAATGAAGTGTCTGATGGCTGTGGATAGTACAGAGTTTTCACATCCAGGGAAGACGCAGAGAAGACCGTTGTCTGGATGGAGCTCAGAGACAGTGTCTGGGCTGGGCGGCAATCATGATTTTATTAAAACAAAAATCCCAAAGGGATATAAGCAAGATGAATCTTAAGTAGAAGAAATGGGTATTTTCTTGCATTTAGGTTTTGTTAGTGGAGATAAAATAAGCTGAGACCAGCAAGCGCTATTCAAATGGGGAAGAAAGAATAGGGTTTTTTGGTTTAACTCCAAGTTCAATTTGAACCTGAAGTATTTTTTTTTTTAATTTTTTTAAAGATTTTATTTATTTATTTGAGAGAGAGAGAATGAGAGACAGAGAGCATGAGAGGGAGGAGGGTCAGAGGGAGAAGCAGACTCCCTGCCGAGCAGGGAGCCCGATGCGGGACTCGATCCTGGGACTCCAGGATCATGACCTGAGCCGAAGGCAGTCGCTTAACCAACTGAGCCACCCAGGCGCCCCGAACCTGAAGTATTAACAACAAGGAGCCGTGGCTATAATTACAACAAGAAAATTCATTCTTGGCGTTCCAGCACCTACTAGGGGCAAGCACAGTAGTGGGTACCTTCCACTGTCCCCCACGCCACCCCAAGAGATGAGTGGTGACCCCAGGCACACGCCAGCCCCCAGGAGCTGCGGTTCCTGGCAGAGCACGCTGGCTGTGCGCCTCCCCCACCGAGAATCCCACATCCCCATCCTCAGCTTGCCTGCGGTTGCAGCTCTTCGTCTGAAGCACACGCAGTGTTTTCTTCAGAAAGCCCCTCCAGGTTCACTGAAGTGTGTGATGAGTTGTCTCATTTTCGGGGTAGTTGCGAGCTGTTTGAGGGCAGGAACTGTCATATTCGTCTCTGCATCACTAAATGTTTTTGACTCACTGGCATCTGTGCTTGTCAGACTAAGATGAAAATATCCTACCCAGGGGCACCTGGGTGGCTCAGTCGTTAAGTGTCTGCCTTCGGCTCAGGTGATGATCTCGGGGTCCGGGATCGAGCCCCGCATCGGGCTCCCTGCTCGGCGGGAGGCCTGCTTCTCCCTCTCCCTCTGCCTGCCGCTCCCCCTGCTTGTGCTCTCCCTCTCTCTCTTGTCAAATAAATAAATAAAATCTTTAAAAAAAGAAAGAAAAAAAAAGGGCGCCTGGGTGGCTCAGTTGGTTAAGCGACTGCCTTCAGCTCAGGTCATGATCCTGGAGTCCCTGGATCGAGTCCCGCATCGGGCTCCCTGCTCGGCAGGGAGTCTGCTTCTCCCTCTGACCCTCCCCCCCTCATGTGCTTGCTCTCTCTCATTCTCTCTCTCTCAAATAAATAAATAAAATCTTAAAAAAAAAAAAAAAGAAAGAAAAAAAAATATCCTACCGAGTCGTGGGACCCAGACACTAAGGGAACACGTGTCAAAGCGGGACTCACTGGAGGAGAGTGACTGGCATGACAAGGGTGCTTGCAGCTTTGTCCTGTGGATAACGGGTGGGAGGACGAAGGTGTCCCTTCAGCTGTCCAGTGAGCTGTCACGGCCTATCCAAAACACCTTTGTAACTGGAGGATAGTGAGTGCAGTGTCGCTCAGAACAAGGCGGGACGGCCTCACAGCTAAAACCACATCACAACAAAATGGTCTGCCTTGGAGAGCAGTTTCTGTTGAAGGCTTAGTCTGCCTGCATGTAGGGCTGCTTTAGAAGGCATGCCACATGGGACGCGACAGTGTCCTCTCTAGGCCCTGAGATTCTGCAGTGAGCGTTGATTAAGCATCTACTACGTGCCAGGCTCTGGGCCCGCAAAGAACGAGACAGGCATGCCCCACCTGCCCTCTAGCAGGGCATGTCACTTTGAGTGTTCCAAGAGGCAGACACCAAGACCCTTCAGATGATTAGGGTGCAAGAGATTTATGGGGAATCGTCAGTGAAGGACAGAGGGAGCAGGTAGGGAGAGCCTCAGGCCATGAGGCAGGTCTGCCGTGTGTGAAAGAAGGAAGGGCGCAAGGGCTGAGCGAGAGGCATCTCAGGCTGATGTGGGGCCCCGAGTGAAGGTTTCCCCTGTGGAAGAGCCACATGTCAGGCAGGAATGAGCTGGCTCCATCAGCCCTGCTATGTTAGTCATTGGTAGAGAGTGGCCCAGAGAAGCATGGCCTCTTATGCATGCCTCGGGGAGGTTGGAGGGAGGGGAGGCGGCAGCTGGGACGTTGGTCAGCTCTGCTCCCAGAACAGGTTCTCTCTTTTTTTTAAGATTTTATTTATTTATTTGACAGAGACACAGCGAGAGAGGGAACACAAGCAGGGGGAGTGGGAGAGGGAGAAGCAGGCCTCCCGCTGAGCAGGAAGCTATATGCGGGGCTCAATCCCAGGACCCGGGATCATGACCCGAACTGAAGGCAGACGCTTAACGACTGAGCCACCCAGGCGCCCCACACAACAGGTTCTCTTGAAGGAGATCTGAAGGGCACACTTCAGTGGCTGCCACACAGGGATTCTAGAAAGCGTTGCCCATCACACCATATCTTCCCAATTTGCTTCCCCAGAATCCTCTCAAGGGCTTCCATGGTCACATGCCAACAGGTGGTATAGCTGGGATTTCAGCTCAGATCCCTCTGACTTATGAAGTCCATGTTTTGCTGCGTATCTCGGGATCTCTCCTAGCTCCTGAGAGCATCAGGAACACACACCTGCTTGCCTGTTCACGGTTAGCCACGGAGTGTGTGAGCAGCCGTAAGTGACACAATTTAGCCCATAACTTGACCTGTGCTCAGTTCACATTGGGATGGAACCATGATTTGAGCCAAGGTCTGTCTGCTTCTGTGGACAGTCTCCTCTCACTTCTGCTAGACTTCATGAGAACAGGGCCCCAAAGACATAGCCAGAGGAGGAGAACTCCTCCTAAGTATAGTCTTCTGAGAAATACATGGTTTCAGGCTCCCAAACTCAGAGAAGTCAAAGCATAGCCACATTTTTGTTTTTTCTTTTTTCTCCCTCCTTCTGGGAAGACCCACGCCTATTTTGATCATCACTGATTTCCCCTTAAATATTTGTTGAATGAGTGATGAATTATGGGGTGGGGGGAAAGTAGCACAGTTGTACAACCAAAACCTTACAATTCACTCCCGATACATCTGCCCACCACAGAGCCCTTACACGGCGTGTCGGCTGCCATCAAGCACATGCGAGACTCCCGAACCCCAGAGCACAGCTGGGGGGCCAGCAGGAAATTGGAGACCCAGCACTGGCACATTAAGTCAGTGGCTGGACAGCCGTGAAATGTGTGTAGAGGTTCCTGTAAAGCCAAGTGGAGGAAGATACGTGGAAAGGCTTGTATATGCACCGGACACAAAATTGCTGTTAAGATTATAAGTCTCTACACCAGATGGCCCACTGTCCGAGTCACATGGCAGCTGGGTCATGAGGAAGCTCAGGCCTTTGGAACGCTTAGGAACTGACTGTGTAGGCCACGTTGAGGTTTCCAAGTCACTGAGGGCTCATCCCATAGAAACCACTATTTTGTCACCCAACCATTGGGGGTGGGGAGAAGGATCGTTCTCAAATATTTTATTTTCCTGTCTTCTTAAATATGGTAAAGTGGACATAACGTGATTTTTTCTCAACTACTGAGTCTCATCATTATGATTATCTGTTACTATACACACCTTTGCTTCTGTATTAATTGGCCTCAATTTGTTGGGCTTTAAATATTGTTTCTGATTCTTAAATTGTATTAGTATGACCTCCCTTTCTGATAACCACCACTCCTCACTGTTGTGGGCATGCCTGCCTATAACAAGCATGCCTTACCTTTTCAATTTGGGCATTCTCATATGCTAGAGACTAAGAAACTACATGTTCAAGAATATTTGGCTCATGTGCGAATGAAGAGGCCAGTGGGCTCTGAGAGACTCCCTCTGAACACCCTGATCATGACCATTTTGTCTCTCCAGGGGCTTCTAGTGTTTCTTCCCTGGTTTTTGTCATGCTCTGAACAGATGAAGTTGTTTGCGAAGTGTCTTCAGCGAAGTTTGGTGCAGCTGTCTATTTAGTTTTATATATATCGCTGTGTTCTGTGGAAGGTCATCTAATCATTTTGTTGTCTACATAGCTTGTAGGATACTATCCTGACATAATATCATAAATAGAACATTTTGTTGGATGTTGTGAAGAATATTATCTATATCATGTGCTTTAGAGTCGACAGAACTGGTTGGAAATCCCAAATTTAATCCCTGAATACCTTGTGAATTCGTATAAATCTTCCCAAGTCTCTGAGCCACTCTTTTCTCGTCTACAAAATGGGGGCAGTGAATGGCTGTGTCCTGAGTCATGACACTTAGGTGCTTTAATGCAGTGTCTTACCTAACGCAGGGCCTGGAAGCACTTTCTCCCTGAGAGGAAAGCTGTTAAGTCTTTTCTAAGCTATGGAAGATGTTGGCACAGAACCTCCTCTCTGCTCCCCGTGGTCTTTGGAGAATGAAATTCATCTCCTCAGAGACCAGCCCTTCCAGAGATAGTTGGACGCTCTCTCTATCAAGGAGCAGTTGGCCTCTCTTTCAGAAGAGGGAAAGCCCACGTCCATCCCTTACAGCTGAGGCTGACGCTTAGCTTTTCTCTTGGTCTGCAGTGAACAGAGTATCTGCCAAGCCCGGGCTTCCGTGATGGTCTACGATGACACCAGTAAGAAATGGGTACCAATCAAACCTGGCCAGCAGGGATTCAGCCGGATCAACATTTACCACAACACTGCCAGCAACACCTTCAGAGTCGTCGGGGTCAAGCTTCAGGATCAGCAGGTGAGCCCTGGAACAACAGGCCAGACCCATGGGCCTACCCCCCCCCCACACACACACACGTACAGTGAAAAGAGGTTAGAAAAAAATAAGGTCAGGATTTGGAGTCGGAAGATCTGGGTTCACATTCTGCCTGCGTGTTCTCATACTCCAAGGTAGGAGACCGTGAGCACGCTATCTTTTCTGAACTTCATTTTTCACATCGGTCTTATAGAGACAGTAATCCACACGCTGTGTGCCTCACTGTGTTATGATCATATTAGAATAAAATAATGGACGGGAAACAGCTGTGAAAACGATACTCCAGGGCTGTGTTAATGTCTCCTTCCGCCTGCACAACTGTAAGTGACATGCTGTGAAGACGTTTGGTTCCTCAGCCCCCAAGTCTTACTTTGGAAAGAATATCAAGATGATTTGGGGGCACCTGGATGGCTCAGTTGGTTGAGCATCTGATTCTTGGTTTCTGCCCAGGTCGTGATCTCAGGGTCGTGGGATCAAGCCCCGAGTCAGGCTCCATGCTGGGTGTGGAGTCTGCTTGAGATTCTCTCTCCCTCTCCCGCTGCCCCTTCCACTCATGCGCTCTCTCTCGCTCTCTCTGAAATAAATAAATCTTTAAAAAAAAAATTATTTGAAGAATCTGGGATCATTTCTGTCCCTAAGGGTACCTCCTGGGCAAATCAGACAAGATTGTGAGTGTACCCAGTAAGTCTCTGTGCAAACACAAGTCCAGCTCTGTCAGAAGTAGCCGTGGACACATAACTAAGAGTAATCTGACGTGACACGGACTGAAACAGAGACTTGGAGGAAGGGATTGTGTAGCTTCACCACAGTGACTTTGGTTACTACTTCACGGTTCTGCCTCTAGCTCTCAGAGATCGACAAGGACATTTTTAGCAGTGAAATTAACAGTTCTGTGGTTTCAGCATTTATGAAAAACCCCTCCTGGCATCCTTTGTTGGTCAAGGCCTTGCTAAATTGAGCAGCAGGTTAGCTGCTAACTCTGTAAGAGTCAGCACATTAGCAATTAGAAAACAAAGAACAAAAACTTGGGACTCTATTTTTAGTATGTTGCCTGTTGAATGGGTTTCTGCTTTGGCCAAAACGGCCCTGTTAAGTTTCAGATTCTTGTAGCTGAAAGGGACAGCCCCGCTTCAGGACCCCTGGTGAAAGGTCCAACCTGGAACTCTTGGTACCTTCAGAGGTATCGCTTTCCCTTGTCAATGAGCCTTACTGGTAGGAAGGTTTCTCTAGAAACCTTCTGGAAGCTGCTTCCCTGTTCTTCCAATGCATTGGTTCTGTCTCTGCCTTTTAGAGGTATGCTGTGCTATATATTGCAGGATATATATGGTGACAGTTATGGTGACAACCAGAAGCATCCACTCGTTTCCCTAACACCCACAGACGCAGGCCGGCCGAGCAATACTTCCCTGCTACGTGCCTTTGACATAAGGTCCATGGCCTAGTGCAGCTCCTGGATCACAGTGGGTGTTCCCTGAGTGATTGCTTTTATTGGGACAAGTTTCCCCGCCCTTCGCACCTCATGGTTGCCCTCCAGGGCACACTAGGAAGCCGCACGGTGTGCTGGAAATGCCACGGCACTGGAGAACCAGATTCCCTGCAACCGACATGCGCCGTGTTCTTAGGAGCCTCGGCACCTCACTGCCGCCCTCAGCAGAAGCCACACGCCAAAGCTCGGACTGGCGGCAGTCCTCAGGGGCCTCCTGGGTAAATTCGGAGGCTGTGTTGACTCTAGTTAACTAAGAGACTCGCAGAGTCTGACAGAGAAGTTACCAGCATAGCCTTCCACCTGGCATTACATGTTCAAGAGACAGGCTCCTAGAGTGTGGTTGAGACTCTTTTCCCCAAATGGATGAGGTGTACATACATACATAGTTACATACATATGTATATGTACATACATACATGTGTATACATACATAGCAACATACAAGGGATTCTTAGTAAGCCAAGGTATTAGAGAAAGTGGCAGGAAGCCAGGTCCACAGTAGCTTCTGTGGACCTCGGGAGAAAAGATTGATTTTCACAGATCTATTTTCCAGTCTATATGGACTGCAAGGTCAAACATTTTATGATGTTTTAATGATGATTTGGTGTTGACAAGGTTAGGTACTGTCCTGCCGGCCTGCACCCATGGGTGTTAGGTTTATAACCAACTCGGGATGTCTTACACATTTAAGGTGCTTTATGGTTCGTGGAACACTCTTCATGTCTACTATTTCAGTCTCCCAGGAACCCCAGAGGATAACAGTATTAGCATTTATCACCCCCATTTTGCTAAATAGGTAGGTGTAAAAGCAGGTGGTCATTTGTGGAGGAAGGGACTAGTACATTGTAGTATCATTAGCTAAGGGCTAACCGAAATCTCACATTACAGGTGAAAAAATATCAAAAGATTTTTAGCTTAGAATGAGTTATGGCCACGAAAAACGTTAGTGAGTTTCCAGGCTGAATTAACGGTAGAGGTCCAGAAGAAGCGAGATTATAGTCCTGCTCTGCTGTGCACTGGTCAGACTACACCAAGAACGTTGGGACCGAACGCAAGTGCCACAAGCTGGACTCTGTAAGGGGAAGGGCGTCTGGTCTGGTGAGAGGTCTGCCAGCAGCGTCCCCTGTGGAACAGCTGAAGGGGGCACAAGAGATACTTCCTAGGAGAGAAGAAAACTGAAGAGGGCAGGGCCACCGTCCTCAAACCTCTGATGGGCTGTGTGGGGACGAGAAGGCATGCTTTTCTTTGTACCCTTGAGACAGGGCTAGGAATACTATGTGGACACTATCAGGAGGAAGATAGGAGCTCCATGGGGCTCCTGGGTGGCTCATTTGTTAAGCGTCTGCCTTCGGCTCAGGTCATGATCCCGGAGTCCTGGGATCGAGTCCCACGTCGGGCTCTCTGCTCCACGGGAAGCCTGCTTCTCCCTCTCCCACTCCCCCTGCTTGTGTTCCTGCTCTCGCTATGTCTTTCTCTGTCAAATAAATAAATAAATAAATAATCTTAAAAAAAAGGTAGGAGCTCCATGGCCGGAAGCACGTTCTTCCACGCGCACTGTTGGAGGGTGGACTGCGTTGCTTTGCAAGCCCACAAGCTAGCTCTAGGCCGCTTGGTAAGAATTTTGGGAAGGACATGCCTTCATTGAAGGGTAGAGATTTGAATGAGATGAGACCTCAGAAGCCTTCACCAACCAGTGGGTTCTAGGGGGTTTTTTGTTGTTTTTTTTTTTAAGATTGATTGATTTATTTGAGAGAAAGAGTGAGAGAGCGAGCACAGGGTTAGGGGAAGAGGGAGGAGAAAGAATCTCAAGCAGACTCCCCTCTCAGTGTGGAGCCCAACACGGGGCTTGATCTCATGACCCTGAGACCATGATCTAAGCCAAAATCAAGTGTTGGATGCTCAACCAATTGAGGCACCCAGGCGCCCCAAGGGGTTTTAGATCTAGGTGAATGTGTTGGTCAGGAAGATTGTTTTCCACCATTAAGCTTCTTTTTTTTGTAGGGGGTTCTTGAGTACTTGTACTCAGAGGCCTCAGAGGCATGCTGGACAGTGTTTGGAGTTGCAGAGCCTTTCCTTGAAAGACAGGAAAGGCCCTCTCCTCAGTCCTACACCCCTCCCCCAAACATGGTACCTGTGGGCTCTTGAGCAAAAAAAGAAGGACCTTTTAAAATAAGTTTATCCTGGGGCGCCTGGGTGGCTCAGTCGGTTAAGCGTCTGCCTTCGGCTCAGGTCATGATCCCGGGGTCCTGGGATTGAGCCCCGCATCGGGCTCCCTGCTCAGCGGGAAACCTGCTTCTCCCTCTCCCACTCCCCCTGCTTGTGTTCCCTCTCTCGCTGTGTCTCTCTCTGTCAAATAAATAAAATCTTTAAAAAATAAATAAAATAAAATAAGTTTATCCTGGGGTGCCTGGGTGGCTCAATCAGTTAAGCATCCAACTCTTGGTCTCGGCTCAGGTCATGATCTCAGGGTCGTGAGATCAAGCCCCATATCAGGCTCCAGGCTGAGGGTGGAGCCTGCTTGGGATTCTCTCTCTCTCCCTCTGGCCCTCCCCTCTCCCCTGCTCACAGACTCTCTCTCTCACACACTCTCACTCTAAAATAAAATAAAATACAATAAGTTTATCCTTCAGCAATTGTCCAGATCAGTCCTTCCAAAGCTTCAAGAATTATTTTTAAAATAAAGCTGATAAGGACACAGGCTGAACGTGGGAGAGTGGAAAAAGGCAAACCTTACAAACACCAGAAGGACAACCTACAAACCAGAAGGAGCTGGTGTGAGTATATTAATGTTAAATACAATAGGCTTTAAGACAAGAAGTATTACTAAAGGTAAAGAAGGACATTTTCAATGATGAAAGAGTCAATTGAAAAGGAAGACCTAACAATCCTAAATTTGTACACATCTAATATCTTCAGATATATAAAGCAAAATTGGACAGCTCTAAAGGCAGAAATAGACAAATCCAGAAGCAGAGTTGGAGGTTCTAATCACCCAAGGTTCATAACCTCCAAGAAACTGACTGAAGAAGTAGAAAGAAAGTAAAGAGATAAAAAATTGACCTAATTTACATTTATGGAAACTACAGCCAACAATGGTAGAATATAGAGTCTTCTCAAGTGTGCACCGAACATTTACTGAAATAGACAATCCGCAGCCGTCGTGACACACTGGAGTCTTCTTTAATCTTGCTTCAAGATCTCTTAGCCATTCTTGATATAATGTGGTTTCCAGACCTCGTTCCATTGAAAACATTTCCTTCCAGCTTGCTCTGGTTTTGTAATGTCCACTAAAAGTGCAGCACCAGAAACGGAAACGCTTGAACACAGAACTGCTGGGTCTTCCTGTGGCAGAAAGGAACGGTCTGCTGCCTCCCTCTGGTCTCTGCACCACCATGAGTGTGCTCTCCTCTTAAGAGCATTTTAACCTGAGGTCACTATGCTCCTTACCATGCATACATGCCACAAAACCTCCAGCCGTTTTCCTGAGGATCTGGAGCTAAACCTAGAGAACCACCCCAGGAACCTGGGTATAGATGCTGGCCAAAATTTCCTTGTGTCAAGATGTGAAACAATTGCACTTCTTTAGCTGATTCAGCTCGCCTTCTCACTTCCGTGCGCTCTCTCTCTCTCTCTCCACTATAGGATGACCCAAACCCACCTTTCACCTGGCCGAGACCTAGAAAAAAAGCTGTTCTGGATATTGGCCATATTTGCTGTCCTCTGGCCTTACCCAACAGCGCAGCCGAATGGAGAGTAGAAGAGAGTGGTAAAGCAGAGGTCACATCTTAGTGCCCAGCCCACTAGCAAGGTGGCTTGGCCACGTCCCTTTGCATCTCTGAATCTTTTCCTGAGCTCCCCTTCCTGACCGGGGCGGGGGTATAGGAGACAGAGCTGTCTCCAGCTTCAGATCCCAGAACCCTGGAGCCTCAGAGCCAGAGGAGGTCTGAGCAGTCCTCCTAAACGTCTCCTAAAGCAGGTTCTTCCCACCACGTCGCCCCCAGGCTCTGGCAGACTCTGTAGGGAGCTCGCCATATCCCTAGCACTCACTGACAGCCTACCGTGTGCTCTCCCAGCGGGCCATGGGGGTGCCGTGCCACAGTCAGGGCGCACTATCCCCGCTTTCCAGGCCAGAAAACTGATGGCTCATAAGTCCTTGAGGTTGGTTCACATGACTCCGAGTAGAATAACCACTCCAGGCCTCCCACTGCCTTCCCTGAGCCGTACTTACTACGTCTCACCTTGAAGAACTTGGAAGTCCTTCTCTGTCAGGTGTCTGAGAGAGTAGCTCCAAGCTCAGGCCGACCTGAAGCAGCTGCCGCGACTGCTTGGGAGCCCCCGAAGCTCTGGGCTTGGCCCTGGTCTACTTTACCTTTCCCCGCTGGGCCTGGCTTTTTCCTTGCAGAAAGTTGAGGTTTGTTGATTGACTTATAATGCTGTGCATTTGTGTGGTGCATTAACTTTTCTGACTTATCCTTTTAATTAGTAACCCATTTATTAATGCATCCTAAGTACTAGACACTGTGCACACGGCCATGGGAGGCACAGATAGGGCTAGAAGACTCCTGCCGTTAGGGTCTCCATGCCTAGAAATAAAGCATTGTTACCCCCATTTTATAATTGGAGAAACTGGGCCCCTAAGAAGTGCCGTGACCGCCTTGGGTGACATGGCTGGGAGGAGGGACCAGCCCCTGGACTCTGGGAACCTGACTCCCAGCTCAGGCCTCTCGTCTGGAGGGCGTGACTATGCCACATTGCTAGTGAGATGAAGTAGCTGGTTCTCAAACCCTCACCATTCTGTAGGTCATATTGAAAAGCTGCCTGGCCATGCTGTCACCTTCTCCTGACCCCACCCCACCTCCCTGTCCTCTGCTAGCCCCAGGGGACACAGTATCCCTGCCCTGGAGCCGCGCTCTCCAGCTCACTTACTTACCTCGTATTTATTTACACGTATTTCTGTCTCTTTTCCCCTCCAGGTTGTGATCAATTATTCAATCGTGAAAGGGCTGAAGTACAATCAGGCAACGCCGACCTTCCACCAGTGGCGAGATGCCCGCCAGGTCTACGGCTTGAACTTTGCAAGTAAGGAAGAGGCGACCACGTTCTCCAATGCCATGCTGTTTGCCCTGAACATCATGAATTCCCAAGAAGGAGGTAAGTGGGGCTTGGTCTCGGCAGAGACCCCTCTCCTTGACCTGCGCCCTCCCCCGGCTCCCTGGTGTCCCAGCCCCACAACCACGTCAGGCTGATGTTCCGTGGGTTCTCAGAGAGGCCTGCTGCCTGACTCCAGCCTGAAGGGACATATTAACAGTTTGAAGGAAGAGAGAATGGTGTTCACATCTTCTTGCCATTTGTGAGATACAGCTTTGTACTGGTGTGTTCCTGAAGCTAAATATCCTGATATGTTTTACGTGTGTCATCTTCCTTCTGTATTCTAGAACATGTATTTAGCAGAGGTGGGAGGAAACGAGCAACAATTTATTGTTGAATTCAAGCATTCATGTTGTTAATGAACTTTTACTAAATATTTACTGAGTGTAAGAAACTGGCCAGACAGAATAGGTAAGAAATGAATAGATGGCGTCCTTCTGCTCAAGACACGCCTGAGTAGATAGATTTGTAAACTGCTAACACCTGGGTCGTGGTGAGTGCTCCAGCCAGGTATGGGTGGACTACTTAGGGAACACAGAGGGACATCTGGGCTGCGGTTTGGAAGGGCGAGGAGCTTACAAGGCAGAGGAGGGACAGCAAAGGCATCCAGGCCTGAAAGCGCAGCGTGTGTGGGAGAGTGCCCTACAGTGTTTCTGGGGCCTCGGGCACACACAGGAAAGAAGCTGGACATGAAACTTCACAGTGAAGCGCCCCAAGGACCTAGAAGATGATGGGCAGGCTTGATACTTGGGGTAGACAGTGGGCCTGGGGGAGGGAGCGGGGCAGGGTGGGGCTAGCAAAAGTTCCTAAGCAAGGCAAAAATACATGTGACTTTTATTGGAAATTCGCAACCTTAGCTTCAGAGGGAACACAGAAGCCTTCCAGGGTCCAGGTGTCTTGACGTCCACGGATACGGTCCTGTGCTTTGCTAGAGGTCTTAACCTTGGTAGAGCTAGTAGAGAACAGGGTTTACCTTTGAGTCCTGGTTCTGCCACACTCTGGCTGAGGATCCTTTGGACAAGTTACTTCATTTCCGGGGCTTCAGTTGTCTTACCTGTCAGATGGCAGTGATAGAGAGTGGCTTTTAAGTTTCATTGGGCAGAGTGTACAATACTTAGCAGGCTGCCCGACACAGCAGTCACCCGGTGTTGGCACTTGTCCGTAGTGTCACTCCCAGGGTGGCCGCTGCCGGCATCTGGGTGGGACGTGGGGGACGTGGTACTTAGAGGGAGATGGCTTTTATAGGCCTGTTGGGCCTGATAGATGGCAGCTTTGGGACCCAATGTGAACCCTAGGAGAATTTTTCTAAGTAAATAAAGGACACGTTTTGAGTATGCTCCCCATGGGTCAGGTCACACACAGAACGGGGGCTTGTGTTCTCCCCACCTCAGCAAGGCTCCACGGTTTGTGGGAGACTTGGAACACATGGTGGGGAAGCTGCCCGAGCACAGCTGTGTTGAGTGACAAGAGCAGTGCCCAACGCATGTTTATTAAACTGTTTTCTACCCAAGAGCCTTGTACTTCCTGGTGAAGTGAACGGGGTTTAAGGTTTCTGATCTGAACCACCTCGCCTGCCCCGGGATGTGAGAGCTCACAGGTGGACACACGGAGGGTCAAAAACAAAGCTTTAATTTAATCAGACAGCTAACCCTTGCGAAGCAACTGCTCATTAAATAAAAACTACTAGTTGCTTTATTAAATTTACTATAGTCACAGGGATATTAGCTAATACAACCCTCATTTCCAAACGAGAAACCTGTGATCTTTATGAGGAAGTCACTCGCCCATGGCACTAGGAACCCCGACCTCCTCTGCCTCCTCTGGGCTGGACGGATGCCCTTGCTGGGGTAAGGGTGGGCCCACCGTGTGAGGGAGGCCTCACTGGCAGCTTGCACCGTGAGTAGCAGGGGCCTGTCCCAGTTCATTGGCCGAGGCCCCGTCTCCTGCTTCTGCAGGTATGACCTTTGGTGGAAGGAGATCCAGGCCCACTGAGCAAGTTTTGCTTTCCCTTCACCTGAGGTGTGACCTACTGGCTGGGGGTGTGCGGCTCAACGAGCTTTTATACGTGTATATGCCAGCAGGTCCCCAGAGAGACCATATCCCTCCCACCCGTCCCCCCAGGACAGGGGGACACCAGCTCTGAGACGACAGAGCAGCTCTGCCTGTGTTTGAACTTCCTTGTGTGTGTACTTCCTACAGTGTGCACTCTGTACCCGATCTCTCTCCCTCAGCATTGTGTTTGCGGGAGTCACCCGGGGGAGGGTTCACCTCTCTCGCTGGCTGCCTGGGACTGCCGTGTGCCCCTGCATGGTGCGGCTGCGCCAGGTGGACCCACCCACCTCTGTCCAGCGGCCACTGCAGAAGGCCTCATGCTGCCAGATCACTGTGCTGTTTTCTAGTGAATGCCCTCTGTGTCGGGGAATCCCAGCCTACCCGCCCTTGGTGGGAGGCAGTTGGCTGTAGCGTAAAAAGCATTTGTTGGGGGGCAGCTAGATCTTATATTAAGTCTTTGTTCTGCCACCTGTGGCCCTGGGATAATAGACCCAACTTCCCAGGGTTGTTACGAAGACTCATTTTGAGATGTTGATAAAGCACTTAGCATCTGGCGCCTGGTATGTGATAGGGGCACAAATAATATTGGTTCTTTGCCTTTTGTTCTTGTTAAACGTGGTCATTTTCTGTAAGCGTCAGTTTCCTTCCTGGTAACATAGGATTATGGGTCCCACTGCAGAGCTGCGGAGAGGACTCAGGGCCCAGTCGGTGCTCTCCTGCACTCCTCCTTCCCCTCGCTGGCAGGCCTCACCCCCTGGCAGGCCTCTGGGCTTGTGCCTTCTAAGACTCGGTGTCTCCTCACGTTGAGTCCTGCTGGGCATTTCCCACCTCCACCTCCGCGAGTGGGGGCCCCTCTGGGGTCTTTAGAGCCTGGCAGATACCAGATGCCTACATACAAACCTGAAAGTCACCCGTCAGAGCAAACCGTGGATGCCGAGCACTGTGTAGCGAATGGTCTTCACGCCCCCTCCTCTCCCCTGACTCTCCCCACAGCCCTGCTAGAGGAGGGCCCAGATGACGTCTAGGTTAGCAAGCTGAGATTCAGGGAGGAAGGTGACTTCCCTGTGATTCCACCCCAGAGCTGTGTTCACTCAGGAGTCTGCACTGTCCGTGTGCTGAACGCCGGCAGAGAGCCACGAGCCTGTGCTCCTTCTTTGTTCCTTCCTGCCTCTGTCCACCTCGTGGGGCTCACTGTCGGCCAGGATTCTCAAAGGTATTCTAGAGAAAGAATGGGCACAACACAGTCCTATCTGTGCTGCCTCATGCCTACGTGGAGGTGATGGCCAGGCACAGGACCCTTGGAAGATCTGCTTACTGACATCGTTCCTTGTAGCCACAAAATCCATTTTTCTTCAGCAGCGCCTTACAGAGACTCATTCGTCAAATTCAGGCCCCAACCCAGAGAGCCTAAAGTCCACTTAGCAAGTAAAATAAATAAATAAAGTAATCGCCCGGGAGCTCGGTGGCTTCAGTTCCCTGGGTGGAGGACAGGGGTGCAAAGCCAGCTTAGGGTTCTCTTGGGGACCCACAATCTCTGAGTTCAGGGATGATCCCAGTGGCCGGGGGCAATCACTGGGTTATTGGGGCTTTTTCTACAGGAACTGACGTGTGGAGGTGCTTTTGGGGGGCGGGAGGAGGAGGCTGTCTTAGGAGCACTACCTCCGTGTAGCCCCCGTCGGTGGAAATGTTGGGTTCTTCCTCGCTGTGGTCACCACTGTCCATGCAGGTTGCTGGCCCCTGCTCTTCACCGAGCTTGGCTCGCACACTGTAAGGCTCAGCTTTTCTGGGGTTCTGGATGCTGCGTCACGGGGTGTGATGGCCAAGGATGGTGCCTGTGCTAAGGTAGGAACTCAGAGTGAGGCTTCTCTGGCCTAGTTGGATGACACAGAGTAATAACAATAGTATCTATACTTTCTCTTAAAAGCCTGCGCACTTTGTTTTTTACCAGGCTACCTCTGCCACATGCCCCTTCCCTGCCCTTCTCAAGGAGAGGTCCGCACTAATCAAACAGCCTCGGGTCGGGGGATAAGGGCCACAGAAAGACCTTATCTGGCTAAGGAGGTACTTCCTTACACTCTAAAGTGCTTATAATTTGGTTTCTATCCCCAGGAGATAGTTACGCAGCTACTGTTACACACATTTATGTGGACGGGGAGGCGGGAGCACGGGAGATTAAGAAAGGTAGCACGTCTGCCAGAACCTAGCGGTGAAACTGAGACACAAATTTCGGGCTTCTGGCTAGATATCCAGTGTTTTTTCTACAACTCCGTCTCAGGAGGTCATAGAGGAAGGCCAGCTGTGGTCTCCTCGCTTTGGGAATCGCAGGGGCTTGGGCTGGGCAGCGAGCACAGCTCATGGCACATTACAGCAGCTCACAGGATGGCCGGAGACTCGGGCTTCTGTGTCCTAGGTCCACATCATCACGACCCCTGGGTCACTGACGTCAGCTCCAGAAAGCATTTCCCTAGACTTGCTCTGGGTTCTGTCCTTAGTGGGAGCACACCACCACCTGGGTAATGCCGGTTACCGGGCGGCGGGGGGAGGAATGTTTACAGGCTGCACTTGGACACCCCAGCCTGGCTCGGCTTTTCTCCCCCTGCAGCGTATTCTCGGCAGATACCAGTTCACAGTTCAGTAGCCTTCTAAATGCAACAGCTTCTATGTGCTTCTCTATGAGCCTGCTTCCGACCCACCATGTAACCTTAAACATGGACCTCTCTGTGGGCCTCGGTTTCCCCATCTGGGGAAGGAGGGCTACAGACTTGAGCAGATCTCTGTAAATCCTAGCAGTTTTGTGCGCAGTGTCGGGCAGGAGTGAGTTCTCGTTCACCGACCATGTCGCTGTGACCCTTGCTGGGAACAGGCAAGAGCCCTGTGCAGAAACCAGAGTGGAGGGATGCCCTCTTCACCTCTTGCAGGGCCCCTCCGCATCCGGGGTCCCTGAGTAAGTCAGTGCTTGGTTATCATGGAAAAGAGAAAATACAGACAAGCAAACAAAAGTGGCCTGTAATCCCACAACCCAGAGATGAGTGCTGTTGACACTCATATACATCCTTCCAGAACTTTTTGTGTTCATATGTGAGTGAATAGCTGTTCATCGGAAATAATCTGTACATACTGTCCGTAACCCTTTCACACTTAGCCCTAGGCTGTGAATGCCTTTCCATGCCAAGACAGTCAGATCTTCACACCGTCTGAGTGGCCAGAGAATCACATTTGGGTGCCGTAAGACGATGCACCATGATGTCGCCAGTCTTCTGCTTTTAAACCTAAAAGCTGTCCCCATTTTTCACTGTTACGTTCGTGTAATGGAGGACCTTCTTGTACATTTACGTGCATATTTGTGTGCTTGCTGTGTGTTGTACGGGTGCATCCTTGCACACTTGTCCAGTTACTTCTTGGGCATATTTCTGAGTCAAACAATATACACATTTTTAAAGCTTTGATCTGTTTTGCCAAAATGCCTCCCAGAATGAGTGTCCTAGTTGATACTCTCCCTGGCACGCATGGCTGTCGCCCTCTGCCCCAGCCTTCCCCAGCACTGGGCATTCACACTCATGCTAATCCTAGTAAGCACAAGGCAAGGGAAAACGTATCCTTTCAGTTTGTGCTTTTGTTTGCTAGTATGGGTGAACATTTCGCGGACGTTAATTGGCAATTTCATTTTTCCGTTATTTGCAGCAGTGGATGTACTAGATGCAGGACAGCATGGTCGAGCGTGGGCTTCCTGCACCTTTAGTCACACCTGCGTGACTTCACACTCCCAAAGTGTGTGCATCCTCAAAGGACAACGGGATCTTGTATTTGCTTGGGCAGATGAGTGGAGGCAGTCTGGCGTCATGTGGTGGGAATCAGGCATGGGGTGGATCATAAATGCACCTTGCCCGGCAGGCCCCTGTGAAGTCGGGTCTGCGTTGTGTGTGTTTTAGGCATTGTTACTGTTCCTCGTGTCTGCACAGCCACAGAAGAAAATCCTCTCTTGCACTGTCTTTTATTCCCTGGACCTCTGCTTACACTAGAGGAACTTGTTCAAGTTCAGTATCTAGAGTCATGGTGGTAGGTCGCAGAGAGATTCCTTCGCTGTTCCTTCATCTGGCTTCTTAAAGGAGGGAAGGGTTATCTCAGAGTTAGAAGACGTAGATTCTCCCAGAAGTGCAGATGGCAGGTGGGGTGGCTTCCCAGTTAGCACTGGCCCCCCTCACCCTTCTCCCTCTCTTCAAGGGCACGTCTGGCCAGGGCATTTCCCTGCTGCCTGCTGGCCCTGGCATCCACCCTCCTACTGTCCCCTGCCTTAAAAATGGACAGAAACCAGAGAGGCGGGATTCCGTGGCTCTGGGGTTTGAGCAGGCTGGAAATGTTACCATTTTAAATTATCTCAGGAATATTTTTTAAAAGAAGAAAGGATACCAAGGAGCGCCTGGGCAGCTCAGTCAGTTAAGCATCCAACTCTTGATTTCAGCTCAGGTCATGATCTCAGGGTTGTGAGATTGAGCCCTGCATCCAGCTCTGCACTCAGTGGGGAGTGTGCTCGAGATTCGCTCTCCCTCTGCCCCTTCCCCTGCCCCCACTCACGCTCGTGCTCTCTCTCACTCATATAAATAAATAAATCTTTAAAAAAAAGAAGAAGAAGAAAGGATACCAAAAGTGACAAGAAGGGCACACGGAGAGCCTTCTGATGAGCTTGTGGTTTTTTCAAACACTATGCAACCAGTAGAATAAGGGCACATAGCCAAGGACAAATCTAGAAAGGGCAGACATCACAGGGGTTGATGCCAAGCTTTTTCAAATATTGCTCCTTCCCTGGGGATGTTTCTTTCCATCTCTACTTCTCCCAGCCCTGCCTTCCCTACCCTGCCCATCCAGCCCTGCCCTCCCTGCCCTGCCCATCCAGCCCTGCCCATCCCACCCTGCCCTCCCCAGCTCTGCCTTCCCCAACCCTGCCCATCCAGCTCAGCCCTCCTCCAGAAGCCCTCCTCCACCTTCTCAGCTCCCACCTCTGGCCTCTCTTTATTCATTCTTCCTTTTTTGTGCTTCCTTGTGTACTTACCTTTTCTCTCTCACGGGAACTCCTGTACGCCACCCCGCTCCCCAGTCTGCACCTCTCGTGCCCCTTTCCATGCTCCTGGAGCTTCCCTGTCCACGTTGCCTTTGCCAACGTAATGCTCAAGCCTGGCTGCTGTGAGAGGCAGGGTCACGTCCATCATGTCCCCAAAGCACCCCAGCACCTTCACCGTACTTCCACATTCACAGCACCCAGAACAAGCTGTAGAGTGCTGAGTGCCTGAATGCATGCCCCTGAGAACAGGGGTTGCCTGTTTTCCATCTCTGTGCTCACAGCTGGGAGTCCAGTGCCCTCTGTGGTATGAATCGTATAGGTACGGGGAGCAAGCTGCTTGATCTCTCTGTGCACAGGCTTCTGAACCGTAAAGATGGAATGTTAGTCATCACATCATGCCTCATGGGATGTCCTGAGGATTAGCTGTGCTCATCCCTGTACAGTGCCCAGAGCAGTTCCTGACACACAGTATGTGCCCGATAAACATACGCTCTTTTAAAACCCACTGTGATCTTTTCAGGGGGGCTGGGCTGGGGACGCAGGCGGGAGTTACCAGCCCCTGCGTTCCTCAGTCCCAGAGGACTCTACTCTTCAAGTTCTTCTGTTTGTTGGGTGGTGGTTATTTAAATCTCCTTCCTCTCTGTCAAGCTCTTGGCCGTTACTTCTCATCTTTGATCAGATCCCTGGCTTTGGTGCTCCTTTTCTCCTATTTGTTAATGCTGACGATTCTGTCCCAACCCATGAGTTATTTCCCAGGTCATGCCTCCCAGTTGGTGGCGTTGGCCCCGTGGTTTGTTCGTGACAATCCCAGGGAACGTGATGCTGTCTGCTGGAGCGGCACACGTGTGTCGGCAGGAGGCCCCCCGCACCCCAGCAGGGTGCAGTGCTCCGGGCCGCTGCAGGGTCTGCTCCCCTCGGTTCTCACCCCTCTTCTTCCCTCTCCGTGGACAACTTTTCATAATCCTTGAGAAGCTCCCATTATGGTGGGCGTGAAGTAGCTACGCGTTCGTTAAAAGTCATAGGAACGAAAACAGGAATAGTAGTGATCTTTGTTCTGTACTGTTGGGGTCTGGTGCTCATTGGAGACAGCACCTCCTGAAGGATTCCCGCATGTACCGCGGGGAAGAGATGCAGCCGCTCCCTCGGAAAACCACCCATGCAGGTGAATTACTCCCTCGCTAAGCTACGTGTTTATATTTACTTATATTTAGAAATGAGCTTAGGGGCGCCTGGGTGGCTCAGTCAGTTAAGTGTCTGCCTTCGGCTCAGGTCATGATCCAGAGTCCTGGAAGCGTGGCGTGTCAGTTGTCCCCCCGAGGTCTCTTACCAGGCTAGCGGCCGGTCACAGCCCTTTCTGTGTGGCGCTGGACGAGCTGCCGTCCATTCAGGGACTAAGAGGCCGTGGTGCTGGGGAAGTCAGCAAACCCGGATGCTGGGCCTGGCATGACACTTAACCGACAGGCACCCTGAGCCAGTCAGTTCCTTCTCTGGGCCTCAGACTCTTCGTCTGTAAGGTGGGTGGCATGTGTGCCTACCAGCGGGGTAGTGTGGGGAGGTAATGGGTGTGGACAGCTTCTGAGGCATCCTGCACAGCACAGGTATGAAGGTCCGTGTTGGTGATCAGCTTGGCCAAGTCCCACTAAGTAAGGAAAGTGTCTCTCCTGTTCAGTGTCTGAGTTCTGGGAACACCTGACCCTCCAGGAGTTCGCTTGAGCCTGTGGAGGAGCCGGGCCTAGACATTAGGAGTCCGGTTCTTGGCCCAGTCCACCACGGCCTTCCACGTGACTTCAGGCCAGCTCTAGCCCTCGTGTAGTCTAGAGCTGAAGTGGTGGGGCTGGACTAGACAAGCCGTTCTCAGCAGGGACAGCTGAGACACAGGGACTTGGTGACGAGTGCTGGACGTCTTGCAGTGTGCACGGCAGGCCTTTGCATGTCCCACTGAGCACATGGAGGTAAAAAACTTTATCTGAGCCAGAACTTAGCTCTGTTTTAAGAAAAAGTACTCCTTTTTCCTTTAATCAGGTTTAATGTGCTGAATTTTCTAGGAATGCAACTACTACATACTTCAAAAGAAAATTGTGCTTTATTTTGTTTGTAACTTTACCAAGGATTATTTTCTGTTTTGGGAGCACTGTCACTTGAGAGATTGTTCGTCATCCAGCCGGCTCCCCTTGGTCACTGTGAGTCTGGGCAAGGTGCAGGCATTGAGCGACTGCGTCTCCTAGTGTAGCCAGGCCTGGTGCTTACAGCCTGCCGTGTGCGCTTTGCCACGGATCACTCCTCTCTTCCTCTCCTTTACAGTACACTGAAGGCATTATTTTTTTTCTAATTTATGTAGGTAGGTTATATAACCTATGACTCTCACTGACGATAACACAAGGAACATTATAAAATGTTTGTAATAAAAAGAGGCTATTGAGTCTGGAAGGGTGGGCCAGAAGTTGTGTGAAAACCAGACATTCCTTCTTGATCGCGGCTGGTGTCTCATGTGATTGTCACATGACAGAGCCGGGTAGATAGCGCATGTCTGTGCCCATCTTACAGCGGAGGAAACTGAGCCCCAGAGGGAGGAAGCAAGCCCTTGGCCAAGCAGTAAGAGGAGCTGGATTAGCTCACTTTCCTCTTCTCCTCCCCGAGCAAGGAGGTGTGGTGGAAACAACCTGGCACAACAGGAAGAATGTCCATTTTGGCACCAGAGTCCCTTAGTGGAAGGAAGGCCACTCCTGTCACACTCCTGTGTGTCTCCTCTGCCCACGGTCCTTCACGGCTGACACCAGATGTGTGTGGTTTCCACACATCAAGCAGTCCAGCGGGGCCAGCACGGTGTCCTACAACCTAACTCAGTCCTGACACCGTCCGCCAGGAGGTGGCGTCAGACCCCATAGGTTAAGGCTCCATCCCCCAAGACGGGGCCCCACCAGCCACTTCAGACGCCAATCAAGCCCAGGTTGTCACCCATGGGGCTGGCCAACAGGCTGTAAATCGGAGGTTCCCACAACCCCCTGGGGTTTGATTAATTTGTGAGAATGGCTCACAGAACTCAGGAAAACATTTTACTTGCAAGATCACTGGTTTATTATAAAGGACATAACTCAGGAGGAACCCGATGGGTGAGATGCAGAGGGCGAGGTGCAGGGGAGGCGGAAGGAGCTTCCATGCTCTCTGGGTGTGCTGCTCCCCACACGTGGGCTCAAATTTCTACTCTACTGCTTACAGCAAGTCAGTCCATCTATAAAGTGGATATAATACCCTGATTGTGGGAGGATTCCCGGAACAGCTCCTGTGTAAGACTCTTACATGTGTTCAGTATACAGCTGTTTCCTTCCAGCTGCCTACAGCCTTGTTTCACCTTTTGTCCCCAGGTCCAGCACACTTCTGTTAGACTACTTGAGGTTCTCTCAGAATTTACCACAATCACTGTATCTCCCATCTCCCACTGTTCCAGAACAGTAGGGCCCTAGTGACACCTGAAGCGAGACCCCAGGTTGATGGGATCCAGCCAGCTGGTGGAGGGAATTTCTGAGAAAAGCTTCCCCCTTGAAGCCACTGCTGGTGTGGAAGACATGGTTGAGGCCCAGGTGGGCCGATGAGTGGGAACGGGGAGAGAGCCTTGGGCGTCATGAAGCAGTATACATTCTGCAGATGACAGAACTGAAGCCCGGGGAGGGAGGGACTTGCAGGTCACACAGAAAGTCAGGAGCAGAGCTGGGGCTGCTCCCGAGGTCTCTCCTACTAGCCCCAGAGACCCAGGTTTGATACTCCTGTTCCTTCCTAAAAAAGGGTTTTCCCTGGGACCTAGGACCAGGGGTTCTTTCAGAAGAGACCTGAGGAATGTGAAAGTCAGTGCTCAGGAAGGCTTGGGATAGCTTCATTTGTCCACTGTTTTCCCTTTTGGTTCTGATGACATTGAGTCAGATGTTCCTGGTGGTAGAACAGCCTGCCCTTGCTGGCAGGCCCTTCCCCATTTTAGCCTCAAGGAGCCCAGGGCCTTACCTTTCCTACTGTCAACTCAGGACAGAGTGGAGAGGCCCCAGACCAAAACAGAGGTTCACTTCTCAAACACCTGCTAAGACCCCAAGAAACTTTTGAAATCAGAAGATCCAGCAACCTCCAACTATGCCAAAGTCATGGCCTCTCCCAGTAGGTCACTAGGAATGACGGGGGGCGGGGGCGGGGGGAGACTGGCCAAACTTCATGTTGTGACTGAGCCAGAATGTATCAGGAAGGGTAGAAAAGAAAACCCCACAGTGGTTATGAGGCCTTCCACACAGATCTCAGGGGTCTGGGGCCCATGAACACTTCCGGTGGGCAGCCGTTGTACCCAGAGCTGGAGGAAGGAGCCTCTTCCCCAGGGGGTACGCTGGAGTACATGGGTCCCAGCATCCAGATTTCTGTAGCAGGACAGGCTGCCTGGGACAGCGGCTATCCGGCAGATGGTAACGTGAGGCTGCATTGCCGGGATGAAGTCAGATAGGCTGTCTGGTCTCGGGCAGGACTGTTCCTCTGAGCCTCAGTCTCATCATCTGTAAAATGAGCAGGTGATGCCTATCTCAGTGAAATCCAGGGTGCCCAGCAAAGCACAGTGCTGACGGCAGGCGTTCTGAAGGCTGGCTGTCTAGAAATGAGGAGTTCATGCCTCGTGTACCCAACTCAGTGCTAGAAGGCAGATTTCCTTTACAGGCCTGAGGCACAGACTAGACCCAGGAATGCCCCAGAATGTTAAAGCCTGGTGTTGGAGGGCTGGGCAGGGGCTGGAACAAAAGCAGCAGAGTGGAAGGCAATTTTGTTTATAGTTTCGGGGCGGAATATAGTGAGTTTCAAACTGTTATTTTGAGGAGTTCCAAGGGTCCAGCTAGGTATGCCAGGGACCTCACCCTGCCGCAACCAGAAGTGTCCCACTTTATCTATTTTATCTATTTGGGCTCTGAAAAAAAGAAGAAAAACCTAGTAGCTTAGTGGAAATCCACATGGAGTGAATTAAAACACATGATGAAGGAGTATTTTCATTGGCCTCAAGGAATGTAACGGAATATCCTTTCCTCTCTTGGTTTGCTTGTAATGACATCATTGGTACATTCCGAGATCTGATTGTCCTGGTGCTGGACGAGGAATGTTCTCCTGGTTTTCCCAGTGTCCCGTGTCCTTAGCCGATCCCCCGCGCAGCAGTGACACAGGTGTGGGAAGGAGGCCCAGCAGGGGACTTCTAGACCCCCTTCTCGCCAAGACAGGCCCGGCCCCATTTCTTCACATTGTTCCACTTCATAGCTTCTTAGACTTAGGGCTGAATTGCACTTCTCACAAACCTTTCTGTGGAAAATGACCTACCTTTTCCCCTAAGAAAAACACTTGGCTGTCTTCACCTCCCGCCTGCTGAGGCCGTTGGCACTTTCCGCCTCACCTGTGACGCCTCCGGGCCCCACCTGAATGATGAACTTCCTCCCACGTCCTACCCCCTCCTTCCTGACTGCCTTCTGGGGGCTGGTTCCTGACTAGCCTCTGTGCTCAAGAGTCACAGACGGCGGGACAGCCATGCCCAGTTACACCTGCTCGTCAGCACACTTCCCGGAATGCCCCTGGGGTCGTCCTGCTCACCTCCCCACACTTTCAGGCCCCGCTCCTCCTGTCTGAAAGTTCCCCTTCAGATGAAGCCTTCCCAGCCACTTTGGCAGCCTCATCCACCCCTACCACCCTGCTTTCCTCCTGCCTCCATCACCAAGGTTCACACCACTTGACATTGTCCCATGGGAATCCAGTCGGGTTGGGTGTCATTAAGTGTCCTGTTTGTCTCTGGACCCTCAGAAACCAGCACACTGTCTAACTTAGGAGCTCTTGTTGTATCCATACTAGGTTGAATGAGCAAATCAAGACACAGGGGCTTGCCATGTGTTGGGGCTCAGCACAGGCCCCCAATCCCATGCTCCATTGCGCCAGTTTACACTGATGAAGGTGTCCATTGTGCCCCACCCCGTCACATCTCTGACTCATCCCATATGCTCCCTGTATGTCCCCTGAAGCCTCGTAGCAGGACCCTAACTGGTCAGCCTCTCTTCCCTTCTTCAACCTGTCCTTCCTGCTGGTGCTTCCAGCATGACCTTTCTGCAGAACCGGGCCAGGTCAGCAAGCCTGCTTACATTCTCCTCGTCCCATGTGCGTGAGTCGCACCAACTGTGCCGTGCTGTCCCCTCTCAGTGCTGCGCTCCTGGGTCCTCCCCTGTGTGTGTGCTGCAGGCCCACCCCTCCTTCACGGTGCCGTGCCGGGGGAGACTCCCGGTGCCCCAGCAGACCTCGGGGCTCGCTGCTCGGCTCCCAACACACAGCCATCTGTCCCACTTGGTCTAGACTGTGAGCCCTTCGAGGGCAGGCATCTTGCTCCTCACTCTCCAGCGCCCTGGAGTCGGGGAGCTCTCCACTTCGTTCCCATGTCTGTGCTGTGTGCCTCCTGTAGCCTGGCTCTTCCTGGCATCATCACGCCATCGTCTGCAGACCAAGACGGCAGTCCTGAACCAGCGTCGCTTGCAAGCCTGTGAAACTGGGCGCAAGGTGAGGGGTGCTATCTGTGATTGAGGGACATGGCAAATAGAATTGTCTCACACAGAAATCGCACCCGTCACCTTGGCCCGCCTACCACCACCCCTAAACAAAGGAGCGCACCTTCCTCGGCCAGCAGCCTCGTGTTCGAGGACCTACGTTGTTTGCAGCCCTGAGGTGTGTGCACGTCGGACGTGGAGTCGGGTGGATGTGGGTTCAAGCACTGCTTATGCCAATTGCGTGCCCTTGGGCAAGCCACGGTCCTTTTCTGAGACCGTTTCTCCCTGTGTACGACGGGTTCATACCTACCTCACAGGGTTGTTGTGAGGGTAACGGGACATGCTTTGTCACCTGGAAATTACTATAACAGTTTGAAGTTACCCCATTTTTTTTTCATATTTGAAAAGTTAACTAACAATATCAACTCCTGTGGTGATGCTGACCACCCTGCTTCGGGACACAGAGGGAGGCCAGGATGCAGGACTGGGATGGTAAGGGGGGGCGGGGCTTGAACCCGGCTGTGACGCTGGGACTGAGGGCGGTGGGAGCAGCCAATTTGGGACTTCAAATCTTGGCTCTGGGAAGAAGTTCTGCCTGACCTTGGGGTCTCCCTCTGCCCACTGACAGCACTTTGTATCCTTCCTGGGGGCCCCTGATTTCCAAACATCCCACCATTGTCTTCCTTTCAAGAGCTGCTGATTTGTTTGCAGTTCACTTCCCAGAGAAAAAAGACCCCCTTCCACCAGCCCCAGGATGTTCTCCCTAACACTAGTGGGCAGATTTCTTTGGGGCTTTTGGTTTTCCGTGGCTACGGCCTGCACACCAGGGCCCAGGCCGGGCTTGGGATGCTGCATGGTCTGCCTCGCCGGTTCCTGCCCATATGCCTGGGGTCGGGGAACGGTGAACAGCCTGTGGTTGGCACAGGTGATTGGCAGAAATGACACAGACTCTGGGGGCAGATGACAGGGTGGCAGGCCCATGCTGCCGACCCGGCACACGGAGCAGCCGGGCAACCTTGAGCAAGCCCCAGTTTGCGGCCCCAGTTTCCTCATCTTTACCATGAACGCGGCAGCCGCCTACAAAGTTGTGCTAAGGCCCAGTGAGACAGTAGATGGGAATGTGATCTGTCAGCTGTAAAGCATCGTGAGAATACAAGTGGAGGGTCATGGTTCCTGGAGCACCCAGTCCCAGGACACTGCCCTAGGACCTCATCCCTCAACAATGGCAGAGTCATTACACTGGGTGTGGGAGAAGCTGTGACATGCCCCAGGGGCTCACCCACCCGCTCCTCAAGGAGAGCACATGCCCCCGTTTCCCACACGCTGTTGTGCTTGCTCATCCCACTGGGTCTTCACAGCATCCTCTGGGACCGGCAGGGAGACATTAGGATTGTTGTCCCCACTTTACGGATGAGGAAATGAAGGCTCAGAGCAGGGAAGGCCATAGCCCCAGCCTCCTAATTGCCAGTTCAGGTCTCTCCCGTCGCACAGATTGCCTCTCAGAAGAGACTCTGGTCAGCCGGTGGCCTCCACACTTTCTACCTGATAGCCCGGCTTGATCATAAGTGGACGGTTACGGGCACTCAGCCTGGCCCATCTCTGTGGCCAAACGCCTGTGTCTTCTGAAAGACGTCAAAAATTCATTAGCATCCCTGTTCTGTTTTCTCACCTAGCATCTATTTCTTTCCTAAAGAATGATCATTTCACAGGTCAGCCTTCTGCCAAGTTTAGCTCATACAGGATAGGAGCCAGCTCATATCTCTTAGTAAGTAATTGTCACAAGGACTCAGGAACCGAAGTGCTGAAATTGAAGTATGACTTGCAGTTTCTGGAGAGGACAGGGTGTGAATATTTGAGGCCCTGTCCCCCACCTGTTTGCGTCCTGCCTTCATTCTCCCATTTTATTCACTCAGCACATGACTGGGTTTTCACAGTGGGCACCTACATGATTTGCCTGCTTCTACGCTCAGCCCATGATAGTCTGTTCTTCATGTGCAAGCACATTGGTCTTTTCAAGTCTAGGTCAGGTCAGTCTTTGCTCAAGACTCCCCAGAGAGGGGCGCCTAGGTGGCTCAGTCGTTAGGCGTCTGCCTTCGGCTCAGGTCATGATCCTGGGATCCTGGGATCGAGCCCCGCATCGGGCTCCCTGCTCAGCGGGAAACCTGCTTCTCCCTCTCCCACTCCTCCTGCTTGTTCCCACTCTTGCTGTCTCTGTTTCTGTCTCTGTCTCTCTCTCTCTGTCAATTAAATAAATAAATTTTTTAAAAATCTAAAAAAAAAGACTCTCCAGAGACTTCTAGTCTTACTCAGAATCAAACCCAAATCCTTAGCAAGGCCTGCGTGGACTATTCAGCCCTGGCACCTTCCGAGCCCAGCTCCCCCCACTCTGCTTCACCCGCTGACTTCCCGTCACATCGGCCTCCTTGTTGCTTCCCTGTGCACGCCCCTCATGCTCCTGACACAGGCTCTTAGACCTCATGTCCCTCTGGCCTAGAATGTTCCCCCTGCAAAGAGCCCGTGGCTCCTTCACCTCTGCTCACACGTCACCTGTCGCCTGCCACCTCCGTTCTCTTCCCTGCTGTGTTCTCCTTACATGTAGGTCTTGGTTGCGTAAGTTCCAGGGGAGCGGTTTGTGTGCCTCGCACGCTGATATTTGTGTGATGAATGAATGCACAGACATTTACGGAGCGTCCATTCTGGGCCGTGCCCCAGCACACAGAGATGAGTAAGCAGGTTCCGGGGTTTCTGGGGCTCAGGGGGAGAAGGGAGACTTGATGGCATGGCGTGGCAGGTGCTCTGGCAGAGGGCAGGCAGGGCCTGCGGGAGACGAGGGAGGAGGCCTGGCACGCAGGCTGAGGTAGGGGGACAGGGCCGGCAGGCAAGCCTGATCTGGGTCTTAAAGTGTGGGGAGAAGTTTGCCAAGGAGAGAAGAGAGAAACAGTTCCAAAGGGAGCAGCTACGCGTGCAAAGCACAGAGACTTGCCAGGGCCTGGCGCCCTTCACAGGAGCACCGCCCATCCTGGGCACTGTGGGAGGCGAGGCTGCAGAATAGGCAGGGCCAGGTCCTGAAGGACAGCCTTTGAATATGACATCCTGAGATGGAGCCCTTGCCCCAGAGCTGTGAGGAAGGAGCCCCCCCAGGCCCAGGCCTTCACAGCCTCCCCTCCCTGCCAAGCAGATCTTCAGAGATGAAGAATCACAGCCTGGATCTCTTTCCCCGGGCGCCATGGCTCTTGCTTCTGAGCACCTCTGACTTCTTCCGAGTGGGGTCCGCAACGGTTTGCTCTGGAGGCCGGCCTCAGCACCCACAGTGCACAGACGCCGGCCTGTCTCCCAGCTTCAGAGCAATGCAGGCCCTGTTCTCGGTGGCAGAAAGGTACAGCTGAAGGACTCCTGGCTTGACCCAGCTCTAGATGGCTCTAGGTGGGTGATTCATGCCTCTGAAACTCCATTTTCTGATCTATTACACGGGGCAATAATAACAGCTTGTCACATTGTTTTGAGAATTCAACAAGGTGATGTGGAAGCATAAATATAGGGTGTTTGTCTTATGCAAGGTGCTCAAAGTCCAGCAGGGGCGCAGACAAGCACCTACACGGCTCTAATAAAAGGCAGCTGGACGCCAGGCTGGGCAGGGCTCACAGGAAGAGCATTCCCTCACGCAAGCCCAGAGCAGGCCTCAGAGGATGGTGGACTTATGGGGTAGAAGTGGGGACGTGCTGCGTCGCAAGCAGAGGGACCACCAGGGAGAGGCAGGAAAGACAGAAACGTTTCAGGAAGATGCGGGTGACCCACTGGAGAGCAGCACCCGTTAGGCGACAGGCCCCTCGGGCTGGGCTCGGAGTGCACGGGTGGGCCGTCAGCGCTGGCCGGGAGCCTGCCCCCCTGTGCTGGTTGTGATGCGGCCCAAAGTCCCTACAGACTCGTGCAGATTTTCTGTTGTACTCCATGATCTATCTGGGCTTATTTCCTGAGTTTGAATTACTGACCTTTCAGTAAACCTGATCTCCAGGTGGTCTGTGTTCTCCGTTCCTCCACGTACCCCCAGAGTACCACCAAGCTGTCGGGGTGCTCACCCCCAGTTGGAAGGGCCTGCTGCAGCCGTGGGAGCCCATTTCAGCTTAGGAGCAGAGGGCAGAGAGCAGACCGGCCTCAGAAGCAGAGGGTAGGAGTGACTGGCGCAGGGGGACTGCCGGCCACCAGGTTTGACCC
The DNA here is from genome assembly GCF_964656455.1 of Halichoerus grypus. Lineage (NCBI taxonomy): Eukaryota > Metazoa > Chordata > Mammalia > Carnivora > Phocidae > Halichoerus > Halichoerus grypus. The sequence goes on from NC_135719.1 coordinate 146,823,113, forward strand.
CGAGGACTCAGGCACAGCTGGAGATGAGCCAAGTCAGGCGCCATTAACAGAATGTTCTTACATGATTCAGTCTAGAAATCACTTCACTCAATTGCTTTCTTCCATCAGAGTACAAAATTGGGAATAAATACCTGTTGAAGAAACAAATATATTTCATTAACTAGTTTGCAGAAGGCCTCATAGACCGCATCAGCCAAGACTCCAGTTTTGTTTTGTTTTTTAATTTTTATTTATTTTTGAGAGAGAGCGAGCACAAGCGAGGGGAGGGGCAGACGGTGAAGCTGACTGCCTGCTGAGCAGGGAGCCCGATATGGGGCACGATCCCAGGACTCTGGAATCATGACCTGAACCGAAGGTAGACGCTTAACCGACTGAGCCACCCAGGCGCCCCAAGACCCCGGTTTCATAGATGGAGAAACTAGGCCGGAAGGTCAGACCACAGAGGCAGCGCTCAGATCCAGCTACCTGTCTGCCTGCCCGTGTTCTGGAGCACACGTCCTCTCCCTTTTGCAAACGCTGATGCTGGGACTTCATTACTGGCCTCCTGGGGCACCCAGCGGCTCAGCCAGGGTGAGGCCTGCCGGTGGCCGTGGGCACTGCCCAGCTGGGAGGGCATGCAAGGCTGCAGGGCCATCCAGTGCGCCTTCCTCGGGGAGGAAGTCAGGGAGAGACTGAAGCTGAAACAGAATGAGCACGTGGGTCTGCTGAACCTGCAGCCTAGGCATGTGTGGCCTCCCCTTACGTTCCTCTAGCTCCTTTTCCCTCACAGGCACTGCTTTTTAAGGAGAAGTGGCCCACGGCCGGCGGGCAGGCCTTGAGCTGGCTTTCTGGCTCAGCACCCAGGAGAGCCTGCCCCTGACAGCCTCACCTCCGGGCACTTTCTACAGCATCACCATTGCGGAGGTGACAGCGTGGGATTGGCAGCTGCAGGACCCGGTTCTAGGTCTGATTCTGTCACTCTCGGATTTGATGTAGGCAAGCTTTTAATGTCTCGGGGCGTCCCTGGCCTGGTGGGGTAAGGATCACACCGCTCCTGGGATATGTCATGAGAATTTCACAGACACGAAATGTCACTTGGGCGGGACTACCTAAAACAGAAAGCAGACCGCATCAGTGGATCGCACCTCATCAGACTTGAGGCTGACACTAACGTGGTATTGATCCACACCCCGAGACAGACGGTGCTTTTGTTATTTTTCAGATAAGAAAACAGAGTTACAGTAACCCGTCCAGGAGTAAGTGACAGAGCGAGGGCTGCATCTAGCTCTAAGTGACTTCAAGTCCAGGCGCCTGGAACAGTGCCTGGCATGTGGTGGGCACCAGGTAAACACTCTAGTTCAGCGCCACAGACAGGAAAACACAGCCCCAAAGACGGACCGTGACCAGCTATTCCAGGTCCCAAAGACCCTTAGAATGGATGTCAGTTTTTGGGGAAGGATCTGGACAAGCAGGACCATGTGAGCCCTGCTTCAAGGAGGAAATAGAAGGGGAGATGAGGTGCCAGCCTTCAGGTGACCCTCCCAGTAGTGTCTGGGGAAGAGGGAGATGCCAGATTCCTTTCAAGTCCAGCGTTGTCCCTTACGAATGTGTGCATATTTTGCATACTTGCATTTTATACCCAGGGAAGGAAAGAGGGAACAGGGAACAGTCAAGTATCCACAAGGGAAAATGCTAAGGAAAGTGGGGTCTGGCCCAAGTAAGTCACTGGTTGGGCAAGAGGGAGCTGGAGAAGGCAGTTAGCGGCTGGGCCAGGCAAGTTAGAGCGTAGGAGGCCTCAGGTCCAAGAGTGAGGATTTCCCGTGGGTGCTGATAGGACCTGCTAGGGCCCTGGCTGGGGAACAGCACGAAAGAGCTTTGCTTCCTGATGTTTCATCTGCAAACGTGACTCGGAGCAAGCGTGAGGCTGAGAGACCCCCCACTTGAGAAGAGCATGAGGCTGGGGCCTAGACAGCCCAGGGAGGGCAGACCTGAGGGGCAGTTTTCCAGAGAGCCGGCATTTCCTAGAGACCAGTAGAAGGCACAGAGTGGAAAGCCAAGTCGGACCGGGGCTGACCGGGTTCTCCCAGGGAGAGTGTGATGGCGGCTTTGGACTGGCCGCACAAACGTGCTCTGTACGCTTCCTGCTAGGCCCTGTGCAGGGTGCTTGGGTACAAGGGAGAGGCATGGGATCTGCTCTCGAGCTCACAGTTCAGGGGAGTAAACAGAGGAGAAATTCCGGTATTGGCCGTGGGTGCGTTCCCTGGGGCACAGTGGCACAGAGCGCTCCAGCAGGTCAGGCAGCAGGAAGAGGGGAACACCCCCACGCAGCCCCCTGACGAGCCAGCGAATGCTAACCTAACTTGGATTCTGGGGGTCCCGGGGGTTGCCAGTCAGAGAAGTGCGGACAAGTCTTCCCGGCAGAAGGAACAGCCTCTGTGCCCACAGGTGTGACGACAGGAAGGGGTCCCAGGGCAGTGGAAGAGACGCGTGCCTGCTGGCAGGTTGAAGGATTGAGCTCTTGTAGGCCTTGGAGCTGGTTGGGCTGGGAGAGAGACCAGGAGTGGCGGGGCTGGGGTGGGAGGAAGCAAACGTGATGGCAGGGAGGGAGGGGAAGCGTGAGGAACAGCAAGCCAGGTCGCCGGGGGAACCGGGGGAGAGCAGGTGGCCTAGGCAGACCGGGCCCAGGCTTCTGCCTCTGGCCGCTCCCCTGTTCCATTCTGGCTCTGCGCCCATAGGGGACAAGAGGGGAGCCACGGTGGGGCGGGGGGGCTCTTCTGGCAGATACCTGGTGTCACCAAGGCCTGTGAGCTGACCCCACAAGGGGTCTGGACACTTGTCCACAGCCCCCAGAGCTGGCTGGAATCAGGTAGGCAGGAGGGTTCTGATAGGTTAGCTGGGAAGCCTCATTAAAGATTGAGGCAGTGAAGCCCATTTGACGGCTGGCTGGCGTATCGGCTTCCCACTGCTTAAGCCGGGCGGCTGAGGAAGGACAGGTAAGTGGCCGGGATGCGCGAAGCGCCCTCCTGCACCGCGCCCGGGGCCTGCCCGTAATGGTCAGCAGAGAGTGGACCTTCCACTGCTCCTGCTTCTGCCACTGTGACTGCACCGTGCTTTGCAGAGTGAGCTGTAGGTGACGGGGCCCCTCCCTGCTCCTCACCGGGTGGGAAGGGGGTCCCTCCAGTCCTCATGGGAGGCTCCTGCGCTCCTCACAGGCCTCTCCTTCCTGTTCTTCAGAGGGCGGGGGAGGGGGTCTTCCCTGTTCCTCACAGGGGCTCCTCCCTGCTCCTCATGGACCCCTCCTGCTCCCGTCTGCTGGGGTGGTGGGCGTGAGCTCTGGATCTTGGGACGACGCACCCGTGAGTGGCTGACCAGAGGGGAAGCACTCTTTTGCACTGAGGCCTTGCAGAAGTGTGGACGGAAGCAGCGGTGTGCAGACTGGGCTCGGGAGCCGTGGGCTCCTGTCCCAGCAGCGCTGGTCACTCAAGACACGTGTGGCCTTGAGTGGTTGCTCACCCTTTCCGAGCCTCAGTCTCCTCACCTATAAGGAGGTCTGATAGGCCCCGCCCCGCCCTGAGCAGATTAATGACCAGAATCATGCAAAGGCACTTTGTCACACACACCGTAAAGGTGTGACAGATTTTTTCTTTACTTTATTCTGTTTGAGATTCTTTTCAAGGTTTGTTGTAGGTCCCAAAGGGAGCTTATTAGGAAAGGGAGAAAAACTATTTCAGTAGGAAAATAAGTGGCCTGAGACACAGCCTGAGGGGATGAGGCAGGCTGGCTGGCAGTGTCCTGGCCTGGAAGCCAGGAACCTAGGTCCCAGCCCAGCTTCTCATGCAAGCAAGTCCTCCTTTTCCCCCGAGCCTTCTGTGCAAGGACAGGGACAGGGAGGTGGAGCTGCTGCCTCCACAGGCCTGCGGCTGCCATCGGCACCGTGCAAAAGGTCTGCTCTCTCTAGCCCCCGGGGGGTGCATCGCTGCCAGAACGGGTAGGTGCTTCTCCCTGTGTGGCTGAGGCCTTAGCTCCCTCTCTGAATCAGCCCCGCATCTGCGCTGGCTGACCTTCCAGGACTACAGGTCGTTTAGACACTGGCCCCTTTGATGCACCTTTAGCCATTGGTCACCCGGGGTGATGGTTGAACCCTAACTGGCAGGCTCAGGAATGAGGGTCTATTACAAGAGTCTAGTGGGTGAAACCTCAGCTGCTTCCAGTGATCGGAGTAAAAGAAAACAAGCTGCCTCACATATCAGCCCACGGTGAGCCCCGGTTCCTTAGTAAGGCCTGGGCAGGAAAGGACTGGAAGAGTCACCCAGGGTAACTTCAGGCAAGCAACTGAACTGTCATTAAAGCAGGAGGTGGCCGTCAGGATTGTCTACTGCCGAGCCACCCTGGCTTTGTGAGCGCGTCAGTGGGGAGACAGCTGCTTGTCCAACCAGAGCCCTGGGCTGGGAGACACTTGTCCTGGGCACTGGTCCCAGCTCTGCCACCAATTCCTGTGTGGCCTTGGAGAGGCAACTCTGAAGACTCGGGCCCAGATCACAGACTCCATTCCCACCCGGACACCAGCGTGCTCAGCAGTAGAGGCCTTGAAATGAGAGGGGAAGGAGCTAAGGCATTGGTCTAGGAAGGATGCCTCCCTCTCAAAGGGCCGCTCTGAGTCAATGCAAAATGCAGGGACCCTCTGGAGAGAGGGGAAGAAGCCAGCCAGAGAAATGGCAGAGGGGAGGAGGGGGCCTCAGAGGGGCTTGGGACTCTGCCCAGCCCAGATTAGGTAGCTGTCGTTTGCTGGCCAGAAATGCCATCAAGCATCACTGAGCAGGTGCTGGATCCTTTGTCCCTGGCACTCCTGGGATCTCAGGTTCCATCTTTTCAGGAGGCCCAGGGGATGCCTTTCCTATAGAGACTTAACTCGAAACCTAGCCTGTCCCTCCCGTCCCAGAGGAGCTGGGGGGCCGGTGGCCCAGTGCCTCATGAATGTTAATGGACAGGCAGGGGGACAGCCTCTCTCAGGAGGAGGTGTCCGCAATGCCTCAGCTTATCTACGCACCTCAGGCTGTATAATTTAAAGTGGGGTTTCTGGGCCAGGAGCTGTAAGGGCCTCCACCTGCCCTGCACCCCCAGACTTATGGGGATAGAGTCAGAGTCCCTATTTGTTCCCTCCTTGGGGACTCCCAGCCATGTGTTTCTTTATCATAAGGTGATACATCCCATTTGTACATAAATTGGAAGTTCAAAAAGAGAAATAATTTCATAATCTACAGATAACCACTATCCCCATCTTGGTATATTTCTTTCTTTGTCCTTTTCAATTGTAGAGATTTAGAACTAGATGGTTCTTGGTTCCATCCTTCTCACTTTATGGTAAACTGAGGCCCAGAGAGGGGAGGGACTCCCCAAGGCACCTAACTACTTAGAGCAGAACGCCAACAGGAAGTTGGGTCTCCTGCCCCAGATTCCCTCTGAAGGGGATTTGTATAAACTGGAGCAATACAGAAGAGGCCAGCCAGGAAGGGGGGAAGGACTGGGAAGTGGGGTGAGGGGTAGTGGAGGCCTGGGCTGTCTTCCCTGGGGTGGGGCCTGGAGGGGCATGAGCACTGCCCACTGTCCAGAGGCCTCTAGGCCAACACTTGAAAGACTGCCTGTCTGGTCCCGAAGGGGACCCTTGGGAACAGTGCTAGCAAGATTCCAGCCCATGAGGAGGCAGACTAGCAGTGAGAACCCTACACAGGGCCTGGGCACAGAACATCATAACTACTCGGTAAACTTGGGCTCTCCTCCCTTATCCCATCTGTGGTCATTTCCGAGCACCAACTCTGTTGGCGACCTGCTGTCATATCGAAAGGCTTATGAGGCTCCGTGGCCGGCTTGGCCACCGACTCTGTCCAGCCATGAGCCAAGAACTTTAAGAATGTGCCGCCTGCCGTAGTCTCAATGTTTGGTTGGAGATCTTCACACAGTCTGCCTGGGGCCTAATCGGTCACTTATTCAACAAATATTGACCGAGTGTTGACCGTATGCCAAGAATGACAATATGTGCTGGGAATACAGAGAACGAAAGTTCTGTCCCTGGAGAGTAAAAGTCAGACCGCTCTGTTTGCCTGGGTCTGTTCCGTGGTCTTTCCTGGTCCGTGCAAGCCGACACGCGGTGTCCTAGTGGGCTCGGCGCTTGCAGAGTCCCCGCAGGGAGGCGCCCCTACAACCGAGCGGGACCTGGGCCCGGCCTGTTGCCTGCACGCCTCTTGGCTCCGCAGCGAGGCTGGGGGTCCTGGGGCATCGCACACATCTGGTTCATTCTCCTGGAGCCGGTCACGCGACCAGGTTTTCCTCCCACCCCTTTCTGTTAAACAAGGGTGGCTTTCCCGAAGATGACTGTACCTCACGTTGGAATCCTCTGTCAAATCTTTACATCCAGGACAGATGCTATAGACGCCTTTAGAAAGTACCAGTGCCACGTATGCTCTCGTCCCACCGCGGAACAGCCCTGTGTAGGGTGTGGTGATCATTAGTACACCAGGGTCCCAGGAAGAGGTGCTGCCCCTCAGAGATGACCTCAGACCCCCGGCCCCACTTTCTCCTTTGGTCTGGCTGACACCACTGCCCCAGGTCGGTCCCTCGGCCTCTGTGGGGTGAGGGCCAGCCCTGTCCCCTCTGGCCAGGCTCCCACGTCACCCCTCCCAGGCAGGCTCGTGGCTGGAGTCTGGCCCAGCCTCCGCCGCATCTAGCTTTTTCTCCTCTTCTTCTCCCACCTCATGACCCCTAAGGATGAACAGTCCTCCGGTGGGTCACCACCATGTTCTGTAGGTGCAGGTGTTTGGTGGAACTTAAAGCCATCTGGAAGGTGGGCCTCAGAGACAGCAGGAAGTCAGCCCCTCCCCCAGGAAGCATCACTGCCCAGCGGGACTTGGAGCAAAGAGGCCTAGCTGCGAGTGTCCATGTGGGCCTCGCCCTGTGTCCCTGCCCCTCACTCTGTCCAGACGGGAATCGGCCAGGCCACAGGCCACCCTCTGCCAGGCCATGGGCTGGACCCGCACACCAGTCATGCACAGGCACCCTGCTTCTCCCCCCCTTTGTTTGCTGTTCCATCTCACATTTCCCTTCTCTCGTTAGCACGTCTGTAGTGCCGATAGGTTCTCTATTTGACTTTGGCAAAACTCTGAGGCAAGTGAGAGAGGATGAGAGTTGTCCTAGTTGGAGCCCCAGACCAGCTCCCACACTCAGCAAGCTGCGACACTGAGGTCAGCATCAGGAGCCCCTTGGCCTCAACACGTCCCCTCACCTCCCAGGGACACACCACCCCTTGTGTGGGGCTGTCGTTGGACCAGGGCCGGCAGGTGGTGGAGGCCGGCGGAGAAGGCAGCCCTCTGTAGATGGGGAGAGAGGCGCCTTCCTAAAAGCACCAGCGGCCTGATTGGGGTCAAGGGCTGTTGGAGTGTGCAAGGACACAGGCAGGTCAGTGATTAGCAAGAGATGTTGGACTCTGTGGAGAGACCAACCAAAGAATTTGCCTTTTTTTTTTTTTTAAGTAGGCTCCACGCCCAGCACGGAGCCCGACACGGGGCTCAAACTTCCGACCCTGAGATCAAGACCTGAGCTGAGATTAAGAGCCAGACGCCTAACCGACTAAACCCAGGCGCCCCAAGAATTTGCTCTGAATACTAATAAAAACAAATAGTTTTCAGGCCTTTACGGTTTACAGAGTACTTTTTCATGCAGTTCATTTACCCCTCACGGCAGCTCGGTGAGGCACCACTGTTGGCTTCAGGGGTCCCCTTTATATTCATTTTATAGACAGGGAGGCCCAGCTAACGGGTGTGGGGCAGAGCTCAGGCCAGGCCTTCTCCCTCCCGACTCTGCCCCCCACCCCCGCCTGCCTGCCCACATCAGTACCTTGGGGGGGACAAGGCAGTCAAATGTGCTCTCCCCAAACGAACGTCTGTCATACGTGTACAATGAGGGGTGTCAGCAGACAGCTGCATGCAGAGCAGGTCAGACGCCGTGCCCTGTGACAAAGGCTGGGTCACGCTGTCTCTCAGGCGTCCGGTCAGCAGCTCAGTCCTGGTTATGGCAGGGAGTACTTAGCCCGGGGACTGTCCCTTGGTTGGCCTCCTCTCTGAACAAGCCTGAACTTGGGGATCACTTGTGTTTCTGGGACTTATCTCTTCAGTGATTTTTCTTTTTATCTGAGCGAATTCAGCCCCATCCCTTCACCTGTGCTTCCCCTACCTGGGCTGGTGGTCACGAGTTCCCTCTAACCGTCCTGACTCAGCTCGGCAGAATAGACCAGGTGTCCGGTGTGAGCCGGGCACTGTGCACGGGGTGATGAGTAGGAGATGTGCTCTCTGCCCTCAAGAAGCACAAGAGCTCCTAGGGAAGAGAAGACTGCTTTCAAACCTTCAAACCTCTTTAGTATTAGTGAGAGAGTTGGGTTGTGAGAGAGGCCCTTGCGTGTGGAGCAGGGAGGAGCGTGAGGATGTGGGAAGGCTTCCTGGAAGAGCAGACGGTACCCCAGGTGGACTGAGTGCCCCACACAAGGACAGAGAGGTGGGGAGCACAGCGTGTGGCGGCCAGATGCAGGGAGCAAAAGGTCTGCTGCAGAGCTGGGGCCGGGAGCAGCGGCTGCGGCGGGGGCTGGAGTCTCTTCCACAGAGTGGGCACCCAACCCCCTGAGGGTCAGGCTTGGGTTTTCCACAGATCATGGAGCTGTGATGTCTGTGCGGAAGAGGGGCGGGAAGCAAGGAGAGAGAGTGGAGTGCACAGGGTCCCCATTGGTGGCCCAACGCATTGTCAAGGAGAGAGATGGAGAGGCAGGTGGGCTCTTTCGGGATCTCAGACAACGCCACGCCACGGTAAGACCTGATAACCAACTCGAAATGGGAGGTGCAGGAGGAGGAGCTGGGTCCCCACCTGCTCCCTCCCCTGGATCCTGAAGGCCAGGCGCGGCTGACTGAGGTGACTCCGTGGTGGGGGCTCTGCATGGCCTCCACCTTGGCTTCCAGTTGCACCACACAGGGACTCATCAGAAATAACCCGACGCTGGGACAGTGTTCCCACCCTGGGATTTCCCACTGAAGAAGCTCCTGCAAGGGAGCTGTGCCAGGGCTCCCAATGAACCCTAGACAGCTCAGAAGGAGAGATCCTCCTCCCTGCTCCTCGTCCCTCCCTCTGCCACTGGGTCCACTGGGGCCAGTGGGGGGAACCAGCCAGGAGTAAGGAGACAATGGGAGCCTCACGTCTGCTGCAGAGACCCCGTGTGACGCTGCCAGGCCCCTTCCCTGGGCCCCAGCTCCCACCTCTGAGACAGAGGGACCATGCTTCCTAATGGCAAGGATCCTCGTAGCTCAAAACAGATTCACATTTTCTTAGTTTGAGAAGAATGGAAGGCCTTACGCAGCCAAGCGTTGTCTCTTCCTGCTCTGTAGTATCTAAAATTCCAACCGTTGGGTTTTGAAGTATGTCTGCAGTGCAGGGGGCCAGACCCCCTGGGAGCAGCCAGGTTCCCACTCTCTGGAGGAACAGGCTGGCTGAAGGTATTGGGAGGAAGTCCAGCCCAACAGGCAGAATGAGGGACCCCAGCACAGGACCACCACAGAACACTGTGTAGGCGGTTGGTTGCCATCGGGGGTCCTAACGAAGGGATGGGAAACGGCCCCAGTGTCCGAGGCCAGACCAGGCGGGTGGACACAGAGACCTCTGGCCGCTAGCAGAACCCAAGCATCACACGACCTGGGTGCTAGCGTGGGCCTGGCTCGGGTAGGGGTGGGCTCCAGTCCTTAGACCACGTGCTAGACAGGGTCTCCGGAACGGGCTCAGCCCTGGAAGAGGGGCGACTCCAGATTCAGGCACGGGCTCGGCAGCCGAGGCCAGGCCCTAGAGCGAGGCAGAGCAGCTCGGTTTTCCAGAAGCCCAGTGAGCGGCAAAGCAGCTCAGGCCCGAGTCCCAGAATGGGGCGGGGAGGGCAGGCTGGGCTGTCTTGAATCCCTCCCGCCTGAGCCAGGACAAGCGGGTGGAGGCACAGAGCCTCTGGGTGGGGCTCAGGGGACACCTGTCCGACCTGCGGACGCTGTGTGAGGGCTGCAGCCCCCTGTCCTGTGGCTCTTCTGGTGGCGTGCCAGCCTGCCACCTTCATTCTTCACCCAGTCCGACCCCATGGTGTGACTGAACGGGAGAGAGTGGCCTTTGTAGGTCCTGTGAGTCTGGCTTACCACTCGCAGCTGTGTGACCCAGAGCAAGTCATTTCCCCTTTGCAGCCCGCCTCACCCAAGACAAGTCCTCTCGGTGGCTGACAGCGTTGTGAGAACGAAAATGAAGTTGACCTAAGTTAGGAGAGTGCCTGGGCTCTGCCAGGGAGCGGGGTTCTCCTGCCCCTGCTTCCTCAGAACAAGGAGGAAGGGGCGCTAGGACCGGGGCCTTGCCGAGTAGGAGACAAAAGAGATCCCTGTCAAGGATCTGGTTTTTAATTTGTTTTAAATTTTCTCATGTCTATACTGAACCCATACTACATGTTACTTGTAGTCAGAAAGTCCAATTTCTATAAAGAAGAGCAAAGTGATATAGGTTAAATTATTTCATTAGCGATGGGGAAAGCAAGCTCACATTGATCTCGTGCCTGTCGTGTGCCCGGCTGCCAGGCCAGGTATTTACAAAAGGCCCGTCTGCGGAAGTGTGCGGGCACTGTCTGTGCTGCCGATCATCCGAGCGCAGCAGAAGGCAGCAAGCAGGGGCGGGCTCGGGCTGCTCCACTCAGGGCAGCCTCTTTCCTTGGGTGCTGGAAGGCCCTCTCCTCCCGCCGCACAGCAGGCCCGCTGCCCACCGTCTGGATCCTCCTCCTTCCCCAGCTGAAACATTCACACGGGGACCAGCAAGGCGGCAAGGCGTGGCTCCCTGAAAACTTGGCTAGAGCCGATCCTGGGGCCCGGGACAGCAAAGTCTGGAAGCTGTGGCCGTGGAAGCTCACTTTGGGCATGAAAAGATTCGACCCATGTTGTGTCCCACCTGGTGGTGGGGACAGGACCTTTGAGGACGGGGAGGTTCAAGACCTCCGTGGCAGAAAGCCCGTGGTCACGGGAGGTAGTGGCTTCCGTTGCTGGGATCAGGCAGGAGGACCAGGCTGGGAGGCACACAGGAGACTCCTGTGCTGGGCCGGAGGCTGCCTAGAATTAGATGATCTGTTTCAGCTTCGGGATTCTGTTGCTGTCTATCCCGCTGTGTCCGTGATCCAGGGGACGACCTGCTAATCCCTCAGCGGCTCGAAGCACTTGTGGGAAAAGCCTTCACATCGTGGATTTTGTTGTGGGCTGAGCGTGGCAGCCGTTTGTCCTGGGGAGGAGACAGGCCCCTTCCCCATGTAGTCAGGGAGGAATGAGACCAGCCTGCCTGGAGTCTCTGCCCTGTCCCTGTGGCTCTGTGCAGTTCCCCAGTGACACCCGAGCTGGCAAAGAGAAGGAACAATCAGCTCGTTCTGTTTGGGGCAGAAGCCTGCCTGTTCTTGTGAATGTGGCTCATCACCAACCCCCATCTGAACATAGGGCGCTCGCAGCAGACCCGGGCTGCTCTGAGCCCTTGCCCCCAGGGCCAGTGTGTGGCCCGGTCAGTGACAGACTCTGCCATCCGTGCCTTGCTGTGTCCTGCCCACCCCCGGCTGCAGGCTCCTGGATGTGGGCAGGAGGGCCCCGCATCGTGGTGGGGAGACTGGGCTGTGTCTCCACTGGACCAGGTGCGAGTCCCTGGCTCGGACGCTTAACCCACCGTGACAATCATTCCTTTGCTCACAGGGCAGGACAAAGTGGATCTGCTGGGGGGCGCCTGGGTGGCTCAGTCGTTAAGCGTCTGCCTTCAGCTCAGGTCATGATCCCAGGGTCCTGGGGTCAAGCCCCGCATCGGGCTCCCTGTTCCGCGGGAAGCCTGCTTCTCCCTCTCCCACTCCCCCGGCTTGTGTTTCCGCTCTCGCTGTGTCTCTCTCTGTCAAATAAATAAATAAAATCTTTAAAAAAAAAAAAAAAAAAAAGGATCTGCTGGGTTTGGTGATGCCGAGCACACCGGTGATTTTAGGTGGAACGGGTTTGTGGGGCAGTCGGAGAGGGAAGGCGAGAGGGCTCAGTAGCTGAAGGACTGTCTCTGAGCCGTGTGAGCAGCACGGGGTGGTTCGTGGGCTCTGGGAGGAGAGCCCTGAGACGCGGAGAGAGACGTGATTGAGGGGACAGTCTGGGGATGGCATTGTACCTGTTGAGAGGTCAGGGTCGGCTCCTGTGGGCCAGGCGGGCAGAGACAGGGAGAGTTCCAGGTTGGTTTGCCAGGGCCTTTCTTCTCCGCTAACCTCTGTGCTTCTGTGCTTCTCTGTCCCACAGGCCCCTCCAGCCAGCGTCAGGTGCAGAATGGCCCCTCTCCTGAAGAGATGGACATCCAGAGAAGGTAATCCCCCACCCAGCAGGGCCAGTGGCACCCTTCGACTCCCGTAGACAGGCACTGAAGGGGGGACAGGCCTGACCAGAAGGAAGAGGGAGCAAGGTGGTCGCGGCTTTGTCAGAGTGAGGAAGGGGATGTGTGGTCTCATGGCGACTTGCAGTCCGCAGCATCCTGAGCTCAGGATGAACTCAGCCCTCCCACATGTGCCAGGAGGTAGCTGTCACGACGTGGAGGGGTTCAGGAACGTGACCAAGGCCGCGCTGCTGGAGATGGGCAGACAGACACCCAGGGCTGTCTGCCTGACGCCCGTGGCCTGGGCACCGTCCTGTGCTGCCCGCCACTCCCTCAGTGGATGCCTCGGGCGGGTGCCACGGCCTCTCAGGAGGATCTGAACCCCGGGCCCCTCACTTCCCGGCGGAGACTAAGGTGGACAAAGGCCGTGAACGCCCTTCGGGGGCTGCGGCAGCTCTTCAACAGTTTGGCCAGAGCTGTGTTGTTGTCCTTGTTTGCCAGCCTGAGAGGAGGCAGCTCCCGTGGGATGTGGGCCATAGGACGACACCCACCCTCGCTCCAGGGAGCTTCTAAAGCGCTCAAACTGGGAGGAAGGACCAGTGTCGTCCTGAAGTTACAGACGAGTCATGGTGGCCAAGGAGGGAGCAGCCGCCTCAGGTCACGTTGCCAGGGAAGACAGGGCCAGGGCGTGCACCCAGCCTGCCATCGCCTTGGCAGGGGCTCTGTATCTCTGAGAGGCTCTGAATCGGGCTCTGTGGAAGCTGTATCCAGGACGTGGGCCTGGTGCAGGCCCTCCCCATCCAGGTTCTCAGAAGAGGGGCCGAGCTGGGGGCCTGCAGCTAGGCTCACGTGGAATCCTGGGCTGGAGCTGGGGAGGCCCTGTCCCCACCCCTCCGCTGGCTGGGAGGATCTCTGGGGCCCTCCTTCCTCTAGCCTCTCCCCCACTCTGAGGAGTAAAGGCCGAGGCTCAGTAACCTCTGGGCGCCTTCTTCCCCGATGGGGTACTCTGTAACCATAGGCAGGTTCCTGCTCTAGGCCTCAGTTTCCCATTGGAACGTGACAGTGGTATTCCTCGCTCCGCTCGCCTCAAAGAAAGGAGGTAAAGATGGGAATGTGCTTCTAGACGGCCTATGGGCAAGAGAGACTCCTTTTATCAATTCCCATGGGTCTCTTGATTCCGTGGGCCTGTCTTCTGGCCTCTCAGAAATACAGCACGTTGTTGTTTATGAAGGGCTTTTACAGGTTTTGGCTTGTTTTATTCCTCACACTAACCTTCCGGGGCTCCTGTTACTGGTACCGTTGCTCACACAAGCCAGGAGAGCAGAAAGGACTTGCCCAAAGTAAGGAGAAGTTAGAGGCACAACCAGGACCGGCAGCCTGTCTGGCCCCAGCTCAGCACTCTGCCGGGTCCTGGGGCTGCCTCCACCCCGAGAAGGGCATGGGTGAGTCCCACCAGACTCAGGAATGAACATACAGAGCAGATGGGCCCTAAGCAGATCTCTCAGAACTGGTTAAACACCACCCTGCATTATCCTGACCCACCATCCAAGTCCAGCATTCCTTCCCGAGACCGCCCGCAGTCCACTGCCTGTGGGCCGGAGTGCCCCCTGGAGGCCCGGCTGTGAACTGCAGGAGTCAACACAGGCCACAGGGCGGGGACCCCGCTCCTCTGTGTCCCTGCTGGTCACCTCACACAGAGGGAGGCCCAGGGGAGAGAGGACTTATGTGGGGCCAGACACCAGGTGATGATTCCAAGCACAGGAACCTTGTATTCTCTCACAAACAGAGTCTTAAGTCCACACCTGATTTTTAAGGATTTCCAAGCACTTTCATTTTGCTGAGGGCATCTAAGCATATGGATCCTGCTGGGAAAGTTGAAGTTTTGGATGATGTTTCAGCAGTTTGGATAGAGAAGCTGATGCAAGCACTGCTGAGAGCTTTTCCAACACCTTTCATGCCAGAAAGGTCTTTTCCATTATTTCGTAGGGATCGCACATAGTCCTTCCAAGAGCCCCCTGAACACGTGTTGTGCTTCCTCTGCGGAGAAGAAGCTGAGGCCCAGGGGAGGGGCGTGACTTGTCCATGCTCACGAAGCCACGATCCCAGAACAGGAGCCAGAAAGCTCACTACCTCTCACTGGTCTTTGCAGTAAACTCTGCGTCCCCTCGGGAGGAGGTGCTGTATCACTGACCTTTCTTGAAGATGAAAGCAGCTGTATTTTTTCCTTCCTCCATGTATTTCTTGCTTCACAAAGTACTTACTGAGCAGCTGCTACATGCCAGGCGTGGTGCCCGCACCGGAGAAGCGCCGGCTCGCTGTAAACTGAGGGCGCAGTGCAGACACATGGGCGGCAACCTCCCGTTCCGCCGGCCGCCCCTCCCGCCTTCCCTGCCAGGCAGAGACCGCTGCTTGCCTCCGCGCGCTCTCCTCCTGAGCCCAGAGTAGGTGTCCGAACACCCCGTGACCCTGGGCTTCATCGGCACAGCTAATTAGAGTTGGCTCGCGACAGTTTTTGAAGCCTGGCCACTCTCCAGGGTCTGCATGACTCTGAGCCCCCCTCTGCCCCGGCATCTCAGTCTCGGATTCCGTGGACATATTTGTGCGTCGGTGTCCTCACTCCACCAGCCCTCAAGAGCACCGAGGTCACTCTGCCTTAAGGAGGGGACATTTGTGCTCGCTGAGGCACACATAGCATTGATCTCTAACGGAGGCCTGGCCTGCGGCTGGATCTGGGGTAAAAAGAATGAGGACGTGCAGCCTTGGTGTCCACCTCTCCTGGCAACCAGCAATGCCTAAATTGTTCCAGGAAACGTAGTCAGGTGTAATAAAAATGGGTGACCCTGAGGTCAGGGCTGCTGAGGCCAGAGGCCCCCAAAAGTCAGATGAGCCTGTCCAGCCTGGGGAGAAGCTTGGTCTCTCAGCCAGATGGTCGCCCCAGCCTTCATGAGGGGCTTCCCTGTTGAGGTGTGCCTGAGACTGTTCAGGGGTGCTGCCAGCGCTGTCCTGTTCGGGGACCTAGAGCCAGTCACATGCCCCGCCCCCCGTGAGTGAGCACAGCGAGCCCGGCGGGCAGGGCCGGGGCGGACGGGCCAAGCTCACCGCCGAGGCCCCCGGCCCGGGCCGTGCAGCGGCGGTCAGGGAGTGCCAGCGAAACCCGACTCCGCAGCCCGGGCTCCCGGACACAGAGCCCCATTGTTCTCGGCGCCGAAACGTCAGGCCTGCTCTGCTGTTGTTTTTCAGACAAGTGATGGAGCCTCAGCAGCACCAGCAACAGCGGCAGGAGTCTCTAGAGAGAAGGACCTCGGCCACAGGTGAGAACCCCTCCGGGGCCTGCTCCTCTCGCTGCACCCGGCCCCTTCACTGGGCACCCCGCGCCCTCCGGGAAGAGCTGCCGGCTGCATAGGTCTCAGTGTGTGACGGTCACATCCGATGAAAGCAGGGGGACAAGGGGACAGAGCTGGGGGGAGAGGCTGAGCTCGGCTCGGCCCGGCCCTTGCCCACCGGCCTCTGGTCCCCCAGCACTGGCTGCCCGAGCAGATGCTCCCTGGGCACGGGCCACGGCTCTGGCACTGCGCTAAGGGCTAGGGACACACGGCGGTGAGCCAGGCGGATGCCGCCCCGGCCCAGGGAGCTCAGTGTCCAGTCGGGGGCACAAACAAGTGGACACGGAACATCAGGGTGCACACATGGTGACCAAGTCAGTGCCAGCTGTGAGGCCACACAGAGGCGGGCCCCGCCGGCCCCGGGGCTCAGAGCCCCTCCAGCCGAGGTGCAGGATCGTCCCAACCGTTGACTGGACCTGAGCTCAGGGAGGCAGGAGAAGGTCCCCTGAAGAGTGGCAGTGCTGATTAGTAAGCACAGGACTTCCCAGCCCCGCGAGTACCTTCAGATCCTGCGTTTTACGTGCTTCTCTCAAACACCCTGTGCAGTAAGCTGGGGAATGTTACCCCGGTTCACTGATGGGAAGACCGAGCACCACCCCCTGCCCGGTGGCAAGAGCCCCCACTCAGGCAGATGCTGGCTGGTAGCAGCCCCTCTCAGCTAGACTTCTGCACCGAGACCCCCTGTGGGCCCCCTGCCCGCTCTGGCCCACTGTCCACATTCTTAATGCACAGCCGTCCCTGTCCCACGTCACCGCTTCCCGTCACCCCTGTCCAAGCTGGCCTCCTAGCGGCTCCTTCCACGTTCTCCAGCACCTCTCCGGCACGTCCCATGCTCTTCTTCCGACCCCGACCCCACTCCTCCTTCACCAAACTCGACTCCTGCTCTTCTGTCACCGTCCCAGCGTGGTGGCCACTTCCCTGAGGAAGTCCCCGAACTTCCGGCTCTGCAGTTGGAGCCCTTCTTCTGTAGGCCACCGTGTGCCCACTCCCAGTAGCACACGCCATCCTGCCACCGTTACAGAGGTGCATCCGTCTGTGTGACTGGCTCACTGCTTGCCCACGAGGCCATGAGCAGAGAGCCTGTGGCCGCGTTCCCCAGCGCCTGACACCGTGCTGGCCGCACGGCGGGGGCTTGCTGGGCGCTGGATGGAGGGCTGTGCGGATGGTGGACCGAGGACTGCCCAACACTCGGCACGGCTCCCCAACATATGCCCCACTCAGCCCTGCAACCAGTTACCCGCCACAGCACCTGGCTGCATCTCGGGGACTGACGGCCCGGTGCCTGGGGTGGTGCTGGGTACAGGGAAGGAAAAAGAGATGCAGTTTGTGCTACCAAAGCACTTCATCTCCCGTGGGAAGACCACGATTAGAGCAAGAGAAAGTTAGCTGAGTTCAAGGGATGTTACGTATGTGACACCGGGTCCAGCCAAGCCCCAGAATGCTGGGGAGACCAGGGTCGGGAGTGACAGACCAGGGCTGGGTGCATCCCACGGGGGCTTCCTGGAAGAAGCACTTTGAGCTTGTCCCTCAGAGGAGCAGGCTGCCCTCTGTCCCTCCTTCCAGGGAAGTAGCAGCTGGGGACTAGGGACCAACTAAGCCCCACCCTTGCCTTCCAGGACCCATCCTCCCACCGGGGCACCCCTCATCTGCAGCCAGCGCCCCCCTCTCGTGTAGCGGGCCCCCACCCCCGCCCCCACCCCCTGTCCCACCTCCACCCACGGGGGCCACCCCCCCTCCCCCACCCCCACTGCCAGCCGGAGGAACACAGGGTGCCAGCCACGACGAGAGCTCCGTGTCCGGACTGGCTGCTGCCTTGGCTGGGGCCAAGCTGAGGAGAGTCCAGCGGGTAAGCGTCCGTGGGTGCGGGCGGGCCGGGCTGGGGGCCGCCTTCTCACCGCCTAGCGGGCAGTGCTCTCCCGTGTCTTGTGCTGGCCCTCCCACTGACCGTCACGGGCGGGGCGAGAAGCACCCCCTTGCAGATGAGGCGACTGAGGCACGGCCATGGGAGCAGCTGGCCCACCAGGTGGCAGTCAGCTGCGGGGTTCGGACTCAGGCCCAGGTCTCCTGGATCTGGGTCCCTCCTGCCTCCCACGTGGACCTTAGAGGTCCGCCTGCCTGTCCCAGCACATCTGCAGCGGCCTGGAAGGGGGACGGCCACGGGGCAGCTGAGTGTGGCTGCGGTTCTGACAGCAGCTCCCAGACAGCATCTGGCTTCCTTCCCCAGAGCCGCCGCCTCCCCGGCACGTCACACCCACCTTAGCGAGGGCACAGACGCGAGCCAGCAGAGCTGGGCAGTGTCTGCTAGCCGACCAGCCGGTCCCGGTCCCTTGCTGGACTCTGGTTTGGTTGCCTGTGGGGCTGGGGGGGTGGGACTCGAGAGCCTCGGGCCTCTTGCAGCGCCCCACCATAAGAATCCCGTCCAGGCTTGCATGCACCCCCTCCCCCTCCAGTGACCTCCCGCCGCAGACTGAAACGCCACGTCCTTACCCCTTAGCCAGAAGATGCATCCGGAGGCTCCAGCCCCAGCGGGACCTCCAAGTCTGACGCCAACCGGGCGAGCAGTGGGGGTGGAGGAGGAGGCCTCATGGAAGAAATGAACAAGCTGCTGGCCAAGAGGTGGGTGTTCGGGCCCCCCCAGACTCAGCCACTTGTCAGGGATCTCCCGCTCCTCAGCATCAATGTGCAGCCCATGCCCGGCCCCAGGGCCCACTGTCCCCCAGGCCCAGCCAAGCAGGGGACTGTCAGTCAGGTTCCCCTTCCCGGGGGCTCAGCCTGAGGCGTCAGGCCCGGAGGAGTCCTCTCAGCGCTCAGCCCCTCCTCGTCTGGTTGACTGACGCAGCCCCCTTGTACCAGCCTCGCGCCGGGCAGAGGGACATTTGGAGACCATCTTGGAGATGGGTTCCAGGGGAAAGCGGCGCATTCCCCACACTTCAGATCCCAACATAGATGAGACGTCTCGGTGCTGGCGCCTCCCAGAGTCTCGGACGGCGAGTGCGTGCTGCGGGGCCGGTCCTGCGGGGGCCCTCGGGGGGGGCACAGGGAGAGGCCTTCTGAAGGGCAGGAGCCCAGAGGACACCACCCTGGGAGGCGGAACAAGAGTTCCACCCGTGTCCCGGCTGGGCACTGGGGCCCAGGGCCTGCTCGTCCCCTTCTCCACACCAGCAGCTGTGGCTCCCGCTCACCCAAGGCCATCAGCGGGTCACTGTGCCTCACGGTCGCGCCTGAGCTGACGCAGCAGGCGGAGGGGCCGGGCAGTTCCTTGTCAGAAGGGCTGCGGAGCCTGGATGTTCCTCGTAAATGTGGCAGCAGGAGCGTGCTGGCGCAGGTTGTCGAGGCCTCGGCCCCCCGGGGCCTGTCAGGATGCTCCTTGTCCACGGAAGCCGCAGCCGCACCGGCCTCCTCTCAGTCTCCCTCCAAATGGGCTCGCCCTGGCGAGAGCTGGACGGGGTGCCCCTCACTAAGTGCGCACGGCTCCGTGAGGATGAGGTGGGAGACCCAGGCCCCCAGAGGGCAGGTGGTTGGCCTGGGGCTTTGCAGCAGGGGCCGGGCCTCCGCACACACGGCCAGGGCAGCAGAGGGAGCCGTGAGTTGGCCCACCGCACACACGGGTAACCAAGAGCAGGGCAGACGGTGAGCAGTTGTCACCCACAGAATGGAGGCTCGCAGGGTCATCTCTCCCTGGGGGAAGCCAGGAGGGCTTCCCAGAGGAGGTTCCACAGAGCGCGGCCGGAAGGAGGAGAGCACTTGTCCAGGCTGAGGCGAGTGGGCAGTGCTACAACACGGGGAAGGCTGAGAGAGCCACCGGGCCTAGAGCCCAGGGCGTGGGGGAGAGTGACCGCAGGTCAGGCTGCAAGAGGTAGCCTTGTCTGCACGCACTTTGGGCTCCATCTCACAGAGGTGAGCGGGGCCTTGTGTAAAAATAGATGTTTTTCGGGCGCCTGGGTGGCTCAGTTGGTTAAGCGACTGCCTTCAGCTCAGGTCATGATCCTGGAGTCCCTGGATCGAGTCCCGCATCGGGCTCCCTGCTCGGCGGGGAGTCTGCTTCTCCCTCTGACCCTCCCCCCTCTCATGTGCTTGCTCTCTCTCATTCTCTCTCTCTCAAATAAATAAATTTAAAAAAAAATCTTAAAAAAAAAAAAAAATAGATGTTTTTCAAAAAGAAAATATTCACGCCTTCCCCAAGTCCAAAATCAATGCGTCAGCAATAACAACCAGGCCTAGATGGTTCAGACCAAACACAGAGGAAGTGCCTGAGGACAGGAAAAGGTCGGCGTCGCCAGAAGCCGGTGAGACGCCCAGATGCTGGCGGGACAGTCGAGGCCCCGCCCAGAACAAGCATGAGTGCACCCCGCCCACAAGGTTCAGCGAGCCGCTCTTGGAAGTGTGGAGTTTCTGCCTGTCCCTCGGGGGGCTGCGGCAAGGTCTCTCTCCCAGCAGCGGGGTACAGGCGGGAAAGTCATCATGGCCAAGAGCTGTGTGCCGGGCCCTCCCGGGACTGCCATGCCTGCCTGCTCTGTATCTTTAGAAAATTAAAGGCTGGCTCTGGGTGGGGACAGAGTGTCAGAGAGCAAAGTGGCAATGGGGAGCCCAGCCGGGAGGCCGCTGTTTCTAGAAAGAGGTGCTGCCGGCCGTCACTAGGTGTCCAAAGTGAAGACAGGAGGACAGACTTGAAATACGAGGCAGAGGCAGAAGTGGCTCCACTCCTTTTTTTTTTTTTAAGATTTTTATTTACTTGAGAGAGAGCGTGAGCATGAGCAGGGGCGGGGCAGAGGGAGAGGGAGAAGCAGACTCCCCAGAGGCCAAACGGGGAGCCCAGCGCAGGGCTCAATCCCAGGACCCCGGGATCATGACCCGAGCCGAAGGCAGACGCTTAACGCCTGAGCCACCCAGGCACCCCTGCATTGGCTCCACTCTTGTGAGGAAGAGGCTGGTGGGGAGGATTCCCCAGGTTTCTAGGAGGAACGACTTCCTGTGGGCCTGTGCCCTGGCCGGGACAACCTCACCTCCTGAGTTCCGCGAGCGCTGCATGCTCTGGCAGCTTCGCTGAGCCCGGGGGCACGTGTAGATTTGGGAGTTAGCCAGATGTGGGTGACCACCGAGGCCAAAACATAGGGGTGGGCTTCAGAGGCTAAGAGATGGGGTCCAGGCAAGTGGGGAGCAGGCAGATTGAGCAGAGGGCATCAATTATAGCTCTCGGGGGTCCTCCCCTTTCTGAGCAGGGCAGGCTCACAGTGGTGTTCCAGATCAGGGAGGGTGCGGCTGCAGGACTAAGTTCCAAGGTAGGAAGAGGTCGTTCTCCTTCCCACAAGGTAGTGGGGTTCCCTTCCCTAAGCCAGTCAGCCTGAAGACAGAATGCTCCCCCAGCCCTGACCTGTGACTGGGGGCACCTCTCCCTGTCCCACGTGGCCTGGCCTTGAGTGTCCTGGAAGCACAGCTGCCACGTGGCCAGACCCAGGCCCCCAGGGAACCTGGACAGGGTGCAAACCAACTTCTTCCAGCCCTCAGGTGCTATAAACAGACATGGGAATGCCCCCCGGGCCCTATTCTCCCTGCCCAGACCTGTTTTGTGCCCAGGGTCATGGGACAAGCACAGAAGACCTGGACATTCACCTGGGCATCGCCAAGGCCGCTCGAACAGTTGCCTCTTTCACACCAAGCAGGGGTCAGATCCCCACCACAGGTTCCTCTGAGGACCAGGCTGTGCCCAGCAGAGGCATCTGGGTCAGTGTGAGAACCTTCAGGAGCTGATTTGCACCTTCTTCCTCCTTGTATTAGGAGAAAAGCAGCCTCCCAAACAGACAAGCCGGCTGATAAAAAGGAAGACGAAAGCCAAGCGGTAAGCAGACCCCAGTCCTCGCCGCCCTGGGCACCCACCAGTGGGGGACACCAGGCCTTTGGGGGCACTGACGTGCACCCGGTTTGGACATACCTGTGATAGAAACTTCACCACGTGGTTCACAGGAGGGACAGGAGAGTTTGGGGGGACTAACGTGCAGAAGAGCCTGTGGAGCACCCCCACACTCTGGGGGAGCAGGCCTGTGCTCTCTGAGCATCTGGCAGGCACTGCTTTGCCCTGGAGCTCACAACTTCACGAGGTCAGATGAGAGGCCGAGAAGCAGGATCCAGCCCCAGAGTGCCATGAGGGGAAGGCCTGCAGTCTGGGAGCACAGAGGGGCCACGCAGACAGATCCCCGCCTCTGCCGGGAGAGGACCCAACAAGCAGACAAAGAAAGTGCTAAGGGCAGAGAGAGAAGGAGCAGCAGGGGCCCTGGGAGTAGAGGGAGACGTCCTGAAACCATGCCTGGAGCCTCCAGGAGAAGTGACATTTGCCCTGAGCTTTAAATGGTGAGCCCGACTTTGCAGAGTGGAGACACAGTGGACGGGGCTGGTGGGGACGGAGGCCGACGCGCAGAGGGGTGGGCGAGTTTGCAGAGCGGCGTGGGGCACCCCAGCTCTCGGGGTTCTGCCTGGCCCGCCGGTCAAGCCTGCCTCCCCCAGCAGGAGGTACTTTTAGCAGCGGGGTACTGAGGACAGAGCTAAGTTCTAGAGCTCACTTAGGCAGCAGCACTGATGAACTTGTGGGCTGGTTGGGGATAGAATGAATTCTTACCAAGTCCTCCTTTCTTGGTGAAAGACGTGAATGGGGTCTCCCACAACCAGGACGTAGGCTGTGCCCTGGGCAGCCCTGACCTACAGGGCTGACTAGAACCTCCCTCCCCGGGCCCTGCCCTGCAGCAGCCCCTCCTAGGGTCACTTGCCTTCTGGTCCTCACAGCAGCCCATGGAGATGGGAGCCAGGCCTGGAGAAGGGAGGTCCCTTCCGTGGTCCTGCCAGGCTCCTCCCACGGGCAGCAGAAGGGTCCCAGTGGACAGTACAGAAGCTCCCCCGGAGCTCAGGCCATGCTCGTGCCCACGAGGCGCTGGCCTCGGTCGTGGGGCTCAGTAACGGGCAGGGCTTGCTGCTGGCCACAGAGAAAGTCGGCCCTGCTCTGCTGGAGCCCGCGTCTGCCCCCACAGCCTTCTCCCTCCCTGCCGGCCCACGGGCTAGCCGCACTCCCCACCGAGGTTGCGGGCTTGTCCTTGTTAACGGCAGTGCTCGTTGTCTGGCTGATTATAAAAGTAATGCGTGCTCCTCAGAGAACGTAAGAAGCTGCCGTTCCCTTGTGCCCTGGTCGAGCACCGTGCCCTTGCCCCCCTGGCCTTCCGAAGCAGACTCTGAGGGCAGAGCTTTTCTTCTCCATTTCAGGAAGAGCCGAGCACCTCTCCATCTCCGGGGACCCGAGCAACCAGCCAGCCACCTACCTCCTCAGGTAAGGGGCGCTGTCCCGCCCTGCGACGGGCACGAGGTCTTAGAGCAGGAGGGGCCCCCCAGCCAGAGGACGCACCCCGGAGCCTCGCTTTACAGATGAGCTGTGAGGGCCGGTGAGGTGACACGAGCGGGTCTCCCTGACGCCTTCTGGAAGCCCCGAGCCTCCGGGAGGAGCCCGGACAGGCGCAGCTGTGGCGTCCACGCTGAGCCGGAGCAGGTCCTGGTGTGGCCACCTGGGCTGACGGCCCGACGACACGAGAGCCGGCCGGGCCGTAACGGCCCATGCAGCCCTCTCGGGTCCCACACGGGGCGAGGAGGACTCTGCCTCAGGGGCTCAGGCCCCGGCCTCAGGCCAGGGCTCTGAGGGGGAACACGGACCCGTCTCGCTCGCTGTGGCGCTCAGGAGGCGTGCCCGGTGATGCTTGCAAAGTAACGGGTGAGGACACACAGCCGCAAACCCAGCTCGGAAGCCCGTGGGAGCTCCAGGACGCGGGGATGTCATTAGGAGGCCGCGGAGCGGGAAGAAGCCGCCGGGCCTGGGCTCGGTCGTCCCACAGACGCTCGTCAGCCGTCTGCCCCGAGCCACGCCTGTGCTCCCGAGCCTGGCGGCAGAGGCAGAGGGGAAGCCCCCCCCGACCCCGCAGCAGAGGGAGGCCCTGAGCAGCTGCGGCAGCGGCCTCTGGTCCTGCTGCCCTGCCGGCCCGGCTGCCGCTCCTCCTCGCTGCGTCGGTCCCCGGGGATTCTCGGTGAATGACTCCACAGACACCTCACACCCCAGTGGAGGGTTATGTGTTTCCCAGTTTAGGAGGTGACGTGTTTTGCTCAAGGCCACATGCCTGGCGCCTGGATGTGGTCCCAGCCCTTGTGCCTGTGGGCCCTGTGTGCACCCCACAGTGTGGCCTTGCGGAGACCCTCCTGAGGACAGGGGGCCTCCCTGCAGTCCCTGGGGGTTTCTCTTCTGTCTCTCTGCCAACCCTGCAAAGTCAGGAATTCAGTTCAGTCCAGCTGCTCTCTTGAAATAAAATGAAATATTAATTTAGCCCCACTTGCAAGCGATAATGGAAGGAGAAACCAGCTTTCAGGGCGTGAGCGGGAAAGGAGTCTGGAGAGTGTGGAGCAGACAAGCGTCTCGGGGCAGCAGGTGGACATGTGGGCCTGCGGGCTGCCCTGAGAGCATCCAGGCCGAGGGCTTCCTCCGCCCCATTCGGCCCTTTGCTGGAGTCGTGGGTCGACTCCAGGAGTCAAGGTTAAGAGGTTCCCTGACCGCTGGGTTCACAATCCCAAGAAGAGACCCAACCATGGTGAGAGGACTCAGAACCAGGCCACAGTCAAGATCAGCCAGGTCGAGGGGATGGGAGCTGTGTCCTGAGGGGGGAGACGCAGGGTGACCGCAGAGCCCTCCACAGCCCTGCAAGGGCCAGACTGGGAACAGAGAGCCGGGTTGTCCGCTCCGCCCGAAGCCTACCTTCCTGATGGGGCAGCTCTGCGCCCTCAGCGTTGGGGGGCCTCCTGCCTGGGATGTGGCGGGGGGTGGCCGCTGAGAGTCCTCCCAGATCTGAGGCTCTCTGTCCACTGTATGGATTGACAGAGGCTGGCCGGAAGCCCTGGGAGCGGAGCAACTCGGTGGAGAAACCCGTGTCCTCGTTACTGTCCAGGTGAGCCGCCCTGGGAAGGCGGAGCTGTGAGTCCAGGGGGGCCAAGGCGGCGACGGGGCGATTCACGTGTCTGTTTCATTCCGTGCCCTAGAACCCCGTCTGTGGCCAAGAGCCCCGAAGCTAAGAGCCCCCTTCAGGCGCAGCCTCACTCTAGGTACTGAACAACCCCGTCTCGGGGGCCTCCTCTGTCCCCTGCCTGTGACTAACACTCCAAACCCGCCCCTTGTGCTGTCACCTAACAGTTTGCTCTGGGAAAGGGTGGCCTGTTCCCTCAGACCGGGGGAAGGCAGGGCTGGAGGGACTGCAGGGGCTGTGCGGACCTGCTCCTGGCTGTCCCCTCACAGAGGGAGAGACCGGGGCCGGGGGAGGGCGGGAAGTGACGCTCCGGCTCACTGTGACCTCGGGCAAGCCAGGTGGCCTCTCCCCGCCTCCACTCCTCTCCCACCCCGTAAAGAGGTCTCTCAATCCCTGCGTCCTGTGACGCTGTGTGGCGGGCCACGGCTGGACGCAGGAAGTGCTCACTAGCCACAGCCGCGTCCCGCCGCTCAGCTGATGCCGGGACCGGCCTCCTCTGCCCACAGCGCACAGCGCCATGTTCCCCCAGAGAAACCAAAAGCTGGCGTGATAGCAGGATAGAACATTCAAAACTGAGGGGTCCCCAAAAGTGAGAGAGGCAAAAGCCACATAGTCCCCATGGGCCAAGTGTGGCCTGAAGTTGCTGGTCTCTGGAACCCGGACTAGGAAAGGTCTCCACTGCCCCGCAGACTGAAGGGGCCGCTCCTCCCCCAGGACAGGCCGTGCTGGAGCCTGGGCTTGCAGACTGGAGCCAGGCACTCGGGGAGCTCCAGCCCGGCTCTGGCGGGAACGGGGATGACCGATGCCGGTCGTCAGGAATGAGGTCTCAGTGGGCAGCCAGGTTCTGAGCTGGGTCCTGCAGGTCCCTGCCAGCAAGGAGCCCGTTTTCTGTCGGGAAGACCCGTGCACGAGGCAGCCGTGTGTTCTGAGAGGTGCTGTGTGGAAGACAGGGTCCCATGGCAGACCGGGCTGGGGACAGAGGTGCTTTAGTGCATGGGCTGGGGCAGACCTCTCAGAGGTGGCATTTGAGTTGACCTGGATGAGGAGGAGCCTGCCCTTGCAAAGAACGTGGGGACAGCCTTCCAAGCTGGAGGAGATGGTAAGTGCTGAGGCCCTGTGACCGAGTTCACAGAGCAGAAAGCCGGCCAGCATGGCTAGCCCGTGGCGGAAGGTGGGGAGGGCCGAGGGAGGTAGGCTTAGAGGGGTCACAAGGGGTCCCGGGGCTGGAAGGCTGGGTCTCATTTCTGTGTGCAGGACCCCAGTCCTCAAGCTTTAAGCACAGGGCGCCGTGCTGGACCAGCACTTTCCCCCTGGCTATGAAGGGCGTGGGGACCAGCATGGGCCAGGAGCCAAAGGAGGGGCCCCGGGACAAGGGAGGAGGCTGGGCCGCCAGGGCGGCCCCTACAGCTCATCCACACGGGCAAGGACACTCTCAGGGGCTGTCCCCTCGGGTTGGGGCTCTCCGCCTCTGAGACCGGTCTGTTCTCTAGTTTCACAGAGGGCTCCAAAGGGGGCATGTGGTGACAGTCCACCTCGGCGTCACTGTGGGGGGGGCTGTCAGGTGTGCACGTGGGAGAACTGAGGCCCCGGGAGGTGAAGCAGTTTGCCCAGGTGGCCCGGGAAATTGCTGCTGGAACAGACACTGAACCCACAGGCCGGACATGTGGAGCCGAGGTCTCAGGCTGCACCTCTTTCCCCATCGGGATCCAAAGTTACTTAGACCCCTTGGCCTTTTTCTTGAGTTCAGCCAGCAGGGGCGCAGGGGCACGTTCTACGTTCTTCTTTGCTTTTTTTTTTCTTTTAAGATTTTATTTATGAGAGAGAGAACACGAGCAGGGAGGAGAGGGAGAAGCAGGCTCCCCGCCGAGCAGGGAGCCCGATGCAGGACTCGATCCCAGGACCCTGGGATCATTACCTAAGCCGAAGGCAGATGCTGAGCCAACTGAGCCACCCAGGCGCCCCTATTTTTTTTGTAATCCAGGCTTGGGCACTGAACTACTAAACTTGATTTATTCAGGGGTTTGTTTTCTTGGCTTTATTAAGATATCATTGCCATCTAACATTGTCTGAGTTGACACGGCGATCCACATGTGTGCGTGCGGTGAAATGCTCCCCGAGATCAGGTTGGCTGACCCACCTCTCGGTTTCCAGATCCACTGGCTTAGCTGCTCTCACGTGTACACCTTGTGCTTAGCTGTAGTCCCCGGGCTGCACACGAGATCCCAGAACTCCCTCATCTCCACCCGGAGGTGTGTGCCCTTTGACCTCCTCCACCCGCCCCCCAGCACCCCCAGCCCCCAGCAATCTCCTGTTTCTGGGCCTTTGGCTCCTTTAGATTCTGCACATCAGTGAGACCACGCCGTGCTAGTCTTTCTCTGCCTGACATCACTCCGCGTCTCGCCCTCTGGTCACCCGTTGTCACACGCAGCAGGTGTCCTTTGTCCTGGCCGGGCGGCAGTCGCTGTGTGTGCGCCACATCTTCTTCATCCATCCGTCCCTCAGCAGACACCTGAGGCTGTCAGTCATGCTGCCGTGACCGGGGTGGGGGTGGGAGGGGCTGTCTTCAGGACAGTGGTCTCCTTTCCTTCAGACGCACTAGCCCTGGTCTGGTTTGTCCGCAGTGGCCGGGCCTGCTCTCACCCTAGAGAGGGGCCCCCCTGCAGCCGGGCTGGCCCTGCCAGGTCACCTGTCTGTCTGCCGTCCGTCACCCCCGCGGTCCCCGCCACTTCCCCGGACCCACAGGCCCCGACCACCATTCTCTCCCCAGGAGATTAAGTGGGACCCAGACGGCAGACCCTTGCGCACCGCTGCCCTGCTTTAAGAGGCCGAGTGGCCAGAGGAGCATTTTGTCAGGATTTTCCAGGGACGGTTCATGTACGAGAGACACCGCACAGCAAACTAGCTAACCTTAGTTCGGCAGCTTTTCAAGGAAATACAATCCATGCCTCAAAAGAGCAAAACCACTTCCAAGGACGTTTCCTGAAAAAAGTTACACACTAGATAGGACCAGTTACCAGAAGTGGGTGCCCTTAGGATCAGTGTGGACCGTGCAATTTTGTGGTTTTGCTTTGTACTTACTGCCACCGTCACTAGCTTTCCCCAAGCCTCAGTTTAGCCAGGAACACAGACCCCTTGCTGAGGAGTAGCCGTTCTTTCCGGAGGGGGCAGTGTGTGACCTGCCCTGTCACATCTGTGTACGAGCTCGCACATCAGCAAACAGCCCCGTCGTCGTGCCCCAGAGCTGGGAAGTATGGTCACAGGATCCATGAGACCCTCTTGAGGTGGAGACGAGCCATCAGAATCCTGTTAGAGTAGCTCCAGAGTGGCCAGGGGTAAAGCACAAAGCATTTGAAAGACGATGGGAAGAGGGCCGTGCTTGGCCCGCGGTCCTGGGCCCTGAGCTTGGAGGCACACCCGGCCTGCTCTCTCAAGCTCTGTCCCCGCGGGGGGGGCACCCGCCTGCCCTGCCGCCCCCCTTACCGCACCCTGTCGTCCTCTTCAGGATGAAGCCGGTGGGGAGCGTGAATGACGTGGCCCTGGATGCCTTAGATTTGGATCGGATGAAACAGGTGAGTGTGACCTTTCCTGGGAGGCCATGACAGAGCCAGAGGTGGGGACCCTCTCGGGTCCACGCGGGTAGGCAGGCTCGGCAGGGCGGCCGGAAGTTGCTCAGGGAGCCAGCGGTGGAGGAAGGGGGCCCCCCACCCCGTCATCAGCAGAAAAGCACCCCTCTGCTCTTCTGGACACTCCAGCCTGCTCTGGGCCCCCCCCACCCCCACCCCTGGGGCTGCCCCTGGCAAAGCCAGCTTCCCGGACTCTGCTTCCTGTCCCTTCACTTTGAGGCTCTGCTCCCAACAGGAGATCCTCGAGGAGGTGGTCCGAGAGCTGCACAAAGTGAAGGAGGAAATCATCGACGGTGAGTGCGGGGCCCACCCTGGGGTGTCACCCAGGGTCCCGGGGGAGCGGCAGGGCGGCCTGGCCCCCAGGGCTGCAAGGCAGCAGAGCGGTGGCGGCCCAGCCAGGGAGACCCTCCTGGGCCCAGAGGCCGCGGTTCCACGTCACCCCCATTCTCTGGTCAAGCAGACTGAGGCTCGGTTAAGTGAGGTGGGGTGACAGCTAGCTCCGCACTCCCCGGCTTCCTCCCTGGGACAAGCGTGTGAATGTGTGGAGGGGAGAGGGATCGGAGAGCGCATTCCAGAGCAAGACCGTTGAAGCCGCCTCCAGTCTGTCCCTCGTCTGTCTCAGTGTCTGTGCACTCAGACTGCCTCTCTGGACTCTGCCGCCTTTGATCACCGGGTCTGGGTTCCAAGCGTGGCTGCGGCCTTCCCCGGGGGGCGGTTACCGGGACCAAGAAGCCACAGAACCACCTGGGGCTGTGACGCAGTCGCCCGCTTGCTTGGCCCCGGGCTGGGCAGGCCACGCCAAGCGCCTCTGGCTGCAGAGACCAGGGCCCCGGCACAGGGCATCACAGCCGTCCTGGCGCCGCCTGCCCGGGCCTTCGAGGCAGCTGGCTCAGGTCCGGCGCCGGAGGGAGAGGAAGGGTTTGGGCAGAGCGGGCTCGCCCTGGGAGCGGGCAGTGAGGCGCAGCCCGGGCCCAGCCCGCCTCCCTCCCCCTCCTGAGGGGCCTGGTCCCCACAGCAGCAGCGGGGACCTGGGCACGAGAGGGCTCCATGAACTAAAAGGGGTGCGCGCTGGCGGCAGGGGGCTGGAGAGGGGAGGGCAGGGGGGGAGCCCGCGTGCGGGGCCGCTGGGCCTGGACCCCATGCCCCGAGCTGGGACCGGCCACGCCCTGTCCTTGTCCCAGCAGAGCACGCTCAGTTCTTGTTTGTCCGGTCCCCCTGCCCCCCAACGGGCCTGGGCAGGGCAGATAAGGAGTTAATGAATGAAGAGCAAGGCCAAGCCCCGGAGCCAGAGAGGAGACACCAGGCCGACTATTAACTCTGCTTTATTGCTGGGGCCCCCACCTGGGAGGGGCGGCCCTCTGCCCCAGGGCCTCGCTCTCCGACTGCAGGAGGCTGGGGAGGCACAGCCTCGGATGGAAGCGGCCTCGTGGGCAGCCGCTGGGCCCGAGGGAAAGCACAGGCAATGTGGGGGCTCCGAGAAGCACCCCCGTGTTAACTGGCTAAGTGCCCGGCACTCCGCTCTTTCAGCTCCAGGCCCAGTGGGGTCTGTCTGACGAAAGGCCCCAGTCTGGGGGGTGAACCGTGGGGGGTGGGGACAGGGAGCTGGGGAGAAGAGTAAGAGGAGCCCTGCTCAAGGCTGGGCCCTACCTGCTGCCGCTGCCAGAAGCGGGGTTCCAGGTCCCCGAAGCAGCACCAGGTGCCCAGCTCTGAGGCGGGAGGCAGGCCAAGCACCATCCGCGCCCCCCCGCCCCCCAGCTCGCCCTCTACCTGGGAGGGGCAGCACCGCCCTCGGGAGGACAGCCCAGAGGGCTCTGCGGTCACCCCCGAGTCTGTGCCCGAGTCCTCTGCGCTGCTTGACCTCAGCCTGCGCCTCGTGACCTACGGGAGCCTGGCTGAGGCTCTAGGAGATGGAGCAGGGCACACACCAGGAAGGACCTGCCCGGGGGCGTGGGCACAGGGCCCCACAGACAACCAGGCAGGCCTTGTCCCTGCTGCACCTGAGCCTCCCTGTCCTGTCCCTCAGCCATCCGGCAGGAGCTGAGCGGGATCAGCACCTCATAGTGCCCTCGGGCCCTGCTGCTGCCGCCCGGGACACCAGGCCAGCGGACGGCGGGGGACAGCGAGGAGCCCGGCGGCCCCAGGCCTCCAGCACACGGAAGCCCGCACTGAAGCTGGGATGTGCTTCATTTAGAAGTCTTAACCTGTGATAAAATATTAAAATGAGGAAACAAGTTCAATTTCTGGATTTTTTTAGATTCTGACACAGAACACCAAGTCTACTCGCCTTTTTTGTATTTTATATTTGCCTATTTAAGTGTACATTTCTTTTGGTTTATAGAGGACTCCCCAAATCACGCGCTTCATTAGATGGTTTCCGAGTTTTCTCCTAGGTGATGCTGTTAACACCTCGGCTGGCAGTGGCGAGCTGTCCCCAGCGTCGTGGTGGTGAAGTCTGTCCACGCACCGCGGTGTCTGTGTCCACGTGGTAATAAACGCTTACTGTCCACACCCCTGGCTCGGGCTCGCTCTCTCACGCCGCCTCTTGGCCGCTCCGGGCTGAGGATGCCCCCTTCTGGGGGACGGCCCACGGGCCTCGTGGCCAGGAGCAGCAGCAAGGCGGCGGCGGCGGCCCTGGGCCTGGCGGGCAGCTGGGCTGAACGCAGACGGGAAGGCGGGAGCGAGAGCAGGGGCCGCTCGGGCACTTCCAGCCGGGGGTCCTGGGGAGGGCTGCCCCCCGTGGCCTCCCCCGAGACGGGCCCGAGTGCCACCCACACCTCGAGTATCAAAGGGGCTGGCTCCGTTCCGACCGCAGCTCGGGGAGTGCTGGCTTGGGCTGAGCAAGGCAGCGGGGAAGTGACAGGCTGCATGGTCCTGGGAGGACCCCGGCCCTGCCCTGCATGCCCACCGAAGGCCCACCCCAGCGCTTCTCAGACCCCGGGAGTTCCCCTTCGGAGCCAGAGAGGATCTGCCCCTGGGCCAGGAGCAAGCTGGGAATGCTGTACCATCTCCTGACCCCCAGGGACACAGCAGTTTGCCCAGCCGTCGGGGTGGGGGGGCAGAGGGGGAGGGGATGAGGCGGGGCCCCCAGTCTGGCTGATGACAGGGACTGCTGTTTTCTGGCCAGGCTCTGGACACCCCAACTCACCGAGTGCTCCCAACAACCCTGAAGCCAGGAGTAGGACGGTTCTGCCTGTTGGGGGTGAGCAGCCTGAGGCCTGATCTCAGAGCGGCTGCCCCCCCCCCAGGTCCAGCAGCCGTTCTAACGGGGGGGGCGCATCTGGCAGGTGGTGACAGAGCACACCTCTCTCCCCGGCAGCCTCCTCCCCAGGACAGCTCTGCAGGTGGCTGGGCCGGCAGCCCCCACGCGGGCCGGCCACCTGTCCAGGCTCCACTACCCTGGCCGAGCTGCGCTTCCCTCCCAGGGCCAGCTCGGCGTCTAGGGGACACGGGTGCCTGGCATCGCAGGCGGCCACTCCCGGCCCCCAGCAGGAAGTCCGCGCTCAGCACCTGCCGGGTCTCAGGCACAGGGCGCGGCGACACGCCTCCCTCCCGGGTCAGCTAGCACGGCGCCGCGGCGCCCATCCAGGGGCGGTCCTCAGCCTCCCCCGGGGCCCAGGCACCCCTCCTGCCCCTGCCGGCCGGCCCCTGGGAGACCCGGACCCCGCCCTACCCCACCCCACCCCCTGCAGCCCCCTAGGTTTCAGCCGTGCCCCCATCAGGACAGGGTCATCACCAAGGACACCGGCCTGCTGCAGCCAGCCCCCCACCTGTCCGGCCCGCGGCGCCCGTTCCTGAAGATCTCTTCAAGTCCTGAGGGAGCTGCTCAGGGAGCCAGACCCCACCCTGTCCAGCCTCGACCCTCTGGGGCCAAGGCCTCGGGGTGGAGCGGGGGCACGGGTGCGACTCAGGACACGCAGCGTCTGCAGCGCCCAGCCGGGCTAGAGAGGCGGGCTCCCGGGCCCCAGGGCACGCAGGGGACACCCATACAAAGGCACAACCCCCCCCCCCCGCCCCCGGGGATGCTGCCTAAGCACAAAGCGTGGAGAGCCACAGTCCCTGAGGGTGGGGAGCAGAGGGGCCGTGGCCTGGGCTGGCCGGGAAGGAGGCACGCAGACCTGAGGCCCGCTGGGGTGGCCAGGGCCCCCTTCTGAGGCCAGGCTGGGGCCTTGACCGCCGCTGGGAAGCGCGATGTGCGGGTGTGCAAACAGAATGCAGGGCGTGGGACGAGCAGAGAAATCAGCTCCGCGGAGACTGCGCACGGAGCACCCAGGGCGGGGCCGGGCCTCTGTCCCTGAGAAGGGGACAGAAGAGGAGGGCCCGGCCGGGGGGCGACAGCGCAGGTGCAGACCAAGCCTCTCCAGGCTGCAGCCCGTGCCCAGTGTGGCCAGACGTGGTCCTGGGCTCTGGGACACAGAGTGCAGCCAGGGCGTGGGAACCAAATGCAGCCAAACCAGTTCTGGGCGCTAGGCTGGGGGGGTGGGGCGGGGGGGTGACAGCCAGCTCGGCAGCACGGGAGCCGGGGGGGCCCGCGGGGTCACAGACGGTCCTCGGCCAGCCTGCACACCCGCTTCACCCTGGCGTAGGGCCCCAGGGAGTCCTTGAGCACGAAGTCCCAGAGCACCTTCACCCACGAGTGGTGCTGTGGCAGGTGGTCGTAGTACTCGGGAGCAATCTTCCGCACCTGCAGAGAGCGTGGCAGGGTCAGAGGCCGCGGCCGGGCGCACGCCTCCCTGCCACACACATGCACAGGGGCACGCGAGCGTGCACACAGCCCTGCGTGGGAGCATGCGCACGGGCACACGCTGACACACACACGCACACGCAGCGTCACCGCCCAGCGTCCCCCGCCCTCTCCTGCCCCCCAGCCCCTCCGGCCTCAGCGGACACCAGGCCCCCACCCCATCGCCCTCCTCCCAGCCTCAGTGCTTCCCATTTCCCAGTGGCGTGGGGCACACCTCTCCCTCTAGCCTCCTGCCCCCTCTGCACCCACACCCTCAGCCCACCTCCTCCCGGAAGCCCTCCCAGCCTCAGCACCTACATGCGCACCCCCACCGCCGCTCGCCAACTGCCGGGGATGCCCTTCACTCCCCCCAGGGGGATGCGCCCCGTGCTCAGGGCCTGCTTCACAGCGGAAGACGGGGGCTCGGGAGAGCAGACCCCCTGCCTGAGGCAGGAGCGGGGAGCCCTGACTTAGCTGTGAGCCTTTCTTCCCTTCTCCCCGGCAGACAGCACGCGCGTCCGGCCGGCCCCCGCCTGAGCCTCTGCCTCGTCTGTGGGAGGCGGACAGCGGGGAAGGAGGACGCCCGCTGCACGGGCCCGGGTGAGGCTGAGAGGGCGCCCGGCGCACAGTGGGACCTCGGGAGTGCCAGCAGCAGATGCGCGGGAGGCGAGGCCCGGGGGCTGCACGGCCAGGGCCAGACACACCCCCGGCGGCCGGACTCCGGGGTCACCCGCACGCCCAGACAGGTGCTCTCACACGAGCACACGCACACACACGTGTACACACGGCACACTCGGACACAGGCAAGCATCCGCACGCGGGCGTGCACACACGTGCACACAGGGCAGGCACACAGACCCCGGCGCTCCGACGGCCTCCCCGCCGACGCCTGCCCCGCCCCCCTGGGCCTCGGGTCACCCCCGCTCTTCCTAACCCACCAGCCCACAGCTCCTCCTCTCTTCCTCCCCCTCCCTCCTCCCTCCTTCAGAAGTTCCCCAACCCCAGGGCGGCTCCAGCTCAGGCCCAGCCCCTGGGGTCACAAAGGGCCAGGCCCACCCTGTCCCCTCTGGGCCAGGAGGGGGCCCTGGAGGGTCGCAGGGCAGTGATGGGAAATGAGCAGGGACAGGGGAGGTGGGAGCCAGGAAGGGGAGGTGTTTTGCGTGCAGCATGGCTATGCCGGCCTGTCTTAAGGAAGGGGCAGCAGAGGCACAGAGAGGGCAAGGGGCCTGCCCAAGGACGTCCAGCCTGGGCTCAAACAGGTTTCCGTTCCCCCGTGAGCCCCTGCCCCCCCAGAAGCCACCTCCTTACTCTGTAGCCGGGCCCCCGCCTATCCCGGGGGTGGGGGGAGGCCTCTCCCGCCGCCCTGGGACCACAACTGAGGCGGCGGGCAGACGGCGATCAGCAAGGCCTAGAGAGCCGGGCTGTGGCCCCCCGCGCGCCCCCACGCCCCCCGCTCTCCGGCGCCACCGCGTACCAGGGGCAGGTTGCAGCCCGGGATGCTGGGGAAGTCGTGGTGCTCCATGTGGTAGCCCGCGTTGAAGGTGATCCAGTTGAGGGGCCCGTAGTAGGAGTACGTCTCGTGGCCCTTGACGAACAGGTAGTGCTCGGCCACGAAGTGGCCCGAGATGGGGTGCAGGCCGAGGCCCAGCAGGGAGCTGGCCAGCAGGTAGACCACGGGCTTGAGCCCCCACAGGCCGAAGAGGGCGGCGTCGGCGGCCAGCTGCACCAGGGCGTTGAGCACCTCCATGCGGGTCACGGCCTTGGGGTGCACGCAGAGCGGCCGCAGCGAGTAGAAGAAGGGCTGCAGCACCAGCCAGAGCAGCTTGCGCGCCGGCGTGCAGAAGAGCCAGCCCTCCAGGCGCGTGGGCACGTCCACGTCCAGCCCGTGGCCGCCCAGGTAGCGGTGGTGGTCCACGTGGTACTTCTTGAAGGAGGCGGCGTAGGGCAGGCCCACGGGCAGGTTGGCGAACACGGCGAGCCAGCGGTTGCGCCCCGCGCGGCCCGAGCCGAAGGCCGTGTTGTGCGAGATGTCGTGGATGGCGAGTGTGAGCGCGTGGTTCACGCAGCCGCCGAAGGTGTAGGCCCAGAAGAGCAGCCAGCGCCAGGCCAGGTCCCGCGCCAGCCGGCAGGCCAGCAGCTGCACCAGCACGAGCCCCAGCACCGTCCACTTGAGCCGGGGGTCCGGCCGCATCAGGGCCTTGAGGGCCGGGTACTTGGCTGCAGGCGGGAGCGAGGAGAGGACGAGGTGAGGCGGGCGCGCCGGCCGCGTGGGGGCCCCCCCAGCCCCCCACCCCGGACGGAGCTCGGCCTCCCCCCTCCCCGGCACCATCCACTGAGCCCCGGGCAGTGACAGCAGGGTCCCTCGGAGACCTGGCCCTGGCAGAGCCAGACACGCCTGCCTCCCCACCACCTGGGGGCCCCGGGGAGACTTCCCAGAGCGGGGGGGGGGGGGGGGGGGGGCCTTTGCCACCAGCCCAAGGAAAGAGCAGGTGTCACCACAGGTCACAGAGACATAATGCCCAAAATCCAAGCAGCGGCCGAGAGCTGCAGGTGAAGCACGCAGGTGCCGCGCGCCGCGGGGGGTTTCCGGCCC
The DNA here is from genome assembly GCF_964656455.1 of Halichoerus grypus. Classification (NCBI taxonomy): domain Eukaryota; kingdom Metazoa; phylum Chordata; class Mammalia; order Carnivora; family Phocidae; genus Halichoerus; species Halichoerus grypus. The sequence continues at coordinate 146,858,863 of NC_135719.1, forward strand.
GAGTGACGGGGCGCGCGTGGTGCCCAGACGCATCGGGAACCCCGGAGGCCACGGGGGTGGCCAGGGGTGGGGGGCGTGGAGGGCTCTGGCTCTGTCTCCGGTGTTTCAGTTCTTAAACAAGATCTAAGAAAACATGATAAAATGTTGAATGCATTTATTTTGGGGGTGGGGGTGCTCGTTACAGAATCTTTTGTCCTTTTCTGTAGTTTGTTCTACAGGAAAGAAAAAGACAATGATGGTGGGAGTGGGCCAAGCAGGGGAGGGCCTTCCGGCCAGAAAGCAACCAGACCCTGCAGGGGTAGCACAAGGGGGGGGTGCCCTTGGGGCAAGACAGCCGTGCCTTCCAGAAACCTCCCTGGCTGTTCGGTGGGAGGGGGCAAGGAGTCTGGTGCAGGGGTGGGGATGGACAGGGCCAGGGGTCATCCCGTGCTGGGGGGAGATGCTCCCAGGTCTGCTCTGTGCCCCCGTTCGCAGGCCCTCGGAGGCAGAGCCGCACTGTGATGCACAGATAAAAGAAACTGAGGCCCGTGAGGTCAGCGGGGCTTATCCCGGGCACCCTCAAGAGAGCCAGTGCTGGTCTCCAGGGTCTTCACCCGTCCTGTCCAGAGCAGCTGGGCTGCCTCGGGCTCAGCCTCCCCAGGCTGGCCCACGGACAGGGCCCGGAACCCGCCAGGCCAAGGGCAAATCCTGCCCAGCCCTGTCCTCCAACTGACCCAGGAAGTTACTTCCCCTTTGTGCTTAGAAGGGAAGGATGTGACAGCTCGGCTCAGCTGCCCAAGGTCCCTCCACCCTCCTCTCAGCCCACAAACCTTTCTGTGAGAGCCACCCAGCAATGGAACAGGCTGCTTCAGAGGTAGTGAGCTGCTTGTCCCTGGGAGTATGCAAGCAGAAACACACAACAGGGGCAAAAGGAGTCTGCCCCAGTCAGAAGGGAGACTCAGGCTCAGGATCCTCCTGCCTGAGCTGCCACCCCCCAAGCCCATCTTGGGGTTAGTCTTGATCTTGCTGTGTGGCTGGGGCTACATCCCCACCCTCTCTGGGCCCCGGTGTCCCAGTGTGTGATGGCAGGGTGTCTGTCCCCATAGAACGATCCTGGCTCCATGACAAGCGAACAGCCCGCATCTGCTGGAGATGCTGCGGGGAGCTGGGGTTCCCAAGCCCTAGAACCCCAGGCCACCTCTGCCCGGAAGCCAACGGAATCCCCCAGGCAGCCCTTACCCCAGCGCCCCCACCAAGCCTTCACCTCATCGGGCAGCTACAGTGGCTTGGGCTCTAGCCCAGTGAGCAGCGGCTCTCCACGGCCCTAAGCACGGCCTTCAAGCGGCCGAGGGGGGGTGTGAACCCCACGGTAGACAGAAGCAGGGCCCCCTGCTCCCACTGCAGCTGCCCCCCCCTTGCACGCAGGGGCCGCCTCCGGCCTGGGACAGCGCCAGTCCCCTGGCCTCCAAGCCCCGCGCACAAAGCCACCGGGGCCCTTTGATCCCGGGAGCTCTCTTCCTGAAGCTTGGCCAAGGACCCCGCCGGGATGCTGGTCACAGCACAGAACTTCAGACAAAGCAAGCCAGCCAAGCGACAGGTGACAAAACTCAGGCCCACTCAACCGGGAGCTCAGGAGCCACAGCGTCCCGGGGGCTGGGAGAGAGCAGCGCTCGGAGCAGGTTCAAATCCTCACTCCAGATGAAGGTTTGATATCCAGAATATATAAAGATTTCCCACAACTCAACAAGAGACAAACAGCCCAACGTAAAATGGACAAAGGACTTGAACAGGCAGGTCTCCAAAGATGTGCAACCAGCCAAGAAGCACCGGAAAAGATGCTCCGCATCAGTGGTCACCAGGGAAATGCAAACGAAGACCACAAATGAGATCCCCCTTCACCCCCGCGAGGATGGCCAGAGTCAAAAACGGACAACAGCGAGTGTCGGCAAGGATGTGGCGACACCGGAGCCCTTGTTGGGACACTGCTCGGGGGGATGCAACGTGGTGCAGCCACCCGGAAACCATTCGGCAGCTCCTCAAAGACCGAACTGTAGAATTACCACAGGCCGCAGCAATTTCACTTCGAAATACAGACCCCAAAGACTTCAAATCGGGGGCACACACGGATACTTGCACACCGTTCATCGAACTATTCACAGCAGCCAAAGCTGAAACCGACCCCAGTGTCCATCCACAGGTGACCAGATAAACAAAACGTGGTCTGTCCACACAATGGAACGTTATTCAGCCATAAAAAAGAACAAAACTTCCAGTCAAAAAAGAATTAAGTCCCGAGGGTATAACGTAAAGCACAGTGACTACAGTTAACAACACTACGTTGGGGGCGCCTGGGCGGCTCAGTCGGTTGAGCGTCTGACCTGATCTCAGCTCAGGTCATGATCTCAGCCCCACGTCGGGCTCCACGCTGGGTGTGGAGCTGACTTAGAAAAAAAGTAGATCTTAAAAGTTCTCATCAAGAACTTTTCTCACCCGAGAACTCAAGAACAAACATTTTTGTGACTGCGTATGGTGATGATGTTAGTTAGACTCACGGTGGCGATCATTCTGCACCACAGACCGGGGCATCCTGTCATACGCCTGAACTAATACCTCGTTCTATGTCATTATACCTCAATAAAAAAAATGTCTATATTGAATTGCCCACCGTCCCTATTTCACAATGCCGACACCCTACGCCTGCTCCCTGAAATGGACTCCCAAGTAAACTACTGGCTCCCCCAAAAAATGTGTTTAGAAGGAAGGAAGTGCTGACCCAGGCTACACATGGATGAGCCTCGAAGACATGACGCCGAATGAAAGCAGCCAGCCACACGGGCCACGTACCCCATGACAAGCCAAGGGTGGAGAACAGGTGCGTTCCTAGGGACGGAAAGCAGGGACCGGTCAGCAGGGGCTGGGGAGGGCAGCGGAGGGGTGAGGAGGGGGCGGGAACAGGCCTGCGTGGAGCCATGAGGTGGATTTGAAAATAGCCACGGTGCACGACGCCCTGCATGCCACCAAATCAGACACGACAACGTGGTTCCAAATGGCAAACTGTCGGTTCTTTGTGTTTTACCGCAGTAAGAAAAGTTTTTTTTTTTTTTTTTTTTTTTTTTAAAGATTTTTATTTATTTGAGAGAGAGCGAGCACATGAGAGGGGGGAGGGTCAGAGGGAGAAGCAGACTCCCTGCCGAGCAGGGAGCCCGATGCGGGACTCGATCCAGGGACTCCAGGATCATGACCTGAGCCGAAGGCAGTCGCTTAACCAACTGAGCCACCCAGGCGCCCGCAGTAAGAAAAGTTTAAGACAAACTGGCAGCTCGGGGCAGGTGAGCTCAGCCGCAGGGCTGGGCATGTGCACCCCGCGGGGGTCACTGGCAGGACTAACAGATCAGCCCTGCAGGGCTCGGCTCACCTGCCCGGGGAAGGCCCGCACAGCGGCCCGGCTGCGGGGTGACCGCCGGGGCGCGCTGGGGAGGCCGGCCCCGCGGAGGCCTGCAGCTGCGTCATCGGGGCACAGGGACTGCAAGGGGACAGAATACCAGGCTGATGAACCGCTTCCCCCACCCCCGGGGCCTGCCCACACTGCCTCATGGCCTCTGGCGTCGTGCCCGCGCCGTGGGAGGTGACTCGGCTGCCATAAAGGTCAGAGGCCCCGTGGGGTGCTTGGTGCCCTGCGAAGGCAGGGGAAGGCTCGGGGTGGCCGGTGCCACCTTAAGCCAGGAGACCCCGTTCACAAGCTGGAGAGAGAGGCTACTGGCAATGTGGGGGGCGGGGGCGGGCAGGATAATGGCCCCCCAAAGACATCCACATCCCAATCCCATAAGCTGAGGAGGTTCCAGCCCCCGGCAAGAGAGAACCAAGGTTGCACAAGGGAGTCAGGTGCAGCAGCTGACCTCACAACAGGACGGTGACCTGGATCATCCAGGTGGCCGGTGTCATCCCAGGGCCCACCCTCTCAGGGGAAGCACAGGCAGGAGAGAGCGTCCCGGGGGGGACTGGGAAGGACCCCATGTGCCCCTGCTGGTTGTGAAGGTGGAGGAGGGGCCCCGAGCCAGGAGTGCAGGTGCCTGCAAAGCTGGAAAGGCCTGGAAACGGCTTCTTCCCTGGAGCCCCCAGGGGCGTGGCCCTGCGACACCCTGACTTCAGCCCCGTGAGACCCGTGTCAGACTTCCGACCCCCCAGAGCCAGTAGAGAACACGTGTGTGCTGTCTGAAGGCCCCCAGTTTGTGGTCACCTGTCACCGCAGCCCAAGGAAACGCAGGGCACCTAGACCAAGGATGAGGAGACCGTGATCGCTCCCGCAGCTGGGCCCGCCACGGGGTCCACTCCTCCGGCCCTGTCCCTCCTCCGTCCTAGCACCTGGCACAGGGCCCAGGGCGACTCACGCTCTGCCTGCCCCCCCCCAAGGGCCCCACAGCCCGCCAGCCCTGGCCACGGGGGAGGAGCCAGCACCGCACCCGCCCGGTGTCATCCTGCCAGGTGGGACGAGAGACAAAAGGACCCAAGCCTGGGAGCAGGGACGGCCATGTGGGCCCCACTTGGGAGGGGGGACAGGGGGTAGGCCTCATCCCAGCTTGCTCCTCTCCCAAAAGGGGGTCAGAGTGAGAGGGGACACTTCAGAAAGGAGGCCTGGATTGCCTGGGTAGAGAGGTGCTTCCGGGGGACGCTGGGGGCCCCGGGAGGTGGGAATCCTGCAGCCACGGTGAGGTACAGCGCGAGTAAGAAATGGTTTCGGGCCAGGGAAACCGTGTGCGGAGTCCCCCGACCTTTGCATAGCTGGCTATCAGGTTGGGACCACAGGCCACAGGGCCCCACCAGCCTCCCTCTCGCCAGGGGCAGCCTCTGGGCACCAGCCTTCCCCCCCTGGGCAACCAGGAGCCTGGCCCTCACCTCCCGAGGCACACCTAGAAGCCCCAGGTAGCTGGAGGCCACCAGCTTCTCTCGGGCTGGTTCCCATGCTTGCCCTTGGAAGGGGGCCAAGCCTGGGGCGGGAGGGCAGGGCAGGCCACACCTGCACTAGGTAAGCAGGCTGGCATGCTCTGAGGCAGTAGGACCCCAGCTCTGGGATCGAGGCCAGCAAACAGGCCACTCCCGTGCTCCCCAGAGGCAGCTCTGACCTTGGACGGTGGGCCCCAGATGCCCCATCTGTCCAACAAAGACAGTAATCCTACCGGTGGGGAGCAAAGGAGAGCGCACCCCTGAGGTCCCACCCCTGCCGAGCCCACCTTCAGGAAGCCCGGTGTCCCTTCCTCCTTTTCCTAACAGTTTCCCCGAAGACTCAGCTGCCCCCACTGCCTCCCAGCCTTGTCTCCACAGAGGAGAGGTGGGGAGGACACTCCCCGCCTGCCCATCTGGGCTGTGGCAAGGCGGGGATGATGGAGCCCCAGGAGCTCTTCCACTGTTATTAAATGCAGCTTTCTGAGCTGAGGGTAAAAATGTCCTACTTCTGATCTTTGGGGCCATGGGAGCTACTCTTGCAGGCTGATCTGGCCCAGCTCGCTTTGACCTACGAGAACAGGCCCAGCGCCCCCAGGCCACAAGGGTCACTGGGCCCAGCCATCCGGCTGGAAGCAATAAAAGATGGGGCCGACGTCCAATCTGGACTCCAGGCTGCGCAGGGGCGATCCCGACGAGGGGCCAAGCACGTACGCCCCAGATCACCTCCACACCTCCCGGACCACAGAGCCGGGAGGAGCCCAGCAGCCACCAAGAAGGCAGAGCCCAGGGGCCTTGGCCAGAAGTGTATGTGGGGCGAGACACCAGAAGGGCTCCGAGACGGTGCCCAGGGAGCTGGGAGCGCAGCAGATTCCGGGGGGGGGGGGGGGCACGGGCGGGCAGGCCCCGCTGAACACCGCGGGCCTTCCGTGGAGACCCCAGGGAGGCCCCATCTTAGGAGTGGGGCTATTCTGGACCTGCCTGCTGAGAAAGTCAAACCCCACTCAAGGAAAACAGTAAATAACTTTTCAAGTCCAGAGCTTTCCCGGTCCCTGGGGATGGGAGGGGCCTGGGGGACCTCCCAGGGGAGATGCTCTGGGGACCACTAGCCACTCAGACCAGAGGTGGAGGTCACTGGGCACAGGAGGGACCGGGGTTACTGCAGCCATGGGCTTGAGGTGTCTGGCTGCTGGGGTCAAAGAGGGTCATGGGCAGGAAGACAAGACAGGTGCCCCACCGGACTTAGCAAGGTGATGAAGGCCCCACCAGGAGCCATCTCAGCACAGCCTGGGGCCAGACGGCGGTGGGGCAGGGAGGTGAGGAGGGAGAGGGTGAGTGCGGGAACAGGGGGAGGGCGGGAGGTCTGGCTGGGGGGTAAGATGGGAAGGAGAAAGCACCAGGGGAGGGCAGAAGGACAGGACAGAAATGCTGGGGCAGGGGTCACGGAGCGGGCAACGGGGTGCTGGCCCGACAAAAAGGGGGGGCCTCCTCCAGGGGGTCCGGGAAGGAGGACCGGAAGAAGGGGAGAGCCCCGGGGCTGCACAGCACTGGGCTCCATCTCTCTGGGCCCCCGGCAACCCCACGGAGGAGCCCCGGCCCTGAGCGGGACACCCTAGCCTGGCCCAGCCCGACCAGGCTCTGCCCCGCTGTGGGACCCCAGCTGACCACGGGGGTGCGGGCCCACTCAGGCCTCCAGCTCAGAGACAGCCGTAGCGGGACTAGGACACACATGCTTCGAGAGCTCTCGGCTCCACGGGGGAGCCGGGAGCCCAGCATGGACAGCCACCTGGAACCAGAGACGAACAGACCCGTGCAAATGTCCACCAGCGGCAGCCCCGGGCGTGGCCCCAGGCAACTAGGCAACTGGCCATGAACAGCAGCCATTGTTAGGAGTCACACTGCCCAGGCCTGACACGGAAAGGAGGCTCTGAGGTCCAGCGAGGCTCGGGGAAGCGTCCGACAGAGCACGGTGAGGCCGACACCGCCAACACTTGGCCTCGGGACCCCCAGCTCCAGGCCCCCCCCCCGCAGGCTGCACGCCGGGGCCCAGGCGAGGGCTAGGATGCCAGCCAAGTGCTCCCATGCAGGGCATCTGCCACACTCACTCAGCCTTCACCACTCTGCCCGGGAGGGGGCCATCCCCCCATTGCAGAGATGGGGAGACGGGGTTTCCACAAGCGGAAACAACGTGCCTCATTTCCAAAGCCCCCACCCACCCAGAGAGCTGGAAAGAGCACCCTGCAGGGATGCTCAGCCCCCAGGGGACCTGGGTCCTGGGGCTGAGCTATGTGGTCGCCAGGGCAAAGCATCCAGAGAAAATCCTGGGTCCCAGATCAGGAGACCTGCATGCAGCCTGGCTCAGCCCCACTGCGGGGTGTCCTTGGGCATGCCCCTGTCCCTCTCTGGGCCTGCTTCTCACTCTCCATCTGAAGGTGCTGGCTCTGACCGCCCTCCGGCTGGGAGCAGGTAGAGGCGTTCCCGGGGCCACCAGGCCCCACTGGTGAGGGCAAGCTTGGGGCCAGCACAGCTGTGACTTACAAGCATCACATGGACCCACACACACGACAGACTTGTTCGTAGGACCCGGAGAGCACCGCAGGAGGATGGGCCCGCTGGGCCCCAAGTGCCCCCACACCAGTCCCTGGGAACAGCCTTATTACCATGGACACTGGGTCATCCCCAAACTTCACCTGACAAAGCCGGCCGGGGGTGGGGGGGGTGGGGGGGAGGCAGAAGCAGGCAGCTGGTTGGGGAGGCTGCTGGGCACTTGCCCTCTAGAGGCAGTCAAGGAGGTCCCAAGGCCGGGCATCGGGCTCCTCCTCCCAGATGCAGGCCTTCTGCCCACCCCCTGCTGACCGCTGGCCTCTGGCAGGGGCCCCAGGCACACACGGGGCTTCTTCCCGCCAACACTCTGGACCCTTCCCTGCACCCAGGCCTGGCACCATCTGGACTGCATACTCCTACCACCTCCCCAAAGAGGCCAAATGCCATCATGTTGACAGTCTCGAGAGCTATAGGAGAGGTCCTTGTCATTGCCGCTCATCACCTAAGGTACTCCCAAGTCTAGAACATTCCATCGCACACAGCAGCTCACTGCTGCCCACCTGCTTCCCGGCCAGCCCAGAGCTCTTTCCCTCACATCCCCTACCCACTGTTGAATAACTTGACGACTCTCCCCTGACAGTCCTCTGACAAAGGCACCTAAAACCCTCTTAATCCCCTCCTTCCTAAAGGGCTTCCTTGCAGCCCCGCCCCAGCTCAGCGGCCTTCCCACCACACAATGTTCCCTCTCGGAGCCAGGAGGCAAGCCTAACCCCGTCCAGTCAGCGTGGGAGGCACTGTGGGGACCTGGTGTGACACATAACAGGTGGAAAGGGGCCGAAGTGCCTTGAGGAGTCACTGTGCCCGCCTCCTCACCTGCCTCTCACTAAACCTGCTTTTTGTTCAGTGACAAATATTTGCTGAAGGTCTTTGGCAGCCAGGCCCCAGACCCCAGAGATGGAAGGGGTTCTCAGGCTGCGTGGGGGGGGGGGGTGCCGTTCTCACGGGGCGTCCCAAGAGAGGGACACACACACCCACACACACACGCACACACACGTCCAACGTCAGAGCCGAAACCCCAAGGATGGAGAGTATGGGTGTGAGAACCTGGGGGTGGGGGGGGTGACTGCACGTGTTCGCAAGGGATCTTCCAGGTGATGAAAATACTCCCAAACTGGATTATATAACTTCCCTAAAGTCACCGGCCTGTGCCTTTCAAATGAGGGGATTTACGGTATGTAAATCCTGCCCCATAAAAGCTGGTACAAATTAACGAACAAGGGGAAAGGGAACAAGGGGAAAGGGAGGCCGGGGAAGGACGCGGCACGCAAGGCCGTGGGGAGGCCCCGATCCAGACCTGGCAGCTGTGCATGCATCGTGTGGCAGGGACAGTGGCTCCCTTCGGGCACCGGGGACAGAAGAGGGTGGACGAGAGGCCTGCCTGCCCCCGGACCGGCTGGGGAGCGGGGCAAGTGACTCACTCCGCAGGGAGCGTCAACGTCCCTGCCGTCAACGTCCGGAAGGCAGACAAAAGAAAGGCAAGGCAAAAATGCTCGTTATGTGCGACAAGCACAGGGCCACAAGAAGTCATACACAAACCCTCACCCATCGGGAACAAGGACTAGGATTGCTCGGGTGGAAAATGGAGCCGGGGAGAGGAGAAGAAAGTTCCCGAGGGAAGAAAGACAGTGCGATCAAGCAGAATCCTCAGCCTCACTGCTTGGTTCCGCTGGGTTGTCTCCCAGCTCGCTGGCTGGCGAGGGTGAGCCCTGGAGGGAACCGGAGCTGCCAGGTCCCAGGCAGCGCTGGGAGGGAGGGAAACCCGGGACCTCCTGGCAGCCGCTGAAGCTTTGTGCGGGTGCCTGTCGCCGACCTGTCTGGGGAGCGCTGCAGGCCAGTCCAAGGAACCGCGGTGGTGGTGGTGAGCCCGGCCTGCCTTCGGGGATGCTCAGACGTGGGAATGAAAGCAGTCGCCCCACGGACACCTGCAGCTACAAGAGAGGCCAGGGCCAGGAGGTGAAGGCACCTTGCAGGAGGGTGAGGGAGGAGGATGGAGCAGGGGCCCGGAGGGGAGGTAAGCACTGCAGGCCACCCACACGCACTCCTCCCTTCCCAAATGGCTGCTCAGCAATGCATGCTGGTAGCTTGAAATTGGCCACGATAGAAATATCTGCACAAACAGCCATGTGCCAATTTGCACATCAGGGTTTTTTTGTTCTCTCCAGGGAGTACCAGCATCATACCGTGAGTGTGTGGTGTTGTTAGAGTGTTTCTGAGAAAAGGGCATTGAGGCTGAGACCTGAGGGACACATAGGAGTTTGGTTCATGAAGAACAGGGGAGGGGGAGAACCATGAGAGACGATGGACTCTGAGAAACAACTGAGGGTTCTAGAGGGGAGGGGCGCGGGGGGATGGGTTAGCCTGGTGATGGGTATTAAGGAGGGCACGTTCTGCATGGAGCACTGGGTGTTAATACACAAACAATGAATCATGGAACACTACATCAAAACTATGTAATGTATGGTGACTAACATAACATAATAATAAAAAAAAAAAAAAAAAAGAACAGGGGAAAAGAACTCAAGCAGGGGGAACAGCATTTGCAAAAGCCATGAGGAGGGAAATGGGCAGATGGGATGCATTCCACAAAACGGCCAGAGACGGGGTGCGCCACAGGCCAGGGCAGAGGTGAGATTTTTTTAGAAGGGGAAGCCCTTGGAGGATTTCAGCAGGGGAGGATATAATCAGGTCAAGGAGGGTCCACGAGTCAGCCCTGAGTGACCACCCACAGTCCGCGCTGCCGTGCCCCCCTGTATCCAGCCTGCCTCCCCCCCTGCCCACACAACTCAGGGTCACAGCACCCCTTCCTTTTCTTGGAGAGCCACCTCTCCCTGCCCTGACTACATGATACCGGTGGGCCTTGCCCATCACTGCCCCCTGCCCACTGACCAGCCGTACGACTCACAGCTCTGGCCAGAGGTTAGTGGTTCAAGGGGCGGTCACGCTCCTCAGGTCAGGAGGTGAGGGAGGCAGCTCCCTTTCTTCTGCGGAATCTCAGAGTTGGAGGGACGCAAGCCCAGCACCAGTGCAGCCCCCTGGCAGGGGAGGAGGCCCAGATGCCTCCTGGGGCAGGGACGTGGGGTGCGGAGAGAATGGCCAGCCCGCTCCCCACCCCTGGAGCTGGCATCTCCACGGTTGGGTGGGGAGAGTTCACGAATTCCCCTGAGGGCTTCAGCCAGTTCTGTTCTGGATTTTACCACCCAGCCCCTGAGAAACGACCCAGCAGGGGCCTTACCTACGCAAATAACCCAACAATTGCCAAGAGTCTTACTTCCTTGTTTCCTCTTTTGTTTTCCTTTGATTATTTGAATTTGTGTTTCGTTTTGTTTTGTTTTGTTTTACCATGTTTGTGCCCTGTTTTCATAAGAAAAAAAAATCACAAAGCTATTTGTTTTTAAAGACAAACCCAAAGTCTGCTTCTTTCCGCGGCCACGCCTGGCTTGGCCTCTGGTCTGCCGTGGGATCACAGTCCTGCGGGCTCTGTTCCTGCCTTCAAAGTACAGGGAGGCTCAGCCGTGGCCTGGGATTTGTGGCTCTTAGGGGCTGCGTGGGACTGCATTTGCCCATGGGACACTGTGCCCTGGGGAGCCTGTCCCCAGTCAGGCAGCAGCTGGAGATGGACTTCGGTTCTGCCCCCGAGAGAGGTGCGGCCAGCTAGGCGCAAGGGCCTCCCCCCGGGTTCTGACTCCCTCCCAGATTAGGATCTTTATTGAGCATCCATTGGCTCCTGGGGCTTGGCAGGAGCTGCAGGAGCGGCCTGCTGGGGCTGGAGCACATCCTCAAGCAAGTTCCCTGCACACCAGCCTGGCCTCGGCAGCCTCCGGCCTACGCAGCCCCACACAAGTCGCTTCCCCTCTCTGAGCAGCCCCTCGCTGCCTCTTCTCTAAAGCGGTACTGGCAGTTACACGCAGAATTTCTCTCGGGCTGCGAATGGCACAGGCGGCCAGAAAGCAGAGGCGGAAAGGCATTCCCTGTCCTTGGGGAGAACCTGGGCCTGTGTGCCGAGGTAGTAATTATCATCGGAGCTAACATTTATTGTAACATTTATTGCGAGCTAAGCACTTAACATTACCTCATTTAATCTGCACAACTCTGTAAGGAATAATAACCCCTTTTAACTCAACCAAGCCTCTATTTGCTCATCTGATGACTGACCTGCCCAGGGTCACATGGCTAATGCGTGAGGAGTGTTGAGGTGCCTGCCAGGAGATGAGCTCCACAGCCAAGCTCTAGATCCCCGAAATCCGCTTCCCCACATTGGTAAGAACCTTGATGGGTCAGAGCCATAGAGGGAAAGCCCAGAGGAATGTCCTCCCCCAGCGGAGGCCAAAGGCCAGGAGGGTAGTCAGGGGGCCTTCCTGCAGGAAATGGGACTGAGCGAGAGCCCTAATAAAATTTCAACAGCATTTGTCAGATAACTAAAACAAATAATTCTAAAATGTCTATGGAACCGCAAAAGACCATGAATAACAAAAGCAACCTTCTGAAAAAAACAAAGTCAGAGGTATCGTGTTCCTGGATTTCAACCTATGTACTACAAAACTGAAGTAACCAAAAAACAGTGTAAGTTAGCATAAAAATAAACACAGAGATCAATGGAACAGAACAGGGAGCCCAGAAATAAACTGACATGCATATGGTCAATCAATTTACAACAAAGAAGGCAGGAATATGCAATGAGCAAAAGACAGTCTCTTCGACAAATGGTGTTGGGGAAACTGAACGGCTACGTGCAGAATACAACTGGACCGCTTTCTCACACCACACACAAAAATAAACTCAAAGTGGATTGAAGACTTGAATTTAAGACAGGAAAGCCAAAATCTTCAGGCGGTAAGCTCCTTGACATCAGTCTTGGCGATAATCTTTTTGGATTTCACACTGGAAGTAAAGGCAACATAAGTGAAAATAAAACAAATAGGACTCCATCAAACTAAAAAACTTTTGCACAGTGAAGGAAACCATCAACAAAACAAAAAGGCAGCCCATGGAATGGGAGAAGATACTGACAAATCACATACCCAATAAGGGGATAACATCCGAAGTCTATAAAGAACTCATACAACTCAATAGCAAACCAACAAAAATTTGACTAAAACTTGAATAGACATTCTTACATGGAAGACATACCAATGAACAACCGGCACATGGAAAGATGCTCAACATCAGGGAAATACAAATCAAAACTACAATGTGGCATCACCGTACACCTGTCAGAATGGCTAAAATCAACAACATAAGTAACAGGTGTTGGCGAGGATGCAGAGAAAGGGGAACTCTCGTGCACTGTCGGTGGGAATGCAAACTGGTGCAGCCACTCTGGAAAGCAGTATGGAGGTTCTTCAAAAAATTGATCCAGCAATTCCACGTCTTGGTGTTTATCCAAAGAAAATGAGAACACAAATTCAAAAAGATATATGCACCCCCCTGTTCCCTGCCGCATTATGTACAAGAGCTAAGATATGGAAGCAACTTAAGTGTCCATCAACAGACGCGTGGATGAAGAAGATGAGGGATATACACAATCAAAAATTACTCAGCCATAGAAAAAAATGGAATTTTGCAACAACTTGGGTGGACCCTGAGGATATTGTGCGAAGTGAAGTCAGTCAGACAGACACAGACAAATACTCCACCATTCCACTTACATGTGGAATCTAAAAGACAAAACCAAACCTAACCCAGACTCAAAAGACAAACCAAGCCAACCCAGATTGGTGGTTGCCAGAGGGGGAGGGACACGGAGGGATGGGTGCAGGGGATCAAGTACAAACTTTCATTTACAAAGTAAGTAAGTGATGGGCATGTCATGTACAGCAAGGGGACTGTAGTCCATGAAATCACAGTAACTTTTGTACTGTGAAAAATGGTAACTAGATTTATACCTGAAACTTAGTAACATAATACTGCATGTCAATTATACTTCAATAAAATTTAAAACAAAACAAAACAAAACAAAACTCCAAAGAGAGCCAGAGGGGCAGAGCAGGAAGGAAGGACATCCAGGCAGGGCAAAAGCTGTCAAATGCCAGGGAGTGAGGGAAAATGGCACATGTCAAGTTCATGAGTTCAAAACCAGACGTGACCGGAGGAATCCACAGCACCCAGTGGAAACTGGAAATGAGCTAAAGGTCCCTGGAGGGTCGGCCCCTGAGACCTGGTGCCCAAATCACCTCCTCTCCTCCAAGCCTTCCAGCCTTCCGTGCCACCCCGTTCCAGGAAGCTTCCCCTATTGGTTTCGGGGCCTGTGGCTTCTCTCTTCAGAGACAGATCCTTTTCTCCATGTCCTGGAGTGCTGGGTACCACACTGGGCACCTTTTAACATCCAAGATCTCCTTTTAACATCGCACCCTCTCTGCCAAACAGGATGACTGTGCCCATTTTGCAGATTCAGAAAGTGAGTGTGCCGCCCAGAGGGTCTGGACCCCTCTGTGGGGCAGGGTAAGTCTCCCAGCCTTCTCCACCTGGAGCCAGGTGCCAGTGAGTCCTGTAACAGCAAGGTGGGGGGCTGCCAGGGCAGGGGAAGGAAATGGAGCCCTGCCTCAGCCCTGCTGAGGGGAGCAGCCAAGACACCTGCCCTCTAGGGAGAGGCAGGACCAGATGATCACCAAGACCCCTCTGAGCCACCCCAAGAAGTTCACAGGTGTAGGGGAGGATGCTGCCACAGGTCAGACCACAGCAGTGCTCGGTTATTATTCACCTCACAGCAGAAAGCCACCAAAGACACGAACCCCCCCCCCAGCCGTCTCCAGCCAGGGGGCAGCCACAGCGGAGAACAGCCCGGCATGAACCACGCAGTGCATCCGGTATCTGAAAGCCTTAAAAGTAATAGGATGGATATTTCATAGTCTTGGAGTGGAGCAGGAAGACACCAAAAGGAAAACTCTAAAGAAAAACCCAATCCATTTGAATGCATAAAAAAAAAAAAAAAGAAAGAAAAGCTTCCGTGAGAGCAAAAGACAAGGGGAATATATTTGCAACACGTAAGACAAATAGACAAAACCCTGCTGTACAGAGAGCTCTAACAATCAACAAGCAAGAGACGAACCCAAGAGAAAAAAGAAAAAATTGAAGTGGCCAATTAAACTTTGGAAACAATCATCCCAAAACTGCAAATTAAACACAATGAAATAGCATATGTCACCTAGTCAACCTGATTAAAAGGTTTGCCAACCCCAGGTGTAGGCGAGGGAGTGTGGAAACCACCGCCTGGCCATTTCTTGGGAGGGAGGGTAGCATGGCCACGCTGCTGGAAGCCGGCCTGGCACTGTGGGGGCGATTTGGTGGCACCCAGTAGCAACTGTTCTGGAGGTGCGAGCCCTTTTACCCGTAGTGCCCAGGAAAGAGACTGTACATCCCGGGTCTGATGGGAGCCGCAGGCTTCACTGACCACAACTACGCTGGTAAAAACGACTTCGACTTCGCAGGACACTAAATGAGAGAGGGGCGGCCACCATGTATTAAGCTATAGAATACAGGGCAGAATGGACAAAAGGCATTCTTTGGCATAATCTTTGTGGGTTTTTTTCTTAAGGTATATCCCGTACACAGACGGTCCCCTGGGGACGGACCCCGCGCCCCGAGTTCGCGCCCGGTCCCCGCCCCACGACTGGCTCGCGGCCCACCACCAGGATGCTGCAGCTGAGGTGCGCTCCCCAGGTGCGCGGATCCGGGCTCGGGTCCTCGAATCCCGGACCCCAGGACGGAGGCAAAGACGCGAGAGGAGTTTCAGACCTGGGCGTGGGAGACCCTCGGGCACCCGGGCCGAAGACCCCTGGCGGCAGGGAAGAGTGGCGCTCCCAGCCTCCCTGAAGCAGGGGCCGAGGAGTGCCCGCTGGGCACCGGGGTCGGCGCAAGAGCGACCGCCGGGCTCGGGCTGGCCCGCGCCTCGCGACGGCCCCGCGGGGCTGTCCCCACCCGCGGCAGGGGCCGGGCCGCGCTTACCGAGCATCTCTTTGCGCCGCTGCGTGTGCGGCTGGTCGGTGTAGACCCATTCGAAGTCGGAGCGGCCCGCGCGGTTGCCCATGGCGGGGCCCGGAGCGTAGCACGGAACGCGGGGCACAGCTCAGCTCTCCTCCACCTGTCTGCCCAAGCGCGCGGCGCGGGCACCAGTTTGCGGCTCGGGGCGGGGCCGGGGGCGGGGCCTCTCGCTGGGGGCGGGGCCAGGTGCGCCCCGGGAGGCGCGAGGGGGCGGGACCCCGCGGGGCCGGGGCGCGAGGGGGCGGGCACGGCCCAGACCTGGGGCGGGAGGCGGCGGCTCCCCAGCTTCGGTCACGTCGGCGGGACATGGGACTAGTAGCGCGCCACCCGCGGGAGTCCCCGGCCCCCAGGTCGTGCGTGAAACCCGACGACCGGCCCCGGTGCGCTCGCTGCCCCCCCCACCCCGCCTGGCTCGCCCGCGGCCGGTCGTCGGGTTTCACGCACGCCCCACCCGGCGGAGCGCCAGTTCTCCCCGCGGCCCAGACGCCCCGGCGCGCCCGCCGCCCCTGCCTCCGGGGATGAGCCGGGGTTAGCGCCCACTTGGGGTGGGGGTAGAGGTCAGGAGGCTAGAGATTAAATGCTTGCGACAGTGCCAGTAAACGGAAGGTGCTCGGAAAGCAATGCTCCCTTCCCCTACCCGGCCCTCTCACGCAACAACAACACAGTGGGCAGATGGTGTGTCTGTGGCAACCTCAGGGAGGTGAGTCGGGCCCACCCCGACCTTCAGGAAAATCGAGGGACACAGGGACACAGACACGGAAGAGGCCCATTATGACTCAGGGTGAGACGTGCCATGACACAGGGAGGGGTGGTTAGGGTCCAGCAGGGGGGTCTTTTGCATTGGGCCTTGAAGGATGAGTAGGAGTCAACAGCTAGAAAAGGGGAAGGGCACTTGGTGGAGCAGACAGCAGATGCAAAGGCTCAGAAGCTTGGAAGAACTCTGACATTCTTTTAAATAACAGAGTCCAGGGTTTGGGGGAGTGGGGGCACAGGGCTCCTTATTTTCACTTTTTCAGGGATTCCTCTCACTCCTTCGGAGCTTTGTAGGGGTGGCCGAGTCACCTCTGTAGAGCCTGGCCTGTGCTGGGAGCTGCCTGGGTAGCAGAATGGCCTGGCAGCCAAAGGTACCACAAGGCAGGGAGGCAATAATGGTCAGTTTCCATCCAGTCTCCTGGAAGTCCATGGCCCAGGGGTGTGGTACACTTGGCAGGCCTCCCTCAGCCCAGGGCCAAACGCAGTCCCGGCCCAGGCTGGAAAGGAAAGCAACTGTGTGCGCGCATCCCGTGGCAGCCAGCCACCTGCCCAGCTCAGGTGTAGGAAAATGGGTCGGCACGGAGGCTGGATTCCCAATCCAACAGGAAGACCCTCGGAGCCTAGCGTGGCCACCACCCCTCACAGCACCCGACAGGGTCACCTGCCCAGCTCGCACAGCCTAAAAACAGAGCTCATGTTCCCCAGAGCAACCTGTTCTATTCTCAGCCAAAGGGACCCTCCCACCAACTGGCACTTTACAGATGAGTAAACTGAGGCTCAGAGCTCAAGAGGGCCTTGCCTAACTACACAAGAATAAGGAGCGAAGCAGGGGCAGAGCCCTGATCTTTGACCCGAAAAGCCCAAAGTCGGCGTGTGGGCCCCCATGTTGCGCTCAGTGAGATGTGGGTCCCGGCTCGGCTCTGCCCTCAGATAGCATCACACCTGCCGGCTTCCTCCGCCCCAGGACGGGGTCAGGAAACTTCATTCGCCATTTACCCCAAGACTCAACCTGTCTAGATGAAACTAGCCCAGTGCCTCCATTTCACAGATAAGGAAACTAAGGCCAAAGAGGGGACAAGTCAAAGGACACACTAGAGAGACAGGAGGCTGGAATAGGAGTTGAACATACCTGAATCCCCATCCAGCGCCCTGGCCAAGTAATCCCCAACTCCCCAAGCCAGGCGGAACCAGAAAGACTGACTTCAAGATGGTAAACTTGATCACAGCACACGTGACGGCCTCCCCACTACTCCCCTGGACCCCTGCAATGACAGGGAATACGTATTTGTCTGTAAGGTGGTGTCCTGGGTGGGATCCTGGACCAGGAAAAGGGCGAGAATCTGACTACAGTATGAACTTCAGTTAATAATAATGTACCAATAGTGATTCACTAATTATAACAAATGCACCATACTATTATAAGATCTTAAAATAAAGGATGTTGGGTGTGGAAGCTATGTGAATTCTCGATGCTATCTTCCCAATATTTCTTTTTTTTTTTTTTTTTTTTTTTTTTTTTTTATTTATTTGACAGAGAGAAAGACAGCCAGAGAGGGAACACAAGCAGGGGGAGTGGGAGAGGGAGAAGCAGGCTTCCCGCGGAGCAGGGAGCCCGATGTGGGGCTCGATCCCAGGACTCTGGGATCATGACCTGAGCCGAAGGCAGACGCTTAACGACTGAGCCACCCAGGCGCCCCCCCAATATTTCTATAGATCATAAAGTTTATTTGTAAAACGAAGTTTATTCTTCAAAAATCTTTGTTATACATTGTATGTTATAGCCACTCCTCTGACTATCCCCCCAAACCTTCCCTGCTCCCATTTCTCCTGGGAGGAGCAATAGCCTGGGTGGGGGGGTTCACTGACTCTCAGGAGGGACCCCGACTGTAAGCGTGGGTGTCTTCCACTGCCTGGGAGGAGTGGGGGGTACCGACACCCGGAAGTCTTAACTGTAGTATTTGCTGTCCCAGCACGAAGCCCTCTTGTGCCGCACGTTCGCACGTTGTTCTGGGGGGGCGGGGGGGGGGGAACAGGCCAGAATGCATTCCGTACAGTCCCTCCGCCCCTGCCTGAAGCCAGGGGAAGCTAACAGCCCGTGACTCACAGTCAGTCCACACGGGAGGGAGTCACTGCGGGAAAGAAGGGAGGGCAACCACCCCAAGAAAGAGAAGAACTTCCCACCTGGCAAAACAGAGCTATCGGAAAAGCAGAACCAGGCTGAGAAAGGAGAATGACATTTTCATTTCAGGAGACACACAAGGCTGTTGCCATTTCACCAATAAAGTAAATAAATAAATAAACCAGAGACGGACAGGTATAAGTGGCTTGTTTAAAAAAAAAAAAATCTTCTCTTAGAAGAAAACATGGGCAGGAAGCTCTTTCACATCAATCTTAGCAGTATTTTTGGGGGGGGGGCAGTCTCCCCAGGCAAGGGCAGCAAAAGCTAAAATAAACAAATGGGATTGCATCAAACTAAAAAACCTCTGCCCCAGTGAAGAAAATCATCAGCAAAACAAAAAGGTAACCTACTTAGTGGAAGAAGATATTTGCAAGTAATACATCTGATAAGGGGTTAATATACAAAATATATAAAGAACTTACACAACTTAATATTTAAAAAACCACCTGATTTAAAAATGGGCAGAGGACCTGAATAGACATTTTTCCAAAGAAGACATGCCCACGGCCAACAGGACAGGAAAAGATGTGTCATCAGGGAAATGCAAATAAAAACCACAATGAGAGATCACCTCGCACCAGTCACGGATGGCTAGTACCAAAAGACTAAAAGTAACAAGTGTTGGCGAGGATGTGGACAAAAGGGAACCCCTCCTGCACTGTTGGTGGGAATGTAAATTGGTTTCCCTGTGGAAAACAGTATGGAGGTTCCCCAAAAAGTTAAAAATAGAACCACCCTATGATCCAGTAATCCCACTTCTAGAATTTATCTAAAGAAAAGAAAACACCATTTTTTTTTATAAAGAGAAAGAGTGCGTAGGGGGCAGAGGGGCAGAGGAGGAGGAAGGGAGAGAATCTCAAGCAGACTCCCCACTCAGCACGAGCCATACATGGGGCTCGATCCCACAACCCTGAGATCATGACCAGAGCCGAAACCAAGAGTCAGACGCTTAACCGACTAAGCCACCCAGGCACCCAAAAAAATACCAATTTGAAGAGATACATGCATCCCATGTTCACTGCAGCATTATTTATAATATCCAAGCTCTGGGAGTAACGTAAGTGTCCATCGACGGATGAATGGATAAAGAAGGGGTGGAATACACACACACACACACACACACACACACACACACACACACACAGTGGAATATTAGCCATAAAAAAGAATGAGGTCTTGCCATTTGCAACAACATGGATGGACCTGGGGGTATTATGCTAAGTGAAATAAGTCAGACAGAGAAAGAGACATAGGGCAGGATTTTGCTTCCATGTGGAATCTGAGAAACAAAACAGAAAAAGACTCACAGATACAGGAAACAAACTGTCAATTACCAGAGGGGAGGGGGCTCGGAGGGCTGGCAAAAGAGTGAAGGGGATGAAAAGGTAGAAACTTCCAGCTGTAAAGTACAGAAGCCATGGGGATGTTATGTACAGCACAGGGAACACAGTCAATAATATTGTAGTGACTGTGTATGGTGACAGATGGTTACTGGACCCATTGTGGGGACTGTTATGTTTAAAAATATTGAATCACGGGGCGCCTGGGTGGCTCAGTCGTTAAGCATCTGCCTTTGGCTCAGGTCATGATCCCAGGGTGCTGGGATCGAGCCCTGCATCGGGCTCCCTGCTCAGCGGGCAGCCTGCTTCTCCCTCTCCCACTCCCCCTGCTCCTGTTCCTTCTCTCGCTTTGTCTCTGTCAAATAAATAAATAAAATCTTTAAAAAAAATATTGAATCACAGGGCACCTGGGTGGTTCAGGCATTTGAGCATCTGCCTTCAGCTCAAGTCATGATCCCAGGGTCCTGGGATCGAGTCCCACGTCGGTCTCCCTGCTCAGCAGAGA
Source organism: Halichoerus grypus (assembly GCF_964656455.1). NCBI lineage: Eukaryota > Metazoa > Chordata > Mammalia > Carnivora > Phocidae > Halichoerus > Halichoerus grypus. The sequence continues at coordinate 146,879,138 of NC_135719.1, forward strand.
GCCTGCTTCTCCCTCTCCCTCTGCCGCTCCCCCTCTCGTGTGCACTGTCTCTCAAATAAATAAAATCTTCTAAAAATCTTTTAAAAATTAAAAAAATAAAAATATCGAATCACTGGGGCACCTGGGTGGCTCAGATGGTTAAGCATCTGTCTTCGGCTCAGGTCATGATCCCGGAGTCCTGGGATCGGGCCCCACATCAGGCTCCCTGTTCAGCGGGGAGCCTGCTTCTCCCCCTCCTTCTACTGCTCCCCCTGCTTGTGCTCTCTCACTCTCTCTGTCAAATAAATAAATAAAATCTTAAAAAAAAAATCGCATCACTGCGATCCCAGGACCCTGGGATCTATTTAAAAATGGGCAGAGGACCTGCCCATTTAGGTCTACAGGATGTTGCGTGTCAGTCATGCTTCAATTAAAACAACAATGCTGTTGTGAAATGGAAGCACATTAAAGAAAAGAGACATGAGGACAGGTACAGAATCCCGAAATCTGTCCCGAGAGATTTCTAGAAGGATAGAGAAAATGGAGGAGGGGCAACACTTGTGCGTCCGCAGATTTTCTTCACAGAAGTCATCACTGAAATTGTAATTATAATTTAATTATATGGCAGCATGATTATTCCTATCTGAAATAAATCTTTATAGCATGTGCTTACGTGCTTGATTATTGTCTGTTCCCTCCTTTGGAGCGTCTTCTCCTCGTGGGTTCGCCCCTCATGTCCCTAATGCCCAGAACAAGGATACCCTCAACAACAATTTACTAAATAAAACAATGGATGAATCCCGGCAAACAAGGAATAAAGGGGGATTCCCCAGATCAGAAAACCTGAGCCTTTCGCCTGAAAAGGCTTCAGGGTGTCACCAAGATTGGAACTTGGTTCAACCACTTTGGGTAACTTGCAGCAACATCTCCCAAAGCACTCACAATTCCTTGTGAGGCAGGAATTTCACTGCTGGGCACATGGCCCAAAGAAATGAAAATAGATATCCACCAAAGACATGTGTAGGAATATTCATAACAGCTTTACTGGTAAAAAGCCCCATCCTAGAGACAGCCCCAACCTCCCACCACAGCAGAACGGAGGGAAAGACACCCCGTGGTCAGTCCACGAGCTGGAATGGTGTGCACCAATGAAACAGAAATGCTCTACACACACCAAAAACCGTGTACTATTCATGCCTTCTGGATTTCCTCTAGCTCTTTTTTTTTTTTTTTAATGTTTTGGTTTTTAATTTACATTTTTCCTATTTTTAAGTCTAATTGCTTTTTTTTTAAAGATTTATTTATTTATTTGAGAGAGCGAGAATGAAAGAGAGAGAGAGAGTACACGAGAGGGGGGAGGGTTAGAGGGAGAAGCAGGCTCCCCGCTGAGCAGGGAGCCCGATGCGGGACTCGATCCCGGGACTCCAGGATCATGACCTGAGCCAAAGGCAGTCGCTTAACCAACTGAGCCACCCAGGCACCCTCTTTTTTTTTTTTTTTTGAGTAATCTCTACAACCAACATGGGGCTCGAACTCATGACCCCAAGATCAAGAGTCACATGCTCCCCGGACTGAGTCAGCTGAGCACCGAGCGCCGATTCTCTGTATTTCAGATGCTCTGACATCCCCGGACCCTGACAGACTGCCCTTCCCAGGGCTAACCAGGTCCAGTAAATGCTTAGCCTGGGAGACTTCCCCATGCAAACTCACCAGTCCAGAGCCCATGCACCTCACCGCCTCCTCCAGTGGCTCACACTCGGGGCCAGGGTTCCCCGGCCCTCATCACCCCAGAGCCAGGTTCCAGACAACTCAACAGACAACTGGAATACAATTATTCAGACTGGCCAGTCCTAAACCTGTTTACCCTGCCTCACCACTCCTTCCCCGGGGAAACCACGTTAAGGCACCTGCCCAGGCTTTCCTGTCGCCCCCCTCGGCCCCTCCCCAGCTCCCCTCCTCGCCCCCTCTGCTCCTGCCTCCCACGGGTCCTGTCCTGGGAACTACACCTAACAAACTCTCTGGCTAATGGCAGTCCTCTCCTGATCTGTGGGCCTCACCGCAATAATAATAAAATCAACATTATAAAACAAGCAGGGTGTGAGCAGGGAGGCCCGGCTCAGACTGGGCTGACATGTCCCTAGGCTGCCCGGGGCCCACCTACTGCCTGCACTGAGCGTGAGCTGCAGCCTGGCCAGGGGCCACCAGCTGGTGCCACCGCGGCTGGCGCACTTGCCTGGTGTGGCCGCCGACTGCCACCTGGAACTCGGAAGCCGGGTCCTCCCTAAGTTCTGGTCTGAGCTGCTACCTGCCTAGATTGCAGGATGACATCGCAGGGCACCCTCCTTTTCTAGGGGTCTAGCTGAGTTTCTGAAAGGCTCCTCTGAAGGCACAGAGGTACGCCTCACTTCCCTCCCAGGGCCGTGGCAGGGCATGCGCGAGCAGCACCCACAAGTGGTGGGCAAACCGAGGTGCCGTGCTCCCTACTTTTCAGCCTGCCCAGAGGAGCGGGGATGGGGGGGTGGGGAGCACTCCTTTGAGGTACCGGTGAATTTCGAACCACACACTGAGTCAGTGCAAGGGCACCCCCCTCAGGGACCATGGCACCCCCAGGTCCCTAGTTGTGTTGTTTGCCTGCTAAAGTCCTGACTCCTCCCCTGACTTGGTGGGGTAGGAGGGACCACATCCATAGAGAATTTGGAGGGAGGGAGGAGGGAGACGATGAAGGGGGGGAGGAGGAGGAGGGAGAACAGGGGGAGAAGAAGGAATCACCCCAGCTACTGGCTGCTGCCTAGAGGGCCAATGGGCCCCCGTACCCCAGACCCAATATTGCTAAAATTAACTCCACCCATGGTGCCTGGCGGGGCTCAGTCGCTTAAGTGTCTGCCTTCAGCTCAGGTCATGATCCTAGGGTCCTGGGATCGAGTCCCACTTCAGGCTCCCTGCTCAGTGAGGAGCCTGCTTCTCCCTCTCCCTCTATCCCCCCCCCCCCAACTGCTCATGATCTCTCTCTCTCAGATAAATAAAATCTTTAAAAAAAAAAAATTAAGGGGCGCCTGGGTGGCTCAGTCGTTAAGCGTCTGCCTTCGGCTCAGGTCATGATCCCAGGGTCCTGGGATGGAGCCCCACATCGGGCTCCCTGCTCCGCGGGAAGCCTGCTTCTTCCTCTCCCACTCGCCCTGCTTGTGTTCCCTCTCTTGCTGTGTCTCTGTCAAATAAATAAATAAAATATTTAAATTAATTAATTAATTAATTAATTAAAATAAAAAATTAACTCCACCCAATCAACGCCAGTAGAGATTCTGCTCTTACAGATTTGGCTAATGTGTTCTCCTCAGCACCCATTTCAGTGGCGCCTCAGCCTGGCTACCTTCCGCCCTGCAGGGACACACACCTTCTCCAGGCTCCTCCGGGGGCCTCAACAGTTTCGCCTGCACACACCATCCTTGCAGACAAGACCTGACCGCATCACCTTCCTCCAGGAGCACAGCTGTGATGTTACCGGGAGGACCAATTCCTCTAGCAAGATTCATCGGACAGGCTCCTTCAGGTCTTACAAACCAGCATCCTTTTTGGCTTCTGGCAGCAACATGTTCGTAATTTAGAAATTCTACCTCAATCGGACTCAGAATCAGCTCACGGTCAGCAGGGCCCCTCTAATGAAAGGCTCTAAGATCCGTCCAAATTAAGTCAACAGGAACTTCCTGCCAGGCCTCCGAGACTCCTTCACTGTAGAGGCCTGGGCAGGAGAGTCCTCTCCTGCCCCTGAGGTCTCTGGACCACCCAGGATGGCCCTTAGTTGTCCAAGGGCTTCTGATGCAAGAAACTGCCTCTCTTGTCCTCATGCTAAACACCATTAAAACCAAAATTGCTGGCTACATACTGGGCTTTCCTAGAAATAGAGGCGCTCACAGACCCTGAGCCTGGGACCCTCCCAAGGCAGTTGCCCCTTTGCTGGGGTCATAGAAACTGCACCCCACAAGCTCAGCACGGCTGAGGAGGCCTCCTACAACAGGAAGAAGCCAGACCTGGGCCCTCTGGCATATTCCACCTGGCCTCCCCTGTCCTCAGTCCCTGGCCAGGTACCATGTGTTCCACCCAGGAGGGAGGTCACCCCTCCCCCAGGCCCCTTGGCTAACCAGGAGCCCCCCATTACCTGAATGAACATCAATGACAGCTTGTTGACTGTGTGAGTTGCACCACCAACCACCATAAAGATGACAGCACTCATTAGAACATTGCTGCTTTTCATCTCTTAGGATGTTCCAGACAAAGGTCAGAACCCAATGGTCAACACAGCTGGCCAGACTTCGGGCAGTCACCTTGGCCCTGGAGCTCTGGCCAACAACTGGCCCCCTCTCTACATCGATTACACACACTGTTAAGCCATCGGCTGAGGGTAAAGGACCCAGAATCTCTTGCCCCACAGGGATACCCCAAATCACACCTGTCTCCCCATATCCGAAGGCCACAAAACAAGGCCTGGCCAGCCCACTCCTATCCCTTCTGGAGTTAGACAGGACTGGTAGTAACCAGGTACACAGTTCAATTCTCAGAACGGGCTCCTGGAAGAGGCACTCAATAGAACTTTCCTGTCCCTGATAGGGCCAGAGAGGTTGAGCTCAGAGATGTAATGGTTTCCTCAAACATCTTCTTTTCAAATTCTAATCCAGCAAATGGACCCCAAACAGGACCTCTTTCTTGCCCCAGGCCTTAATCTCTCTTAATTCAAGATCCTTGGCCAACTCAAAACTCAATGTCAAATTTAAAAACGTCCTACAGGGGCGCCGGGGTGGCTCAGATGGTTAAGCGTCTGCCTTTGGCTCAGGTCATGATCCCAGGGTGCTGGGATCGAGCCCCGCATCGGGCTCCCTGCTTGGCGGGAGGCCTGCTTCTCCCTCTCCCTCTACTGTTCCCCCTGCTTGTGCTCTCTCGCTCTCTCTGTCAAATAAATAAATAAAATCTTTAAAAAATAAATAAATAAATAAATAAATAATAAAAATGTCCTACACTCCCTTTCCTACATTTAAAGGGGGATTTGTCTCCCCTCCATGGTCATAAAGATGCATTATATATTATATACAGGCCTCTAATATTGTCTCCCCCCATCTTTATAAATTTCCAATCTTGCCCCCATCCCAGAAGGGCTGGAGGCCAGAGTGAGGGCATTTATTCTCCTAGAACCCATTAACCATAGGTTGTCCCATGGGCCAGGCAGCTGCTCATCTGATACAGGGCCCATCCGAGCCTAAACTTACACACACACGGAATAAACACAAAACCTGTCAAGTGCAACCATACACCATTCTGATGACTACTGTTATTACTGTCTATCTCGGAGCTTTCATTGGTTTGTAATCGAAGATCCACACCCTCCAAGTGAGCCATTGTTTCCACCAGGCATGAGTTTGCTTAATACATGCCCCACAACCCAAAGACCTCACCACTTTGCTATCACCAACCAAACCAACAACTGAGGCAACGAGCCCGCAGTAAGTGGCCAGATTGGAGGGCCTGCCTACGGGCTCACGCTGGAACCCCAGCCCAGCCTTGTCTTACCACCACAGAGCCACAAGGCCAACAGCCTCATCTCCCTGAGCGGGGACCCAGGCCCATATTTCAGATGACCTCTCCGTGGCCCAGGAGCTGGCTGCTGGAGATGACCGGGACAAGTTCACCCCGACTCTCAAACCCCTGCCCCAGCCACACCCACAGATTGCCTCTGCTAAGGCACAAAGTGGACACAGACCCTGACTGCTTTCCTTCCTTTGGGATTAGGGATTCTATGCTGTTTCGGAGCTTGCTGTCTGCTTCGCCAGGATCCTGGTTAACTTCTTGCTCTCTGTGGAAACAGATACACCTACCCTATGTGCCAACACTCCACGCCCAAAGGGAAATCTGGCCAAGGTCACTATTATCTGGGTCAGTCTGACAATTAATGGAGATAATGCTTTCCCCCAGGGGGCACCTGCCTCATACTAGTGAACCCCACAAGCCCCTTGGGGAGAGGACTGCCTACCCCCTTTTCAAAGGTCCACACCCTCCAAGTGAGTGCCTTTCCCTACTAACCCTCCAGCTTTCCACCAAGACCCTGCGGTTCCCACCATGACCACAGCCACCCTTCCCCCTGGTTACAACAACAGCACGCCTCCTCACACAGACTTTACTACACCAGCAGTTCATACTCCCAACAGCCTCACTGCTGGACCTGCAGCCTGACCTCCCAAAAAACCCACCAAGACAGTATTAGTGAAAGAAAATGAAACAAACAACTATATACATATGCATGCTTTTAACAATCTACCATCCCACTGAGCTATTGTTAGAAACCCTGGGAATTTCAGATTGACTTTCTTGGACAGTGCCATGTAAGTAAGAAACGTAGGTATGGGCCAGCCCAGAGGGGCTCCTGCTATTTGTACTGGCGTCACTCCTTTCTACTCTCATGATACAATTTTTTTCTATGCTGTTCAGGAAAACTTACACCCCACTCTCTAAAAGTCCCCTTATCATCACCACAAAGATTCCTTAGTGATGTCAAAGCATCAGAGGGCGAGGGCACTGCACTAATCATGCCTTCTTCTTTTCTGTAATTCTCAAGGTTATGCTATCTTGTTGGCCCTGAGGAGACTGCCCCTCGCAGGGCCAGTTCCTAGATATAGTTAATGACTAGTTTGGAAGGGTGCCTTTCACATGCAGATTTATCAATCCAGAGCCCAAGCACCACAATAGGAAGGAATAACAAAGTCAGAGGACTCATTAACTACAAGACAAGGGTCCTGGGATCAAGCAATGGGCTCCCTGCTCAGGCTGGGAGTCTGTTTCTCCCTCTCCCTCTGCTGTTCCCCCTGCTTGTGTGCGCACCCTCTCTCTCTCTCTTTTTCTCTCTCAAATAAAATCTTAAAAAAAAAAGAAAGAAAAAAGCAGTTCAGTGGAGAAAAGACAGTCTCCTCAGAGAGACCATCCATCGGACGTCCATATGCAAAAGAATAAATGAACCTAGACCGGACCTGACACAAAAATTTACTCAAAATTGGGGCGCCCAGCAGCGCCTGGGTGGCTCAGTCGTTAAGCGTCCGCCTTTCACTCGGGTCATGATCCCAGGGTCCCGGGATCGAGCCCGAGCCCCACATCGGGCTCCCTGCTCCGCGGGAAGCCTGCTTCTCCCTCTCCCACTCCCCCTGCTTGTGTTCCCTCTCTTGCTGTGTTTCTCTCTGTCAAATAAATAAATAAAATCTTTAAAAAAGAAAAAATTCGGGAGCCTGGCTGGCTCTGTCGTGGAGCGTGCCACTCTTGATCTCGAGGTTGTGGGTTCAAGCCCCACGCTGGGTATAGAGATTACTTAAAAATAAAATCTTTTTTTTTTTAAAGATTTTATTTATTTGACACACAGAGAGAGCACAAGCAGGGGGAGTGGGAGGCAGAGGGAGAGGGAGAAGCAGGCTCCCCGCCGAGCAGGGAGCCCGATGTGGGCCTCCATCCCAGGATCCTGGGATCATGACCTGAGCCAGAGGCAGACACTTAACCAACTGAGCCACCCAGGCGCCCTAAAAATAAAATCTTAGAGAAAAAATTTACTGAAAATGGATCACAGACCTAAATGTAAAATGCAAAATGACAAAACTTCTTGAGGAAAATATAGGACAAAAACCACATGACCTTGGGTTCGGTGATGAGCTTTTAAATACGACACCAATGGTACAACCCATGAAAGAGAAAAAAATACATAGTTTCAACTTTATTAAATGTATAACTTTGGTTCTGTGAAAGGCAATGTTATAAGAACGTGAAGACAAGCCACAGACTGGGAGAAGATATTCGTGAAACACAAGTCTGATGAAGGACTTGAATCCAAAATATATAAACAAATATTAAAAGTCAACAGTAAATAACAATCCAGTCAACAAATGTGCAGAAGGGGCGCCTGGGTGGCTCAGTTGGTTAAGCAACTGCCTTCGGCTCAGGTCATGATCCTGGAGTCCCGGGATTGAGTCCCGCATCGGGCTCCCTGCTCGGCAGGGAGTCTGCTTCTCCCTCTGACCCTCCTCCCTCTCATGCTCTCTGTCTCTCATTCTCTCTCTCGCAAATAAATAAAATCTTAAAAAAAAAAACAAAACAAAACAAATGTGCAGAAGACCTGAACATACAACTCCCCACAGAAGACAAACAACGATGGGCGCCTGAAAAGATGCTCAGCGTCATTTGTCATCAGGGAAATGCAAATGAGAGCAATAATGAGATACTAGTACACACCTATGAGAATGGATAAAATCCTCAACACCTACAACACCAGCTGCTACTGAGGATGTGGAGCGACAGGAACTCCCATTCCTTGCTGGTGGGGATGCAGAATGGCATGGCCGCTTTGGAAGACAGTGTGGCAGCTTCTTCTTTTTTTAAGGTTTTATTTATTTATTTGAGAGAAAGAGAGAGAGAGTGGGGGAGGGGCAGAGGGAGAGGGAGAAAGAGTCTCAAGCAGACTCCCCACTGAGCGTTGAGCGGATGCGGGGCTCGATCTCCCAACCCTGAAATTACGATCTGAGCTGAAACCAAGAGTTGGACGCTTGCTTAGTCAACTGTGCCTCCCAAGCACCCCAAGTGTGGCAGCTTCTTACAAAATTAAACATGGCCTTACCATACGATCCAGTAGTTGTGCTTCTTGGTGTTTACCTAACTGATGTGAAAACTCATGCCCACACAAAACCTTCATGTGAACGTTTATAGCAGCTTTATTTCTAGTTACCTAAAATCTGAAGCAACCGAGGTGCCCTTCAATAGGTGCATGGATAAACAAACTGTGGTCCATCCAGACAAGGGAATATCAATCAGAGATAAAAGGAAATGAGGTAGCACCAGTCAGAATGGCTAAAATTAACAAGTCAGGAAATGACAGATGTTGGCGGGGATGCGGAGAAAGGGGAACCCTCCTACACTGTTGGTGGGAATGCAAGCTGGTGCAGCCACTCTGGAAAACAGTATGGAGGTTCCTCAAAAAGTTGAAAATAGAGCTACCATATGATCCAGCAATTGCACTCCTGGGTATTTACCCCAAAGATACAAAAGTAGGGACCCGAAAGGGTACGTGCACCCCGATGTTTATAGCAGCAATGTCCACAATAGCCAAACTGTGGAAAGAGCCAAGATGTCCATCGACAGATGAATGGATAAAGAAGATGTGGTATATATATACAATGGAATATTATGCAGCCATCAAAAGGAATGAGCTCTTGCCATTTGCAACGACATGGATGGAACTGGAGGGTATTATGCTGAGCGAAATAAGTCAAACAGAGAAAGACATGTATCATATGACCTCACTGATATGAGGAATTCTTAATCTCAGGAAACAAACTGAGGGTTGCTGGAGTGGGGGGTGGGGTGGGAGGGATGGGGTGACTGGGTGATGGACACTGGGGAGGGTATGTGCTCTGGTAAGCGCTGTGAATTGTGCAAGACTGTTGAATCTCAGATCTGTACCTCTGAAACAAATAATGCAATATATGTTAAGAAAGAAAAAAAAAGAAGAAGAAGAATGTAGCAGGAGGGGAAGAATGAAGGGGGGGAAATCGGAGGGGTAGACGAACCATGAGAGACAATGGACTCTGAAAAACAAACTGAGGGTTCTAGAGGGGAGGGGGTTGGGAGGATGGGTTAGCCTGGTGATGGGTATTAAAGAGGGCACGTTCTGCATGGAGCACTGGGTGTTATGCACAAACAATGAATCATGGAACACTATATCTAAAACTAATGATGTAATGTATGGGGATTAACATAACAATAAAAAAATTTAAAAAAAAAAAGGAAATGAGGTAGGAGCGCCTGGCTGGCTCAGTGTTTGGAGCGTGCAACTCTTGATCTTCGGGTCATGAGTTTGAGCCCCACACTGGGTGGAGAGATTACTAAAAAATAAACTTTAAAAAAAAAAAAGGAAATGAGCTAACAAGTCACTAACAGATGTGGAGGAATCTTAAATGCATACTGCTAAGTGAAAGAAGCCAGTCTGAAAATACTATGTACTGTATGATTCCAATTATATAACATTCTGGAAAAGGTAAAACTATGGAGACTATAAACAGAACAGTAGTTGCCGGGGGCGCTGGGGGTGGTGAGGGTTGAATAGGAGCAGCACAGGGGAATTTTCAGGGAGGTGAAATCATGGTGTAGGAGACCGTAACAGAGGATAGAAGACATTAGCGTTTGTCAAAACTCAGAGACCTTGATATCACAGAGCGGACCTCGATGTACACACAATTTTATTTTATTTTATTTTTTTTTTTTTAAAGATTTTATTTATTTATTTGACAGAGAGATAGACAGAAGAGCACAAGCAGAGGGAGTGGCAGAGGGAGAGGGAGAAGCAGGCTCCGCACTGAGCAGGGAACCCGATGCGGGACTCGATCCCAGGACCCTGAGATCATGACCTGAGCCGAAGGCAGATGCTTAACCATCTGAGCCACCCAGGCGCCCTCGATGTACACACAATTTTAAAAAACCATTTAGGAGTCAGGAATCCCAGGAAAGAACACAGAATGCAACAGAAGAATCTAATTGATGAGAAACATCTGAAACAGCTTTGCTGAAGGGCAGGGGAGAATCAGATGCTGCCCTGAGTAATTTCGGAAACGACAGTCGCAGGACTGTACTCTAGTTGATGAAGCTGCTTCCCATGGGAACAGCAGTTAGTAACTCTAGAACCACTAAACATGTACTGGAATTGAACAATTAAGTTTAAAAAAAAAAAAAAAGGCAGATATCTGGTGAGAGCCAGGTTTCTCCAGGTTGGAGCAGAAGATTGCAGATAAGTAGGGGAAGAGGCTAGAATGTTTCATGTGGTAACTGATTAGAGGTGGAGACACCAATATAAATGTTTAGCTTAACACAGATAAAGATGATTACTTGTAGAAATAATTACAGATGCGTATACACAGGAATTCGATTCATAAACATATTTCCTTGCTTTATCAGCCAACAGCACCCGGAGCCAGGACATCCCAGTAGCTTTGATCACCTGTGACCTTGATTTCTAATACCCTTCCCCAGTAAAAGGAACCAGGGCTCCTTGGAGAAATGGCAGATTCTAGGACTGGAGCAAGAAATATACGAGATGAGCCTGGAGCATCTTGCAACTCCAGAAAGTAAGGAAGTGCTCAGAACACACACACACACACACATCACATACACACACACCCCATACACACGCAATGATGGGGTGCATCAAAGGGACACAGGAGCCGACTGCAAGAGCTCCCAATGGCCAAAGCTAGAACAATTTGAGCAATAAAATAATAAGACAGCATTAGATTATAGCCCAAAGTATTAAATAAATCTCATGAGTCCATACTCATAATATCAATAAATAATTGAGTAACAAAATGGAGAAGAGAGATCTTTCATGCAAGGAATTCCAAATAATTTAGGCAGATACCCCACCTTCAAGGAGGTGGAGCACAACTCCCCACTCCCCAAGCATGGGCTGTACAGTGACTTCCTTCCAAAGTGTGGAAGCTGGGAAAAGAGTCACCCTGCAGTGGAGAAACCTGGCCAACATACCTCTGCCAGGTGACCAAGGTCAACAGGAACAGTGATAGGTCAGGTTGATAGGATGCACCCTTGAAATGATGAAATCATCTGATGAGTAGGGCACGTCACCTCTGTGGTCTTCCTCCCCCAAAGCCATGACTCCAGTCCAATCCTGAGGAAGACACATCAGGCAAATCCCAATTCAGGAATATGACACAAAATACCTGGCCAGTACTACTTAAAACTATCAAGATCATCAAAAGCAAGGAGTGGCTGAGAACGTGTTACAGCCAAGAGGTGCCTAAGGAGACACGACGACTGAATGCAATGGGGTGTCCTGGCTGAGCTCTTGGAACAGAAAAAAGACGTTAAAGGAAAAACTGAGGAAATCTGAATGTAGTATGGATTCTAGTTAGTAACAGTGTATAAAGATTTTATTAGTTCTAACAAATCTACCATACTAATGTGAGATGCTAACTGAAGGGAAGCGGCACCTAGATGGTTCAGTGCGTAGAACACGTGGCTTTTGATCTCTGGGTAGTGAGTTCAAGCCCCTTGATGGACCTAGAGATTACTTAAGAATTTTTCTTAAATAAACAAAAGGGGAGGGGCACCTGGGTGGCTCAGTTGTTAAGCGTCTGCCTTCGGCTCAGGTCATGGTCCCAGGGTCCTGGGATCAAGCCCCACATCGGGCTCCCTGCTCAGTGGGGAGCCTGCTTCTCCCTCTCCCACCCCCCCCCCCCCGCTTGTGTTCCCTCTCTCGCTGTGTCTGTCAAATAAATAAAATTTAAAAAAAATAAAAAATAAACAAAATAAACAAAAGGGGAAACGGGAATGGAGATACGAGTTTTCTGTATTCCCAGTAATTGTGCAAATCTAAAACAGTTCTAAAATTTAGAAGTTTATAAAAAAAAAAAAAAAACACCAAGTAGACAAAAGCATACCACTCTATGTTTCCATTCAGGAGAAGTTCAAGAATAGTTAAACTAGTCAGTGGTATTAGAGGTCAGAACAGTGGTTTCTTCTGGGGATGAGAAGAGGCAGGGGAGGGGAGAGGGCCTCCAAGTGAGTGGTCTGCATCTTTCCCCGGGTGGTGACTACCCCAGTGTAGACCAAGGTGAAACTTCATTCAGCTGTATTGTTAAGACGTGTGCATTTTATATGTTACACCTTAATTCAAGTGAACACAAGGGGGGCGTGGGTGGCTCAGGTCATGATCCTGGGGTCCTGGGATGAAGTCCCACTTCCTGCCCCCTGTTCAGTGGAGAGCCTGCCTCTCCCTCTCGCCCCTTCATGCTCTCTCGCTCTCTCACTTGCTCGCTCTCGTTCTGTCTCAAATAAATAAATAAAAATCTTTAAAAAGAGTGAACACAAAGTAAAATAATAACAACAACCAAAAAGCTGAACATCACCATCTAGAAACACTGTACAGAAATTTCTGAGCGCCCACCGAGGAGAAAAATCCCAAAAGCTTCCAAGAAGAAACAGAAAAGGCATTACCTGCAAAAGAACGCGGGTCACCCTGGCTACAGACCTCTCACCAGCAAGGCGGTGGGCAGGAAGGTGGCGGGCAGGAAGGTGGCGGAGCAGGGGGTCCTGTCCGCCCTCGGGCGCCTCTCCCACCGCCGCCCCCCTGCCCGCCCCCCCACGCATGCGCACCCGCGTGCGCGCACGTGCGCACCCACACGGCTGAGTGCACGCGCACACCCCTCCCCGTGTGCCCAAATCTCTCATCCCGCCCACCTGCCTCGTCTGTCTCCAATCTCTCATGCCCAGTCCAAGAGCCGCCTCCTCCCAGAAGCTTCCCGAGCTGTCCGCCCGAGCTAGAGGCGCATCCTCTCCGCTCCCCTAGGCACCCGGCGCTACCTCTGTCATCCGCAGGGGTCCGCGGGGAGAACCGGGCTGCTGAGGCCGGGAGCGCGTGGGACCTGTAGGAAGTCATCAGCTGCCCAGTGAAGCTCACCAGATCACCCGGGGCCTCCTCCATCAGGCCCTGGGAGCCGGGCCAGCAGAGAGCCAGGCCCTGAGATTGAATTCACGGCACCTCTTGATTAAGTCATTTTCAGACCTGTGGCTTAAGGACAAAATAAAAACCGGTTGGAGAAGTCGGCCCTGTTTTGGGGAGGGGAGGAGGATTTCAACTGCACACCACATACAAACAAACTTAGTCGGGTGTGGACATTCGGGGCATGTCATGTGCTATCAGCCCCAGAAGCTGGGCCCTTCTCCAGCTCCATGCCAGGGCCAGCCCGGGTCAACAGTGACGGTCCCTGCGCTTTGCTATAATCTGGGAACCCTCACTCTCCCATGTCACAGTGGAGGAACCGGGCTCAGCTAGAAGCAAAGGGATGAGCTCCGGCCCCGGCCTGTCTGGCTCTTGCCCACTCCACCAGGATATTGATGGCCATGGAGCTGTGGTTTCCAAATCAAAGCTCTAGAATGTTCTCGGCTCCAGGGCTGGGTGTGACAGCGTGGTAGGCAGGCACTGGAGCAGCCTGGGGTTGGCACACTGCACACTCATTCCCCTCCTGTCTCCTCCCTGCCACCTGTCTGTGGGTCTTGTCAGGATTCACCCTGCACGGGGCCAGCTCCTGGCCCTGACAGTCTGCAGGAGAGACCCATTCGGAAACTCAGATCGCGTGGGGGTTGCTGCTGGTACAACCCAATGGAAACCCAAGCCGGGCCCTGGAGCTGGTCGGTGGACCGAGGAGGCCGACGGTCCAAAGGCTGGCGGGGAGGCAGGAAGATGCTCAGCTCCCCAGACCCAACACCATACTCACCATGCAAGTCATTGTCAACCACTCGGCCCCACTGATGGACTCTGCTGGCCTTAGGGTCACCCTCCCGGTTGGAGTACAGTGGATTTGAAGAGGAAAACCCCAGAGCTCCACAGAGTGGGGAGTAATGTGGAATGGCAGGCAGAGTGAGTGGGGCCCCACACGTTCAGACACACCAAAGACCCTGGACATGGCAGAGCCCTCTCCTTAGGGGTCTCAGTTCAACGGGATTGCATTTTCAGGGGGATATCCACGTTTGTGGCTGACACAAATCTGGAGAGCCCCAAAAGCCTCAGACATGTCCCTCACAAAGGTCCAGGGTCAGCCCCTGCCCAGCTGCTGACCTCTGCCTTCTCCTCTGGTGGGCTCTGCCCTCACGCCCCACCCCCCATCTTCCTGAATCCCAAGGCGTGGGTGATACCCCAAGGCCCCGCGTGCAGGGCACCCCGTCACCACCACCCAAACAGCCCTGGCAATGTGTCATGGGCCACCTTGCACCTTGCACCTTCAGCCCCGCCTCAGCCGCCATGGGAAGGATGGGTTGGAGACGTGGAATGCCTGCCGATGGAGTGGGAGGAGGAGAGCCAGAAAACCTGCAAAAAGACACGGTGTGTGTAGATTCGTCACTGGACACGTGTCTGCCTGGATACACCCATGAATCCATATGCAGCACGGAATATTCCGACCAACCTCTTCCTGCAATCCGAGGGTTCCCACGGTGTGTCTGTCGGTCTGTCTGCGAGCGTGGTGGTATCTGCACGTGAGTGTGCGTGGTGTCAGGGCAAGTGCTCTGGAGAACACCTGGAAGGAATCTCCCAAGCCGGAGGCAGGGATGACTTCCCGGAGGTGAGGCTGTGGGACCAGGGTTGTTGTTTTAACGCCTCTGCTCTGTTTTTACAAGCGCAGATCATTTAAAAGAATAAAAGCTATCTAATTAATGTTTTTAAGACTAGCGGACCCCTCAGGGCCAGCATCCCTGAGCCTCGCCCTCCTCCCGCTCCCCGCCCTGCGCCCCCTGCCGGCGGGAGGTCAGCCAGAGCGCCCCGCGCCTGCGCCAGGGTCTCGACGGCCCCTGGGCCTTTGCGTCGCGGTTACATCGCGGTTACATCGCGGTTACGCCCCTGGGAGCGCCGCCCTCAGGCCCAGAAGCCAGGCGCCGCCCAGGAACTTGCCTCCCGTTTCTGGCCCCGGGGCTTTCTTGGGGCCGGGATGTGCCTGTGGCCGGTAGGAACGCAGCACGCGCGTGCCCAGGGGTCCCCATCCCACCCTCCCACAAACGAGGACCACGGAGGCAGAGGGCGTCTCAACACTGGGCAAAAGGAGGGGCAGAGAAATTCGCTTTCGGAATTCTTATTTTAACCTCTTTTCCACTGGTCTGTAGGTCCCCTATCTGGGCGGACCCATGGTAACACCCCCGCCCCCGCCCTGTCTCCACCCTGGGATACTGTCAGGGCTCTGTGCACCCCCCAGGTGGGGGTGGTGGTGGAGGAGAGGATCGCTGGTGGCTAAGACAGTGCCATGGCCTGGGGTTGAGGACAGGTGAGTCCTGAAGTTGTGGGTGGGTCTGTGGGTTCGGTCCTCCAAGGACAAGGGAGAGAGAGTTCCTGACCGAAAGAAAAGAGATTCCCAGCAGAAGAAAGGCCTGGCAGTGGGAAGGAGCCAGCTTGCTGTGTTCCTGGGTGGGGAAGGGTCATTGCAAGAGGCTTGGGAGGGTCTCTAGCGGTTGGGGGGTGAGAGGAGGTATGGAAGAGATGCAGCCACAAGAGATGACCAATAAAAGTCCTGTAAAACAAATCCATCCACGAGTGAATCCTCCTTGAACATTTCTTCTTGGGTCCCCCGCTCCTGGGGCCAACTTGGCAGCGGCTGGGTCAATGACACTTCCCCCTCTGCAGAGAGCAAAGGCAAATGGGGGACTGCACCCGAGACCTTGAAAGAGACAGGCACATTTAGCCTGTTGGTCACTGATTGAGCCAGGGGCTGCCAAGCCTCTTGTCCGCCCCACCAGATATTGGCTCCCCTGGAGAGTGGAGTGCAGGAATGGCCTGCTCCAGGAGGCAAGACTAGACAGCATGCCTAGGACTAATCCTTGTGCTGACTTAATCACCTTGTAGGCTGAGGGTCCTGGCTCATTCAACCCTATCTGCCTACCCGGCCCTGCCTGCTTTTAAACCCCACTCACTGACTCACCACACCCCACCCCTATTCATCCATCTGCCACAGAGAAGGATTTATCGAGGGCCAGCACAGGGTCACACAGAGGGTGGAAGGGAGAGCCTAGAGCTGGGATCCTATACCTGCCCCTAAAAGAGTCTCAGCATTCACCAGCACCACCCCCAAGCAGGGTGTTTGACCAGCTGCAACCAAATCTTCCTTCTGAATGCTCTGCTCATCCATGTAGCCCAGCGCCCTTCACGCTGGTATGGCTTTGTTCAGGCAGTTCCTCTGCCTGGAATGTCCTTGGGCCTGGCAGAAGTCCCACTCACACTTCAAAGGCCACTTACTTGGTGAAGCTGTCCCAGACACCTCTCCTAAGCATGGCTGTCCTTGGCCCGGACAGGTGGTCTTGTCTCTGGGTTGTCAGCACCAATACGGGGCACACAGTAGGTATCTAATAGGTGCAGACTGAGTGCATTCCTCACCCACTCACTGAATAAAGACTCAGTCTGCACTCTGAGCCTTGGTTTCCCAGCTGTGGAATAGATGCTGGGAAGAGCAACCATGGCCTGTCCCTCTAGAAGTGACCTGGTGCACAGGGACCTTTGGGAAAACACCCCCTAGGAGCCTCTGGGCTGCCATCAGCCCAGAGATTTCTATCTGCAGACTTTGGGGCAGGATGAGGGGATGTTTTTTCCCTTCGACACCAAACCAGGGGCATCTTGCATGTCTCACCTCCTAGGTGCCCAGTCTAGACCACAAAGGACAAGAGCAGGAGTCCACTGGACAGGAGAGACGCCAAGCCTAGGCAAGGAGCAGGCCCTTCCCCAGGCTGGGTCAGGGAAGGGAGGACAGGCAGGCCCCAGCGTGACCCTACGGGAGGATCACAGCCACCAGCCCAAGGTGACCCAGGATGCTCCCAGGGGCATTTATAAACAGCCAAGCCAAAACGCAGATACCAGCGACCTGAAAAATGAGCTCCTTGGTGTGCTCCGATGTTCTGATTTCCACCTCCAGTGACTTTTTCAACAACAGATTGGGTTCAGGTCACAGTCTAGTATACAAAAAAAGCTGAATGGGTCAAGTTCCCTCAACCAAGACTCTATTAACTAACCACTTGCCATGCCATTATTATCATTACAAGAACATATACATAAATAACATATAATAGGGCGCCTGGGTGGCTCAGTTGGTTAAGCGACTGCCTTCGGCTCAGGTCATGATCCTGGAGTCTCCGGATCGAGTCCCGCATCGGGCTCCCTGCTCCGCAGGGAGTCTGCTTCTCCCTCTGACCCTCCCCCCTTTCATGTGCTCTCTCTCGCTCTCTCATTCTCTCTCTCAAATAAATAAATAAAATCTTTAAAAAAAAAAAAAAAATAACATATAATAATGTTGAGTGAAAGGAGCTAGATCGGAGAGAGCACACACTGCATGATGCCATTTAAATAAAGTACCAAAAACAGGCAAACTTAATCTGTAGTGGCAAAAGGCAAAATAGCAGTTGCCCCCGGTGGAGCAGCTCCTGGGCGCCTGAAATGTGCAATCACTTGATCTGCATGGAGCCATTCATCTGGTTGTTCACGTAAGATTTTGTACTTTAATGTAAATACACCAATAAAGCTACTATAATAACATACCACGAGGACTAATGTTAGTTCGAGCCCCTTCCATGCTGGCAGGCAGGGCTGTCTCCACTGCTGAGGCCCCAGGGCCAAACACAATGCTCTCCACCCATCCTCACAATGGGGAACACTCATCAATATCCCCATTATACAACCATGGAGACTGCAGTTCTGTGGAAGCCATTCCTGCTGGCCTCCAAAGTTCTTCCCAGAAAGTTCTGTGGCCACCCCAGCTCTGGGAGGGGAGGCAGAGATGTGAGTCAGAGGATGGAGCCTGAGCTTCCAGTGAGCACCTGGGCCAGCTACCATAGCCAGGATGTGAGGAGCCAGAGAAGGAGGAACGGAAGCTTTTGGGAGGTGATGTGCAGGCTGAGTCTTAGGGAATGGGTGAAGTTTCGGCCAGCAAAAACAGCCGCCCGGGTGGAAGAAACAGCAGAAGCAAAGGCCTGAGGGAGGGGAGTACAAGGTGTGGTCAGGACAGGGGTGCCCTGGTCGGGCTGGCACACAGCAGCTGGAGGCTCAGCAGGGCAGGTGTGACTGGTACAACCACAGGTGGGAGCCGGGGAATGCTGGGGTCTTCTGGGAACTCTGGGGTCCTGAGAAACGTCCAGAATGCTTTAGTAAGATGGTATCAAACATGATTTGCTTTTGAGCTAGTGTCAGCCAGCTATGCCCAGATTCAGAAAAGAGGTACATCAGGCAGGATGGATCTGAGGTCATCTACCTAGGCACAGAGACTTGGGCCGCCGGAAATCCAGGGTGACACAACCCAACCCCTCCACCCAGGTGGCTCCTGTTGAGACACGCATGGCTGTGGTCCTTGGCAAGGACACCGGATGCCTCCTCCAAGTGGTGGTAGGGAGGACAAGGATCTCAGGCAGCCTGGGCAGGGACATAGGGACATAGGGCTCAGAGGGATGCCCTTGAATTCCATCTCAAGCATGGCCACTGTTAGCCCTCCTCAGGGAATGTGGGATGGGACAGAGTTTTATCTTCCTTGGAGAAGCTGTTACTACCTCAGTGGAGCATCTTAAAATCGATGACATCTTAGGGCGCCTGGGTGGCTCAGTTGGTTAAGCGACTGCCTTCGGCTCAGGTCATGATCCTGGAGTCCCTGGATCGAGTCCCGCATCGGGCTCCCTGTTCGGCAGGGGGTCTGCTTCTCCCTCTGACCCTAACCCCTCTCATGCTCTCTGTCTCTCATTCTCTCTCTCTCAAATAAATAAATAAAATCTTTAAAAAAAAATAAATAAAGGGGCGCCTGGGTGGCTCAGTTGGTTAAGCGACTGCCTTCGGCTCAGGTCATGATCCTGGAGTCCCTGGATCGAGTCCCGCATCGGGCTCCCTGCTCTGCAGGGAGTCTGCTTCTCCCTCTGACCCTCCCCCCTCTCATGTGCTCTCTCTCATTCTCTCTCTCTCAAATAAATAAATAAAATCTTTAAAAAAAAAAATAAAATAAATAAATAAATAAATAAATAAATAAAAATAAAATCGATGACATCTTAGACACAAGGATGTCTATAGGTATATACCATGTTTGTTTCCACTTAAAATTATACTATGATAAGGATGGTGGAAGGAAGGAGAGAGAAAAAACTTAATAGTGTCATCATTACTCATAGTTGGGAGCCAATAGATAATCTTTAGAGAAATAAAGGATGAAGTGTGTTATATAAAATTATAAAGGTAATCATGAGTACACAGCTACAAAATTTCCAAAGTATCAGAAGAAACACTTGTACCCAAATTAAGCAAATATTTTATAACCTACAAAAATAGAAAGCATAAAATGACTTAATTGAGACTGAGACAGATTTGTCACATTGATACGCGTAAATGGGTTAACTCATCTGTACAAGGAAATGCCTGTCAGGTGGTTCACATTGAGCTGTAAGCTGCAGGCAAAAGACACTCCCCAAACAAGAAGACTCAGAGAGAATGAAAATAAAAGGATGGTGCAGGGGCAATGCCAACAAACAGAAAGCAGCAGTCAAGTTGAAGGCAAAATATTGGTTGTAGTCAAGAGGAACATTTTGTAATGATGATAAATGCAAGTCACAATGATGATAGAACATACCTACCGTATGCTAAAGAGCACACATTAATATGTATGCATCAAATAACACGGTATCTGCATTCATACAATGAAAGGAATACACGGAGAAAGAATAAAAAGTACATCAGTAGTAGGAAGTATTTCTTTTAAAGATTTTATTTATTTATTTGAGAGAGAGCGAGCGAGATAGAGAGAGAGCACGAGAAGGGGAAGGGGCTGAGGGAGAGAGAGAAGCAGGCTCCCCGCTGAGCAGGGAGCCCGATGCGGGGCTTGATCCCAGGACCCCGAGATCATGACCTGAGCCGAAGACAGACGCTTAACCAACTGAGCCACCCAGGCACCCCTATAGTAGGAAGTATTTGTTTAAGATTTTATTTATTTGAGAGAGAGAGCACGTGTGCCAGGGAGAGGTCCGCAGGGGGGTGGGGCAGAGGGAGAGGGAGAGAGAATCTCAAGCAGACTCTGAGTGCTGAGCCCGGAGGGTGCAATGCGGGGCTCAATCTCACCACCCTGAAATCATGACCTGAGTGTGAACCAAGAGTTGGATGCCCAACTGACCGAGTCACCCAGGTGCCCCGGTAGTAGGAAATTTTAATACATCTCTCACAGATATGTGTACAAAAAAATTAAATAAGGGGTGCCTGGGTGGTTCAGTCGTTAAGCGTCTGCCTTCGGCTCAGGTCATGATCCCGGGGTCCTGGGATCGAGCCCCGCATCGGGCTCCCTGCTAGGCGGGAAGCCTGCTTCTCGTCTCCCACTCCCGCTGCTTGTGTTCTCTCTCTCGCTGTCTCTCTGTCAAATAAATAAATAAAGTCTTAAAAAAAAAAACAAAAAAATTAAATAAGATTAGAGAAGACCTAAAAATGTAATTACTGAGCTAGCTTTAATTACTTTATATCAGACTCTCTACCCTAAAAACAGACTACTCCTTTGTAACTGGGCTTCTGAATATTCACAAAGATCGACTATATGTTAAATCATTTTTTAAAAAAACCAATATATTCCAAAAAGTAGATCTAGAACAGACAACATTCTCCAATCACAATGTAAATCAGAGCAGAAATTAATAACCAAACTACAAGGCAAAACAAAACCAAAAAAAAACCTTACTACCTGTAAATTTTAAAACTCGTAAGTTGCTCTGGAGTAAGAAAGGAAATCAAGTTGAAATTTCAGGATATCTAGAAAACAACCATAATTGAAACACTGCATATCAGAATCTAAGGTAAACAGCTAAAGCAGTACTTCAGAGACAAATTCATAGTTTTCAATACTTACATTAACAAGAATGAATGCAAATTAATGAACTAAGTAACTAATTCAAGATAGAAAACACACACACACGAGAAACAGGATGGAAATAATAAAGATAAAAGTAAAAATATGATTTAGAAAAGAAAAACAACAGTAGAAATAATCCAAATAAAACAAATCCAGTAGAAACAATTTTTAAAAATTTTTAAATAGCTGGGGCCCCTGGGTGGCTCAATCGGTTAAGCCTCTGCCTTCAGCTCAGGTCATGATCCAGCCGGCAGTCCGCTTCTCCCTCTCCCTCGGCCCCTCCCCACTGCTGGTGCTCTTCTCTCTCTCTCTCTCATAAATAAATAAAATCTTAAAAAAAATTTTTTAAAATAGTAAGTCAGTAGTTGATCTAGTCAAAAAAAGAAAGGAATAAGGGGCGCCTGGCTGGCTCAGTCGGTGGAGTGGGGCTCTTGATCTCAGGGTTGTCAGTTCCAGCCCCACGCTGGGTGTAGAGATTACTTAAAAGTAAAAAAAAAAAAAGAAAGAAAGAAAAGGAATAAAATCCAAACACACTAAAGAAAAGGATAAGGAGGTACACTTCTCATTGCACCACCTTTGGTGCCTTTGGAGCTGACCTTCTGGAGGGGAAGAGGCCAGAGCAAGACAAAGCACTAAGTCCCGTTTCACGCGCCCTGCTTCGGCAAAGCCCTGCGGCCCCGCGGGTGAGAGGCCTCCGCAGCAGCATCTGCTGCCCTCTAGGAGAGTCCGTTTTCCAGAAGATCCGCTCCGTGCCGGTCCCAGAGCGTTTCCTCACTCCTGATGCTAAGTCGCATGCTGTTTCCCTGCGTTGAACACTGGGGGCTAGGGTTGCCCCCGTGGACGCCTTCTAAGCAGCATCTCCCTTCCCCCCACCCCCCCGATCGTCTGAAGGGTCCAGACCACTCGGTCGGTCCCCATCTGGACCCAGCGGATGGGGGTCCGGAGAGGCCAGGGGGCGCTTGCCTGTCTCCCAGCCTCCGCACTTCACGAGGAGGCTTCGGCACTGGCGGGGGCCCCCCCACCTGCATCTCCCTCCAGTCAGCTGCAGGTAGGTGTTGAGAGGTGGTCCCGGCCAACTTCCGCCCTTTACCTCGCCTTGATGGACCCCCAACGAGCTTGGGGCCCCGTCTTTGGGGGGAGGCGGGCTTGCCCAGGCCGTGCCCTCTGGGAGAAACATCCCCAAATAACGATACTTCCAGGCCGGGAGATCGGGAATGCCTGGGAGTCCGCCGCCGGGCTGCAGGGAAGGCTTCCCGGAGGAGGCGGCCTGCAGGTCGGGACCTCACAAAGGGGGAGGGGCGTTGTGGGGGAGAAGGAGAAGGGACTTGTAACTGCAACGGCCCCCTCCAACGACCCTGAGGCCAGGAGCTGAGGCTCGGCAGGGCGACGTAGGACGGCGACAAGGTACCAGGCCGCACAAGAAACGACGACGGCCCGGGGACGCCGGACGCGGGGCGGCCTCGGAGAACACGTCACAGGAAGTTCGTAGGAACTGGTCATCTGGCCAAGTGGACGTCCCGGGAATTGCTAATCGCCGACTTGCCTTGGGGCCGGAATTCGTGCTTCCGGGCGGCCTGATCCGCCTGTGCCGCCCCCTGCCGGTGCTTCTGTCCGCGGCTAGCGGCACAGTCCCGGCCGGGGCCGGGGCGGGCGGGGCTCCGAATCCCAGCGCGGCGATTGGCCGCTCCGCATCAGGTGTCCCCGCCCCGGCCAACCAGCGAGGGAGGCGGAGCCTCGCCGCCGGGCTGTGGGCGGGGTGGCAGGGTTGACGGCTCCGCCCAGAGCGGTGGGGTGTTGGGGAGAGCGACCTGTGTCCGCTCCCGGCCTCGCGGGACCCCAGGCCCCAGCGCCTTGGAGCCGCCGCTCCCGCCTCCCTTCCCCACCCAGCGGCCGTAGCCAAGTTTTCAAACCCCGAAGCGGCTTTCTGGGGATAAAGACACAAATCCTTGCCAGGGCCCAGGCCCTTCGGATCTCAGCCCTGAGGTCTCCGGGTCCCTCCTGTGGCCTCGAATTTCCCGCCAGCTCCTCTGCTCCAGCTACCCTGGCCTTCTGCCACCAGCTGCCTCCAGCCCCAGGCCTACACCCGGCCTGTGTCCTCTGCTTAGCCTGCCCTTCCCCCCACTCCTCCTCCCCCTTCTCCTGGCTTGCTCTGGCTGATCTTTCCAGAGCCTGCCGGCATGCGGTTAAGGTTCCACTGGGGGCTGGTGCAGACCCTGGGCATCTTCCTTTTTCCCTGCAGGGACCGCCTTGCCCTGGGCTGCTGGCCTGCTTGTATACAGCCCATGATCTTTCATCTCTCTATCTCCCCGCCCCAAGCAGACAGCCTGGTACATGGTAGGCACTTAGCCCCTGTGCAGATATGAACCAAGGAGAGAGATGATGGCTAAGGAACTAACACCCCTGGGCATCACCTGAGTACCAGACCCCGTGCCAGGCACGTCACAGGGCTGACTACAGTTATGTGATGGCCCTGGAAGTGAGGAACTGGGGTCCCCTCTTCCTGGCCAGTCAGGGAAGGCCAAGAGGCTGGATGGCTGGCCCAGGTTTCCTCAGCTGCACTGGTTAGGGGCAGGACTGGCGGGCTGGGGACACCCCCATGCCAGGCAGCCTGGGCCTTGGGTGTCTGCTGGAGAAAACTGATGGGCAGGCCCCCCCCAAGGGAGGGTCAGGGCCTGGGGCAGATTGGAAAGGGAAGGGGACTTGGGGAGGTAAGTGCTGTGTGCGCTCAGCCCAGCCACAAACCTCCTCTACTGTCCAATGACTGGATGGCCACCTTGAAAGTCCTTCAAAGCCCTTGCTGCCCCCCTCAACCCCATCTCATCAACTGCTACCCCAACCCCTTCTCCAGCTACACTGACCCATGTCAGCTCCCAGACCAAGGCCCCTGGGCCTTTGCACATGCTACTCCCTCCTGGGTCCACCTAGTCCTGCCCCCATCACGTCGTCAGGACCTGTGCCTACTTTCCAGACCAAATCTTGCTCAGCACCGGCCCCACCACAGTCCTGAAGACAAACAAATGCTGAGATCTGAATTCAAACCCAGCCCTTCTGCTTGACACACATGTGGCTGCCCGCAGAGAACAGCTTATCAGTGGGCTTGCAAAACAGGGCCGTCTACTTAGGGAGCACTCTGATGATCTGCTGGCATGGAGCTGGGGCTTTGGTGGACATTGAATCTCCAGGACACAGCCTGCAAGGTCAGACATGCAAAAAGGGCCTTTTGGTTTCCAAGAGGCTTGTTGACATGAACGCCTCTCACTTCAGCAACATCCGAGAGTGAAAATACTCTGCTTCCTCAGAGGCTAGTCCCTCTTCGCAGACTGCCTACCACCCACGCCCCACATCAGGCCAGTGGGCCTTCAGGGTCCACCCGAATCTCGAGCCTGAACTCGGGACAGGCTCAGCTCTGAATCCTGTGTGACATTGGGCTAGTTACTTCGCCCCTCTGATCCTCCATCTTCTTCCTCTAGCTTTCATTTCCAATAAAATTAGTAACAGGTACATGTCTTTAAAGGACCAATAGAACTACAAGGCTTATAATGACAAGCGGCAGTCCTCTGCCCCGCTCCGCACAGCCCGGGTCCTCCCTCCGAAGCACCCATTTGTGCTCTACTAGATGTTTTTTTTCTGGCTCTCATCTTTACACGTGTGACAGGCTTCTGCTGACAGTTGCTGATTTTCTGCCTTTAGATACAATCCAATGACTGCCTGCAGCTGAAAGATGAGGATTTAGCTCTGTTAATCTGCTGTCTCTTTAGATTTGCTAATTCTGGACGTTTCGTATAAATGGAATCACATATGGGGTACCTGGGTGGCTCAGTCATTGAGCAGCTGCCTTCAGCTCAGGTCATGATCCCAGGGTCCTGGGATCGAGCCCCGCATCGGGCTCCCTGCTCAACGGGAAGCCTGCTTCTCCCTCTCCCACTCCCCCTGCTTGTGTTCCCTCTCTCCCTGTCTCTCTCTCTATCAAATAAATAATTAAAAAAAAAAAAGAGACCCACTCAATCAACCACGCGTTCCCTCTCTGCCCCTCACCCCACCCACTTCTCTCCTAGCTCCTCCTACACAACCATATTACCCAGGGCAGGGGTTCTCACCCCAGGGTCCCCAGGGCGAACCCTGGGGAGGGGGAGGCCGGGGGATGGGAGTTTGGGGTTTCGGAAACTGGACAGAAAACACTGACATCCTCATTCTCACCCACCTCTAATATTTGCTTTCCCATCAGGAACAGGGGCCATAAACCTCAGCGATGTCAACTGCACCTGTGACTTTGTCACCAACAGAAATCCAGATAATTTCAAATCATATTGCAACTGAAGCCGAAATCTCTAAATTAATCTCATTTACACTCACCACTACTTCAAAATGATAAATTGTAGACTTGCAGCTTTGGTCCTATTATTTAATGTGTTAATAAATACACTACTACACCACACATGTATTTAAGAATTTTATGAACTGCTTTTCTTTTCTTTTTTTTTTTAAAGATTTTATTTATTTATTTGACAGAGAGAGAGTTAGTGAGAGCAGGAACACAAGCGGGGGAGTGGGAAAGGGAGAAGCAGGCTTCCCGCCGAGCAGGGAGCCCGATGCAGGTTTCGATCTCAGGACCCTGGGATCATGACCCGAACTGAAGGCAGACGCTTAACGACTGAGCGTCCCGGGCGCCCCAAGATTTTATTTATTTGACACAGAGAGAGAGAGTGAGTGAGCACAAGCAGAGGGAGCAGCAGAGGAAGAGGCAGAAGCAGGCTCCCCACTGAGCAGGGAGCCTGATGCAGGGCTCGATCCCAGGACCCTGGGATCAGGACCTGAGCCTAAGGCAGACGCTTAACCAACTGAGCCACCCTGGTGCCCCAAATTGTTTTTCTATGTAATTGCTTTCCTCTATTTATTCATTAAAAAATATTGTTTTGGGGGGCACCTGGCTGGCTCAGTCGTAAGAGTGTGTAACTCTTGATCTCGGGGTCGTAAATTCGAGCCCCACATTGGGGGTAAAGATGACTAAAATAAAAAATAAATTTAAAAACCCGAGTGCAAGACTGTTGAATCTCAGATCTGTACCTCTGAAACAAATAATGCAATATATGTTAAGAAAAAAAGAAGAAGATAGCAGGAGGGGAAGAATGAAGGGGGGGAAATCGGAGGGGTAGATGAAACATGACAGACGATGGACTCTGAAAAACAAACTGAGGGTTCTAGAGGGGAGGAGGGTGGGAGGATGGGTTAGCCTGGTGATGGGTATTAAAGAGGGCACGTTCTGCATGGAGCACTGGGTGTTATGCACAAACAATGAATCATGGAACACTACATCTAAAACTAATGATGTAATGTATGGGGATTAACATAACAATAAGAAAATTTAAAAAAAAAGAATGTAATTCTATGAAATAGAATAAAGAGTAGAAATGGTAATGTCATTTGAAAAAAAAAATTTAAAAACCCGAATAAAAATAAAAATATTGTTTTGAGGAGTCCATACTCTTCTCCAGGTGGCCATGGCATGCAAAGGTCAAAGGTGTCTCATCTAGAGAGAGGACAATCACTCGGGTGGGGTGGGAACTGGCACGCAGGGCAGGCCCACACTGCCAGGGACAGGACCATCTAAGGACTGGCCACCCAGCCCACAGAGCACAGAGACCCGGCCAGGTCTGGCAGGGCGGGAGGTCACCAGGAACACCTCTCCCCCAGGTCATCCAGCACCACCCCAAACCTTCAATTATGAGGATACAGCCATAGTGTACCAGGTTCTGAGCACATCCTCGGAGGCCAGGCGGGAAAGGGGGTAGAGGTCCGCAGATGTCCCACCGAGCGCCCAGCATGGCCCCAGCCCCTCTCCCCCGTCTGCCCAAAGCCGCAGAGCTCCGGGTTCTACACACGCCAGGTGGAGTCCCAAGGGGCACCGTCCCCTTAACAGAGAGGGGTCGTTCAGGCCCGCAGCAGTGTGACTGAATCCCAGCGTTGTTACAAACGTGGAGACTGAGGCCCAGAGAGGTCAAGTGACTAGTCTGAGGTCACACAGCCAGATGACGGCAGGGCCACAGGAACCCAGGCCTCTGGACTCCCCAGCGGGGGTCTGTCCCCACCATAGCCTGCGAAGGCAATGGGTAGAACAGGTCTGGGGTGATGCCAAGGGATGCACAGAAGGCATATTTCCGTGTTCTCAAGGTAAGATGTATGCAGTAAGAGAAGTGAAAATTTGGGCCCTCCGAGCAGGGACACACAGCTCTACCCATTATATTTTTTTAAAGGTGGGGGGTGGAGTAAGGTCAGGGGCTCAGAGCCAGGCTGCCTGAGTAAAAATCCAGACCCGGTCATTCCTGTGACCTGTGGCCTGCATGCTCCGTGCCTCAGTTTGCTCATCTGTAAAACAAGCTAGTACCTACCTATTCAGGAAAACTATTCTAAGCATTTTTTAAAGCTGGGAAATGCTCTAACACATTAACAGTGGGATTCTAGGTGATTTAATTTTGTGGGTTTTTGTGTGTGTGTGTGTGTTCACCAGTACATTTCCAGCTGTTTTGTCTCCCACTCACTGGA
This sequence comes from Halichoerus grypus, assembly GCF_964656455.1. Taxonomy (NCBI): domain Eukaryota; kingdom Metazoa; phylum Chordata; class Mammalia; order Carnivora; family Phocidae; genus Halichoerus; species Halichoerus grypus. Next base: position 146,907,067 of record NC_135719.1, read on the forward strand.
CAATTCCGGACTGGCTGGAACTCGTCTATCTTAGGCACCGAGGATGGTGCCCAGTGCCCTGGACGTATCTGTTGACCGAGCGAACAATCAGGAACACCCACTTCAGTAGAGAATATTTCTATTCAAAGTGGTTCTGATAAGAGGCAGACATAGAGAGCCACAGGGGAAAGGGGACCCGGAGCTAAAGGGAAGGGGCATCAGTGGTAGACGGGTCTGGGGGCGGGGGGGGCACAGCCTTTTGTAGCGATCTGCAGGGACAGAAGCCCCGACAAGGAAGCCCAGGGGTGCCACAAGCTCCGTGGGGTACAGTAGAAGGGGGTGGGCAGGTGGTGCGGCCACCGATGAGGGCCCAGAGTGTCTTGCTGCTCTTCTGGACTTGGAGACCACTGGGCTCTCTGGAGCAGGAGAGAGCTTCAGGAAGAGTCCCGAGGGAGGCCGGGGCAGTGACCCTGACGGGGGCACATGGTCCGGTTGGAGCTGGTGTGGTTGGCCGGGATGGGAAGAAAGGGATGTGATTTCTGGAAGGGAAAGCTGGCGGGGAGCTGACCTTCCCACCGAGCAGACTCCAGGCCCAGACGGCCCCCACCCTGGGGTTCTCATATGCTTTTTAAAAAAAAGATTTATTTATTTATTTGAGAGAGAGAGAAAGAACGCAGTAGAGGAGCAGAGGGAGAGGGACAGCCTCAAGCAGATTCCCCACTGAGCATGGAGCACGACACGGGCTCTATCTCACGACCTGAGCTGGAACCAAGAGTCGGATGCTCAACGGACTGAGCCACCCAGGTGCCCTCTCATATGCCTTTAGGGAGCAAAGAGCTCCGGCCTTAGGTAAACTCAGAACACAGAGAAAGAGGGAACTGCCCAGCTGGTCTATGAGGCAATCATAACCTTGACACCAAACTCCGATGCAGGAAACGTGAGAAAGCGACGCGCCGGGCCATCTCCTTCGTGAACACAGATGCAAAAATCCTCCCCGAGTAACAAACCGGACCTGGCCATACATGAAAAGGCTCATACAAGCACAGTCACGCTGGCTTTGTCCCAGGAATGCAAGACTGCTTCCGTAAACAGAAAAGTCAGCATCGTCGACTACTTTAGAGAAAAAAGGAGAAGTCATACCATCCTCTCTACGGTTGCAGATGAAATTGGAGATCCATTCATGAGAAGAACCCTGCTTAGCAAACCAGAAACCGAAGGGACTTCTCGCTCTGATAAGGGGCAGTTACAAACCCCCATCACATCACAGGCCATGCTGGGGCGTTGAATGCTCTCCGGCAAGCATGGACACACCACAAAGGGGCCCATTGTTGCCACTTCCAGTGCGGGTCAAATGGTACTGGAGGCCCTGGACAGTGCACTAAGGCAAAGGGAAAAAAAGATATAAAGATTCGAAAGGAAGAAACAAAACTGGCATTATTTAGAGACGATAGAGAAGTCAAAGGATTAACAGATAAGTTACTAGAACACAAGAGTTTAGCAAGGTTGCTGGGAATAAAAAATCACTATGCAAAAAAACCCCTACATCTTTAAAAAATTCTAGCTACAATTAGAAAATGAAGAACAGCCATTTACAATGACATCAAACATAGGCATTTTTTTTTTAAAGATTTTATTTATTTCCTTATTTAGAGAGTGCGCACCCCAGTGAGCGGGGTGAGGGAGAGGGAGAATCTGGAGCAGACTCCCAGCTGAGCCTGGAGCCCGCCTCGGGGCTCGATCCCATGACCCCAAGATCATGACCTGAGCTGAAACCAAGAGTGATTCACTCAACTGGTTGAGCTGCCCAGGCGCCCCTCAAACATAGGCATCTTAATAAAACATGTCCAAGAGATCTCTTTTTTTTAAGATTTTATTTATTGAGAGAGAGAGGAAGCACGAGCGGGGGGGGAGGGGCAGAGGGAGAGGGAGAAGCAGACACCCCGCTGAGCAGGGAGCCTGATGTGGGGCTCGATCCCAGGACCCCGAGATCATGACCTGAGCCCAAGGCAGACGCTTAACCAACTGAACCCCCAGGCGCCCCTCTTCTCTGGGATTTAGTTTCCTCCTGCGTGAAATGGTGGGAATGGTACCTAGGCCCTTGGGATGACTGAAAGGCAGCTGGCGCCCAGCCAACAGTCCCTGGAAGCCTCTCTGGGGGAAGAAGGAAGGTTGAATCCCCTTCCCTTGCCCTGTGCCTCTGGGGGACGATGCACCTGAGGCTGATGCAGCCAGTGGGGCTCTGGCCAGCTGCCCAGGTGCACTGAAGACGATGCCCCACAGCTCCAAACCCCCACCGTTCCGCTCTCACGCTTCCCCCCAGCTGCCTGCCTTCTGTACCCCAGCGCCGTTCTTCCAGCCACTTCAGCTTGCTAAGCACCTACCTGCAAGCCCCGTCCCAAATGGGCTCCAGCTCGGTCCAGCTGTCAGTACCCAGCAGAGCCCCCTGCCAGCTCTGGCCAGGGCTCACCTGAGCAGGTGTCCACCGCACAGCACCTGCTCACACACCTGTTAGGTCTGGGCTGGACCTGGCTTCAGTGCAACTGCCTGCCCACCCACTGTCACTCACATCTGTTTGGATCACTACCATTTCCTCCATTTCCTGTGCTCTGGCTGGGCACGGGGTGAGACAGGTGGCCCCTGTCCCGGGGCATTCATGAGCTCCTGGGCAGGTTAGTGACCAAGCTCCCCAGTGAAAGCTGTACTCCACGAGGACGGCCTCCATAGCCAGATGACTCCACCCACAGAAGTGGGTTAGATGGAACCCGTGCCCTAGTCCTGCTGAGGGGTGCTCCTTGGTCCGCAGTCTCCCCACCCTGGGTCCTCTGGGTCCTGAGCCCCTGGATGCTATTGCAAGTTAGAGATAAAAGCCCATGTAGAAACTAGCAGAAATGGGCAATGTTGTGATTTGGCGGGGGGTGGGGGGAAGGCGCTTTTCACAGATACCATAAAGTAAGGACTTCAGCCCAGAGGGGACCTACCCAAGGACACAGGGAGTTAGTGGCAGAGATAAACGGAACTCAGGTCTCTGACTGTGGGCCAGTGCTGCCCGCCCCCCTGCGTTGCTCTGTGCTTCCACGCGAAGCCCTGGGCGGAGCACCACCAGACGCAGGGTGGGCGACCGCTCGCACGGTGTCCCCTGCAGCCTCTCCCTCCACAGTCAGGAGGTAGGGCAGAACCAGGCTCCAGAGGCCGGGTCCCCAGCCACGCAAGCTCTCGTGGCAGCACGGCACAAGCACAGGCTGCTCAGCCCTCTCTCTCCTGCGCTTTGTCCCACTGAACTTGCACAGTCTTTTTTTTTTTTTTGAAGATTTTATTTATTTGACAGAGAGAGAGAGCACGAGCAGGGGGAGTGGGAGAGGGAGAAGCGGGCTTCCGGCAGAGCAGGGAGCCCGACGCAGGGCTCGATCCCAGGACCCCGGGATCATGACCTGAGCTGAAGGCAGGTGCTTCATCAACTGAGCCACCCAGGCGCCCCATAACTTGCAGTCTTTACCCCAAACTGTGAGGTCTTGAAGCCCGACACAGAACAGATGCCCACGTGGAGGAACTGCCTGGTAGTGGCCCCGAGAAGTCTCCTCCACGCCGTCTGCCCCACTTACCTCCCTCCCCCACGTGGGCCCAGGTGCTTCCTCACCTCACCTTGATCCTGAGACTGTGGCTCCACTCCAGCAATAGCCTTACTTGTTTTACAACTTTTAAGCTGAGGTAGGTTCCAGCCTCGTTTAGTGCCGAGTTCTCTCCTGAGGTCTGTCTAGAAAGCTGCTCTTAGGACAAAGAGCCACACCCATAAAGCTGGTCTTCCTACCGAGTGTCTTGATTCCAGCATGGGTTTGGGTTGTTTGTGGGGTCAGATCCTTGTAAAACCACCCCGCAACTTGGCCTGAGGCTGGGGCCTGGCCGACTTCGAGCAACCCCCCGGCATGTGCAAGGAGTACAGGCGGAATTTAAAGTGGAAAGTTCGCTCTGCCCCCTCCCCGACCCCGAGGGCCGACAGAGTTGGTAATTGGGAAGGCGGAGGCTCGTCGAGGGGCCGGGCCGTGACGCTCAGTCCGGTTCCCAAGGGAGCTAGCGGTTTGCGACGCTGCAGCCAGAGGTGCTGCTCCTGGGGAGGGGGGCCCAGGCGGACTCCAGCTCTTCCTCAGCAAGCCCTGAGTGAGCTCTTTGTAGGGACACCACTAATACGCAATCCCTGCGCTCAAGGGGCATGCAATCAAACCGGGAGAAACAGCAGGCACCCACACCTGGACACGGGGAAGGGAGGATGGTCCTTTCGGGCTGCATAACAAAGTACCATAGGTGGGGAGGCTTCGGAACAACAGACGCTAGTTCTTACCGCTCCGGAGGCAGTGAGGAGCAGACGGCCTCAAGGCCTCTCCCCACGCTGTGCCCTCACAGGGTTGAAGGAGTAGAGGCGCTCTCTGGGGTCTCATTCATAAGGGCACTAACCCCACTCCGGAGGGTCCCACCCGCATGACCGCCTCCTCACGCCATCACTTTGGGGATGAGGCTGCAACACGGGGCTCCAGGGGGGACACAGACATTGAGTCCTTAGCAGGCTCTTTGCAGTGGTGATATTTCCAACGGACAACGGCTAGCAACGGGAGTTAGCTTACAGAACCACCGGCTGGGCTGGAAACATGCACCAGGGACCCAGGAATGGCTGCACCTGCCGAAAGGGGCTCAGGTCAGAAGGCGGGGAAGCAGGAGGCCACCACCGGGGCTGCGGAGCCAAGCCTGTGCAGCAGGGGGGAGGTGGGGCAGGAATCAGAAAGCAGGGCAGAGGCCCTGACTCAAGTGCACCGTGTGGCTGGCCCAGCAATGCCCAGAAAGCCCGTCCCAGGGAAGCCTCGTGCGGACAGGGGCCTCTGCCTTCCCGGAACGCAGACGGCCCTCGGCGCTGGGGAGGGCGCAGAGCCGCTTCCTGCCTTAAGTTCAGCCTGTAATGCGCGCGCTGCCCAGGCCTGCACACTCCAAAGCCTACGCTTAATGTCGGCCTCCCAAATTGGGCAACTGATGGAAGGAACCCAATTGTTGCTCAGAACCCCAGTTACCAGGGAGTGTGAGAGCTGGTCTTTACCTTCCTGGTCTCTGCCTTCCCAGAAGTGGCGTGGGCAAGAGGGCTTCCAGCACGAGGCTGGGAGGAGAGCGGAGTTAAGTGGCCGGGAGACCTGATCCCAAAGGCAGGTGCCTGCTTCCGGTGTGTGCTGGGAGCGGGCGGTGAGGGTGAGCAAGAGGGCCAGAGCTCAGCTTTGCACACACAGACTGCAGAGGCTCTGGGACTCCTTCCCAGGCCTGCATTTCTCAAGGTGGTGGCGAGCTTTTCCTGCACAAGATCATTAATCCATGCGGAGAAAAATCAATGAAAGCCCGTTGACTGAAAAAAATAACCGGGTGGAATTTTTCTAGGGGAATAAAAAGCTCCGAACCATAAGTCATCTACTCGCTCTATTAATAACCCAGGAAGCCATGGCTGGCAGACAGACAGGTGCGGGACATACACACATGGCCTCCGCTTTGGGGGGTGGGTTCTGTGGGAAGCTGCGCAGGGGCGGTAGACACACGGAGACAGGAAGGGCCAACAGCAGAGGTGGAGAGGGACACAGAGGGTAGGCCAGGCCCAGGGGACAGGGCAGAGCTGCAGAGACAAGTGAGGAGGGGTGAGTCTGTTCCTCCTTCTGGAAGTAAGAACTCTGTTCAGTTCACTGTACCTGGAAAAGGTAACACCGTGCTTCTGGAAGCAGCTTCCAGCTCTCTAACCGGCAGGAGCAGCCTTGGTGCACTTCTCCCAGCGACCCAGGGGTGGGCCGCCAGCCTCCCTCCAGCCCTGGGCCCTCACTCCCCAGCTTGCTCGGGTCCAACAGAGAGGCTTGTCTTCAATTCTCGATCCTCGGGGCCTCGCCAAAGGTAACGAGGACTAACGAGGGTGCATCCCCGGGCCCTTCCTCCGGGCTCAGGTAGCCCGGGGATAGAGGCAGAGGCCCCAGCACACACACCAGCACAGAGCACTGCGCCGGCACCGTAAACACGCCGCCCGGACCCAGGCTGCTCAAGGGGCAGCGTGGGGGGCCAGCGGGCAGCAGTTAAAGGGCCCGTGTGTGGAGGCAGAGCCCGGGGAGGAAGGCCTTGCAGACGGCAAGGCAGGCAGGGAGGGACAAGGCGCATCGGGGGCCCCGCAGAGAGCCTGGAGCGGCAGCGAAGCAGGGCCCACCAGGGGCTTTTGAGGACAGGTCAGTGGCACGCAGCTGGCTCCGGCTGGCGGGGGTGGGGGCTGCCAGGTCAACCAGGAGGAGGGCAGAAAAGGTGCTTTCAGTGCAGCCTCGCACCTGGACACCCAGCCTGGGTATCTCAAGTGATTTGTATCACAAATCAGTTCAAGGGTTTGTTGTTGTTTTTTTTTAATTTTATTTATTTATGTATTTGAGAGAGTGAGTGTGGGGGGAGGGGCAGAGGGAGAGAATCTCAAGCAGACTCCCTGCTGAGCGAGGAGCCCAATGAGGGACTCCATCCCATGACCCCAAGATCATGACCTGAGCCGAAATCAAGAGTCGGATGCTTAACCCACTGAGCCACCCAGGTGCCCCTGGGTTTTTATGACTTGAGTGCTGTGCGTCCCCCCCAAGTTTGCGAGCTCCGTGGCACCTCTCCACCTGAAGAGGCCTGGGTGAAGCCTGTCTGGCACCTGGTCACCTGCATGTCCCCCGGAAACCCCGGGCACCCCGCAGGGTGGGGACCACAGGGAGCCCCGGGTCACTGGTGAACTGACCTGTGGCTGTTTTGTCCTCTGTACTGTTTGCTGGGGAAACAGCTGGACAGCCCGGACACAGCCCGGAAGTATGAGGAAGGAGCGTGCGGGGCTGGGGCCAGAGCGTGTCTCTCTGGGAATGGCGTCAGGGCTGGAGTCACCACTGTGCCCAGCGAGGGAAGGACAGGAAGGACCCACGAGGAAGCAGGTGGAGCGCCTGGACACAGCTAACCCTGTGCGGCCCATCAGGCTTTCGAGTGGGGAGAGAGGGTCCAGGTACCAATTCTCCCTTCTGGCAGAAATGTTACTGTTGGCTGAGTGTTCAAAAGATCTGATAGGAAATGAGAAATGATGGTGGGAAAGGCGCAAATTCAATATAGATGATTTGGCTTCCCCAAGATTTTCTTCATTTGCTACCTTTCTCTCTCTCACTTTTTTTTTTTTTAAGATTTTATTTATTTGACAGAGAGAGACAGCGAGAGAGGGAACACAAGCAGGCGGAGTGGGAGAGGGAGAAGCAGGCTTCCCGCTGAGCAGGGAGCCCGATGTGGGGCTCGATCCCAGGACCCTGGGACCATGACCTGAGCCGAAGGCAGACGCTTAACGACTGAGCCAGCCAGGCGCCCCGGCTACTTTTCTGATTACAAAATACGTGCTTATCTGCACACCCATGTGCACGGCAGCATTATTCACAACAGCTACAATGTGGAAGTAGTCCCAAGTGTCCACTGAGGCATGAACGAACAGGCAAGACTTGGTGTGTATGTACGATGCGCTGCTGTTTCACCTCAGGAAGGGAATTCTGAGACCTGCTCCCACATGCAGGAACCGGGAGGACGTTTGTTAAGTGAGATAAGGTGGTCACGAAGGGACAAATGCCGCATGATGCACTGACAGGCGGGAGGCACCTGCACCAGTCACATTCGCGGAGGCGGAAAGTGAACGGTGGGCGCCAGGGTTGCAGGCACGGGGAAGGGGGCTCCTGCTGAACGGTGAGGTGATGCGTACTGGAGACGGTGGTGGCTGCACGATGGGGAATGTGCTTAGTGCCACCGCACTGCGCGCTTAAACACAGCGCAGGTGCGGGGCGCCTGGGAGCTCAGTCGGCGAAGCATCCGGCTCTGGATCTCAGCTCAGGGTTTGATCTCAGGGTTGTGAGTTCAAGCCCTGCATCGGGCTCCGTGCTGGGCGTGAGCCTACTTAAAAAAAAATGGCTAAGATGGTAAATTTTATACTTTGTCTTTTACGGCAATAATTAAAAAAAAAAAAAATCAGGAAAAAAACCCCGTATGTGAAAACTACACACACGTGTAAAAAAAAGAACGCAACTGCCCAGAATCCCACTTCCCAGAAGTAAACCATTGTTTTGACATACTTACCTCCCCACTTTTTCTCTACCTTTTCCCAAAAAAAGTTGGAATTACACTATATACCCCAATGATCTACATTTCTGATTATTTTATCAGCAGTTCTTTACACTATTAAAACCATACGTATACAAAAATCAGTGGCTTTATAATATTTCACAGGGAATTGTGCATTATTGGCATCCGATTGCCAAGAGAAAACGCTTCAGCCGAACAGAAGAGACTCCCCCTCTGATGTGCCATCCCCTCCATTCCACTCCCCTCCCTGTTCCCAGAAGGGACTACTGACAGTCTGACCTGCTCCAGTGTGTCAGGAACGGGTGGGTCCGTGCAATGGCTCACACAAGCCTAGTGGTACCAGTGGGTTTCCAGCTCCACGGTGCTGGACTGACGCCCCGAATTCTCTTTGTCTTTTCCTCACAGTCCTAAAATGGCTGCCACAGCCCGAGCCGTCATGCTGGTTTTTGGGCAGGAAGGAGGGAGAGGGGCTGTCTTCTCTTGAGGCTTTATCTTTCCGTTAGGGAAGCAAAGCCACTGCAATAATAATACACACTCTCCTTAACATTTCATTGGCCAGAACTGGGTCACATTCCCTCTGACTCCTCAGAACACTCACTGGCTAAAGGAAATAAGGTGGCCCTGGATGTTTAGCCAAGCACCATTCATCTGCTAAGCAAAGGTAGTTCCTCAGCCCCTCCCTAGGGGACATTTCTCCCCGACGTGAACAAACTGGAGCTCTGGAGGGACGGAGCACTGGGTGCTGAGAGCCATTGTCAGCCAGGAACAGAGTGGACGCCCCAGGGGTCCCCACATGTCCTGCTCCACAGACACACACATACACACGTGTGCATGGGACACACAGTAACACATTCAGCCATTCCTCCGGGTTGTTTCTAGAAGACCTTTCTGCCGTGGGACCCGTTTACACGAGGGCCACCCGAGAGCAGGCTGCTGGTGCCGGGCTGGTGGGGGGAGTACCCGGCATGAGTCAGGGCACCTCCCCATCTCCATGTTTGTGCGACAGATCCCAGTGTCTACTGGGATGAAGATTTAATTACACTTTACATTTTGTTATGTGACAGGTAAGTTGCTACATTTGGTTCCTATAAAAACAACAGTTTGCACAGAGGATGGGGAGATGGGAGTTAAAAGCCAGTGTGTGAAGAGCAAGCAACCCGCAAGCTGGTTTGCAACCCGGAACAGCAGAGGAGGGGAAGTCAGATAAACTTTGACATTGCAAGCTCGCTCCTGGCCATGGCCACCTGCCTGGACTACAGCCAGAAGTGGACTGCTTCTGTTCTCTCAATGAGTGGGCTTTGCATCTAGAATTCAGTGGTTTGGGGGGAAAAGGGGGTGAGCGGTGTCCAAGGGAAATCACTACTTAACAGCTGTGAGAAGTATGTGCGAGCAGGTCTATAAAACACTTCTAGCTGCCGGGGACGCCAACAGTATCATTGTTGACCTGCTAACCTCTGGATTAATACATCAATCAATACGGCATTTATTTCCACAGGAAATGGTCCTTTTATGTGGACTCTCTCTTTGTTGTGGTGGTTGTGACAGGACCTGACTTGTAATACCACTCTCTTCAAAAGGGCTGGATGAGGGGCACCGGCTGGCTCAGTTGGTGGAGCGTGCGACTCTTGATATTGGGGTCGTGAGTTTGAGCCCCGCATTGGGAGTAGAGTTTACTTAAATAAATAAAAACTTAAAAAAAAATAAAAGGGCTGGATGAAAGACTGGGTCAGCTTCCTCTGAGCAGGTCAAAATAAGATTATCTTCCCAAAGCACAGTCTACTTAAAGAATTTCCTTTTTGAATATGCTTTTGAGAAATAACTAGAAATAACACATCACTTTCTCGTAGCTTGCGGCAAACGAGAGTCTTTCCTTTCTTCACATTATAAACTAATTTCAAGACTGATGATCTTTCACTGTGTTTGAAAAGAATTTTCTAGAATTCTGTCTCATTTCCAGGCACTTGTTTATTTGCTTGCAAATGTGGACATTCACGTTATGCAAAAAATCTTAGGAGCAAGTAAGCTAGAATTCCGAGTTCTCAGAGGGTTTGATTCCTTTAAGACTCAGACAACAGTTTAACCCAG